>NC_064630.1:839616720-840342555 GCF_023864275.1 Schistocerca cancellata
AATAAACGACTGAACTGAAGCTGGCTGTTGTGTGACGAGGCTAATCAGCGCCTCGTGCTCTACACGTACTGACGTCTGCGCTTGTGCGAAGAGGTGGACCACGTCTCGTGTTGTGTTCGCCGTGGTCCACAATGTGTCCTTGATTGTTGTGCGTGGCAATTAGATGTCTTTTAGTCATTACACGAGAATATTTCTGTCGCTCTGAGAGAATTAATTACGAAAGCTTAAGTTTTGCTGTCACGTTAGAATGTTCATTTAGAAGTAGCTGCCTGTGGCGTAATAAACGTACCTGATATACGGCTGGGTTGACTTTTATTAATATTTGTTGAGCCGCTGAGCATAAAATGATCGAGATTGCTTCCCGCATAATATGTAATTAAATTTTCCCCGAGACATTTAGGATCACCTGAGGTCCGGGATTTACTCGTTACATCCAACGCTGGGGTGCCAGCCCTGGCCAGAGCCCTGTGGCAATAGTGGCGATTTAGGGGGGAAATAAGCTGAAGATATTAATTTGAGTTTGAGCTGCGGAGGGCACTCGACTTGTGTAGTGCGTGGAGCACTGTTGACCACAGTGCTGCGGTGGTGTAACGGTGAGTATTTCTGCCTAGTAGGCGAGGAGACACGCGTTCGAGTCCCGGCCGTGGCGGGAATTCTTATTCGTTTCTTCAGCTTCTGTCGTAATCCTGCATAATAGCTGGGCTCGTCATGTGACTGCGATGTCATCAGATGTTGGCCAACCGCCAGTATGACACGTGAGTGCAGGATGGGCTGAATCCGTGACTTCAGTGCAACTGACTACTTCCACACTGGCGATGCCACAGCGTCTGGCGTTTCGTTCTACATATGGAAAATGTGGTGGTAGTCAGTTGCCATAAATCTTTTCTGTTGTTTTCCTGCAATGATAACACTCACCAGTAGCATAAAATTACAGGTGTTAATATTTCCAATGTCGTGTATGTCGTATAACGACGAGACCCACAATTCCTGCTCACAAATTCTTCTAAAGTGTACCTGATCCCTTGCTTTGAAAGCCTATCCCGTTTTGTAAAATTTAAAGAACAATAGATCTTGTATTTCCCTGAGACATTTAAGTCCCTTTTTATTATCTACGATAATGATCGAAGCAGGCGAAATGAATTAAAAGTTGTGCAGCGGCGGGGACTCGAGAAGACCCGGGTTCCAGTCCCGACCGCAGCACAAATTTTAATTGATTTCGTCTGCTTCGATCATTTAAAGTGCAAGTTCACACAAACTATGAACAAGTTTCGCCCTGAATTGTACACCAGATTTAGAAAAATAGAACCCTGGATAATGCAACCTATCTTCCAAAATTTAAGTAATTATGCGCTAGAACCTTTGCACGCGCAGCTGGGATATTTTCTGTTGAGCGTTTCTCATTAGCGTAGATTGAATATTACGTACACCCACTGCCTAAACAAAGACGAGACTTGTAACGCATCTCGCCTTTAAGGGGGGTAGGACGTCAAACTGGCCGGCTTGGAGCAGGAGAGGCATCACAGGGCATTTTAGTTTCCAGTGTCTATAGTTTTAGAAATAAATTCATGAAACTTTGTCAGCATCAGCAGGAAAGATTCAGGATTCACACTCATTGCAGTGGAAGTTGGAAAACATAACAAAATAATTTTTTTTAAATTGTGAAATTTCATCATTTTTTCACTTACTAATGGCTGCATTTGTTGCTTTACGTACACTTTTTTTCATCAGTTAGAGAGATTCTTCGATGAATTTTGCACAGCATACATATCATACAGGTGTATGAAACTATATAATTTATTTAATTTATGAAAAAACGAATGATCTATTGTATTTTAAAGTTCATGTTTAGAAAAAAACACATATTTTGTAGTTAATTACCTCTATTTTTACCACAGTTTTTAATAGATTTGGAAAATTCTAGAGTTTCATGCACGTCTAACTATGGTTTGTATTCTGTGCAAAATTCATCGAACCATCTCTCTTACTTATGAAGAAAAGTGTACCTATAGCAACAAATGCTGCCATTAGTAAGTGAAAAAAGTGATGAAATTTCACATGTAAAAAAAATTACTTCGTTGTGTTTTCAAACTTCCACTGCTATGAGTGTGAATTCTGAATCCTTCCTGGTAATGCTGACAAAGTTTTATGTATTTATAGACAGTGGAAATTAAAATGTCCTGTGGTGCCTCTCCTGCTCCAAGTCGGCCCGATTGACGTCCTACCCCCCTTAAGGACAAATCTGGTTGCCATCTGTTGTAGATACTACTTCGAAATTACAAAACGGTGAGCTGTGGTGGCATCCGCATCCCTGGATCTGAATACGGTATCCTTACCTAACTGCTGAAAAATCTCATTTAAGCTATCTGGCGTGTCCATTGCAAAGGGAAAAAGGATTTCGTTAAAAATAGAAAAAACAGAAAATGGCCCAGGTCCGACGAGACCACATCGTATCAGTGTGAGGCCGAGCAGCCCGTGGCTCCACGGGAGTGGAGTGCCGTACGCTGACGTCACAGGGGTGGCGACGCACCTCGCCCCTGTCCCCGCTGCCCCGCACCCTCACTGCGAACGCTGGCAAGCCTGCAGGGCGCCGGAACAACCAGCTGATGAGATGCGGTGTTGACGATGTCGTCACGTGTGAATGACATGTGCCTATATGCCGCCTGACAAGAAAATCGAGGCCCCTACAAGGGGAGAACGAAACGAAATTGTTGTGGATTGGCAAGAGAGCCAACCCAGGAATATTAGAGGAAGCCGAATGGCACGCGTTTTAGCTCACGCAGGCTGGCGTGAGGTCTGGAACAGGAAAGGGAAATTAGACTTTAGAAAAAACGGACGTAGCTGGTGGAATACTTAACTTTAATCCGTTAAAGGTGAACGTCGGTCTGACGGTACATGATTATCAAGATCAATAGCAACTGATAATGGCGCCTTGCTAGGTCGTAGCAAATGACATAGCTGAAGGCTATGCTAACTATAGTCTCGGCAAATGAGAGCGTATTTTGTCAGTGAACCATCGCTAGCAAAGTCGATTGTACAACTGGGCGAGTGCTAGGAAGTCTCTCTACACCTGCCGTGTCGCGGCGCTCGGTCTGCAATCACTGATAGTGGCGACACGCGGGTCCGACGTATACTAACGGACCGCGGCCGATTTAAAGACTACCACCTACAAGTGTAGTGTCTGGCGGTGACAGCACAGAAATGAAACCTCATAGGCTGAGAGGGTACGCGACTTTATTTCAGGGGTTACAAAATCGAGTCAAATCTACAAACAAGCTGGCGGTATGAACACGGTTACGAAAATGACGTTGTATTCCCTCTGGCCTGGATTCTAGCTCTAATACGTTCATAAAGGCTGTCATAAAGCTTTGGATACTCTCGTGAGACGATCTGGCCCACAACGGGTGAGTCTGGTCCTCAGCCCAGACACTGGCGCTGGGATGGAGTTGACTTCCGAACTGGTGCAACTTTTTTACTAAGGTTTATTTTAGTGAACGGGAAAGACTGTCGTTGTTCATGATCGTGCATCTGTGTCGGTGTCCTGATAACACAAGTGGTGTATTAAGTTAACCAGTTTGGTTCGAGGACACTGGAGCTGTTTTCCTGAATTACACTGCGGCAGGGTAAAAAAAATGGTTCAAATGGCTCTGAGCACTATGCGACTTAACATCTGAGGTCATCAATCCCCTGGAACTTAGAACTTAAACCTAACTAACCTAAGGACATCACACAAATCCATGCCCAAGGCAGCACGCGAACCTGCGACCGTAGCAGTCGCGCGGTTCCGAACTGAAGTGCCTGGAACCGCTGTATAGGGTAAGAAGTGGTGTAATTACAGAATCGATATCTGATTTTAAAATAAGAGTCGCCAAAACTAACTTTATAATTGTATTTCTAATTAACTCTGCCGAGGTGATTGGAAAAGTTAACTATAAATGAAATTAGCTATTCTGTGACAATCCATTCTGCAATACAATGTGCGACGTCACAATACGTGACTTGTAATTCCAACAAAAAAAAAGAAACAGAATGAAAAAGCTATACAAAATTACCAGTACAATTTTGAAAGAATAAGGAACGAAAATCTTTCCTGTAAATTTAAGTACGTAGTCAGACTGGCCAGATTCCAGACTCAGAATAATTCATATGCAACTCTCCACGGCCGAGTGGTTCTAGGCGCTACAGTCTGGAACCGCGCGACCGCTAAGGTCGCAGGTTCGAATCCTACCTCGGGGATGGATGTGTGTGATGTCCTTAGGTTGCCTGCATGCAAAATGTAGTGTGAAATCAACTTTAGCTATACTGACTTGAGAATGAATTTTGAAAAGCAACTCTAACTGTGAATGATCTATCTTACTGTAATGCAAAACTGGTCCTAACAAGTTTCATGTGTCTTACGTGTGGAATAGAATCTTGGTCCTGCTCGAAGCTATGATTTTTATGTACAACAGCAGCAGCAAGCAGCCTAAATAGTAGAGGAGACGTTGTGGAGTGCATTGCAAGCACGTGCAACTCTTCTGAACTGATCACGCTCAGCTTTTGCGCTGTCGACCTTTCTTCCATTCTGTGCAATGCGGCGACACACGTAACAAAAAAATAGTTTGTTTGTGAGGAGACGCTGCTGGAAATGAACTTGTTAAAAGACTCAAGAAAAAGTAGAGGTTTAAAAACAATATTCGCAAAAAAAGCCTCATTATGTAACTGTAACAGTCATCTTAAGAAAAGTTATCACTTGTAACAAATTTTACACTGCCAAGTTCAGTTTCTGAAAATGGTTAAAGAGCGATAAAACCTACAACTTCTGAGTGCAAGCCATCTCAATGGAAAACTTTACTAACTCTCGTCGGAAAAATCAAACCAACCTATACCAATAAAGAGAGATACCGCTAAAACCATCCGTTATTCACACACATCACAATTCGTGCAAGCAAGCAATGCAGCAGCACTTTACCTCTTCGTTTGACCAATTAATTCATAATTCATCCTTTTCTGTATCTCTGTGTCTGTGTTCTCCAAGTTGTTTCCACCCGCACTGCCAGCATCCGACTCTCTCTCTCTCTCTCTCTCTCTCTCTCTCTCTCTCTCTCTCTCTCTCTCTCTAGCAATGCAATGCATGGCCGGCCAGTGTGGCCGAGCGGTTCTACACGCTACAGTCTGGAACCGCGCGACCGCTACGGTCGCAGGTTCGAATTCTGCCTCGGGCATGGATGTGTGTGATGTCCTTAGGTTAGTTAGGTTTAAGTAGTTCTAAGTTCTAGGGGACTGATGACCTCATAAGTTAAGTCCCATAGCTCTCAGAGCCATTTGAACCATCTAGCTGCTCTTAGAACGCCTACTGCAACGACAATGCTACCAGCAAGCATCACAGTCTTGCACTCAGAGCTTCTGTGGCGTAACATATGCTCGAAAACTACTGTTTGAAAAATATCCAGTATAGAATGTGACATATGACACATCGAATGAAAATCGAGCTTACGTCACTTTCCTGGAATACTAGAAACCTTACACTGGTGCAACACCTGCTCTATCGGGGACAGATCTGGCAGTCTCGTAGGCCAGGAGAATAGTTCGAAATCGTACGGCATACGTGCCATGAGTGGACGAGCATTATCCTGTTGAAAAAGGAGACCATCATACCGCCGGATGTGAGGTAATGCAAGAGAACGATAGAAGTCCGTAAAGTATTGTTGTGCCGCCAGAGTTCCCTCAGTATCTTTATCTTTTGAACAGAGTTCCCTCAGTGACTGCCAGCCTTGACCTGAAGTCATACTCGATGACTTTGTATACCGCGACACCAGGAGTAACGCAGCTGTGCCTCTCACAAGCACTGAAACAACGGGACAACTCGCCAGGTCGCCGCCATTCCCGCTGACGATGGTCGTCCGTGGCAGTGCAGAACCGCAAATTGTCACTGAACGAAATCGACAGAATTCAACGGCAGTGCCTCCTTTTCGCTTATGGCAGCCTACGCGCGGGATGGTAATTCCCCAGTCCGCTGCTGCTGGTCTCTGACCAATGGTGCATGGTGACACAGAATGTTGCTGGGAATCCATTACTTGTTCTCGGGTGGCACGCGCAGACGCGAATGTCTTACGAACGACGTGGTCAGACGTGATGGATCCGAACCTTGACGACGAGTAGGCCTACCGTCACGTCCTTATGCAGTCCAGCATCGGGCCACTGTCCGATTCCAGTGCCCCATAAAGCTGCACGTCGCACGATTCGACCAGTCGGCCAAGTGGAGACCCACAATGAGGTCCCTCCCTTTCTGTTTATGACCGGTGCAGATAACGCTGTCTCACACGAGTACGAGACATCTCCGTGACGTTCACGGGGATCATTCAACTTCTGACGCTGTTCACGCCCCTTATATGCAACACCGAACCTGGCACCGACACTAAACACCAACAATAATAATGCCCTCAGTAGACCATTCTAGCTGTCACAGAGAATTGGTTGGTTTAAAAGAGGAGGGGGGGGGGGAAGGGCCGAACTACGAGGTCATCGGTCCCTTGTTCGAATAAAACAGTGCCACAAGGGTGAAAATAAAACAAATGAGACTTACAGCACAAAACGGAATGAAAGGAAGAACCACAACAACGACGGAAGGGCAGCAAACACTAAAATGGACAAAATTGGACAAGAAAGCCACAGAGAGACGCAAGAAACAGGTAGAAGGGATAAAAACAAGAAAGCAGATTAGCATGGCTGGCTGACCGTGAGAATAAAAAGGAGAAGCCAGCCACTCTGCAATACACTGAAACCTCCACCCTAAAAGCACTAGGGTGGAAGACACAGAGAGACAAAGGACATGGCTAAAACTTACATCAAGTGATGAAACCTACCCTCACGAATAAAAAACTAAAGCTGCTGTTGAGGTATTGTCGCCCAATACCGAAGTTAGGGTGTTAGGAAAGTTAAAAGTCGGCCGCAGAGCGGCTAAAAGTGGGCAGTCCAGCAAGAGGTGGACGACCGTCATTTGTGAGCCCACGGCGACACTGAGGTGGGTCCTCGCAACGAAGGAGGGAATCGGGTGTTACATTGGCATCTGACCATGTCTGCTGGGTGCTTCACGTTTCTTGTGAGGCAGTGTACTATGACAGACAAAAAGATCACCCGGCTCGAATAATTCAGAGTGCGAGAACAGAGCGTTGCCCATGCCCAAGTTCAGAAGAGCCAGTGTTCACAACAATTTTTGGAGCTTCAGCTTGGTGTTTATATCGTCAAATAGAAGCAATATAATAGTTAGGATACAGTATTTATCGAAATTCATTGCAATTTAACTCATCGTATCATTTCTTTTGTAAATCATTAGTCGAGCATGCTGACACGATTGAAATATAAGTACTCCACGTCGGTAGAATTACTATCTCGACGAACGTTTGGAATCTGTTTCGATGGCTCAGTTTACAGCCTCGTGGTTTAAGAACGTAAATGGTTCAAATGGCTCTGAGCACTACGGGACTTAACATTTATGATCATCAGTCCCCTAGAACTTACAACTACTTAAACCTAGCTAACCTAAGGACGGCACACAACACCCAGTCATCACGAGGCAGAGAAAATCCCTGACCCCGCTGGGAATCGAACCCGGGAACCCGGGCGTGGGAAGCGAGAACGCTACCGCAAGACCACGAGCTGCGGACGTTACGAACGTAAAGGACGAGCCATTTGAACCATTTTGTAATAATAATATTAACAGTAATAATAATAATGATAACAATAATTTCTCTGTTAGTTTGTCTACCAGCTCAAAGAAAAGCGGAAGCATTGATACATTGTTAACTGTTTCCACAGGCATCGACTGAGTCCACAGGCTAATCACACAAGTAAATTACGCTTCACGTGGTTGTAAATCACCGAAATTACCAAAAAGAAGCTCAAAATCGCAAGAAATATATACATCGCTTTACTACTGAGGAAGGATGTAATATAACGAGGAGTCTACAAAAACATTAAATCAATCTTTTAAAGGTAGTGGATAGTGAGGAGCTGTTGCCATAAATCCAGAAAAATCGCCCGTGTTTGCGAAATTATTTAACTAGCTCATAAAGATCTGAGAACTGGATGCACTCGACAACCGGCAACGAAAACGCATAGTTGGACGTAAGTCATGTTACCAAGAAAATGAGTAAATTATTCAGCCTGTCACATAAATCAGCCTTGGAAAGCAATAAGAAATTATACTTCCACGATTTATTTATATTAGTTATTCTGGACAATCACATGGGATAATGTCAAATGTGAAACAAATTGGAATTATATGTGACTGTCAACTGTACTGAATAAAAGCGTCAGGAGCTGATCAACGAACTCCAGTGCCAGACAATGCAAGAAAGCCGTTCTCCACCGAGGTATGGCTTGCTGTTAAAGAGAGCGTACGTTCCTAGAGCAGGCAACAAATGTATTAATTTCTCCTACGTGTACCCCGCGAAAGAACCATGAATATAAAATTAGAGCGACTCGCGTCCAATCGGAGACTTACCGGCAATCAATCTAACCGCGAACCATTCGTGAGTGGACCGGGAAAGGCACACAAAATAGCCTCCACCACACACCCCAAGGTGGACTGCGGGGTATACATGTGGAAAAGCATTTCACCGAACATTATGACAAAAGATATCGTCTGCAAGTGAGAGGTTGCTCTCTTTTCAGTATGAGTGAGGTACGTTTGACTAGATAAAAATTTTAGTGAAAAAAATCGAATGGATACTCTCATCCACGTGGTCACCTAGCGGAAAACCACTCAGAGAATGTTTGAGTCTCAGACGCATACAAAATGGTATGTAAACGTTCTCGAAGAGGGCTACTGGAATCAGGAAACTGGTTATGGAAGTCAGCCAAAATATCTGCTGCAGTGCTGTTCGCGCAAAATGCACCGCTAGACCTCACCGAAGATAACTGCACACGAGACCATCGAGGTCAGCGTCCCTCACCTGCAGACCCTACAACCTGTCCCCTAACTCTTAACACACCTCCGCTGAGCACGTCCTTGCGCGCCACGCTAACTCTCGACACATATAGACCATTTTCACAAGTACACGAAAAGTCAGCGAAATTCCTGAGCTGATGCTGTAATAGGAAGTTGATAGCTCACTGCTGAATGTCACTGATACTCGCCAAAAGCATTTTATTTGGGTATGAAAACTGCAGGACTTCTGCACCAAGGTTAACTGTGCCATGTCAGTCAATAGTAACAAAATATCTTTCTTCTGAAAAGTTATTCTTCATGGTGTCTATGCACTATGTGTAACTGAACAACTCGTAACTGGTTATGAAGTATAAAACCCAATTATCGTGATATTTCGCCTATATTTCTGCAGATCGCGTGAAGGAAAATAATTACATTGTTAATGTCACTTTAAAGTTCCGTATTAAACAAAATATATCAACAGTGCTGTTACCAGTTGTGTATCGGAATCTTTGCAGATGTGTGTCGCACGTTAACCGACAATTTCATTCAGTTTCTGATCAACTGCGTGTAGGGAACTATAGTTCAAACTGGTTCCGGCATTGACTATCAATGGTCACCTTTAAGACACAGTACAGCTTTTACAAGATAGACTGCCGTTGAGAGCTGCATTAAATCAGACCACGTGATAAGAACCACTACAACAACCCATCAACAAGAGAAAATAAAATAACGCGAGAAAATAATAATGCAACAAATTTAAATAAAGAGAATCACTGACATAGCAAACAGTGATTAAAAATGTCCGCAGCTCGTGGTCTAGGGGGAGAAGACAGTGTCGCATTGCGCGTCGAGCGAGCAGGTCGTAGTTAACTTCCACCTGTGCCGCAGCGCCGCTTGTGTCGAAACTACTCAGTCTTGTTTGTGTATCCGCCGGAGTCACATCGTAGTTGCGTAGCGGAGTTTGTTGTCGTTTTCCTCTTGGCGACGGTGTTTTCTGCCCGAGCCGTGGTGTCTGTCGAGTCTCCTAAATTTGTTCCTGGTCGAGCTATTGTTCGTTTCAGTTTTGACAAGAGTACGTGTCGTGTTCAACCTGGCTCCTAACAAATTCACGATTGGTTGGCTGATGTTATCCCTGTTACAACTGATCAGGTAGATACTGCTTACTTTGTGAAGTTTCATGATCCCGTTCAAGTAGAACGACTTCTCTCTCGAATTGGTTCTAAAGTGTCGTTTACACATCGCCATGGTTCCGTTAGTCAAGTCCTCCTTCAAAATGCGCCACTCGAGTACACACCGGTTGGAATTCATAACCTTCCTCTTGAAGTGGACGATTCATTTCTTAAAACAGCGTTGCTTCCGTTTGGAGTAATACGGCATATCCGATGGGAACGCTGGCCAGCACAACATCGCTTCCAGTGTTATAATGGTATCCGGACTGTGGACATGTGCGTTAAAAGGAATATTCCTTCCCTCTTAATTGATTGTGGTTACCGAATCCATATTCGTATGCAGGGCAAAAAGGAACACGTTTTCTCTGTAACGAAGGCGGTCATCTCAGATCTGATTGTTGGCGCCGTGCTACTGTTCTGACGAAGTCTAATCAAAAACGTCTTCCTTTAACGTTAGCAGACATAGTATCTTCGCAGTCAACTGTCAGTCAATCTCCAGCTTTAAGCGATTACCCCTACTCCTCGCGAATTTCCACTGTTACGGTGCGTCCCAGAGGGAACGACGGCTCCTGCATCACAAGTCAAACGCCCCGCCGGCGGACTGAGGATGCAATTTAGCTACATAATTTTCTTTTTCCTTTGATTAGGTTAAAAATACGTGTAGGAAGCCTGTGCATGTCGTCGCTTGCTGTAATTATAAATATACAAATGACTGGTGCTAAATCTTACTATCTTTACGCAAAGAAATGTATTATCTTCTCTATAACCTTCAAATCGTGAGCGACATCCATAATTTTCTATATATGAAACTGGTGAATTTTCTCATAGCAGTTTTGTTGCCTAAGCCTCCTGGACACTTTCACAACTCAAACTAATAATCAAATTAATTAATTTAAGAAGACTTAGCCTTAAATTGCTTGTGTACCCATGTACGACCACAATAAACTATAAATAGTGAAGCGTTGAGGAAGTATGAATGAGAACAGTGGTGTATTTAAGTTTACAAAATAGTGACAAGTTTTATTAATCCTTTTGTAAGTACAACTGGCTGATAAAGTTTATACAAAAATCACAAACAAAAATCAGAAAAGGGAATAGTGTTTGTTTGGAAAAGCATTCATTGGGATGGAAGCTATACAAAGTCTCCCTTGAATCAATCCTTTTACAACACAATATGACTTTGTTGAAATGAATCCACTGCGAGGCCCAACTTTATTCAAATGGAATAAACTACGACCAAGTATAGCACAAACTGCGGTTAACCTGATAACAGGAAGATGTGAATAACATTTAACAAACTTACGCCGGCGCAGCAGTGTTTCGCCCTTTGACTTTGATTCAGGCGGCAGCAGGAAACGGCGCGCTGTGGACGGGCAGCGGTGCGCTCGGCAGCTGTAGAGTTCTGACGTGTCCACGAAAATTTGCGAACTGAGCGGTCTGCCGTTCTGATTATCATAACGCGAGAAACTTACCTTTCAGATCACTGAAATCCCGGCAGATTTCCGTGTGAGGTGCACCCGTTCACTGTTCTGGCCAAATCAATCTGACTCACAGGCGCCACGGTGTGTGCTGGAATTATCAGAAGTCAGACGGCCGACTTAGGACTTATAATTTCACCTTCATGACGCACGATATGTGCGATGTAATATGCAGTTCCACTGTCAGTACAGCTGGAAACTGCCACTGGCTCTTAGTCCACCACAAGATACAGAAAACAGGTCTCACCTACTAGGGAAAGGCCGGACGACGGCGAAGGTAAACAACCACAACCAATTTCCGCCAAAGCCCTGCAACGGGAGCCGAATTAGCAAAAACCGAACCGTCCCACAGTGCAGAAATCAGTGTAACTATCCTCTATTCACTGAATTTCCCCTCTTGACTGTTCTATTGGCCTGGTAACCAATCCATACGCAGCTAGAGTGTTCCCGCGCTTGCTGAGCAAGCCTCCATTTTGCACATGACGAGAAGAGCCAATCAGCGGCTCTAAATTTCTCTTGTCCGAAAAAAGAAAATTTTACACTAGGGTGGTGTCGTTCTCATGGTAAGCCTGCCCATGTTTTGGCGTAACAGCATCTGCCTAGACGAGGTCCTGTCCCTCATTTACGAGGTGGTCTAATCTTTCCACGACAACCATTTCCAATTTCTGAAAGAATGGTGTTAAGCTTCCCAAATATATTTCTGGCGCTGGCTAAATGAACATGGCGACTTCCTGGTGTCAGGGGGGCTTACAGTCTTGCCTCCTCTAGACGGGTACACCAGCTGTTCTGTCCGTATCGTCCCAGGATCTAACATGAGAATGAACAGACCTTTATGACCTTCACACCGTTTGTACAATAGCTCAGTTTACAGCAGTCTTTCTTACATGGCTTCCTCCACCCACTTTCTGCCACGTGGTCTCCGTCAAAGGTGGTCCTAGCTATGTTTACGAGCGTGGAAATCTCCCGTACAGACGTGTGACACAAGTGACACGCAATCACCTGACCACGTTCCAAGTCCGTGAGTTCCGCGGAGGGCCTCATTCTGCTCTCTAACGATGTCTGGTGACTACTGGGGTTGCTGATATGGAGAACCTGGCAGTAGATGGCAACACAATGCACCTAATATGAAAAACGTATATTTTTTGGGGGTGTCCGGAGTCATTTGATAGCATAATGTATTAACATAGAAACTCATCTAGACATATAGGCATTCACCTACTATTACAAGAGTCATGGAAAGTACTTTGCCGCGCGGGATTTGCCCAGCGGTCTGAGGCGCTGCAGTCATGGACCGTGCGGCTGGTCCCGGCGGAGGTTCGAGACCTCCCTCGGGCATGGGTGTGTGTGTTTGTCCTTAGGATAATTTAGGTTAAGTAGTGCATAAGCTTAGGGACTGGTGACCTTACCAGTTAAGTAGCATAAGATTTCACACAGATTTGAACACTTTTTTGATCTACTGTGGAGGTTCCACCGTAATTGACGAAAGTAGTTCAATTATTATCATGGTGGATTACACTGTTGTCTAGAGGTGCAATGGGGAGATCACTGTTTTTGTTCTTGGTTCCTTCGCCAACAACAGTTGATCTGGTATTAAGCTCTCCTGTGAACAGTTATGGGCCAAGTATAGGAATTTAATCAGAGATATATTGGTAGATCCCTAGTGGTAGGTACATACACAGTTTCGAAGAAGATTTGTTTCCTATGTTTTCCTATTTTTTACGACAATAGCTTGCTGTGTGTTCAGTTTTTCCGGTAAATCAAGTCTTATAGAAGCCAGTTGTTATGTATGAAAGAAGGTAACTCTTCCTTGTGAACATCTTCCTCTGCCTCTTTTGGGGTTGTGTAACTCGTGACATACGTAATCGAGAAGACCTAATCTAATTCCAAAAAATGTAATGTTTTATTCTAGAGTCAACTTTTCTAGGATATCATCTTTAGCACAGAAAGCATTGGCATGGACAAAGGTATCACTGTCTTTTCTGAAAGTAAATGTGAAAAGTTTACCAAATTTGTAGAGTTTAACAATATCTTAGACTTGGGCAGATGAGTCTGACGCGTTGCAGATGTAGATGTGTACGTTGCTCCACACCTGCAGAATTTTCATATACACACATCAGAAAAAGTTTTGCACCACCTCGGTTCCGAGAGTTTCGGAACCTGCACAGAAAACTGAAATAGAGGTCAATATAAACATCATTTCCGCCATTTTTATTGCTCATTAAAACCACACATTGCATGTTGTACCACTATATAGCGAGACCTTCAGAGGTGGTGGTCCTGATCGCTGTACACACTAGTACCACTAATACCGAGTAGCACGTCCTCTTGAGCTGATGCATGCCTGTATTCGTCGTGGCATACTATCCGCAAGTTCATCAAGGCACTGTTGGTCCAGATTGTCCCACACCTCAACCGCGATTCGGCTTATACCCCTCAGAGTGTTTTGTGAGTCACGTCGTTCATAAACAGCCCTTTTCAATCTATCCCAGTCATGTTCTATCCTGAAGGAAGTCATTCACAAGATGGGCACGATGGCGTTGCGAATTGTCGTGCATGAAGACAAATGCCTCATCAATATCCTGCCGATATGGTAGCACAGTCGGTCGGAGGATGGCATTCTCGTATCGTCCAGCCGTTACGGGGCCTTCCATGACCACCAGCGGCGTACGCCGGCCGCACATAATGCCACCCTAAAACAGCAGGTAACCTCCACCTTGCTGCACTCGCTGGACAGTGTGCCTCCAAACACGTCTCCGACAATTGTCTGGCTAAAGGCATATGCTGCACTCATCAGTGAAGAGAACGTGATGCCAATCCTGAGCAATGCATTCTTCATATTGTTGGGCCCATTTGTACCACGCTGGTGAGTCGTGAGTAGATGCGGGTTGCTTTTTTTGAATGGGTGTCCCCACAACTTTAGTTCTTCTTCGACTTCCTGATTGGTGACGTCGTGATCGACACTAGTGATGACGCCTCTTAGGAAGGGTCCACGTGGTTTCCAGTCAGGTTGCGGTTTAGTGCGTGAGTTCATTGACTTGATAGTTGCTTCCAGTCTGTATGTGGTGCCAGTTGTTTTCTTGAGTTTGATTTGAAAGTCAGTTTGATAAGTGCTGAGTCTGACCTGGTTCCTTCTAAAATTCGTGTCAGTCACATATTATGCTAGGTTGAATTGTTTTAGTGAAGGTATGGAAAGACTTAGTAGTTTCCTTGGGGATAGATTTTTAATGATAACAATTCCAGGTTGAATGATCACATCAAACTTCAGAATGGTTTGTTTGACAGTGAGTACCTGGCTGTTGGTCGGACTGAGAATGTTGAGGTTGCTGAGATTGTTGAAGGTAGGTTGGTGACTCTTGAGATTGGCCTGTGTGGTTGCGTCAGAGCTATTGTTTTTGGTCAGGTTTCTTGTTTGGCGTGTACAACGTTGACTCTGCATGGTTGAGATGGGATGACTCAGTAGCCTGCAAAACCTGCTCGCATTTTCTAGTCCTGGCCCTAAACTCTGTGCCTTAGCTTTGGTACACGAGGGCTGACTGTCCTTCGAATAGGACAGTGGCCTGCAATAACTGTAACTATTCGTCCCTAGGTCTAGCACGTCTACTGGAACGCGCCACTGTGCTCCTCCAACCACTTCATCACACTTCTGGCCCTGTGACCTGGCACATCATATTGCTGAAAAATGCCACTGCCATCAGGAAACGTGATCATCATGAAGTGGTGTACGTGGCCTGCAACCAGTGTACGACACTTTTTGGGTATCGTGGTGTCTTTAACGAGCTCTGCTGGACCCACGGATGCTCATGTGAATGTTTCTCAGAGCATAATGGAGCGTCGGCAGTACAGGTGTCAAGGAGCTGTTCTGCTGGAAGACGAAGGATTCGCACCCTGCCATCGGCACGATGAAGAATTTATGGCTATTCGTCAGATCACGTATCTCTCTGCCACTGCTCCGACGTCCAGTGCTGATGGTCACATTGCCATTTTAGTCGTAGTTGGCACAAGCACGGGTCATACGCTGCAGAGGCCCATTGTTGGGAGTGTTCAATGCACTGCGTGTTCAGAAATGCTTGCAATCTGCCCAGCAGTAAAGACTTATGTCAGTTCCGGCAGAGTTCGCCGCCTGTCCTGTTCCACTGGTCTGCCCAGCTTATGACGTCCGACACCTGTAACGAGGGGCGGCCGCCCAGCTCGACAACGTCTGCACATGGTCTCACCTCGGTCCCACCGCCTGTTGTAGACATTCATCAAAACTCTCCTCCAGCTCCTGCCAAGTCGTGTAGTTTCCGAAATGCTTATGCCTAACCTTCAGGCCACCACAATCTGCCCTCAGTCAAACTGGGTAGATCACGCGCATTCCCCATCTCACACATGGACAGCAAGCTCACTGATACTACATGCACCGTGCGTGTGTCTGACTAACAGTTATTTCTCTAAAGGTGACGCTGCTGTCACCTGGATCGGTTTATAAGTATGGTAGGTCACTGGTCATAGTGTCCTGGCTGATCGGTGTACACTCTCTTATTCACTCACCCTAAACACCCCTAGAAGTCAGTCACGTAGCTTACGTACGTGACCTTGACCTATAAGGCACATCATGCACCATATGTGTCTCAACAATTCCACGTCCCTGCTTTTTACGTATTGTAGCTTTCTTCTCCTGGTTGGTTGTCGATAAGTGCAGTATCCCGTTTAAAATTTCTTAAAATGGCGTTAGCGCAGACAGGTATAATAGACGTTTTTGTAGAGACCTATATCTTCACGTTGACCAGTGAGGTCGTTTCTACGATCTAGTAAGATCCTTACTACTTAATTAAAAATTTCTTTTTATCAGTGTCTGGTTTTGTAACTATTATCCATTGTCCCACGCAGAACTAAGACAGCTTGTCTATGCCCAAGTTCACTTATTCCTGTCGTTCTAGCACCTTCGTGTTTGCCTTCTGCACATTCCTGAAGACTTCCGTTATCCAGGCTTAATTTAGCAGACAAGACGTTAAAAGCGGTGCCTTATCTTTCTCGATGATATGTGAAATGATGAGAAATCTAGTAATAGACTAAGCGAATACGGAAGCCTTCGTCGGTTAACATTTTCGTCGTATGCGTCTATAGAAATGTTCCCAACTCGGTAACGCGAATACTCATTACCACGTATTCAGAATAAGGCATCGTACTTTCATCACATGGAGGGGAATTATATTCGTGACCTCTCTCTTGCTAGTAGGGGGATGATCCCAGATTAAGCTATTAACAGTACCGCAAGACAATGCCCGTATCGGATCTGCATAAACCAACCCAGCCGTAACATGAAAAGATGCAAAATCCTTCCGACCTTACTCATTCCGCCGACCTAATGCATTTATTAATTTAATTACCTTGCTAATCACAATGATTTTACAGGGGACTATTCCCATGTGACGGGGTTAATTTAAAGTGAACGAAATAAACGTAAATTGATACTAGTATTGCATCTTTATTAACAAATGATGAGAAACAGGATCTTTTACAAGTACAAAAAGTGAACCTCGCTATTCTTACTCGCACTGATGACGTAAGAACATGACCCTATGAAAGGGGGGGCCGGGGGGTTGTAGTGAGGGAGATGGTCCAGCATGACGTGGAAAGAAAGGGATGGCGGGCAAGGAAGCGAGGAATCTGACTATTGTGACTAAAAGTTACGTTTCTTTTTAACGAGAGAATGAAGTCATCTTCATACGATCGCCGATACTGTAAACTAAACAGAACAAGTGCTGAGTGTTAGGATAAGAACCCGCCAAAGCGGCCTACCGTCGTGAAACAAGTAAGTCTCATCACTGTCTATGGTAACAACTTTCGCCTGAGCGAAGAGAATCAAAGAGTGTTTGAAGCGGAATCAACAGAACGGAAGGCCAACCTCTCGCAACCTGGTCGCGTGAAATACACGAAAACCAAGCCTGTTTCACAAAGGTTGCAATTCAAAGAATCTTAATTCAACGCCCATATCACAAAGAAACGGAGAAGAAAAGAACAAGAACTGATATGTGATTACATTTTCATGCAATTTGGGCGCACAGAACAACCACTTCTGGCCGTAATAACGGCCTTGACAAGCCCGGGCATTGAGTCAGACAGAGCTTGGATGGCGTGTACAGGTACAGCTGCCCATGCAGCTTCAGCACGATACCACAGTTCATCAAAAGTAGTGACTGGTGTATTGTGACAAGCCAGTTGCTCGGCCACCATTGACCAGACGTTTCCAATTGGTGAGAGATCTGGAGAATGTGCTAGCCAGGGCACCAGTCGAAGATTTTCTGTATCCAGAAAGGCCCGTACAGGACCTGCAACATACGGTCGTGCATTATCCTGCAAAACGTAGCGTTTCGCAGGGATAGAATGAAGGGTAGAGCCACGGGTCGTAACACATCTAAAATGTAACGTCCACTGTTCAAAGCGCCGTCAATGCGAACAAGAGCTGACCGAGACGTGAAACCAATGGCACCCCATACAATCACGCCGGGTGATACGCCAGTATGGCGATTACGAATACACTCTTCCAATGTGCGTTCACCGCGATGTCGCCAAAGACGCATGCGACCATCATGATGCTTTAAAAAGAACCTGGATTCATACGAAAAAAATGACGTTCTGCTATGCGTGCACCCAGGTTCGTCGTTGACTACACCATAGCAGGCGCTCCTGTCTGTGATGCAGCGTCAAGGGTAACCGCAGCCATGGTCTCCGTGCTGATAGTGCACGCTGCTGCATACGTCGTCGAACTGTTCGTGCAGATGGTTGTTGTCTTGCAAACCTTTATCAAAGTCGGAAGCGTGATGGTACGCATTTGTCCTCCTTACACGGGGCATCACAACAACGTTTCACGAGGCAACGCCGGTCAACTGCTGTTTGTGTATGAGAAATTGGTTGGAAACATTCCTCATGTCAGCACGCTGTAGGTGTCGCCACCGGCGCCAACCTTGCGTGAATGCTCTGAAAAGCTAATCATTTGCATATCACAGCATCTTCTTCCTGTAGGTTAAATTTCACGTCTGTAGCACGTCATCTTCGTGGTGTAGCCATTTTAATGGCCAGTAGTGTATTTTTGCTTCTAGATGACTATCTCTCATGACCTCAATGTTAACTGGAAGCTAAACACTAGTCTTAGAATCTGTAGAATTTATACAGGGTCAAGTGCAGATCTCAGTGTGTGGATGTGTGAAGGTACTGTATTTTCTGATGAGGTATCTAGAATAGCATATCTAGTTTCTACGTTTCTTTTTGTAACTGGGTTGTTCCCATGTGTTGTCTTTTGAGTATATTTTCACGTTTTAAGGACCTTTTTTGCACGAGTGAGGCATTAGTCACGTTTCTACCTAGCATCTTCTGTACGAGTGGCAATATATCCATTGGTCTTGCCACATCAAATCTCACACGATCAAGAAAGTTCAGCAGTATCAGGTCTGGTTAGTAAATGGATGGATTATATTCTGGATATTGAAGGTGCCATTGGATTTGAGGGACTTGCATTCAGCTGTTTCACAATATGAATATTATTACTATAGATGCAACAAGTGTTAAATAATGCAGTATTATCGAGGAACAGTTTTGATGGGAGAATTTTGTGAGGTAATATGTGAGATATGGCGCCCTGTAAATATATTAAGTTCGGAGTTGGCGTGGCCACACGGGCTGCTCAGCAACAGTAGCTGGAGCAAGTGGGGTAGCACCAGTACGTGCTCAAGACCGGCCGCGTGGCTGAGTCGAGGAAGGTGCTTTGTGTTGATGGAGGAGATTTGTATGCCGGGAGTGCCAAAGATGGCGGACTCAGTGAAACCATAATGGCAGACATTTCACAGTTAATGTAGAAATTAATAGTAGCCAGAGGAATCATGATACATCAAAAGAAATATGTACGGTACCATTATTTGCACGACAATCAGATTTTTTAATATGTTTATTAGTTTGAAGTTTAGTATCTGATTGTAAATTATACAAGTAAGACCCAGCAACGAATTTCCAAAATCTACACTGTTCATTCGATTTTGTCGATCAATGTGTCTTTAGGAAGCTATTAGTGTAAACCTAAATTAGTATGAATCACAGGCGTGTAACTTGAATAATACATGAGTTATTGGAGGTCAAAGTGGCCGATTACTATTGGCCACGTCAGGCTATAAGTACTCAACAGTTACATGAAAAAACGGTAGCTGCATGCTTATAAATATATATTGAACGAAACTTCCTGGCAGATTACTTGCCCGCGAAAAGCAAAGGTCCGAGTTCGAGTCTCGGTCCGGCACACAGTTTTAATCTGTCAGGAAGTTTCATATCAGCGCACACTCCGCTGCAGTGTGAAAATCTCACTCTGGAAATATATGTTTGTTAGTCTGTGTCTTTGTTTATATCTGATTTATACTATTCATGAAGAAATGGGTCAAATATGTACTGCGTTTCAGAAGGCACAGAGACATTAGGCTACTGGCCTACTTTTGCTTCTATTCCTTTGATGTGTGTTCATGTATTTTGTTTATGTATTTAATAATGTCTGTTAGAGCGAGTTTATGGCCCAGCCATAGGAATTTTATTTAATTTGAAGTTATTTAAATGTAAATCCAGTATTTCATACGTGTTTCAATATTTTTGTGACTGTGCATTGGCTTGGAGACATGGCGGGACCGCTCTAACCAATCATAGCGCTCGTTACAATGGTAGGCGACTACTGAAGACAACGCAGATACTGTGTGGCAGAGGGGGAGGAGCATCAGGCCGCACGGGACACGAGGGGGCTCTGGGCGGGAAGGCGCGACGCAGGGTCGATGTGAAAAGCTTGAAAAGTGTTGAGAAGTTTGCACGTGGTCACCGGAGAACGAAATATTTCGTAGTGCCGATTTGTGCACTTGTGAGATTTCCATGGCTTCTGCAGTGAAGACGTAGTATGCGTTTAGAAGTAAATATCTCGTGTGCTACGTTGTTGTTCATAACTAATTACACGAAGTAGAAATCTATTGCTTCCCTGTTGGTTGGTTGGTTTTGGGGAAGGAGACCAGACAGCGAGGTCATCGGTCTCATCGGATTAGGGAAGGACGGGGAAGGAAGTCGGCTGTCCCTTTGAAAGGAACCATCCCGGAATTTGCCTGGAGCGATTTAGGGAAATCACGGAAAACCTAAATCAGGATGGCCGGACACGGGATTGAACCGTCGTCCTCCCGAATGCGAGTCCAGTGTCTAACCACTGCGCCACCTCGCTCGGTTGCTTCCCTGTTACTCAACTTATATTTTATTTAATTGCTGGACCATCGACATCAATAAGTGTTTTGCAGAAATAAACGGCATTCTAAAGCACTTCTGATATCGTATTCAACATTTAAAGTCGTTAAAATAGAACTTGTAAATTTTATTTAATAGCAATCTTTCATTTATAAATTTCTATGTTACATTCACAATACGCAGTTGCCGAGTGAAAGGAATCATCGACCATTCGATTCATATGTGTATTCATATTGTACACTTTAGACTCAGCAGTATTTGGTATGTAATGCAGAAACTACGTATCCCACCCCTTACACAACGAAAATAGCCAAAACTTTTAATATTTCAACTCTGTGGCTGAGGGTACATACGTAGTTGAGGGCCACATTTTTATTTTTTATTTTTTATTTTTTTTGAAAGGCCGCAGAGTACAGGATTTTATTGAGTATAATGACGAGTCAGATAGTTTGAAGTGCTTTTACACCATGTAAAATATATAATTTCCACAATAATACTTATTAGTTCGTTATGAACTGGCTTTCGGGTTCTAAAGTCATTGTCAGGTAACTTAATGCTAAATCGATACTCCACACACCTTCAGCAAGCATTCATATTTGTAAAAAGAATGCTGTACACATATGTGACATTTTATAACTGTATCGATACAAAACACAAGCATGATGTAATACCAAAAGACTCTGGTAAAATAATTCTGACATTACAGCATATTCGAATATAAAACTATTTGAGTATACAAACAGAAATGTTCTACAAGTTAGTAATTGCGTGGGATACTATGTAATCTGTGCAGCTGGTGAATGTAATGAACAGACCAAATAAAGAGAGGGGAAGAAAGAAGTGTATGGGTTGTGGGCGTGGAACGCTTATAACAAGCTTATTAGCCAATGATGAGAGGAATAATAACTGGATGCTACTTTAATAAGGGTGAGTAATGGGACTGTGTTTGGTTATTAAGGATCAACTCAGGGTTCTTTGATTGTGGTTTATTATTGGCCACAATTCAAAGTAATATTAGTTTTCTCCTCTTCATTACTTTATGGAGAACATCACATGTCATGACATGAATGACATTTACTCAGAGCATGTTCAGCAAAGGTGGAATCTTTCCTTCTCAGTCTCCAGCTCCCTTCATGCTCAGTTAGTTTAGTACTTAAAGCCCTACTTGATTAACCTACCTATAACTGGCCACACAGATTAAAGGAAATTCTATAAATTCCACTCTGTTCTATAAGTTGATGGTCTTCTCCCAAGTCCATTGAGAACTTGATTTTACTGTGGTGTGAATTTACTCAGTAGTATGGGGGTACCTGTCCACAATCTGGGACAAGACTCTATCAACTGTTTAGACCCGGCCATTGACATCAGGAACCAACAGCAAGGATTTAAGATGTACATGAAAGGAACCTCAGCATCCACAGTAGTATCAGATAGTTCCCAGCATCCCTTAAGCCATAAACATGCAACCTTCCACTCCATGGAGGACCAATGCTATCTGCAATGAAAACCAATCCAGACTTTGAAAATGAATTGAAAATGATTAAACAAACAGCATAAAGTGCATCTACATCAACATTTATACTCCGCAAGCCACCCAACGGGTTGTGGCGGAGGGCACTTTACGTGGCGCTGTCATTACCTTCCTTTCCTGTTCAAGTCGCGTATGCTTCGCGGGAAGAACGACTGCCGCAAATCCTCCGTGCGCGTTCGTATCTCTCTACTTCGTGATCTCCTCGGGAGGTATAAGTAGGGGGAAGCAATGTATTCGATACCTCATCCTGAAAGGCACCCTCTCGAAACCTGGACAGCAAGCGACACCGCGATGCAGAGAGCCTCTCTTGCAGAGTCTGCCACTCGAGTTTGCTAAACATCTCCGTAACGCTATCACGCTTACCAAATAACCCTGTGAAGAAACGCGCCGCTCTTCTTTGGATCTTCTCCATCTCCTCTGTCAACCCGACCTGGTACGGATCCCATACTGATGAGCAATAATCAAGTATATGTCGAACGAGTCATCTGTAAGCCACCTCCATTGTTGATGGACTACTTTTTCTAAGAACTCTCCCAACGAATCTCAACCTGGCACCCGCCTTACCAACAATTAAGTTTATACGATCATTCCACTTCAAATCGTTCCGCACACATACTCCCAGATATTTTACCGAAGTAACTGCTACCAGTGTTTGTTCCGCTATCATATAATCATACCATAAAGGATCCTTCTTTCTATGTATTCGTAATACATTACATTTGTCTATGTTAAGGGTCAGTTTCCACGGCCTGCAAAAAGTGCCTATCCGCTGCAGATCTTCCTGCATTTCGCTGCAATTTTATAATGCTGCAAGTTCTCTGTATACTACAGCATCATACGTTAAAAGGCGCATGGAACTTCCGACACTATCTACTAGGTTATTTAAATATATTGTGAAAAGCAGTGGTCCCATAACACTCCCCTGTGGCACGCCAGAGGTTGCTTTAACGTCTGTAGACGTCTCTCCATTGAGAACAACATGCTGTGTTCTGTTTGCTAAAAACTCTTCAATCCAGCCACACAGCTGGTCTGATATTCCGTAGGCTCGTAATTTGATTATCAGGCGACAGTATGAAACTGTATCGAACGCCTTCCGGAAGTCAAGGAAAATGGCATCTACCTGGGAGCCTGTATCTAATAATTTCTGGGTCTCACGAACAAATAAAGCGAGTTGGGTCTCACACGATCGCTGTTTCCGGAATCCATGTTGATTCCCACAAAGTAGATTCTGGGTTTCCAGAAATGACATGATACGCGAGCAAAAAACATGTTCTAAAATTCTACAACAGATCGACGTCAGAGATATAGGTCTATAGTTTTGCGCATCTGCTCGACGACACTTCTGTGCTCTTTTCCATTCATTTGGAATCTTCCGTTCCTCTAGAGACTTGCGGTACACGGCTGTTAGAAGGGGGGCAAGTTTTTTCGCGTTGTGTAGAAACGAATTGAAATCCAATTAGGTTCAGTGGACTTTCCTCTGTTGAGTGATTTCAGTTGCTTTTCTATTCCTTGGACACTTATTTCGATGTCAACCATGTTTTTCGTTTGTGCGAGGATGTAGAGAAGGAACTGCAGTGCGGTCTTCCTCTGTGAAACAGCTTTGGAAAAAGGTGTTTAGTATTTCAGCTTTACGCGTGTCATCCTCTGTTTCAATGCCATCATCATCCCAGAGTGTCTGGATATGGTGTTTCGAGCCACTTACTGATTTAACGTAAGACCAGAACTTCCTAGGATTTTCTGTCAAGTCGGTAAATAGAATTTTAGTTTCGAATTCACTGAACGCTTCACGCGTAGCCCTCCTTACGCTAAGTTTGACGTCGTTTAGCTTCTGTTTGTCTTAGAGGTTTTGGCTGCGTTTAAACTTGCAGTAAAGCTCTCTTTGCTTTCGCAGTAGTTTCCTAACTTTGTTGTTGAGCCACGGTCGGTTTTTCCCGTCCCTCACAGTTTTACTCGGCACGTACCTGTCTAAAACAGATTTTACGATTGCCTTGAACTTTTTCCATAAACACTCAACATTGTCAGTGTCGGAACAGAAATTTTCGTTTTGATCTGTTAGGTAGTCTGAAATCTTCCGTCTATTACTCTTCTTAAACGGATAAACCTTCCTCCCTTTTTTATATTCCTACTTACTTCCATATTCAGGGATGCTGCAACGGCCTTATGATCACAGATTCCCTGTTCTGCCCTTACAGGGTCTTAAAAGTTCGGGTCTGTTGGTTATCAGTAGTTTCAAGAAGTTATCTCCACGGGTCGGTTGTCTGTTTAATTGCTCAAGGTAATTTTCGGCTAGTGCACTCAGTATAATGTAACTCGATGCTCTCTTCCTACCACCCGTCCTAAACATCTGAGTGTCTCAGTCTATATCTGGTAAATTGAAATCTCCACCTAAGACTATAACATGCTGAGAAAATTTATGTAAAATGTATTCCAGATTTTCTCTCAGTTGTTCTGCCACTAATGCTGCTGAGTCGGGAGGTCGGTAAAAGGAGCCAATTATTAACCTAGCTCGGTTATATGCGTTTATGGTTATAGGTCTACACCTCACTGACAATATACTCACCAGGAAGAAGAGACAGAGGGTAACAGCTCTCCTTTATCCACTTCAGATAGTACAAAACCACACTGATAACAAATGGAACCTCTATGCTATATATGGACTCCATAGGCTCTTGCCAGAATTCAAAATCCAGGAGATATATTCCACCTCCTTACACTAGGAATACTGTTGCCCACCTTGTATTCAACAGCAAAAAATCTGATTCCACCTTTAGAACAGGATCGAATTTGTAGAATTTTCTGGAGTCTATGCGGCAAATTACGAGTAGGTCAATCAGATAGGGCTATAACCACTAAACTAACTGAGCCTGAAGGGAGTTGGAGACTGAGAGAGACCTTGCACCTTCACTGAACATGCTTTGAATGAATGCCATTCATATGATGGGAAATGTGTTCTTCATAAAGGAACTAAAGGGAGAAAACTAACATTACTTGAAATTTTGGCCATTAATGAACCCAGTCACAGAACGATGATATGGTCCTTAGTGATGAAACTCAGTTCTATTGCCCATCATTATTAAAGTTGCAGCCCGTTGTTATTCCTCTCACCATTGGCTAATAAGCTTTCCATATGCATTTATCTTCCTCTCTCTTTATTTAGTCTGCTCATCACATTCACCACTGTGTACATAAGACACAGCAGTCTGTGCCATTACTCATTTGTAGAACATTTCTTTTTATACACTCAAATAGTTTTATGTTTGAATATACTGTAATATAAGATTTATTTATTCAGAGTTTCTTTAGGTGTTACATAATGGTTGTTTCATATTGATATAGTCATTAAATGTCACGTAACTTTGTACAGCATTCTTTGTACAGCTATAAATTCTCGCTGAAGTTGTATAGACTAGCTGTTTAGCATTAGGTTATCTGACGATGGCCTCAGAAGCTGAAACGCTGTTCATAAAAACAGACTAATAAATATTCTTGTGGAACATTAATACTTCGTATTGAAGTTATTAATATGTCTATGTTCCTCCAAGAACTGACAGAATATTTCCATAAATATTGATATTTGTTTTAAATTTGGTTTACTCCTTAATGAGGTAACTGGCTACATCCATTGTGCAGTTTCTTCTCTGAGTATCAGATCTGATTTGTGCATGTCCTGTTTCATCATATGTTAGTTTTTCATGAATATGTTGATATAGTGTATTGGATTTATGTGAATAATGTATGATATAATGAGAAGATACAGGCAAGAACTTGCTTGTTGTGGACCTCAAACTGTGACACGTTATTATGAGTGGATATTTTCTGTGAAGTAATGTTCAGTATATGCTGTGAATGTTATGTAGGAGCATTTATGCCAGTTATGTTTAACCTTTACTTGATGTTATATTTGATGTATCCCTAAATACGTGACCTTCTTTGATAGAAATCAGGCTTGATGGAAGATAAGTGTAGGCACCATCTGATGTGTTATGCGTATTCGTATTTTTCAAAAGTTTTAGTTACAGCTGTGAGATTCCACAGTTGTCTAGATGAAGAGATGGTTCTATCATAGTATGTTGAAAAGTGAGATTTTATTTGCAATGATGGTCTCTCGATCTGTCAGATGGGTATTCAATGTGAAAGATGCCCAGTTTGGTCGATATTTGAGCCATAGTGAGTATCCCGCGAGGATGAAAGGGAATCTGGTGTGTCACAGCTTACCATCTTAACGCTGACTATGTATGCAATGAGTGTAGCAAGATCAGTGTCACTCCTGCCGAGGCCGTGCATATTTCGTCTCTCATTTTCTATGCTGTTTCCGACTCTTGCCCTGCACTGTGTCCGCGTGAGTGACACTGGACTTTCTGTGAGAATTGTTTAAAAAAAAGTTGGCCATCTAACAGAAAATTTGTATGTCCGCATGATACAAAAGTGAAATGGTCCTTTCGGGTAGCGTGAGAAATAGTGTATTGTATGGAGAGAAATAATAATTGTGATTAAGGTCTCGGTATGGATCTCATTTTACTAATGCCCGATGATTATTCCAGACTGTCGAGATATTTAAGACTGCGATGGCCCCATTTCTCTATGCAACAAAGAAGCAAGTCTCAGTCAACCTTATGTCCGAGATTCACACAAGTATAACATTGATAGGGATAGCTTTTTCATCCTGCAATAAGTCATATTTGATGTCTGATAGAAGGCAGTGAAGTAACGCCGTCTACATTCACCAACTTCAGGTAGTGTTTGTGGCCTTCTTCTGTTGCCGCTCGCTGTTCTTGCTTCCTGTAGCTTGGGTTCGCATTTGAACCTCTTTGTCAGCCTCCCGTCTTCTACCGAGGAACACAGATTCCCTAGAGTCTCTTGCGACACTCTGTCCCCGATAAAAAACATTCCACTTGTTCCTGAAATTTTATCTTTCAGTTAAAGCAATAACTCATTATGTGCCTTAAGAATTTTAAATACGTGCAGTTTATATTTAAGTAAACCACTTCAGTCTTTCTATTAATAATTGCTAATTGCGTGAAAGTTTAACGTAGTGATGAAAGTATAGCATTTTTAATCTTTCTGCTATGTTTCCACATATGGTAGGTTATATGTTGGTTTCAGTGAAGCTAGCCACATTGTAACTGTATATACTGCACAACATACTTGAATACGTCTATCTCTGTACCCTCATTATCATAGCAACACCGCTATAGAATTATAGCTCAGAACAGTCCATGTTCACCAATGTTGCTGTAATAACATTTAGCACATTCTACTTCTTTCTTCACAACACTTCCCAGAAAGTTAACAAAATCACGGTACAAGTTGTAATGAAAGACAAGGACGCCACCAACATCCACGTATCCAAGAGAACGAAGCCGTAAAGCTGATGAGTGGGACTCTGGCTGCGGGCCAGGCGGCAGAAACGGCGCAGCTCTATCATTTCTGCGCTCCGGTCGCGAGAGTCGAACCCAGGAGTAGTAGGCAAAGGGCAGGAGCTGTCTGCGCCACCTCCTTGGACAGCGCGTGCGAGGACGATATCACCATTAACATCTGAGCCGACTGCCACGATAGAACCAAAATCTGTATCACCACTGGCTGTTTCTGCTGCTGTGATAACGCTGTGGAAACTGCATTCCAAGAAGTACCGCACAGCACTGCCTTCGTGAATAAAGCTAGCAGTACCTGGTGCGCTGAAAGAACCTCCTGGGACAGGTGGCACAGTGCTGAGTAGACTCTCCTCAGCTTGCGGTAGCGATCTGCAAGTGGTCGCCGCTGGCATCTCACTTGGGCTGTAGCTCTCAGACATTGGATGAGCTGATCTAAGTCACTCCTCACAAGAAGAACGAACCCCACATACCTGGAAACAGCTGTAGGTATTATACCACCGGAGAACAATGATAACATATACCTCCATTTCATTCCGTACCACAGATATTCCAACGTCAGAGCAACTACATGTAGAGCGAGAAACCCTGTGTACACCACTTTGCAGGAGATCCTCATCGCCGGGCTGGAGGAATGGGGCGATTCCAGGATGCCACTGTCCCGATACGACAACAAAAATGGTTCAAATGGCTCTGAGCACTATGGGACTTAACATCTATGGTCATCAGTCCCCTAGAACTTAGGACTACTTAAACCTAACTAACCTAAAGAAAGCACACAACACCCAGCCATCACGAGGCAGAGATAATCCCTGACCCCGCCGGGAATCGAACCCAGGAACCCGGGAGTGGGAAGCGAGAACGCTACCGTACGACCACGAGATGCGGGCGATACGACAACAGAGTGAGGATCCTCTGGTATTTGTGGGTGTTTCTAAACAAGTCTTCGGCGTTCGCCGTCACCATGCAGGCGCAGTGTGTCATCATGTAGGTTGCCAACCACACAATAGTGCTGGAATTCTTTTTTCTCGTGTTCACAGCTTGCAACTAATTTACCGTAAGCCCTGTTATCCCCAGGCTCATGACGAGAACAACAGATGCATACAGCGTACCAGCAGTGGTACTGCGTAGTTCACACCTCTCAGTATCCATTGTGAATGGTGTCAGCCCGATAAACCTGCAGATGGTGTGGTATGGTGTTGCAGATCGTAAGATGTCTCTTCTGTTCGCCATTCCAACATCGTCTCGCACTCCGATATACCTTCGTTACCTGTGAAGAAAAAGTTCCCCAATTATAGTAGGCCAGCTGCTTGCATTACACAGAGAATTAACCTAAAATTCTCGAATCACTCATAAATTGTTGAGTATGATGCGTAGGTAAATTTTGGTTATTTCGTCGTATGTCCATTTAAAAAAAATTAAGAAGACAGACCTTGCTGTAATACATCTGTTAAATACTACAAGCATTATTATTTATTCATAAAAATCACGTATCGAGCACATTGCAAAGTTTATTGTTTTGAGTGTCTTTAAGGAGTCTAGGTTACATTAGAGACAGAACCTGAAACATTTAAACGTTCTGGGTGAAGTAGCTAAATAAATGAAAGTAAATCAAACAGTAATGAAAGAAAGTTATGACCAAATATTTGATCAAAATGCGGAAAGCTACAGACGGCGCACTAAATCCCTTAGAGATCGAAGCGATGGCTGCCACTTGAAGCAGTAATGTCAGCAGTCGCCAAGACAAGCCAAGAAAACGTATATCTTCGGGCACATTCGAAACTCATATAACATTTCTTCCATATACGAGTTTAGCAACTCAGCTTTCATTCGAAACTACAGCCGTAATTTTTCCCGGGGGCATGCAGCTTTACCGTTTGATTAAGTTATGATGGCGTCCTCTTGGATAAAATATTCCGGAGGTAAAATAGTCCCCCATTCGGATCTCCGGGCGGGGACTACTCAAGAGGATGTCGTTATCTGGAGAAAGAAAACTGGCGTTCTACGGATCGGAGCATGGAATGTCAGATTCCTTAATCGGGCAGGTAGGTTAGAAAATTTAAAAATGGAAATGGATAGGTTAAAGATAGATATAGTGATAATTAGTGAAGTTCGTTGGCAGGAGGAACAAGACTTTTGGTCAGGTAAATAGAGGGTTATAAATACAAAAACAAATAGGGGTAATGCAGCGGTAGGTTTAATAATGAATAAAAAAATAGGAGTGCGGGTAAGCTACTACAAACAGCATAGTGAACGCATTATTGTGGCCAAGATAGACACGAAGCCCACGCCTACTTCAGTAGTACAAGTTAAATGCCAATTAGCTCTGCAGATGATGATGAAATTGATGAAATGTATGAGGAGATAAAAGAAATTATTCATGTAGTGAAGGGAGACGAAAATTTAATAGTCATGAGTGACTGGAATTCGACAGTAGGAAAAGGAAGAGAAGGAAACGTAGTAGGTGAATATGGATTGGGGCCAAGAAATGCAAGAGGAAGCCGCCTGGTAGAATTTTGCACGGAGGATAAAAGAATCATAGCTAAAACTTGGTTCAAGAATCATGAAAGAAGGTTGTACAAGAATCATGAAAGAAGGTTGTATACATGGAAGAACCCTTGAGATGCTAGAAGGTTTCAGATAGATTATACAGTGGTAAGTCAGAGATTTAGGAACCAGATTTTAAATTTTAAGACATTTCCAGCCGCAGATGTGGACTCTGACCACAATCTATTGGTTATGAACTGTAGATTAAAAGACGAGGGCTAGTAGAAATCCTTGGGTAAGAGAAGAGATACTGAATTTAATTGATGAAAGGAGAAAGTACAAAAATGCAGTAAGTGAAACTGGCAAAAAGGAATACAAACGTCTCAAAAATGAGAGCGACAGGAAGTGCAAAATGGCTAAGCAGGGATGGCTAGAGGACAAATGTAAGGACGTAGAAGCTTATCTCACTAGGGGTAAGATAGATACTGCCTACAGGAAAATTAAAGAGATCTTTGGAGAAAAGAGAACCACTTGCATGAATATCAAGAGCTCGGATGGAAACCCTGTTCTAAGCAAAGAAGGGAAAGCAGAAAGGTGGAAGGAGTATTATAGAGGGTCAATACAGGGGCGATGTTCTTGAGGACAATATTACGGAAATGGAAGGGAATGTAGATGAAGAAGAAATGGGAGATATGATACTGCGTGAAGGGTTTGACAGAGTACTGAAAGACCTAAGTCGAAACAATGCCCCGGGAGTAGACAACATTCCATTGGGACTACTAACAGCCTTGGGAGAGCCAGTCCTTACAAAACTCTACCATCTGGTGACCAAGATATATGAGACAGGCGAAATACCCTCAGTCTTCAAGAAGAATATAATAATTCCAATCCCAAAGAACAACAGATGTGAAAATTACCGAACTATCAGTTTAATAAGTCACAGCTGCAAAATACTAACGCGAATTCCTTACAAACAAATGGAAAAACTGGTAGAAGCCGACCTCGGGGAAGATCAGTTTGGACTCCGTAGAAATATTGGAACATGTGAGGCAATACTGACCTTACGACTTATCTTAGAGGAAAGATTAAGGAAAGGCATTTGTAGACTTAGAGAAAGCTTTTGACAATGTTGACTGGAATACATTCTTTCAAATTCTGAAGGTGGCAGGGGTAAAATACAGGGAGCGAACGGCTATTTTCAATTTTTACAGAAATCAGGTGGCAGTTATAAGAGTCGAGGGACATGAAGGGGAAGCAGTGGTTGGGAAGGGAGTGAGACAGGGTTGTAGCCTCTCCCCGGTGCTATTCAATCTGTATATTGAGCAAGCACTAAAGGAAACAAAAGAAAAATTCGGACTAGATATTAGAATCCATGGAGAAAAAATAAAAACTCTGAGGTTCACCGATGACATTGTAATTCTGTCAGAGACAGCAAAGGACTTGGAAGAGCAGTTGAACGGAATGGATAGTGTCTTGAAAGGAGGATATAAGATGAACATCAACAAAAGCAAAACGAGGTTAATGGAATGTAGTCGAATTAAGTCGGGTGATGCTGAGGGAATTAGATTAGGAAATGAGACACTTGTAGTAGTAAAGGAGTTTTGCTATTTGGGGAGCAAAATAACTGATGATGGTTGACGTAGAGAGGATATAAAATGTGTACTGGCAATGGCTAAGAAAGCGTTTCTGAAGAAGAGAAATTTGTTAACATCGAGTGTAGATTTAAGTGTCAGGAAGTCGTTTCTGAAAGTATTTGTATGGAGTGTAGCCATGTATGGAAGTGAAACATGGACGATAAATAGTTTGGACAAGATGAGAATAGAAGCTTTCCAAATGTTGCGCTAGAGAAGAAAGCTGAAGACTAGGTGGGTAGATCACATAACTAATGAGGAGTTATTGAATAGAATTGGGGAGAATAGGAGTTTGTGGCACAACTTGACTAGAAGAAGGGATCGGTTGGTAGGACATGTTCTGAGGCATCAATGGATCACCAATTTAGTACTGGAGGGCAGCGTGGACGGTAAAAATCGTATAGGGAGACCAAGAGATGAATACACTAAGCAGATTCAGAAGGATGTAGGCTGCAGTAGGTACTGGGAATGAAGAAGCTTGCACAGGATAGAGTAGCATGGAGAGCTGCATCTAACCAGTCTCAGGACTGAACACCAAAACAATAACATGGTGCTTATGATCGATTATAAATATGTTTTTCTATGAAAATAATGATCCAACAATGACAATATGGGAAGAATAGCTTGCTACTCACTACACATAGCAGGCATTGAGTTGCAGATCGACACAATGAAAAAAGAGCCTAAATACTGAGCTTTGAGACGAAGTCCTTCTTCAGAAACCGAAAACACACACATATTTAGACAAGGACAATACACACAGACACGGAGCCCGACCCATGCTAAACCAGGCTCTGTCGCCCAGAGGCAGTCGCCATGTCTGTGTGAGTTGTTCTTGTGGGAATGTGTGTGTGTGTTTTCTATTCCAGAAGAAGAATATTGGGCTAAAAATTCAATATTTTAGCAGTGCTTTTGAGTGAGCCTCTTCTTCATGTTGTGAATAGCAATATATTGTCTCCATATTGTTAATATTTTTGAGTAATTTATTCCATTCAGTGGAACATATCTATTTATTTTTGTGATTGGCCTGTAATATTAGTATCTCATCTACATATCTGTAGAAATATTTAATTTTTTAAATCCATTTGAGATGGTTATAACGAAAATAGTTATCTGTATGGTGTAGTAAAATATTAACCATTGTACCAGCAAGGTAATTTCCCATTACTAAATCTGATTCTAGTACATGGATGGTTCATAGACCTTGGAATAACTGTCGGAGTGTTAGAATTAATAAAATTCGTCCGTTACTATTGCATTTGTATTATGATGTGTGGGTACATGGTCTCACTAACTGTTCTTTTGGTGCACACGTTGATTTCTTCCATCAAAATATGTTTTAATTGGTCTAGGATGTTAGCATCTGAATAAGTATATAAATCACTTATTTTAGTCAGAATGCAAGGCTGTTTATACAGTTTATTACTGGAATGACAGGGTTTGTCTCTTTATGGATATTTGGTAGTGACTACAATTTATTTGCATTTGTGCTACCATGGGGCGAAACGTTTTTTCCTTCCGTCAAGTGAATGTTCAATATTATTTGGGGTTTTTCATTAGGACAGACATTAGCTGGTTGGCTGTTTCTTTTATACAAATGCTGTTATTTTTGTTGGACACTTAAATATTCTTTTAGTAGAGACTATCTTGACTGCTACTGAATTCCCTTCTTCAGTTCCTACCGAATGGCTAGTGTTTAATATTTCACGAATGGTACCAGTGTTTCCATATTGACGGAATTATCGGATAATATAAAATGTTCATGTCGAAAGTTCAAGCTGGGAATAAGCATCAAAACACACACCACTCCCTACAACAATGCTATAAAGTCAACCATTCAGAAGTGTATAAGTTCAAATGGAAAATGTAAAAGTCACTGACATGAAAGTGTCTTCATTTAGTTCACACTTAAAACTAAAAAAAATAATAATAATATAAAAAAACCATTCACTCAGTACCTGGCAGTCCCAACAGTTGTTCAAAAACTTTGCCAACTAGATATTTTAGATTAAATATGTAGGTTCACATACTTGACAAAATATCCTGACGTTTAATAAATGAAATGACGCTACTTCAGAGACTTCTCTGGTCTCAAAGAGTTATGATTTTGCGTATACAGACTGAAGAGGCAAGTAAAAATTTGTACCAAGGTCAGGAATCGAATCCGGGTCTCCTGCTTATTAGGCAGGTGCGTTAACCACTACGCCAAATTTTCACTCGCCGTTTCAGTGAGTAAGTTATTGACAAAGGTCTTTGGAATGTGCTAAAAAGAGTATATGTAACTTGTATGTTGCATGAAAAATAACTGGTATGGAACAGTATACACCCGAGGTAAACGTATTCTGCGGTGCTGATACTGCTGATGAGTGGTATGTGTCCCAATTGCAGTCTGGAAATAAATAAGAATATTATGTATAGGACAATTTATGAAGGTCAGCCTCATTCTATAACCGATCCTTGACAAGTCTCGTTTAGTGCCCTTATTGTATCCGCACATTCAACTTATCTTTCGTATCCCAACACTTAACAGACTCTTTCGAGTTCGGGTTTAATAACCTTAGAGGGTATAAAGTGATCCCAGTGAGCAACCCATCTTACTAAATTTAATGTAGCACACGCATCCCATAGGAAGTGAAGGCTCCAACTCATTCTATTCCCACAGAACTGAAATATTATGTACCTCCTAGTTCTTCTTTTTCACTTTTGCGTTTTATCAGTCCCCAACAGTGTCGACATCGTTATATGCACTGAAGCAATCTTAGTGACTGCTGGTGACCAGATTGACTTCCTGACCGCATAACTCCCTATGGGACAGAATCTGCGTGCCAGATCTGTCTGCATTTAGTGCACAGCTCATGTTTAAGTGCGAGAACATTCTTCTGAATGCTTACGTAGCAGGTATCTGACTCAGGATGGAGGCTACAGCTCAACATTTACACAGATGGATGTGGAAAGCCACCTCTAGGGTGGCTGGCCAAAGAGCGCTCATAGTTAATCCGATAGCAGAAGCCCATCTGAGCCAGGGTCACCTCCCCGAATCCCTGAATGTTGCGTTAATGCACTAGATTATCTGAGGGGGTATGTATCTCCTAGTTACTACATGCCAGATATCAGTTATTCCCAGTGTATGTATCGTAGATCCTTTTTCAAGCAACATTCCTCCCAACATTTTCCTAATCATGATTCCTTACCCATAGCTTCCAGCAGCCCCGCTGTCACCAGCTAGTTATGGAAGGTTTCAGGAATAAGTGTAAGAAAAAAATATGTTTAGGCAGCGTGAAATTCGAAGAATGTATAGGGTGAAACGCCTCTCTTTCGACAGATTTATCGCTTCTGGATTCCCTCAATTTCATCATCTAAGAAATTTTGTGACTAGGAAAATGTTTGTGAAGGTCAGAGTCGGATATTCTATAGAATTTCATTTACTCCCTTAGCGACACAGAATGTATTCGTTAACTTAATATGGAGTTCAACGAAGATAAGTACTTTTTTGACCCAAAAATAACTTTAATAGTCAAGTGAAGAATCTTTCATACTAAGTCCATCCCTATGGGTACCAATATAAATACTGAAAATAGTGTCCACTTGCAGTCAGCATGATTCCCTGCTGCATACTAGTAAAGTCAGTTAAATTCGTACTCATCTTCTCACCTCACTGTTTCTGTTACTAACCATATGGGTCTTATGGTGCGTAACACTGTCGGTGTACACGTTTATCACACCGTGTTTCCTGACCTTAAGTTACTCCTATTCAAATCATAGCAATCACGACCACTTCTCATGAAAAACTTAGATGTACTCTACACTACTCACATAAAGTCAAGACAACGGTACTTAAATATAGTTTGTAATATGAACTACATTCGTGTAACTACTTGTGAGGAAGCTGACGCTTAGAGGAAGTTACATCAACAAACAAGTTGCAGAGTAGAGAAAGATAAATGTAGCAGACGGAATGTCGTGCCAAGAATAACTGTTCCTTAATTTAATAGCTGATAAGATTTTTAATAATAACTGTTTCTCAGTAAATGTATAGAAAAAAACAACAACCCAAACAACATAAAGTAGTGGAAGGAAAGTACGGTCGAATCTCGTTAGGTATTAAGAACTGTGTCATCACTGTAGCCCACATACACAAATAACATCCCTGGGCATTAAAAATACAATGACAAGAGGAATACCAGTTAGCTGAATTGTAATTATTGTGCACGTACAATGTACCATGAGAATATCTGTATGGTTTGGTGACATGCAAGATGTGACATGTATAAGATACAGCTACGACCTGTAACAGCAACATTGGATCAAAATCGGCAGAATACCGGTTCGAACTCAACTTTGAAGACAGATACAGGTATTTCAGAAGTGTATAAGTGGGCATGTACGAACCAGAAAACCACTGGTATGAGCAGTGTCAGATTTCACCTGATACAGTTGTGCATACTGTGTATGTTCAATGTCACCCATGGGGAAGGGGGGCGGGAGGGGACGGAATGGGGGTGGAGGTCAGGAACTTGTGTCATCATGTTCTTGGTTAATAATCTCATGACTCCACCGTTCTTGGAGAATAGGGCTCATTTGGTTGTGGGTCCTATATGTAGTAATAAATAGTCAAAAGACTGAGAAGCGACTCTTCTCAATGTTTTTAGAATCATGGTCTCATGTGCTCAACTGACAACACACTAGTGTTGAGCAAGTTGAGCAATGAAGACTTTAACAGTTGTATTTGCAGTTAAAATCTATAAGAGAAGTGTTTTCACAGACCTCTGGGAGGACCATAACATGACTAGTTGGTAGCAACTCTTTTAATTTTTCAATTGTTGTTTGACCTTTTGTGCTGTTCATTGAAACTGCAAATCTTCATTCATTAAGTGAATGAGTGATCATGGCATAATAGGAAACCTCAGCGTGAACCTCCTACAGCAATTTGCTATTCTTGAAAACCACTGTATCTTCTTAGTCATTGGAAGAGATGGAATATTTCACACAGCCTTCACTAATCTGTTCTTCATACTCGCTAATTACATGTTCCAAATAATTCACTTGCTTCCGTGCAAAATCTGCCATTTATATCGTTAATATGAGGCATGAAGAATGGACTTTTTAAAAAATTCCTTGCTTTATATCCTTTGCAAATTCAGTAATGTCGTCGAAATACACTATACACTTCTATCGCCTCAGTCTTCTCAAAACTCCATCCAACACTCACTGAAACGTGACTGATCATTTTCTGAATCAAATGGCTTTCACCGATACTGAGAATGACCCAAAGGAATTATAAATACAGTTTTCTCCTGCATTACATCTACTTAATAATATCCATGAGGAAAAATATTTTCATTGCGCCAAGTACCCTATGTTTTCCATAGTACATCTGTCTGTAATCGTACATGCATTGAGGTACCTGTAATAAAAGGAGAAGTGATATTTCCTTTTCTATCTGAAGACATCTTAGACACTCTTACGAATGGTGTACCCTATTGACTTGTACTTTCCTCGGTGATTGCCTTGTGAACAACCCTTCCATTACTAGCTATAGGTGGGGTAACCTGTATGGCTTATGACGCACAGGTGACTGGGTTTAGACTGGAATCCTATGCTTCGCGAGAGTTGTTGCTAATGGACGCAAGGATTAAAAAGCTCCCTCAATTCCACAAATTATTTTTCGATTGCTACTTTTTACAATTATTCAAAATCTATCACTTGTGTGCGTAATGGCATTTATATCAGTGGCTTGCCCGTGGATGGAGTTTGAACTTATCCTCCCTAGATCATTCTTGTCTAGAACATCCAAATCGCCAATCAATAATCTTTAGAGAGCTTTGAGGCCTCGGCATCAAAATTATCTACGTTTATCAGCACTACTTGTTCACCATTTGTTTCACCTACACACTTCTGCATATGAAACACTGTTAAGTACCCAGCTCATCGTTCATCTACAATGATTCTATCACACACAATAACTTTGCAAGTAATTCTGTTCCTACATTGACCAGAAGCTGCTTCCTTGTACCTTATGGTACATTATCACATAAACTGAGTCTTAATAACTTAGCAAGTAATTTAATTCGTTTGTCCCTCATGACAGATGAACCTTGCAAAAATACATCATTGACAAGAGTTTCCTCTAGTACGAACAAAGGTCCTCAATGTCCGCTATGCATTTGAAATTGACAGCTTTAGCATGATGCTTATAAATGTAAAACAATTCTAGTATTGCAGAGTAACCTCCACTTGTATGTAGCAATACGCGCTCCTCCCCAATTCCCCAATTTTTCTACTACTGTGTAAGAACTTAACATTGCTGATCCTTGTGATAGCATATTACATCACCCACACCACATGACCTATAAGGTGGAAGGTTTAATTGTCTGTAGACTTGCCACAGACATACGGACCTCCTGTCTCCCATACCAATCAAGAAAAATCTACTTGTACACAGGTTTGTTGCAGCATCACATATAACTGGGAACGCCGTTCAGTGGGTTCGAAGTTGCCATCACATTTAACAGTTGGTTAATTGCATTTCATATTCTACAATTATATCCCTTACTCCTGTAGTCCAACTCCCGGTCTTCTATTTTCCCTCATTTCTTACACTGTAGCTGGCTACACTCCCCTTCACATTTGACCTAACCATTTACAGTGATGGAAATTCACATCAGTAGAGGATACAGTCCTCCTATTGAGACATTAATCGCAATACCTGTTTCTTCCAGCATACTGAGTTCACGAATTGAATCAGATAGGTTCTTCAGAAATTCTTCACTTAACTTCCATCGCACATTAGGCAGCAGTCCCCATTAGAGAGCATCTATTGCACTGTGTTCAGATTCCTGTAGAATGATTTTATTTTCTCAACATTATCGCTTCATTTGTCGCAACACACTTTCAGTCTTCATACTACCCATTCTATAGATTATATATATCATAAATGCAGACAGGATTTAAATATATGATGGCAAAAATTCAAACAATATTCTCAACTTACATTGGGTTTGGTTTAGCATAAGTATAGTTTATTGATTACCCTTTGTGTTGAATTATCACAGCGGTAGGACTAATGATTCTTGCAAATATTAACAAAACCGTGCACCACATTGACTAGCATGTACTCCCAGTAAACTATCAAAGCTTTTCTTAAGTTCTGCCACTAGTGTTGGATGTTAAAAGCTCTGCAATAGCTAAACTTCATGAACTAATTTTAAGTCCATTTCATACTAAGTCTATCATATGTGCCAATACTATTACACTTCCAAAAACTCGCTAACTCATGGAAATATTCTGTGTTGCGTCTGCCCAACTTGCAAGTATTCTTACAACTTGAAAATGCTTACAGATTCAAAAAATATGCTAATTTGAGTATGACCAACTTGCAAGAATTATTGCAAGTTCGAAATACTGTCTAACTCGCGAGAATAATGTAAATGCGCATGATCTGTTCCTAAAAAAATTTCTACGTCTTCCGCCATCACTGCGCTGATAATTTCACAAGTTTACAAATTTTTACTCGGAAGATTACAAACACATGCAGATCGTGACTTACTCACTACTGATTTATAAATACGCCTCCACTGCTACAGATCTCCAGAAGGACTGTTCCTGACCAAGCCCTTAGAGCGTCGTTCTAAAAGATCTCGTGCAAAGTTCCTCACGCATTTTACCAAACACATATCATATATTACACATATACATATGACATGCCAGACTAAACTTAATTTCTATCACCTTTAAGATAATGTATTTCGCTTTCTGTTGAGTCTTTTAGATTTCTCATAAATTACAGTAATACCACTTTTATCACTGTTTTACAATGTTTTACTATGTGAAAATTATAAATATATAGGAGTTAATACACTTACAGAAAAGCAAAGTAGCCTAATTTATTACGTTGCGACTATTTTCGTCACTTTATTACTTATTTTGTGTAAAACTGAGCTTTAATAGTATAGAATACATAGTCTGTCATATAGTTTAAATTATCTTGTATTCTTTTGATACAATCTGACCTAACCCATCAGACTCTATCCATTGAGACATAGTTCATCCATTTCAGCCAAGACGTTGATAATATATGAGTATTACTTTTTAAATTTCATATTATTTGCAACACTTAAGTAATTCATTAATCAGAAACTCCTTGTCTGCTTCTGTAAGTGTGTTTAATTATGTTATAGCTGTCTTGGATCAGGTTTTACGGGATATTGGTCTATTTAGTAAGTACGGTAGTCTCTCGTTTCCACCATGGTGGCTAGAACGTCACGTTCCTTTCAAGTGCACCTAGGTTTTCCCAGTCTATCTATCTGCTCCCTGAAACTGCAGCGCCCTACTACTGTCGAGGATACCCCGCATGACGCCGGGTATGAACCTATCAGTTCCATAGACTCATGAGAGTCGAAGGACTGCGATTAATGCAAACAACAGTATCCTGGAATAATAGGATGCAGTCTTGATAAACCAAGATTCTGATGACGCTTAATGGCGGAGGACCCTAAACATCTAGGTCATCAGCCCCTTTGCATTAATGTTATATCGAAGAAGATTTTCATAATCTATGGAAGGAGATAAATAACCTGGAAAACTACGTTTAAACCCACTACAGGAAATTTAAAGCAACCCCAAAAAGGTGAGGTTCAGAAAATCCCGTAATAAAACCCCAGCGACACACAGCGGGATAACGAAATAAAATCACGGAAAAAATACCTGGAAAGATGCTGTTAAAAAGGGGGCAAATAAATGTGGCTGGATGACGACCCAAGCACTTTGTTACACATTAAGATCTCACACTAGGTATTTTGGGAAGAAAACCGGACACCACGCAAAATTTTAAGCCTCGTTATCAGCTGAAATAGAGGGAAGACCCTGTGAGAGACCCAGTTCAACCCTCAGTTTGTCATATAAAACACACTCAGTTAAAGTACGTCGTACTGACAGCTGTGCCGCTTATCTCTCACATACTGGGGGCTCCGCCCGACGTAAGAGGAAGCCATGTGTCAATCGAAAATGTCCCACTCTGAGTCGAGTAAGGGCTGCTTCTTCACACCGTCGCGAGCGGAAGTCTTGATGGAACATAGATTATTGTTCCTCACTTCCAGCCACTGGGACTCCCACCAACATGTGGCCATCCTGGTCACAAATGAAGCGACAGCCCGCAGGGGGACTGAACAGCGGACAGGAGGAGGAAGGGAGCAAGCATCCTTAGCAGCAGCATCAGCGAGTTCGTTTCTCTGAAATTCAGCAAAAAATAACTTCCTTGTTTTGCCTTCGCAAGAGAAGGAGAGCGTCCTGCACTTGTTGCACCATTCGACCTGCTGGGTATATCTGTCCGACAGCGAGAAGGGCACGGTGAGAGTCGAAGCAGATTATAAACTTTTTCTCACGGCGCCGTCTCCATTGCCCTCAGGATAGCAAACAGTTCCGCATAATAAACTGAAAACTGCTCTTGGAGCCTTATCCTGAGGACAATGTCGCGGAACACGACGGAACAACCGAAGACATCTCCCTGCTTAGAACTATTCGCATAGATGGTAATAAAATCTAGGTGGCTACGTAAAATGTAGTCGAATTAAGTCGGGTGATGCTGAGGGTATTAGATTAGGAAATGAGACACTTAAAGTAGTAAAGGAGTTTTGCTATTTGGGGAGCAAAATAACTGATGATGGTCGAAGTAGAGAGGATATAAAATGTAGACTGGCAATGGCAAGGAAAGCGTTTCTGAACAAGAGAAATTTGTTAACATCGAGTATAGATTTAAGTGTCAGGAAGTCATTTCTGAAAGTATTTCTATGGAGTGTAGCCATGCATGGAAGCAAAACATGGACGGTAAATAGTTTGGACAAGAAGCTACAGAAGAATGCTGAAGATTAGATGGGTAGATCATGTAACTAATGAGGAAGTATTGAATAGGATTGGGGAGAAGAGAAGTTTGTGGCACAACTTGACCAGAAGAAGGGATTGGTTGGTAGGACATGTTCTGAGGCATCGAGGGATCACCAATTTAGTATTGGAGGGCGGCGTGGAGGGTAAAAATCGTAGGGGGAGACCAAGAGATGAATACACTAAGCAGATTCAGAAGGATGTAGGTTGCAGTAGGTACTGGGAGATGAAGCAGCTTGCACAGGATAGAGTAGCATGGAGAGCTGCATCAAACCAGTCTCAGGACTGAAGACCACAACAACAACAACAACGTAAAATATCATTAAATTTTAATTTTAAAAGCACGGTCTGGGTACAATGCTTCTTGTAAGCAGTCAGTTCTAAAAGCAATCAGGGCCTCGGTAGTAGACAGGGGGAGACCCTGCACCAGCCCTGGATTTGGACCTGAATGCACCCCACCTGCAAAACTCAAGGCTCTCCCTTGCTCAGATCCCAAATAGCCGTGTTGCTTGTGGTCGATGATCGAACAGCCGTTCCAGTGGCGGCTGAACAACGTATCTGGATGCTGCCGATGTAGGAACGGACAGTGCCCTACATGCTTGGCGTACCACGAGAAGGAGACGTCGAATAGACAACGGAGGCTCTCCAGCCTCCGCACACAAACTAACAACAGGGCTCGTGCTATAGGCCCCTGTTGACAGCCTAATACCCTCGTGGTGAACTGGATCCAGTATTTTAAGGTATGAAAGCCTCGCTAACTCATAAACCTGGCATCCGTATTCAAGCCTGGATCGCACAAATGCCTTATAGAGTTGGAGCAGACGCGCTCTTTCGGCTAACGAAGGCCTATGACTGACACTTTTAAGGATGTTTAAGCCCTTGAGACCTCTCCGTTTCAGTTCTTTAAGGTGTGGCAACCATGTTAACTTCTCATCAAAGGTACCACGCATATACTTCACCTTTCCCTTAAAAGTGGAACGGTGACCCCCAGTTTTAAAAAGGGAGAAATTAAACAGACCGCGGGAACGATTAAAATCAGCACACTCTGTTTTCTCTAATGAGAATTTAAAACTTGTGGTGCAAGACCCTTCCTCCAACCGCCTGATCGTCAGTTGCAATCGCCGAGTAGCCGCGGTGAGGTTGGAGGATGCACAGAAGATGGAGAAGTCGTCCACAAACGAGGAAGATAGTACTGGACGTCGCACTGTGGTTGTAATACTATTGATTATGATGGCGAGAGCCGTGACACCTAAAACAGTCCCTTGAGGGACATCATTCACCTGCGTAAAACGCTCAGACAGGAGATTGCCAACCCTGTATCTAAAATATCTGTCCGAGAGAAAGGACGGCATGAAGGTAGGTAGACATCCACGGAATCCACACTAATGAAGCTGCGACAAAATATTATGCCACCACGTAGAGTCGTAGGCTTTTTCCAAATCGAAGAAAACCACGATAAGGTGTTGCTTACGAAGGAAAGCTTGTTGAACTGCAGCTTCGAGCAGGGTCAGGTTATCGAGAGTGGAGCGATACCTCCTGAACCCACTCTGGGAGCGACTGAGCAGGGACCTGGTTTCAGAATCCACAGTAGGCGCCGATTGGCCATTGTGATTCCTACGCAGCTCGTTAGGCTAACACCAAGATAACTACCAGGGTCTGTCCGATCCTTTCCTGGTTTTAAAATTGTCATTAAAATACAGTCCTTCCAAGAGTTGGGAAAGTCGCCAGTTATCCAAATTTTATTGGAGAGCTGAAGGAGGACATCCTTCAACTGTCAGTCCAACTGTTGCAACATGCTGTAGGTTATCAGGACGCTTCCAGGGTTCGTATGACAAGCAAGTGACACTGGAGAATCCAGTTCCCATAGAAAGTTAGACTGGTTGTATTCTTCCATGATGGTGGAACGGAAATCAAGATCGGCCTTCTCCTGTGACTCCCGATATCGACAGAAGTGTAATCCTGGCTGGAATCGTCCGTAATTGCTGTTGTCTGAGCTATATTCCTTGTCGATGTTACAACAGACCCGTGTATTCGTACAGCTGCTATTGGCAGGCGAGAGTTGTGCCTTGAGATCCTCGTAATGGCATCCCATACTTTACATGTGGGTGTGGACCTACTGATGTAGTTCAGGAACTCTTGATAAAGACCTGTGTTCGCTCTCCCGAATTATTCTCCTCGCCTTTGCATGCGCCATTCGAAAGCTTGCAAGATTCTCATCTGTAAGGTATCGACTAAATCTGCACATTGCTGCCCTCCTGATTGCAAAACGGCACTCATCGTTCCACTAAGGGACAGGTCACTTCCTAGGCTTTTCTGCTGACTTTGGGATGGATGCATCAATGGCATGGTGAATCATAACTGTAATGCGATCCACCCAATCCTGGATGCCGTCACGTTGCTCTAAAACAGCTAACTACCTTTAAAGCATCCAGTTAGCCTTTCTGAACAACCATCTCGATGGCTTTCTTTCAGTATCTTCTCCATCAGGCAGATGGATCCAGATAAGCAAATGGTCACTACCAGAAAGGTCATCGCCCACTGCCCACTGACCAGTGTCTCTAAGCGCAGGCGAGCAGAAGGAGCGGTCTATGGCCGTAGACGAACCTGTAGTGGTGCTATAATCAGTAACTTGACCCATATTCAACAGTATGAGATCTGTTGTGTGCAGTAGATCCTCAAGTGACCGACGCTTGGGGCAAGTGGTGCGAGAACCCCATAGTGCACTGTGTGCATTGAAGTCCCCTAAACCGAGGAATGGGTGGGAGAGTTCATCAAGAAGATGAGTGAGGACCCCACTGTCAAGAGGCTCATGAGGTGGTAGGTACAGGTAGCACACAGTAAAGTCAGCGTGGGCCACTATCCCAACAGCAACTGCTTGTAGTGTTGTTGTTAACGAAGTAGGTGAGGAGTAAAATGTGTCCTTCACGAACACTGTAACCCCACCTTTTGTCCTATCACCAGTAAGGTCTTCTTTTCTGTAAAGGTGATACCCTCCAAGTACAGATGTGTTAGTCTAGTTAAAATGAGTCTCTTGAAGGCAAAGGCAAAAAGGTCTGTCCTGTACAAGGAGTGTCAATTCCTCCAGATGAGTCCTGTGCCCATTGATATAACAATGGAGTGCGGGAGCCATTTCATCAATGTGGTCTTGATGTACCCCTGTCTTTGCTCCAAGATGGTGTGGTGCTTGTAGAGCGAGGCAGGGTGGTGGGGCTGACTTTGTCTGATGATGAGGCATCAAAATCCATGATGGCCTCATCATCAGTCAGACATGCCAGAATGACATCTGATGGCACCTGGGTCAGCTTTCGACCCGAATGTTGAGTTCCTTTCTCCGCTCCCTTTCCTGGTAAGGAAAAAAGTTGGCGTTGAGAGACACTCTGCTTTTTGGGTTCCTTTGGGCTACGCCCTGCGGAAGCATTACTGGTTTCTTCCATTGTAGCTGCCTGGATCGCTATGTCTTCATTCGGCTTTGGCACATGCAGGTGCAAGTACAGGTGCTAGTGATGGATAATGGTACACTGGACATCGTTTGAGTCGAAGCGTCGAACTTAATGACAGGTTTCTGTAGTTAAAGAAGTGGCAGAGAGTGGGTTTCATTGCCTGATAGTCCTTTTTGGCTTCTGCTTAGGGGATCTGCTTGGTCACTTGGATTTCCTGAATTTTGCATTCCTCTGCAAAAACAGGGCAGGCTCGGATCCAGACTGGGTGGCTCCCAGAGCAGTTAATGCAGACTGGTGGAGACGGATAGTCCATCTGAGCTTCATGGGCTGCCTTTCCACACTTCCCACAAGTCGCTTCGCCTCTGCAACTTAGCGTTGTATGGCCAAAACGCTGGCATTGGAAGCCTCGCATAGGCTTAGGTGCGTAGGATCGAACCCTAAGTTGGAGTAAACCTGCCATGATGTGTCCAAGTAGCGTTGGAGAATTGAATGTCACAATAAAAGTGGCAGTCTCCTCAGTCTCTCCATTGGTCTAGCGTGTCCCTTGTTCCACACCTATGATCCCCTGTGGTGACCGTTCTTCTTTCAGTTCAGCAATATGTATGTCCACAATATCACTGTAGGTTACCACACCTTGGCTGAAGTTAGGGGAATTATGCAACTCAACAATGATGTCGTACTCGCGCAATTTCTGTGACTTCATAAGAAGTTCCATCTGCTTTGCCTGGTTAGTCTCAACAAGCAAGGAACCATTTCGCAACCGTTCAATAGCCAGCCAGCCCTTCTAAGCCTTTGTGGGTATAGAAGGGGGACACTTTTTCAAACGACGCCCCCCCACTTCCTCTTGATCACTACAAAGACGTTGGAATTCATGACTCCTTGAGCCCCATTACTGATAAAAAGTTGATTATCAGGAGGACTAGCCTCCCTTATTCTGTTTGATGAATGGGTGGGAGAACTCCCAGGTTGTACACCCTACCCACTGGGAAGACGAAAAGAAGATTTAGAGGGTTCCATTTCGGTCCCACGAGCAGCTAGGGAAATAAGGGTCCACTCAGAGCCACGCATGCCTGAGTAAGCCTTATACGACTGAGGTGCGGCAGGTTCCCCAGAGGTTGCCCGCTGACGACTGTTCCACCTCAACAGCCATGCATCTCATCAGCGAGCAGCACACCTTGAGAGTGAGGGGTTGTTTATAGAGGTTTATTCCATCCTCACGATCCGGGCAGTGAAGCCAAGATCCCCATTCCCTGAAACACACTACGTTCCACCGCCGCGCCACACGGTGGTAGCTAAAGCGTGCCCAGAGTTTGCGGTGGCAGGGAACTGGCGGCACTAACCAGTCCTTAGCTCAGGAATCGTGGGGTCGCCAAGACCGTACTGAGCTAACAAATGCTGAGCCCTCGAGATCGTCGACATTCGGCAGGTACTGGTATATGTACATACTACACGAGGCATATCTTTGTGATCTCAGAAACAAATAACGTGGAAATACTGTCTGTGAATGAGAGACACCATGCTTGTCCTTCAGTTGTATTCAATATGCAGATGGCGTTATTCCTATCCAAGTCGCGCGTCAGCGCTGATATTCAAACCATCTGCATGTAAAAGCATATAGTGCACTTCAGCTAATTTGCCGTTTATTGCATGTCGCCTTCAAGGTCAAAGTCCCGCAGCTTTAATGACCGTTGGTGTAGATGTGATTCTTCTGTACTAAATTACGAACTACTCGGGTGGCAGTCATTCGTCATTGAATACTATTACTTATGAAAGCACTAACCTGTTTCCCCAGAGCACGGAGTCCACTTGCCTTGGCAGCTGCGGCTGAGAGTTCCTACTGCGCCTTCCTCGGCATTTGTGGTCGCTGAAATAACACCTGGGAGGTGACAGATATGTACGTTGCGTCTGTGTGAAGCGACGCAGAATGTTTGGGCTGTCTCTCAGCTGTAATGAACGAGAAACACATTGATTAAAACATGAAAAATGAATGGTATGATATTGATGTAGCGTAGGAACGAAGTTATATTTTAAGTAAGTAATATTTTTAAGGAGGTTGTCATTGTAATAGCTACTGCAGGAACAGTCGAATCGATACACAACACTAATAGCCACATTTATTTCTGCTCCACAATTTGTCTACTCCAACACTTCGTATTTTCTCAAGCCCTTTGGTGTCACTGTTATATTTTATCGTGCTTCATACTATCGCAATTAATTACCTAACCATTATGTAGCACCATGTAGGCTCATATTCGTCTCAAGAGATAAACACAGTCTGGCAGGGATTTAAGAAGTAAGAAGTTAGTACTTTGAATGCATGAAGTCAGAACCTCTTGACTGACGATTGTTACGACAGTTTTTTTGTTATTATTTATTTGTTAACTATATTTAGTAGGTTATTTTAGCTCTAAGATACCACATACATTACATGTGAAAATTCTCATATAACACGTAATATACACTGAAGCGCCAACACACGCATAGGCATGCGTACTCAAATACAGAGATATGTAAACAGGCAGAATACGGCGCTGCGGTCCGCAATCCCTATATAAGACAACGAGTATTTCGCGCATTTGCTAGATCGGTTACTGCTGCTACAGTGGTAGGTTTATCAAAATTTAAAAGTGTTTGTACGTGGTGTTACAGCCGCCGAACTAACGATGGGACACAGCGTCTCCGAGGTAACGATGAAATGGGCGATCTTCCCACACGACGAGTTCACGATTATATCGTGAATATCAGGAATCCTGTAAAACATCAAATCTCCGACATAGCTGCGACCAGAAAAAGATCCTGCAAGAACGGGACCAACGACGACTGAAGAGAATGTCCTTCAGAAAATAAATCAGGTAACACCACAGTCAATTGAGTAACACTGAAGGCAGAAACAGGAAGTACATTGTCGTGAATAGGAAGACCAAACAAATGAAATGAATCAAATCCAAAAATATTTTCACAGGTACCTGAACGCAGAATTGTAAATGTCCTTGTTTTGGTGTGAGACTGGAATGTGGCAGGTAAACAACGCGTTCTAAGTAGCGGAATGTACTGACCGTTATCCTCAGTAAGTCGCGTGCAAGATTTTCTGAACTGTGCCGAGCCCAGCTGTTCATAAGAGGCACGATTAAGCAACGAAACGGAAGTGTCAGTGCCTAACTGAACAGCCTCTGACACTCACTAAGGTCACAAACAGTTTATCTCACTGTCGTTGCACAGCATTTTGGCGGGGTGAAGGCACATCCTGTATTTAATAATTACTAGTACCGGTAGCCGGATAGAAAAAACTAGGTTCTCTGAATGTGAAGGTGTTTCACACTTATGGGAGCGAACGTGGGTAGAGTTCTTTTTCTGATGCAAGTATACAGACTGCACTTGAGCTGGCATTCCAGAAGCAAAGCAGGTCACGTTCCACGAGGGGAAATTTTGTCTTGACATGATTTCACAGCAGAAACATGCGTTAACGCTTGTTTACTCTATCCATGGCGCGGTGGCTAGTTTGTGTGTGGTGGTTGGTGGCAAGACCGTATCTGTTTGTCACTTTGTGTTACATTGCAAATGGGAGCTACCTCAAAGTTTTCCACGGCACTATCACATGAGTCCTGATGTTCAATAACTTGTAACACTTGTTTCAAAGTAGGATCTGGCACATTGTACATAGTTGCATCACGAATCATTGTTTCACTACATTTGCCGTCCACAACTACATTGCAAGCTACACTGTCGTGTCAAAGACTGAAGTTCAGTGACATATTGATGGTATGTCTGTTCTGACCTTCCCCGCAATCTTCAAAAACCAGCAACTCTAGCCTACTAGTCGAGAATAACTTCTGAGGGAGTTGGTAAACACCTGTACCACCCATTGACGTGAAACGAGAAAGTTTCACAGTACACTGCATTTGACATGTAGCACATTGAACGTCGAAATGAACGTAATGCTCGTGCCATTCCTCTTGTTGTTCACTGAAACTTCGGGACGGTGGAATACCACGGAGGCTGTGTCGTGGATGTGGCTGGCTGTTGTGGCGAAGTTGATACAATACCTGCTTGTGTATTGAGCTATAAATCATACTTATTTAGCTCGTAAATTTTGATTCGCTAACACAAAAACCCTCCGTCTCCTCACATAGGAAGAGGTTTGAGAGAGAGCAATTTGTTATTTATCCGTAACCATTTTCAACACAAAAATGAAAACATGAATTTTCTTGAACTAGAGCGCCAACTACCAAGAATCAAAATAATTAATTAAGACAAAATGTACGTAGTTTTTTGTGTACAATCTGATTCTAAAAAGCGGGTTCCCATTTCAAATTTTGAAGTTGCTCTCCCATCCCAACCCTAGGGGGCTAATTTTAGCACCAACAGATGTCCGCCTCGAAAATAATCATCTTTGGATTCTACACATTTTTTCGTGTGACCAGATTTGTCTCCACTTGAGCTTATATCGAACATCATCAGACGAGATATATTCCCGAAATTCCATTACTCTATGTAAATTATTTTTTGGTGTTTAGTTTTTTCCGTCAGCGTATTTTAAAATTTTGAAATAAATATTTGTGTTTTTAATGAAATATTCTACGAGATTGCATAGCTTCTAGTATAGGGACCATTGTTAGACTTAAAGATCTCTCTAAAAGGTATGCTGTGAGAAATTAACGAAATTTGTATTTACTTTTGTGTGTGTGTGTGTGTGTTAAAAGATAGTTTGAAGTTCTAGACCCTACTTAAACATTAGTACCTCTTTAAAAAGTATGATGTTAATATATGTCAACAACAATTAAACCATTTTGTTTTTTCTTAGTTTTTACGGTGCGCATAAAGTCCCCCCGCCTCCTTGAAAACCGTTGGTAACGCGAGGATTAATATTATAGGTGTTTGAAAATTTGTCTTTATTATCAATACACTGATTTACTCGAATTTTGAGTTTACGTTTGAATCTGGCTGGCATAGAGATGGATGTGTGGGCTACTACTGAGAGTACATTGTCCTTCCAGCGTGCAAGAGTCCTTGGACGATCGCTGTACGGAGTGGATTCTGGAAATCCCCTAAGAAACGTCACAGGGGCCTAAATCGATGAGGCGACTGTCACGGAAGATCAGATGAGTCGCTCGAAGGACTTCCCTGCAAAACAGGCAAATAAGTTCGCACTGTATGTGCAACTAAGCAACCACAATATTAATTTGTCCAAGAAGAGGCAAAAAACATTCCTCAGTCATGCTGAAAACACTCTTGAAAATTCACATTTTGTGAAAGTGCTACACGTAATGGATGCGTAAGAGCCATCTAATCCTCTTGTGAAGTTTCCGGGTTTGTTAGCCCACTAGCACAGAGTGTCTTGTTTATTAACGCACTCAGACAGGTTAAAGTGTGCCTCGTCACTAAAGAACACAGCGCACTGTGTGGCAACTGTTCAAACAACTCGCCACATGCAATTTTTCGCATCAATAAAATCGCATTTTGCACCACACCCAGTGTATACGGGTTAAAACTGAAGGCGTGGTGAGAAAATCGTCTCACAGGACGATCGTAAAGTGTAGGGACAGCGGTGTGTGTGCCTGCCGAGCGGACGTCGACATCATTTGCTTCTACGTTTTGCTGCAATCAGAACGCAAAATGGAAATGTTAAAAAACAGAAAAGTAATTAAACTTACTATAAAATGTATTCGTTTTGAAAATCAGTGTAATAATAAAGTTAATGACCCGCATTGGGAGTAATTACCAAGGCATATGCAGTGCTGGGATTAGGTAACACCTGGTCCTCCACTGATTCAAAATAAAATATAATCAGTTTGATCATAAATCTCAATATTCAGCATCTCCATCGTAATCGAATATCCCGCATTTTCATCTATGATGCACTAGTCACTTCAGCACAAAAGGTTGTAACGTTAAACGCCGCAATATCAGGTTCATTGTATTTAAAATGAAAGCTGCACACTGCCTGTTTATGCTGGGCACGTTGCTCGCTCTCTCTTTCTTGCCTTCGTTATTTCCCACACTTTCTGATGGAATAATTAACGTACTTTGATGCCATTCCGTACGATGTTATACATTTCAGTTGTCAGGAAAAATGGACACAGCCTAAATTAATATGTGGCAATAAAAGAATATGAAGTTTGAATTAATAGACAATTAGTTATTTTTATATTAAATTCCTGGCTTGGTTTTAAGGAGATATCACAGTGGATAAAGAAACATACAAGAATACTGAGTCCTTCTAATAAGTCACCACGCGAGTGATGGGTTATTAACTGCACCACGCATATCGTTAGCGCCGTCGCGTTGTAGTTGAAACCATTTCTTCTGTGGTTCATTTACTTGGAACTGTCCTGATCACATTTCTTTGGCAGGATTATTCTTCTCTAAAGTCAGTTCATTAAGTCAGGACCAGTAAGTTCACTTCAGGTCTATCTTTTCATTCACCAACCAAACCACTGAGCAGATAAAACAAATGTTCTTCACATCATGTTTCCACACACCCATGTCTCCAGTACGCGCCAAAACTACGCAAGTATCTTTCTTGATATATGTGGTACCATTACTCACAACCTAAACTGTATTGCGTGAGATTCTGTTTCAGCACCTTATATAAATTCAAACATATATCAAATAATCCTCTTTATTTTACGAAGAACAGTTTATGGTGGAAAAGCACAAATTTACATAGGCTCAGTAACGATTGCAATGCATTCCAACGAAATAATATAAAAGAAATACTTTTATATAAATGTCTTTGGGTCCTGTTTTAATCGAGTTACGATATAAAATAGCAGTAGTCCCATCAAGTAGATTTAGGTGATAGCTACAGTGTTACTCAAAACTCTCGTAGCCACATAATTCACAGGTAGTGGCAGAAAACGGGCAGTTTTAATTAGTCTCTAAAAGCCGAACGATATTATTGGTCACACTGAATGTCTGTCATGTATTTCGGATAGGTCCGCTATTTGCCGAGATGGAGTGCTGGAGTGGGCCTGAAATTGCTTTGGCTGTGGAGGCCTTTCACAGGAACGTTGAGAGCCTTGTTGCTGCTAGACAGGAATATCGTCGTCAGTTGGACCTTAGACGGAATGATCCTGTACCACGTTATAGGTGAAAAATTATGAAGCAACGGGAAGTGCCTTTAAGCTGAAATCGCCTGGAAGAATTAGAAGTTGTCACTCACAGGAACGGATAGAGGACGTGCAAAATGTTGTCACCGAGCGAAATGGAGCAGTGGTTAGCACACTATACTAGCATTCGGCCATCCTGATTTAGATTTTCTGAGATTTCCCTAAATCGCTTCAGACAAATGCCGGGATGTTTCCTTTGAACGGACACGGCACACTTCCCTCCCCATCCTTCCCTGACCCGATGGGACCGATGACCTCGCTGTTTGGTCCACTCCCCAACCAACCGAGTAACAGTCCAATGCGTTCTGTGAGACGGATTGTGGTTCTAGTGGGATTGTTCAACCGTAGTGTGCACAGAATTTTACGGAACAATTTGACGTTACAAATATACAAGATAGAGGTTGTGCATCAGTTAAATGAAAATGGTACGAAAAGCAAATACATATGTCTGTTGAACTGTTTACTAAAAGTAGGGACAATGAAGTTGTTAAATTTGCAATGGCTAAATGACCACGCACATTCTTATCGCAGCGGTTGTGTCATCAAACGAAACTGCCGTTACTGGTGCGACGATAGTCCTCAGTAACTCCAACAACGCCCCTCACACAGCCAGAAAGTCACAGCGAGGGGCGCCGCCTCCTCAGTGGACATAATCGACGCTTTCTTTTTTGAGGATGAATATTTACGTGCAGTGCGCAGAGGGTTTGTTAACCACATCGTTTCAAGGAATGGGAATATTTCGTTGCCTTAAAGGCCTCCATACTTATTGATCTGTAACTATTTATTTTGTGGGTCCCTTAAACAAAGGGTGCGTGCTGGAAGCCTACACACGATTGCGGTACTGAAACACACCATTCAGGAGGAAATCAGAAACATCCCTATAAATATGCTCGTTCGTACCGTAAACGATTCGCATCACAGATTGTCCGTCATTGTAACAATGTTGGCCATCTAGGAGATATCATTTCCAAAACAAGAACTGTGCGTGCAATGGCAATACTCAAGGGTTTCGTTGCTGTGTATGAAAATGTTTTGCAATATATTTCTCGGCCTGTTTCGGCACATCGAAATCGGTCCGTACTTCTGCTACAGTTTTCTCCCGAATAGGCTCACAACCATTACAAAGCGCATTCAGGCGTGTAATACCCCGTTACTCCTACTCCTCTTCTTTGCACATTTCCAGTTCCTTAGCGAGTTTTGATCCAGGATACAACTGATTGCCGGCCAGCAACAGGACGTGGGTTCCCACTGTAACTTCCTTTCCATGTCAGGGCTGCCCCCTCCCTCCTGCTTCTCCATTTCTCCCCACCACTTCAGCTCCTGATGTCAGGGCTCTACCCACCCACCAAATCTATCCTTCATTTCCGTGTTCCCACTATCCATCCTACCACCTTCATTTTCAGTAACATCCAACGGCTTATATACTAAATCGCGCACTCTGACCCACTACAGAACAACCAAAGTTTAATCTTCCCACAACTTTTTTAACCAGCGCCGGTCCTTCAGCTTTTTAAACGGTAGTACGTTGCTCCTTTTTAATCAACATCATAATTATTTCAACTTATTTTAAACATCTATTTTGTCTTTTTATTCTTGTCTGTTGAACTGTTTATTTCTGTTTTTATTTGAAAGGAAGAAAACAACATTGTATTTTGTAAGTATCATCGAATAATCAGCATTATATAATCTTTAAAAACATTTTTAAATTCTCCACCCATAAACCTTGCTGTAATGTCCGTACTTACATTTTGTAAATGCATTTGGCTGAAGAGTGATATATTTTAGCGCAGGAAGACCACCTCCAGCACATATGGGGCGGGAACGACGAAATAACAATAAACAATAAATCAAAAGTTGTGTCGAAAATTCTGAAGTGCATACGCGACGTACGCTGCTCTGCCGTGATCCGTCAGCCGTTAGAAAAGCGAGCCTCTACGACAACGGCGCGTTGCTCCTTCGGCGAATACAATGTTCCTACTGGTAAACAAACTTTCCGAACAACTGCTTCGATTGAGACCATTCCCATCCTCTGCCTACCATTGCTCGCTTCACCCCAGCTCACCCCACTCTGAATAAAAGCAGTAACCTTCGTTGCCACATCCTTTGCGGAAAAACAGGCACGATTGGAAAAAATCTACCTTCATCACGATAGCGCACCTGGACAGAGACGTGCTTAGGCAGTGGCAAAAGAGACATTTGAACTATGAATAGTTGCAACTTCCATCCTGCCGTTTCGACGCCTTGACTTTTATCCGTTCCTAGGTATAAAAAAAATCTGTGAATGAATTTTTTTAGAATTAAATGGGATATTGTGCACACAGGATCAGACTTCGAAGATCAAAGCCACCAACTGAAAGGTATTGGACAATGTAAAATGTCTTGAAAAGAGCATTTACTAACAAGTTTCTTGCTTTAATTATACACTCTAATACAAAAAAAGACGACTGTGAAGGAATTATCTAAATGGAACGTAAATACAGTAGTAGATTTGCTGTACATGTACAGACAAATAAATGTTCTCCCTTTCAGAAAAATTGAGCATGTCAGTAACCCGTTGGTCCACCTGTGGTCCTTATGCAAGCACTTATTCTACTTGGCGTTGACTGACAGAGTAGTTGGATGTCATCCTGGTGGATATTGTGCCAGATTCTGTACAAATGGCTCGCTGGGTAACCAGAATCACCATATGGTTAGAGTGACCTACCCACTACGCTCCAGACGTTCTCAATTGTGGAGAGATCCTGAGGCCTTGTTGGCCAAGACAGAATTTGATAAGCACGAAGACAAGCTGTAGAAACTCTCGGCTTGTTCAGTGGGCATTATCTTGCTGAAATGTGAGGCCACGATGGCTTGCCATGGAGGGCAACAAAACGGAGTGCAGAATGTCATCGACCAACCGCTATGCTGTAAGGGTGCCGTGAATTAGAAACTAAGCGGTCCCGTTATTAAAGAAATGACACTCGGGGCCATCACTCCTGCTTGTCGGACCAAATGGCGAGCGACACTCAGGTTGGAACTCCACTGCTGTCATGGGCGTCTCCAGACACTACTTCTGCCTGAAATGGCATTGATTGGTGAAGAATTGTCTCGAGTGAAATGTCTCGGCGACCATCGAAGACTTCTCTGAAGACGATCCAGGCAGTTGGGGGATACCAAACTGACTGTCTAAATGGATGACTTAAATGCTCACACCTGTCACACAGAATCGTAAAGAAGGAGCGACAATCCACTACATGGTCTGTTAAGACATGTTTCCAAAGGAAATAGAATTCTCATCATTCATGCTGGCGGGCAGGACTGTTTTGCACTGAATGTGTACATGAGCTTAAAATCCGGCCAGACAACAGGGACTTATCACAGCGACATACATTCCTCAAGTTATGAAAAGTGGTTCAGGGAGAAATTGATACCTAATCTACTTCCACATACTGTCTTTGTTAGATATAACGCCCCTTATCGCAGTAAGTATCTGTCTCGTGCTACAGTATCAAAGTCCACGAGGAGTGAAATGACGTCTTGGTTAACAGAAAAGGAAATTTCTTTAAAAAAGAACGTATTGGGGCCCTAGTTGTATTTATTGATAAAATGAACAAACCAGGGTACATCACTTATAAAACAGACAATATTTTAACCGAAGATGGTCATACTGATGTACGAATTCCTCCATACTACCCCAAATTGTATCCTACAGTGCAGATATGGGGATGAGGGAGTTTCTGAACGTAATATGCCTTTCTGAATGGACACGTTATTAACAAATTGATGAGCAAATAGCTCCCACAGCAGAAGGAGACTGGAAGAGATGCTGTGAGCACGCAAATAAAATTAGAGAGCAGCACATTTCAAGTTTAAACCTTGCTGGACCAAGCTCTAGTGACGATCATAAATGTGGAACGTCGAACAGATTCTAAAAGTGATAGTCATAGTGATGCAAGCAGTACTGATTCCGCAATTGAAGAAGAAAGTTAATCAGCTGACACTGCCAGTGGAAGTGAAACAGACGTGGCTACTGAAAATGAAGAAAAGAAAAGTGCGGTGGAGCGTTTCCTAAATGTGTTTTGTGTGTGGAATCAGTGACACTGAAATATCCATAACATTATATGTCAGTCGACGAACTCATTATTTCTAATGTGGAACTGCGTCTCCAATTAGTCTAAGAATCTGTGGACGTGTTCTCACCACTGTAGCTACTACATATGACCAAATCGTACGTTTGCTGGCAATGCTTGTAAAACAAATCCACTTAACGCCTGCAGCCCCAGTGGTCGTCCGCCACACACGGTACCTCCTGCCCTCCCTTGCAGTGGAACTCCGGCGCACAGGAATGTCCTCTGTTTGCAGGGAGTGCGCACCGGTGTTCATGTGTGTACGCTATGTATTTATTGCCACGTTTATATTTTTTGTAGCCAGTAACTTACATGCTCGTCTGGTTGTAACGCAAGACTTATGTACCTGGATGATTTAATGATGAAAAGGCCCTCCGAAACCAATCAATGAATAAATCTTCCCGTGCAGTTTAAAGTGGCCCCCTAAATGTTACTGCAATCAATAACTCTTTAATTGGTGCCGCGTTCATACTCACCTCCCTACAACTAGTTGTCTGTGTCCCACGCTGCAGACTTCTACTCCAGCTGCTGTCATTGTTGCGTTCTGTGAAAGCAATACTCGTCCGTTGCTGGGCAACGTACTTCTGAACTGGTGAACCGAGCTGTTCTCGCCGCATTTAGACGAAGCTTCGCTGCTATACATAGTCGCATTTTTGCAATCTGGTGGACACCGGGTGCGTACCTATGAAGGTAAAGGACATAATTCTTCTATGTTATAAGTTATGCAACCTGTGTATCGTCCATTTTACGCTAAAACGTACGGATTATGGAAGGCTAATACGTACTTTCTTAGACGTTAAAATAAAAGCTCAATTCGGTGTATAAACCTGTACAGAAAGCAAAAAAATGACAAAATAATTGTTTGGTTGCACTAAAGAATGAAGATTTCCTGTCTTGACAGTTGGAAACAGTTCACCATCAATTACTTTTTCGTCACCATTGTGTTTCGTTATCAAACGAACATGACTAAAATTCTGTTAGATTAACTCCGCCTGCATGTAGAGTGACATTTTTGTCGTTTGGTGGTTAACGTATCAGTGAGGCATAAAATGAAATCCCTCGAATAATGACACAAGTGAAACAGATCGGTGCTGCGCGGAGTGGCCGCGCGGTTTGAGGCGTCCTGCCTTGGATGCGCGGCCACTCCTGCCGGAGGTTCGAGTCCTCACACGGGCATGCGTGTGTGTGATGTTCTTAGCGTAAGTTAGTTTAAATAGTGTGTAAGTCTGGCGACCGATGATCTCACACACATTTAAACATTTGAATCAGATCGGTCAAACACGGCGCATAAGATTGGTCTAGGCTAACTGTATAGCTGTGACTACTTTTGTGTCAGTTTATTGTCTGTGCCGCTTCAAACTGATTTATTATTGTCCTCTTCGACGTTCATAAACATATCCATTAGGTCAACAGCTTTCCTTTCGCCGTTTGTAGTAGATGGCAGTGGCGACAATCATTAGTGCAGGTGATAATTCGTAACTGTCATAAAGTAATCATAAGCATTTGTAAACATAACTCCGTCAAAATATTTGTCAATTTGTGATTACATTATAAAATTATTCTCCATTCAATATGTCAAATTACGAGCTCACTTCTCGTCGTTGGCAGAAAGTTGCAATTTTCTAAATTAACATAAAGGAATCTGCGGCTGAGATTCATTAAATTCTGGCCAAGATCTATGTTGAGATATCTGTTAGTGAGAGAACTTGCACAGAATCATTAAAGCGCTTTCAGAACGTTTGACGTCGAAGCCCGACATGGCGGTGGAACCGAGAAGAATTTCGAGGTGACTGAAAAAAATGTCTCTGAGCACTATGGGACTTAACATCTGTGCTCATTAGTCCCCTAGATCTTGGAACTACTTAAACCTAACGAACCTAAGGACATCACACACATCCATGCCCGAGGCAGGATTAGAACCTGCGACCGTATCGGTCAAGCAGTTCCAGACTGAAGCGCCTAGAACCGCACGGCCACACTGGGACAATTACAAAAAATGGTTCAAATGGCTCTGAGCACTATGGGACTCAACTGCTGAGGTCATTAGTCCCCTAGAACATAGAACTAGTTAAACCTAAGGACATCACAAACATCCATGCCCGAGGCAGGATTCGAACCTGCGACCGTAGCGGTCTTGCGGTTCCAGACTGCAGCGCCTTTAACCGCACGGCCAATTCGGCCGCCTGGACAATTACACAGGGGACAATTATCGAAAGCACTTGACGCCTTTGAGCTGAACACTGTAAGACAAATGGCTACAATACAGCGACAGAAACGAAACCGTGATTTTTCAGTATGACTGTTCTCGACCTTCTGTCGCATAACCCGTCGAAACATACCTGGAAGGGTTGAAATGGGCAGTCCTGCCCCATTCACCTTATTCGCCGGACATTGATCCCTCTGTCTAGCAGGTTTCTCTATCAGTGACACAAGGCCTGGCTGACCAGCACTTCCCGCCTTATGAACAAATGCAAAAGTAGATCGATTCATGGATCTCCTCAAAAGGCGCCCAGTTCTTCCGCTGCGGGACTTGTAACCGGAAGATGGGAGAAAGTAGTGATCCGCGGTGGCCGATACTTTGAATCGCAAATTTTTTGTAAGTTTTTCACCATAAATCTCGACTTTCGAGAAAAAACACCGCAAGCAAAATTGTAGATCTAAGAAGTAACATTCAGATATCTACTCCTACATCTGACACCCTTTTTCTTTCTTACAGTTTTGATGTGCAAAATTATTATTATCATTATTATTACTATTATTATTATTGCCGTATGTTCAGTTAGTGGCCTGCAAGATTCGTATTTTACATTTTAATGTCATTAAGTGCTCAGTAGTAAAGGCGCAATCGATTTGGAAATGTGAGGAGGTTTGAAATATTAAATATATCGTTGGTATAAATTTTTGGTTACAGCCATATAATTTCTTGAACAGCAGATAGTTGACAGAGCTTGAAAGCTGTAAATATCTATTAACAGCAGTATACAGCCAAGAGAGCACTGAAGTGTGTACATCGGCACCTCGTGCCAAACAATTCGTTTGTAATGTTGCACACAGTTCAGAGCCAGCTCACACTAGTAAAAGGCTTGGCTGTGTGCTGCTGTTCGTGCGAAACCGATTGTCATGGCAACAGCTTTCAAGCCCGACCAGTTACGGACAGTTCATGAAATTATATGACTGTATCGCAAAATATATATGTTTAACGCGTATAAGAATCGGTATAGCTTTGCTAGGTCAATAATGTACAGTTACCGTGTGGCGTGGCCTATTATTTGGTATGCGTGTACATGCAGGGTGCGAGACTTGCGCTCTCTGGTCTATATGGCAGTTTCTCACTGTCATCGTCTGACATCAGTTGTATTACAGAATGGAACCATTCCTCGTCTGAGGTATTTTACGAAGTCCGTTAGTTTAAAAGATTAAAAATGGGAGAACCCACAACAAACTTGCGACATCAAGTAACGATAAAACTTGGAACTTAACAGTTCACTCATAGTTTAAAATAAAACCACAAAGCAAATCATCTACTGTCTGTGGACACAAAACGCCTTTATCTGCTTTTAACAATTGAAAACGGACAAATTAACACGAAAAATAGAGTTCTCCAACCTCAGTTTTCACCCTATAGCACTGACTGATTGCAGTGGTACGATCCGCTATTACAACACGACTGTTGAGCAGAGTTACAAAAATTTCCAGTCAATAGGAGAACACTGGGGCTTTCGAGAAAAGCGGCGAACCGTACATGGACTAAGTCTTTTTCTGTTTTCCTATTAGTTCGATATTCTGATTCTTTGTGTTTTGAAATTGAGGGAGAAAAAAATTTTTCAATCTTTGTTCGATTTCCATCCTTATTTACAGAACATAATAGGAACAAAAAACCGAAAATCGGTTATCTCTTAAACCAGTTATTTTGAGCGGTTTTCACAGTCCATTTAAACTGACCTTGAAAAAAAAACGATATAACCGAAAACCAGTCGTTTCAGCAATAATCGCCATCGTTACTGTCATGTTTCTGCCTTTGTTGAATCAAACCCAGATATGGACGCAGTTATCTATGCGGTATAGAGAGTCCACGGCAAAGAACTGCAGCAATGAGCCTCGACAATGCATCACTGTGCGTGCTAAGCTTCACAAGGGAAGCACTGTTAACACAAATTAACAACTTCATTTCGCCAGTTCCTCATCTCCTTCCTTCTAAACTTCACAGATGTTCTCCTGCGTAACTTGCAGCGAAAGCCTGGAGGATGTTTACACAATGAATTTTCACTCTGCAGCGGAGTGTGCGCCGATATGTAACTTCGTGGCAGGTTAAAACTGTTTGCCTGAACGAGGCTCGAGCCTGGGATCTTCGCCCTTCGCGCACAAGCGCTCTACCAACTGAGCTACCCACGTACGAGTCATGACCAATCGTCTCTGCTGGTAGAGCACTTGCCCGTGGAAGGTAAGGGCCTCAGGTTCCAGTCTCGCTCCAGCACACAGTTTTAACCTGCTAGGAAGTTTCATATCAGTGCACACTCCGACTCAGGGTGAAAATTCATTCTATAAAAGAGCTAAACTTGTATTGTCATTTTTTGAGTGGTTTATTATTATTATTATTATTTATTTGCGTCACCTCTGACAGCCTCTGATACAAATTGAATCATTCACACACACATACCCCCATGATTCACATACAATTTTTGCATTTTTGCATTTCTTACATCACGTTGTGCTACCATTATTGCCATGAGATATCACTCCAACCGCCAGTTCAATATGGAACACGTAACATTCATGCCTAGTGTCAACTATCCTGTCGTGTGCAACTCACATCGCATAAGTCATATGGAAGTGACGATATTCACTTAATTAACGTTGTTCTCTGAAATTTGTTCATAGCTCCACGCAGTAGCCCGCTAGGAAAATACGCTACGCCACACAAGTTGTCTGACTGTACATACTTAATACTACCCATGCGTAGTCGGCTGGTCACTCGTGTGCGAAGGCAAATCGGAAAGTCTTCGTCCCTGTTTTCTATTAGCCGAAGTAAGGTGCATACAGGTAATGACAAATATACATCCAAATCATTTCACATAGTCCCCACACCGATTCACACATTTTTCCCATTGCAGCACTAAATTTGATGTGTCCCTGAAACAGAATTCGATTATGGAACCACCTTCGGAGTGCTGTCTTGGTTCATTGTTACTTGTGAATCGCTGTCCTGCCAGGAACTTCTTCAGTGGTGCTAAAACGTGGAAATCAGTAGGGGCGGGGTCTGGACTGTAAAGTGCGTGGTCCGGAATGGCTGGAGCTTTTTGGGAGTTCTGATTGCCACATGTAGTCTCGCATTGTCGTGGAGCAGAATCACGTTGTCCACATCGGCCTTCGCCTGACGTCAGCTCTCGGATGTGACAGTGTGGAACAATAACTGTCGAAACTTCCTGGCAGATTAAAACTGTGTGCCCGACCTTTGAATGCCTGCAGTGAGAACCTGTTATTGGGTCACATAGCAGGAGCAACGATTGTTATGGCAGCTTTTTATCATTATTTATTTGTTGATTATTTTTAGTCAGTTATTTTATCTCTAAGACAAAACGTACATTGCACGTGAAAATTCTCATACACAAAGAACTGATTACGAATATTTAGTATAATTATTGAGATATTTAAGTAACTTACAATGCTGCCATTAATTAGTCATTAAGACATGTATGACTATTCTTACATTAAATGTTTAGCACAATATGGAAAATATTAACTCATTTGTAAAGTAATGATGAAGATGAAACTTCCTGGCAGATTAAAACTGCGTGCCGGCAGAGTACTGTAGTATACTAGCAAGTAGGATGCTTTCTGGGTCCTACATCTGAATAATTGTCACAGCAACAGTCCATAGTTAGTAAACTAAATTGTTTCCGTAATAAGTAATTTATCTTTTCCGTATTTTCTCTCTTAGATTCTAAATACTTTTCTTCACAGATTTAACATTTCACTGTCCCTTCACCCACATGAACCCCTGATTAGGTAAAGAATGAATCTCCCATGTATAAAACATCTCCATCATTCCAGAATGAGATTTTCACTCTGCAGCGGTGTGTGCGCTAATATGAAACTTCCTGGCAGATTAAAACTGTGTGCCGGACCGAAACTCGAACTCGGGACCTTTGCCTTTCGCGGGGAAGTGCTCTACCAACTGAGCTACCCTAGCACGACTCACGTGGAAGGTAGGAAAGTTTGGAAGGTAAGAGACGAGGTACTGGCAGAAGTAAAGCTGTGAGGACGGGGCGTGAGTCGTGCTAGGGTAGCTCAGTTGGTAGAGCACTTGCCCACGAAAGGCAGAGGTCCCCAGTTCGAGTCTCGGTCGGGCACACAGTTTTAATCTGCCAGGAAGTTTCATATGAGCGCACACTCCGCTGCAGAGTGAAAATCTCATTCTGGAAACATCCCCCAGGCTGTGGCTAAGCCATGTCTCCGCAGTATCCTTTCTTTCAGGAGTGCTAGTTCTGCAAGGTTCGCAGGAGAGCTTCTGTAAAGTTTGGAAGGTAGGAGACGAGATACTGGCAGAAGTACAGCTGTGAGGACCGGGCGTGAGTCGTGCTTCGGTAGCTCAGATGGTAGAGCACTTGCCCGCGATAGGCAAAGGTCCCGAGTTCGAGTCTCGGTCCGGCACACAGTTTTAATCTGCCAGGAAGTTTCATAATACCGCACACTCCGCTGCAGAGTGAAAATCTCATAACTGTCATAATGTTGACAGGCGACAATGGATAAATACTACTACATTCGTATGGACATAGAGACGGAAAGAATTTAGTTTACTAACTATGGACTGTTCCTGTGACAATTATTCAGATGTAGGACCCAGAAAGCATCCTACTTGCTAGTATACTACAGTACTCTCCCTCATCGCTATACCACAGATTCCTAAATTTAGAAATTTGCAACACTAAATATCACTGCGGTAGTGAATAATTTAATATGTCGTTGAATTAGACCTATTTTAAAGTCCAATTTTTTATTGTTTCGTGGCAGGTTCAAAGCAATCTTTACTTTTTTCTGTTATTATCAAAGCTCTTTACGTTACAGAATAACACTACGAGTCTCAAAGATCAGGCTGGGAATAATAATAATCGTCACTTTCCTCTCTTGATTTTCTAAATGTTTCGTACTAGTGCGTGAACGTTACTGGCACTGATGAGGCTTCGTCGAAATTTCGCGACGTGTTGATGAATGCCAATCATATCATCTCCTGGCGAAATGTCGAGATTGCGTGGGTGTCCCACATACAGGGTCTAATGTGTATAAGTGCAGTGGTACCTCAAAAATTACACTCATGTATGTGTTGGTTGTTTTTCTCTCCGTCGTACAGTCTTCTCACAAAGACGTCACAAACTTTATGACTTGATGTTTCCTCCACAGTCCTAACAACACCACTAAGTCGACTACACCTTTCGGGATAGACCAGCGATTTTGCGTCCTCGCGTCCACACTTCAACATCTGTGTTTCTTCCCAAGGGAAAATAAGCATTAATGGCTTCCTTTTGCGACACATACTTGGAGAGGCTAACCGAACTACAAACATATCACTTGTGTTAGCTATAATTATAAGTTGCAAATTACCTGAATGCTGACATAATGTCGTTCAGTATCCGTCTTCAGGCAGTAATAGAAATATCTGCACTTATAGCCGGTACACCCTGCATACACCCCAGATGTGGCAGACTCTCCCCAGCTGTGGTGTGTGTGAGTGGAGTGCGGCCGTTCGACGCTCGGCGCATTCAGTCTTGCCTACACTCGCGAAGCGTCAACTGCTTGGTGCGTTCTTGGTGTAAGGCTGGTAGTAAAAAATTCCACGGCGAACTTAGAAGATGGCCCTCGCCTAATATCGAAACTGTTATGAAGCCTAATCTCACTAAATTCTTTGATGATGCACTCTTAAAATTCACTAACTCGGCACAACTTATTTGCTTTCTCATATTCCAACGTGTGCCTTTTGTTGAGGCTGCGTTTAACCAGTGCTGATTTGTCTTTATGCCCCTTGCGTACGCATCTAATGTGTTACACCCACCGTTGCGAGATGCTGTGCTACGTTTTCCGAATAAGTTGGCGGCGACACTCTCAAAGCATGCCCATACATATCTGGTATTCACAAGTAAATTATATCATTTACCGAGCTAAACATATTTTTCGTTTATCGTAGTCGTTGAAAGAAAGAGATACCTCATAACAGGAAGTTAAGTTTTGATTCTTTCCTCTTTAGAACTGAAGAGTTCTGTTAACTTAATCGTTTTGGATTCCTGCCACCGGCCATCGCAACTTCTCTCCTTCCTTGTTTGTGACCGTGCTGACCCCACAGAAGTCGACACAATAGTCAGCAAGACAAAACTGATTATTTTAGGAACTCCTCAAAGGCATGAACAAAAGTTGTATTCAACGTTCTTGTCATGAATGAAAAACACAATACTTTTATTACTCGAGTCATTGCTTTATTTTAAAGTATTTCCTCCAAAAGTATACCAGATTAGTCTGAAAACTACAAAGCAACCATGTATTTCTGAAAGACTAAAGATAACCTGTACAATAAATACAAAACTGTATGCATCAGTCAGAAACAGGTCTAATATTAACGGTATTGCATAATATCGCAGCCACTAATACAGGCTATTATGCAAATGCATTATGAGAAAAAGACAGGTACATCATGTGACATAATCAAGCGAATATTTGATATAGCGAAGGAGAAAACAGGTGTAGTCGCAGACGAAGAGGACGAGATAGCATTAAAATTAAGCGATGCTATGGTAACCTCACTATAAAAAGCAATATCCATCCTAAAAGCTTCAAAATCAAAAAAATCTAGTTGTGATAATATAATATCAGCAGATAATCTAAAGAGTGTTCTTTAGAGCATAGTAACATATGAAGTCATTTGTGTAGCCAGTAGAACATTTCTCAAGCGGCTCAAATATGCTGAAGCTAAGGCTTTGCGTAGGACTTAAGGTACAGAAATGTTGCAATTTCTACGTAGATTTCCTTTGCCAGCGTTCTGGAACATTGTCGTTAAAGATTTATACAACTGGCTACTTGACCATTTGGTAACAAATAATATATTCTCAAAATCACAGGATTCCTTCACGATTTAGATGCTCAGAACGACATTTACACACATAGTGATAACGTACGTAATTCATTAGACGTAAATTATCGGCTCCTGATATATTTTGTGATGGGTCAAAGGTGCCTGACGGTGTAAATCATTATACACTCCTGGAAATGGAAAAAAGAACACATTGACACCGGTGTGTCAGACCCACCATACTTGCTCCGGACACTGCGAGAGGGCTGTACAAGCAATGATCACACGCACGCCACAGCGGACACACCAGGAACCGCGGTGTTGGCCGTCGAATGGCGCTAGCTGCGCAGCATTTGTGCACCGCCGCCGTCAGTGTCAGCCAGTTTGCCGTGGCATACGGAGCTCCATCGCAGTCTTTAACACTGGTAGCATGTCGCGACAGCGTGGACGCGAACCGTATGTGCAGTTGACGGACTTTGAGCGAGGGCGTATAGTGGGCATGCGGGAGGCCGGGTGGACGTACCGCCGAATTGCTCAACACGTGGGGCGTGAGGTCTCCACAGTACATCGATGTTGTCGCCAGTGGTCGGCGGAAGGTGCACGTGCCCGTCGACCTGGGACCGGACCGCAGCGACGCACGGATGCACGCCAAGACCGTAGGATCCTACGCAGTGCCGTAGGGGACCGCACCGCCACTTCCCAGCAAATTAGGGACACTGTTGCTCCTGGGGTATCGGCGAGGACCATTCGCAACCGTCTCCATGAAGCTGGGCTACGGTCCCGCACATCGTTAGGCCGTCTTCCGCTCACGCCCCAACATCGTGCAGCCCGCCTCCAGTGGTGTCGCGACAGGCGTGAATGGAGGGACCAATGGAGACGTGTCGTCCTCAGCGATGAGAGTCTCTTCTGCCTTGGTGCCAATGATGGTCGTATGCGTGTTTGGCGCCGTGCAGGTGAGCGCCACAATCAGGACTGCATACGACCGAGGCACACAGGGCCAACACCCGGCATCATGGTGTGGGGAGCGATCTCCTACACTGGCCGTACACCACTGGTGATCGTCGAGGGGACACTGAATAGTGCACGGTACATCCAAACCGTCATCGAACCCATCGTTCTACCATTCCTAGACCGGCAAGGGAACTTGCTGTTCCAACAGGACAATGCACCTCCGCATGTATCCCGTGCCACCCAACGTGCTCTAGAAGGTGTAAGTCAACTACCCTGGCCAGTAAGATCTCCGGATCTGTCCCCCATTGAGCATGTTTGGGACTGGATGAAGCGTCGTCTCACGCGGTCTGCACGTCCAGCACGAACGCTGGTCCAACTGAGGCGCCAGGTGGAAATGGCATGGCAAGCCGTTCCACAGGACTACATCCAGCATCCCTACGATCGTCTCCATGGGAGAATAGCAGCCTGCATTGGTGCGAAAGGTGGATATACACTGTACTAGTGCCGACATTGTGCATGCTCTGTTGCCTGTGTCTATGTTCTTGTGGTTCTGTCAGTGTGATCATGTGATGTATCTGACCCCAGGAATGTGTCAATAAAGTTTCCCCTTCCTGGGACAATGAATTCACGGTGTTCTTATTTCAATTTCCAGGAGTGTATTTTAAGAATATTATGGCGTAACAAGAAACGCTTTAAAAATTGAAATCTTTAAACGTGAAAATTTTAGGTTAGGCTCAACCGCGACAGTTATTGACACCAAATGAAACAAGTTTACTGTTACCAGTCACTGTTTATTTATATCCACGACGCTTTTCAACGTTTTAAACAAGTGGTTCAAGTGTCTCTAAGCACTATGGGACTTAACATCTGAGGTCATTAGTCCCATAGAACTTAGAACTACTTAAACCTTACTAACCTAAGGACTCCACACACATCCATGCCCGAGGCAGGATTCGAAACTGCGACCGTAGCTGCAGCACGGTTCCGGACTGAAGCGCCTAGAACCACTCGGCCGGCCACCGTTTTAAACCTCCATCATTAGGTGGACTCATATTTGTATGACACACGTGTGTGTTGCATTACGATTTTTGGAGGAAACAGTACACTATTTCAGAACAAGGTTTTGGTTTCTTTTGACAAAAAACTAACGTATATCTAAGGTTAAAAATAAAATAAGTGAAACAGAGTGCTTTTCACTGTCGTAACACGTCATATTTATACTGTCATATTTTGTAAACATATACGGCGTCTAGAAAATACTAGATGTAAGGATCATATCGCAAAAGAGAAACATTATCACAAACTATAAAGAATATACATCATAACAACATTATTATCGAATAAATTTTAAAGGATTTTGAAAATCTTTGTTTTGAGGTGTTGAATACATGCGATGAAAAAAAATTTCAAGTCGTATATAAATCAGATTTTATCAGGTTCATGTAGCTTAAAATTCGTTCTCGTTTATACAATCAGGTAACACATTCCAAACTTTGAGTGCAATATTTATGTCGGCTGCAGTTGTAAAATTATACATGAGTAACAATTTTGGTTAGGATTCACGGATGGCAATGAAAGGCTGGGAGCAGAGGAAAAGGGAGAGAAAGGAAGAGGGTGGAAGGAGTGATTGGATGAGAGGAAACTTTCAAAAGCAGGAAGTTTTTAAGCTTATATCTGTTACATATAATTACTGACTACAGGTTGTGGTAATACATTGGTTAATGCTTTAAAACGTGCAACTCGGTCTACAACTTGTGCCATTAGTTGGCGTACATATAGTGTCAAGCTGACAGGAGGTACAAACTGTTGGTGTGATGGCATATTTGTAAATGAATTCAATCCTTTGTATATTTGGGGGATGTTATGGTAACATTTATCGCAAATTTTAAGGTGTGTGTGTGTGTGTGTGTGTGTGTGTGTGTGTGTGTGTGTGTGTGTATGCACTGCAAATTTAATAACCTAGGCAGTTCCTGAAAACAGAAAATGCTCTTGTAAATATTGTCATTTAAGCTGGATTCCGGTTGTTTTGTTTAGTACCTGTATGATTACAGTGTTTTAAAGATGTCTAGTTTCATGCCTTTAGGTTGGACGTGTATGATGCTGCTTCTTGTGTTGTTAACTTGATGTTTTGTTTCATGCAGGTGGGTGACTGCTGTTGATATGTGGTATTTTTTGATTTTTAGTGTTACCATGTTTACTTTACAAAATTGAATGTTTGGACTATGGCTACTCCTACATACGCCAAACAGGTAGATCATTTGAGATTACACACCTGTCTGATGAACAGGGTTTCGTGTGTTGCTGTTGTGAGGTAACTTCTCTCCAATCTTGTGGTCTACGGTAAATCTTATGTTTAAGCGTTTTCATTTGAAGAGATTGGCAATCAGATATGAAATATTGCCTAGAAATGTGAACAATAAATTGAAATAATGAAACAAACAGCAATTGCAAATCGTTATAACAGCTCCCTAATAAACACCCTAAAACACTCAATAGTAACAAACAATCACATCACAAAAATTTTAAAAAAATCTTCCATAGAATTCCATTTCTAAGTAATAATTAAGCGAATACAACCTGCAGGTGCAATCTCTAATATTTTTGCATCCGCCCGTACTACACATTGTAATAACACACAGCAAATACCCACTGATCCTCTGACAACCTATCACCCGACTCATATATCCCAGCGATGGTGAACGAACTGGTAAGAGATCCGTATCCTCTCGATGACTTCATACACAATAGATCGACGGTTGATTTCACTTTCATCGCAAACATTTCCATATAAAGAGCCAATAAGCTACGTGGATGACACCTTCGTCCTGTGGGAACATGACAGAGCGGCTCTGGCTGAGTTACTGGACCGCCTGAACAGCGTCCACGTAAACATATAACTGACGATGGGGCGAGAACATAATAGATGTCTTACAGTTTTAGACATGCTAATAAGAAGACATAAAAACCGTCTTCCTAGCAGACGCAGTCTATGGAAGAAAGACCTACTCGGATCTGTACCTCCATTCAACGAGCTAACGTCACTGGCGCAGAGATGCTCTGCAACAGCATAGACTGTATGCTGCCAGAAATATACAGTGAAGCGCAGATTCACGTGTATCGAAGAAAACGAATGATAGACCCATCCGCAAGTAAGAGGAACAGGAACATACCTTTATCGCCTATGATGAGACTATGTAAGCCAAAACGGTGAGAAACTGCGGGAAAAAACCCAAAAGTCTTTCAACGACTACGATAAACGAAAAATATGTTTAGCTCGGTAAATGATATAATTTACTTGTGAATACCAGATATGTATGGGCATGCTTTGAGAGTGTCGCCGCCAACTTATTCGGAAAACGTAGCACAGCATCTCGCAACGGTGGGTGTAACGCATTAGATGCGTACGCAAGGGGCATAAAGACAAATCAGCACTGGTTAAACGCAGCCTCAACAAAAGGCACACGTTGGAATATGAGAAAGCAAATAAGTTGTGCCGAGTTAGTGAATTTTAAGAGTGCATCATCAAAGAATTTAGTGAGATTAGGCTTCATAACAGTTTCGATATTAGGCGAGGGCCATCTTCTAAGTTCGCCGTGGAATTTTTTACTACCAGCCTTACACCAAGAACGCACCAAGCAGTTGACGCTTCGCGAGTGTAGGCAAGACTGAATGCGCCGAGCGTCGAACGGCGGTAGGCGTCTCCCTACCTCCCCCCCCCCCCCCCCCCCCCCCCCGCCGCACTCCACTCACACACACCACAGCTGGGGAGAGTCTGCCACATCTGGGGTGTATGCAGGGTGTACCGGCTATAAGTGCAGATATTTCTATTACTGCCTGAAGACGGATACTGAACGACATTATGTCAGCATTCAGGTAATTTGCAACTTATAATTATAGCTAACACAAGTGATATGTTTGTAGTTCGGTTAGCCTCTCCAAGTATGTGTCGCAAAAGGAAGCCATTAATGCTTATTTTCCCTTGGGAAGAAACACAGATGTTGAAGTGTGGACGCGAGGACGCAAAATCGCTGGTCTATCCCGAAAGGTGTAGTCGACTTAGTGGTGTTGTTAGGACTGTGGAGGAAACATCAAGTCATAAAGTTTGTGACGTCTTTGTGAGAAGACTGTACGACGGAGAGAAAAACAACCAACACATACATGAGTGTAATTTTTGAGGTACCACTGCACTTATACACATTAGACCCTGTATGTGGGACACCCACGCAATCTCGACATTTCGCCAGGAGATGATATGATTGGCATTCATCAACACGTCGCGAAATTTCGACGAAGCCTCATCAGTGCCAGTAACGTTCACGCACTAGTACGAAACATTTAGAAAATCAAGAGAGGAAAGTGACGATTATTATTATTCCCAGCCTGATCTTTGAGACTCGTAGTGTTATTCTGTAACGTAAAGAGCTTTGATAATAACAGAAAAAAGTAAAGATTGCTTTGAACCTGCCACGAAACAATAAAAAATTGGACTTTAAAATAGGTCTAATTCAACGACATATTAAATTATTCACTACCGCAGTGATATTTAGTGTTGCAAATTTCTAAATTTAGGAATCTGTGGTATAGCGATGAGGGAGAGTACTGTAGTATACTAGCAAGTAGGATGCTTTCTGGGTCCTACATCTGAATAATTGTCACAGGAACAGTCCATAGTTAGTAAACTAAATTCTTTCCGTCTCTATGTCCATACGAATGTAGTAGTATTTATCCATTGTCGCCTGTCAACATTATGACAGTTATGAGATTTTCACTCTGCAGCGGAGTGTGCGGTATTATGAAACTTCCTGGCAGATTAAAACTGTGTGCCGGACCGAGACTCGAACTCGGGACCTTTGCCTATCGCGGGCAAGTGCTCTACCATCTGAGCTACCGAAGCACGACTCACGCCCGGTCCTCACAGCTGTACTTCTGCCAGTATCTCGTCTCCTACCTTCCAAACTTTACAGAAGCTCTCCTGCGAACCTTGCAGAACTAGCACTCCTGAAAGAAAGGATACTGCGGAGACATGGCTTAGCCACAGCCTGGGGGATGTTTCCAGAATGAGATTTTCACTCTGCAGCGGAGTGTGCGCTCATATGAAACTTCCTGGCAGATTAAAACTGTGTGCCCGACCGAGACTCGAACTGGGGACCTCTGCCTTTCGTGGGCAAGTGCTCTACCAACTGAGCTACCCTAGCACGACTCACGCCCCGTCCTCACAGCTTTACTTCTGCCAGTACCTCGTCTCTTACCTTCCAAACTTTCCTACCTTCCACGTGAGTCGTGCTAGGGTAGCTCAGTTGGTAGAGCACTTCCCCGCGAAAGGCAAAGGTCCCGAGTTCGAGTTTCGGTCCGGCACACAGTTTTAATCTGCCAGGAAGTTTCATATTAGCGCACACACCGCTGCAGAGTGAAAATCTCATTCTGGAATGATGGAGATGTTTTATACATGGGAGATTCATTCTTTACCTAATCAGGGGTTCATGTGGGTGAAGGGACAGTGAAATGTTAAATCTGTGAAGAAAAGTATTTAGAATCTAAGAGAGAAAATACGGAAAAGATAAATTACTTATTACGGAAACAATTTAGTTTACTAACTATGGACTGTTGCTGTGACAATTATTCAGATGTAGGACCCAGAAAGCATCCTACTTGCTAGTATACTACAGTACTCTGCCGGCACGCAGTTTTAATCTGCCAGGAAGTTTCATCTTCATCATTACTTTACAAATGAGTTAATATTTTCCATATTGTGCTAAACATTTAATGTAAGAATAGTCATACATGTCTTAATGACTAATTAATGGCAGCATTGTAAGTTACTTAAATATCTCAATAATTATACTAAATATTCGTAATCAGTTCTTTGTGTATGAGAATTTTCACGTGCAATGTACGTTTTGTCTTAGAGATAAAATAACTGACTAAAAATAATCAACAAATAAATAATGATAAAAAGCTGCCATAACAATCGTTGCTCCTGCTATGTGACCCAATAACAGGTTCTCACTGCAGGCATTCAAAGTGCTAACTCCCTGTTAGTTCTCTGCCCGAGTGTGTTTCTCTCATGACATGAATATGAGCCTACGTGGTGTTATATAATCTTTGGATAATTAATTCCGATAGTACGAAGCATAATAAAGTATAATATTAACACCAAAGGGTTTGATAAAATACGAAATAGTGAAGTAGGCAAACAAAGAATTTATGGAGCAGAAAAAAATTGCGTGGGTTTTAGTCTTCTGTATTGATTCGACTGTTCCTGCAGTGGCTGTAAAACTGAAAGCCACCTTAAAAATGTTACATACTTAAAATGTTACTTCCATCCTACGCTACATCAATTTCAGACCATTTCATTTTTTATGTTTTAATCAATGTTTTTCTCGTTCATTACGAACCTACAATTGAGAGACAGCCCAAACATTCTCCGTCGTTTCTCACAATCGCAATGTACATATCTGTCACATCCGAGGTGTTATTCCAGTGACCATGAATGCCAAGGAAGGCGCAATAAGAACTTCCAGCCGTAACTGCCGAGGCAAATGGTCTACGTGTTCTTGTGACATAGGTTAGTGCTTCCATGGATAACAATATTCAATAACGAGTAATGTGGCCTCTCCTCCTTTTTGTAGTATTTCGCGGGTGCTAAATTTCAGTTTATTAAGTTGGCGGGCGACGATGTTTTGGTCAACTATAGCTTATCTCCGTCTGCTGAAAAGATACTACGTAGCAGTCAACCAATTTTTTTTTACTAAAGCTCCAATCAACTGAAGGAACATAAGTCAACACAAAGAATACTTCTAAGAATCAAAGAGTAAACCGGATTGTCAGTGCACTCGTCGCCACAGAATAATGCTGCGTTTCATTGTGCATTCACAGATGTTCTTCTGGTGACTCCCACAATGTCTTCAATCTCCAGGGTCATGTTCAGTTTATTTTTATATAGAACTGGGAGTAAGTGTCAGAAACTTCATTATAATCTCTTGAAACAGTAATAGCAGACGTAACGTAGCTTCAAACAAATGACAGTCACCGATCGCTCCATGCTGAAACTTGTTTAACTGCTGTTGAATTGAGAATGAATTCAAAATTATTGTAGGTGAAGTCTAGTATTTTTAAACCAAATAGCCTCAGATGTAAAATCGTAGCACTTCCATAAGAACAACTTAAAATCCATAAACAACGAAGTTGAGCCAGAGATTACTTTTGATTCTGCTTTATTTGTAACTCATACGTAACGAAACTTGCACAAATAACACTTTTCAACAAAAAACATAAATGTAACAGACATTCTAACTGGGAGAGAGCTAACAGAACAGAAGATATCGCTACAGTCTAAAACATACACTTATACTACTAAAAACAAAACACTAAACAATGTGACACCTATTTGTTATTCTGAAGCAGTTAGCTTTTTTGAAAAATCTAAATTATTTTATTATATTAATAAACTTATAAATTGCAAACAAAAATTGATATAATAACTCATATGAGGAACTCAAATTAAATAAAAATGAGTATTTCAATTACTATCTTATGAAAGAGTGCCTTCAATAGCCCCCTTGAAGTAAGTGTTGCAAATTACATTAGCACACTTAGTTCAAGAGAGGCACAAAAAATGAATATCGCTAAGTGCTCTACACTATATGACCCTAAAAATTCTGCTCTTTCAAAATATTTGAAATTACAACCACAGATAATCTTTTAAGTAATTAATACCAATGATTATTTTTTGAAAGAAAATTAGTTAAACATTTTAGTGAAGAGCTGAACAGGAGAGCTCATTTATATAATTCAAAAAATTATTCATGTAGTATTTTAAAGAAATTTGTGTAAGTAATTGCTCTGAGTCTAACATAATTGCTCAATTACTAAAATAACCAAATTACATCATGTTTTGACAAATTTTATTTGGTTGTCTTCATGATCGACTGCTGTAGCTGTCATGTTGAAGATGTTTTGATGGCCACATGGCATGATCTACTAGGTTTGTAGCTGTTGGGTTGAAAAACCCGAAACCTTGCAGGACCATGTCTTGAGATTTGCCATGAAACAATAAAAAGAACATATATAAGACACTTATTATTGACACATTGTTCCTGGAAACACAAAGTAGATGTTTGTTAAATCCTCTTTGTTCCAGGTGTGCACTTCTCAGTATTATGATTCGTCACATTCATGTTTATATGACAACTGTCGTGTATCGTGAATTTATTTAATTTTTGTATTACACTATACTCACTATTCACAGACATTGTATAATGTAATTACTGTTCGTATTATCTGTTAATAGAATAGTCAAATATTGTCTTCTGTGCAGATATTTGGATATTTTATCATTAGAGTCCCATCACACAATCACACTTCCAGCATTAATTACAGTTCATTACATATCACGATTTCCTTCACATGATATCCAATATACATCAGTGGATACTTTTCACATAATCATATGGTGAGCACCCATTAGTAATAACGGTATTATAATTATTTAATGAGAGTTTAGCTGTTACTGATAATTGCATCTGGCTCTTGCCTCAATCATGCGATAACCACTAACCTCGGTTTTTAAAAAGGAAATTTATTCCTGATGAAATCGCGAGAGGCTGAAATATTCCACCTTTTTCTAGATAAGACATTTTAACTTGATGTAATTGGGTCAGTTTGCAGGATTTTTTGTCTTTTTTTAAAAGAATAAGTAAATACGTACGCAAATTTGGTGTTAGTGCACAAATGGCTTTTTGTTTGCACATTTGGTTAATACTAAACCTAGTAACACTGTAATTACTAGCTAACTGAAAGAACAACATAAAAGTGAAAAATTACACTACTCTAACTGCAAGTGTTTGATAATTCTCATTTCATTCTGCATATGGCAGCATTTTGGTTATGAATTGGTAAGAAACATCTTTAATTGCGAGAATAATGATTCACTAATTGAAATCCTTAAAGTGTCACAAAATAATATAAGGAACAATTCGAAATTTGATCAGAAAAATTAAAAAATTAGCTACAAACAGCATATTGCAGCCCTTAAATATTACAAATCCAGTTTTTCAACTACGAGAATAACAACTAGCAGGACTATAACTTTAACTCACAGTGGAACATGACAAAACTGAAACATTACTTTACATCTAAGAGAACAAAACTTACATCTAAAAAACACATTAAAAGAAGACAAATCTAGATATTTATTACACACAAAAAATTAAGCCCCCCAGATAAAGATATTCACACAAAAATCTACTATACTATTATTGAATATAAGGCATCACTCAAAGAACTTTTTCAGGTCCTTATGATGAAATAAATCTTTCACCTTTCTAGTTTCAGCATATTATGATAAATAGCTACCTTCATGTGGTATATTTCTTATTATGTAAGGTCCATAATAAACTTGTTGCCACTTGTTATTCTGTATCTTCATTAAAGATGACTTCAGGTCGGTTTTTGACATTATCTTATCCCAATACTATATACTAAAAGTTTGGTGCTACAGAAGAATGCTGAAGATAAGGTGGGTAGATCACGTAACTAATGAGGAGGTATTGAATAGGATTGGGGAGAAGAGAAGTTTGTGGCACAACTTTACTAGAAGAAGGGACCGGTTGGTAGGACATGTTTTGAGGCATCAAGGGATCACAAAGTTAGCATTGGAGGGCAGCGTGGAGGGTAAAAATCGTAGAGGGAGACCAAGAGATGAATATACTAAACAGATTCAGAAGGATGTAGGTTGCAGTAGGTACTGGGAGATGAAGAAGCTTGCACAGGATAGAGTAGCATGGAGAGCTGCATCAAACCAGTCTCAGGACTGAAGACCACAACAACAGGTGATATAATGTGACTTAAAACATTTAATTTGAATCTTACCAAATTTAGGCTTTTTTAAATTTGGTGTTACACCATAATCTTTGAATTTCTTAAATATCTTTTCTAAGACTTCGATATGTTCTTCCCAAGCTTCTGTAGCGAGTAGAATAGCATCTACATATGATGTAATTGTATTTAGAAACACAGGTTCTAGCAATGTATCCAAGACTGCTATGAACACTCTGCCACTTATGTTTAGCCCAAAAGGCATTACCTGAAACTGGTAGCTTCTTCCAGGGAATATAAAAGCTGTAAATTTTCTGAATTCTTCATGAAGCTTTATTTGCCTGAACGAGGTCTTAAGTCTACGGAACTTAAACATTTTATACTATAAAATTTTTGCAACAACTCTTCTATGTTTTCTAGTCACGTTCTAACAGGCACAATAATGTTAATTATATCTCAAACATCCACCATGAGTCTAATACTACTGTCTGGTTTGTGACAGCTAACAAAGGACGGCTTTAGGGAGAATTTGAAGGTTCTACAATATTCCATTCCAGCATCTTACGAATTTCTTAGACCAAGGTATGTAATATGATGACCTACAAAATGTTTTATGATATATTTGTCGATAACAAATATAACCTTTTATTACACCTGATTTACTATAAAAAATCCTGATATACCTCGTTAATAAATGACTTAACTATATCTGTTGGTGTTCTGTAAGATAAGTAGACTCAGCTACGTTTTTATTAATATGATCACTGAGCTCTGTGTTCATTGCATTCATGGACTGAGTATGCATTTCATTCAAAAAAATGGTTCTAATGGCTTTGAGCACTATGGGACTTAACTTCTAACGTCATCAGTCCCCTAGAACTTAGAAGTACTTAAACCTAACTAACCTAAGGACATCACACACATCCATGCCCGAGGCAGGATTCAAACCTGCGACCATAGCGGTCATGCGGTTCCAGACTGAAGCGCCTAGAACCGCTCGGCCACACAAGCTGGCTGGTACCTGTCTGTGACATATTTGCCTGTTGCTGCAACTGAATTGGTGAATTGGAAAAGGGTCATGTCCCACAGGGTAAATTTTCCAGGAGACACAAAAAATTGTTTTACTCCAGAGAGGGTTTAAGTATGATGTCATTGAGTTTCTATGTAGCAACTATCCCCAGGGTGAAGCAAAATATGCCATTACAACATACTTTAGCCACCAAGTGTGGTCAGTGATCCAGTATGAATCTATTGTAGGTGAGCTTTTTCCAGACGATGGTGATGAGGCAACTAGCATTCTGCTTGCAGTGGAACAATTGCATTATGAAAGTTTATAGTATTCATACCCATTGTAGCAGTAAAAGAGAGTGTTATGAGCATTATGCATAATGTACACAAAACACAGCCACAATCAAAATAGAGCAAAGTAAACTATGGTGGATATGCTTCATCTTTAGCTTGTCCATTCTTTGCTGGCTACTATCAGCTGCCGTTGCAAGATGCTTTCTACTTGTTAGTTATGTGTTGTAGAATTTTCTTACATTGTGTAGTTTCTTCTTTTTTATTGGAACAGGTCCACTATTTGAACAGGTGTGCCATACACTTGTTTACTTGGACATAGCCCCTTCTCTAACCCAGTACCCATCTAACAAGCACTACTGTTGCTGAGATATGACCCCTTGTTGTGCCAAAGAAACCATACAGATTTGAAGATCATTTACTGTCGGCAAATTTACTTAGAAAAAAAGTGGACATGATCCCTTTTCCAACCCACTGACTCAGTTGTAATTTGTCTGTATTCATTCGTTTATTGACAGGTCTACATATTTTTACCACAGTTGGAAAATTATTTTGGTGACCAACAGCTTTGATGTTTACATCTTAAATTGTTGAATATGACTCCAGAATACTCTTTTTTCATTCTGTATGGATTTTTTCACCAAAATGTGTTTGCTCTACTGTTAGTGCGTTTCAGCACTCTGCAATATTTTTGTCAATGTAGTTTACACTCTTGCTTCCAATCTGCCCTCTATCAACTTTCTCTACCACAATATACTTTAATCCCAGTGACAGAACACCACGTTAGAAGGGTGGGAGGGATCTTGGATAGGATGTCCCTCATTTCAGGGCATGATAATAGATAATCGAAGATCTGAGAAGAATCTAGTTCAGTTGTTCGAGTCCATAGCAGTATTAGGTAATGAAGTGGGTACTCCTTTGTAGCTGGTTCTTGGGGTGTTGGGAGCATGTCCTATTCCAGTCCTGTCACAGGTTTGTCCTACGCCATCAGAAGCAGCCATGTTATTTACCAGCTCTGGTGCAATCATTGTGCAATCTTGTAATATTGGTATGTTACCAACCAGCTGACTACCAGGAATAAAGGCCACTGCCAAACTGTGGTCAAGAACAAAATGTGCCACTCTGTGGCACATGCAGTTGAACGTAACATTCATGATTTCAATGGCTGCTTCACAACCTGGACCACCTGGATCTCCCCCCCCCCCCTCCTTTCCCTCTCCCTCCCTTACTGTCAGCTTCTCTGAACTTCTCAGATGGGGGTTATCCATGCAAGACATTCTCTGCTCCTGAAATAATCGCAGCCTTGGCATAAGGTAACCTACGGTCCTCACACATTCCTCCCAACATTTTCCACCCTCTCTGTCCTATCACCTCCTCCCAATTCATGTTTCCCACACTCACTTTGCCCCACTGTATGTCATTGCCACCAGTATTTTCCCTATCTGCTGATCTCCTTTTCCTCTTCCCATCCTCCCCAGCCCTCCCCCACAATCTCCCAATACCACACTGGGCAACCTTGCCTGGCCACCATCTAGTCCCTGCATGTTCCATCAGGTAGCACTCGCTGGTTCCTCACACCAACCAGGATCCTGCTATCCCTCCCCCTTTCCTGTCCCATTCCATATTGCTTATTCTGCCTGACACTACACCTTTGTATTCCAGCTGCAGCATCCAGAGAGAGTGGTCATGTATGTATGAGGTGTGCTTTCTTGTGTGAATGTGTGTGTGTTTTAGTTTCCTTTCTGAAGAAGGCGTTGGCTGAAAGCTAAATGTCTAACAATCTTTTTGTTGCGTGTGTCTGCATCTCAACATGTAATCTTTATGACGAGTAGCAATTTTTTCATAATATTGTTGATATTCTAACCAAGACTTTCCATTGTATGGTAATAGAAGTTTGTTACTTTTCTTTATAGGGTGTTCTATAATTTGATAGAATGTATTAACTGAATGTTTTTTCATAATCTGCCAAAAGAAAGATTGTGTACCAGAATTGGTGCCTTTGAAGCCCTTAACACTGAACTGGTGTCAGAAAATGCTTCTGCTTCTTGGCTGGTACCCGTGTTGGCTACTGTGATGTCGCTACAACACATGGGGTGCAGGGATGGGGGGTTGGCCTTGATAATCCGTTGGGCAGCTGGCTGGGCACCATTCTCCAGTTTGAAAAATTCCTGGCATTCCAGAAGCTTTGCGCAGCCATAAACATCAATGGGCTGGGAGAGATGTTTCGGATAGTCATCCCATATGAGAATGCCACCTCCTCAAGAGACAAACTGCACATTTATTATGTACATTGATTTTGTAACTACATTGTTTACGTACATGTCTTTACATGTATTATTATACTGAGAAATCAAATGGTTTAACAGCATTAAGGTAGGTTACAAAAATTAGCAAGATAGCCCCAAAAGTCAGTTACCATTATTTTAACAATTTGGATAATGGTGAAAACAACGAGAGATTTGTGTACAGGGGCATGTCACACACTGTATGCAATCATCATTAATATTACAAGAAGGAACTGCTCATGTCATTTGAATTTTATGTAGTTATACAATAACCTCTTGTCATTGTGAGTTCACCATATCGTGATGCTGGGCTGCTGACATTAATAAGAAGTGATATTAATAAGAAGCTGTTACTACATTCATGAGAGATTTTTGTGCAGTGGCATGTCACACACTGTATGCAATCATCATTAATGTCACAAATAGGAAGTGCTAATGTCATTTGACTTTTATTTAGTTATACAATAACCTCTTGTCATTGTGACTTCACCATATTGTGACACTGAACTGCTGACATTAATAAGAAGTGATATTAATAAAAAGCTGTTACTACATTCATAATCAAAAATTAGCTAGAGAGCAGTAATAACAATGTGACATGCTCGAGAGGATTGTGGGAAAAATTCTTCAACTGAGACATTGATTTTTACCATGAGTTAGCTGTGATTCTTCCAAAGAATGTAGTTGGTTTTAGGAATAATGAAAGCGTGCATAATAAAACAAAATTTATTGCCTTGTTAACATTAGTATACAAGATACTAAAGGAGTCAAACTGGCAGTTTCATGGTTTCAGTTCAGTGGTGATTGTTTAATACATAAAGATTTGTTAATCTTATTTACAAATATTTACACATACAAAATATTACTCACAGTCTATCTTGATTAAAACTAAAAGGCATGACTGTAATATAGGCTATGTAACTTTTCAGATGGAGCACTTTATTTTACAGTTATTTTTTTATTTTTTTATCAAGCAATCTTTTTTCTACAGTTTTTTTTCAATTTTTGTGGGTCCATACAGTTCAGTGACATTATTAGTACGTCAATAGTAAAATGCAAATATTAAGATTCCATATTAACAACCATTCAGAGTCTGGACTAGGCTACATTCTTCCAGCATGTTACAGTTCACTTCAATATTACTTTATTGTTTATTTTTCTTCTATGTACAACACACAATTGAGCTGATGCACATTTCTTGACTTTCCTCACATTATACACACAGTGAACATTTCGAGTTAACTGTTTCGAATTTGGGTAGGAACATCATTTAAATAGTATTAACCAGCCGATGTCCCCTGGCCGTGATGGGCCAACAGAGGTTGAATATATATTTTTGTTGTTCATTTATCACATCAAATAACTGCCAGAAAACAATAACATAATAGTATATCAAAGTCTAGAATGAGAGAAGAGTGGTACAATAGTGAACATTTATCATTTTTGAAGTATCTTATTTTTAATTATATTCCTAACTATTATGGTACTCCTTCATATCCTTTGGAATAATGTGTTGTCAAAATGGATCAACGCTGAACACTAACATCCCAAAGATGTAGTGCTCTTTGAAAATAAGTTGTAGTCTTTCGGTAGCTCCGCTGCACAGCGCTGCTATGAGTTCTTAAAGTTGGCGGTTGAGGTTCATACGTCGGTGGCGTTAGAGCAACGAAGCTTGATTTGTTGCAGAACTAGCACTCCTGAAAGAAAGGATATTGCGGAGACATGGCTTAGCCACAGCCTGGGGGATATTTCCAGAATGAGATCTCCGCAATATCCTTTCTTTCAGGAGTGCTAGTTCTGCAAGGTTCACAGGAGAGCTTCTGTAAAGTTTGGAAGGTAGGAGACGAGGTACTGACAGAAGTAAAGCTGTGAGTACCGGGCGTGAGTCGTGCTTCAGTAGCTCAGTTGGTAGAGCACTTGCCCGCGAAAGGCAAAGGTCCAGAGTTCGAGTCTCGGTCGGGCACACAGTTTTAATCTGCCAGGAAGTTTCGACAGTTATTGTTCCACACTGTCACATCCGAGAGCTGACGGCAGTCTGCTTTCCGCAGCGCTGCGGCGAGGATGTCTTGTTTACGTCCCGTCCGCGCGGTCGCGAGTGCCCGTAGTTGTTTACTGCTGCGTTGTCGCTAGTTTAGAGTCCATCACTACCGACGCAACATGGCACATTCATACAGACAAACCACCATCAAGATCAGTTTTCAACCCGATCATGCACGACCGCGAGCTTTTGAAGTGGAACGTTTTCCACGTGACGACGTTAAAATTGAACCGCGAGACATAATTGGTATCCACCTCTCTATCACGAGCAGTGTTGTCTACGTCAAGCTAGTAAGTGACGAGGTGTGCAACAGAATCGTGCGCGCACATGCGAACGATCTTAAATTCAAACATTCTGATGGCCATATTGGGGCGGTCTCTATCGCTCACGCGGGGCTTGGCCTCCGTACGATACGCGTCCTCGAACTCCCTTTCGAAGTACCACCGGACGTAGTCACCGCGGCTTTCCAGCCCTACGGCAGAGTGATCAGCCATATGGCCGAAAAATGGACCACCTTTACAAAGTACCCTGTTCTTAACGGGGTGCGACAGATAAAAATTGAACTGACCAAACATCTTCCGTCATATCTTGTCATCGGCGGATGTAGGGCGATCATTATGTATGACGGTCAGCCACGCACTTGCTCTGGTTGTGGCCAAGAAGGGCACGTCCCGTCGGACTGTCTCCGACGACGGCTTACTCAAATCCCGACAGGTGAATCTATGACTCCTTCTACGGTGACGACCCTTCCTCTCAATTACGCCGAAGTTACACGGGCAGCAACCCTTTCTGATGCTGCCCACGTTAGTCCGATAGCCGCCCCCGATAGCGAGACCATGATGGCTTCTGCAGTACAGGATCCGGCCTCTACAACGGCGCCCCGACCTGAACATAATCACCGACCGACATTGCAAGAAGGTGTGGATGCTAGGATGGACATTGACCCACGGGTTGTGCCGACAGCGGCTTTTCTTCCAGACACCGGAGCAGCTGAAGAAATTCACCCACATTCAGATACTGAAACACACGTCCGTAAACAGCGTTCCCCGCGAAAACACAAGAGACGGCGGCGTGCTCCATCGGACGATTGTTTGTAGCGATCGTCTGACATGGACTGTGGAAATTCCGACGGCGGTACCGGCGGTACAGAGGCCGCTGTAACATCAAACTCAACAGATCGCCGTGGTGACGGCTTCAGCCCCTCCTACCCCACAGAACAGCAGGATCACAAGAAGACAGCCGCTGCCGATTCCCAGCCAGCAGAGCCGATGGATTCAGCGCCGAGTGCCGCAGCAGCCACTAACAGACACCAACAGCCGATGGTATTTCATGGCGACTGGCCGGACGACTGTGAGGAACACTCCTTGCACATCGTGTCGGACGACACGAGGGGAACTTTACCCCACCAATGTTGATCCTTTCCCGCCATCAGTTACAGTGACGAGATAGCCTTACAAGGGTATTGGTGGCCAACACGGATGCTATGGATAGACCTCAAACTTATCGCGTTGCAACTATAAACATCAACACTATACGGACGCGCGCTAAGTTATCCTTGCTTCAGGATATGTTGAACTCTGCTTCCATCGACATAGCCCTTCTCCAGGAAGTGTACGTCGACGACTTCCCAGGCATGTACGGTTACGATGCTTGCGTCTCTCCAGCTTCCCCAACAGGCAGCGGTGTCGCTGTACTTCTTCGGGAAGGGATAGTGGCGGATGATATCCTGTTTCTGCCTGGGGCAAGAGGAATGGCACTCACAGTACTGGGTGTCCGCCTTATCAACATCTACGCACCTTCCGGCACGGACAAACGTCGCGAACGTTCACGATTCTTTGCGGAAGACGTCGCTCCGCTCTTCCAAAGACGCCACGACCATCTGGTGTTTGGAGGTGACTACAATTGCGTACTGGCGCCCAGAGACCAACTCCCACGACATAATCCGTGCCCGGAACTCGAGACGCTAATTCGAGACCTGCAGATGGTGGACACTTGGGAACATCTTCACGGCCACCGACCGGGCTTCACGCACTTCACGAGTCACTCTTCCAGTCGTATCGATCGGATTTATGTCTCACGCTCTCTCGCCGCTGGAACACAGGATGCGGAACTGTGGCCTGCAGCATTCTCGGACCACACAGCTTACATTTGTGCCGTCACCCTGCCGCGGCAACAAGTGTGGAGAAGCCGCAGCCCGTGGAAATTAAACATCGCTCACCTGTCGTACCCGGATTGCCGCCAAGCCGTTGAGGATACGTGGCATTCGTGTGAAAATCGCCTCCGTGCATATCCCACAACGATCCGCTGGTGGTTGGACTGCGCCAAACCGGCACTGAGGCGAACGTTGATAACCTACGGTCGCGACCACGCTACTTGGCGAAGACATACACTCGACTTTTACTTCCGGGTCCTGCGCGACTGCGATGCTATGGCGCCGTCTCCGGAACGACAAACGGCGGTCCACCGTGCTAAGGCTCAGATCCTCGCTCATATTTCTGTGTTAATTCGTCATTGTGATGGATCGACGGATGCAATAAAGAAGGAATAGTGCATCCGAAAATAGATACTCGCCTCCCAATAGAAGTTCCTGTCGTTGCAATAGAAACGTCCCTCGATTTAGAAAGAGAAGGCATAGAATCTGTAGTATTTCATAGCGACGCAATTTCTGTGTTAATACGTCATTGTGAGGGCTCGTCGGATGCAATAAAGAAGGAACAGTGCATCCGAAAAGAAATACTCGCCTCCCAATAGAAGATCCTGTCGTTGCCATAGAAACGTTCCTCGATTTAGAAAGAGAAGGCATAGAAGATATAGTGTTTCATAGCGACGCAATTTCTGTGTTAATTCGCCATTGTGAGGGATCGACGAATGCAATAAAGAAGGAATAGTGCATCCGAAAAGAGATACTCGCCTCCCAATATAAGATAATGTCGTTGCCATAGAAACGTTCTCCGATTTAGAAAGGGAAGGCATATACCTCACAGTATTTCATAGCGACGCAACTTCTATGTTAATTCGTCATTGTGAGGGATCGACGGATACAATAAAGAAGGAATAGTGCATCAGAAAAGAGATACTCGCGTCCCAATAGAAGATCCTGTCGTTGCCATAGAAAAGTTCCTCAATTTAGAAAGAGAAGGCATAGAAGCTATAGTATTTCATAGCGACGCAATTTCTGCGTTAATTCGTCATTGTGAGGGATCGACGGATGCAATTAGGAAGGAATAGTGCATCCGAAATGAGATACTCGCCTCCCATTATAAGATCCTGTCGTTGCCATAGAAACGTTTTCCAATTTAGAAAGAGAAGGCATATACCTTACAGTAATTCATAGCGACGCAATTTCTGTGTTAATTCGTCATTGCGAGGGATCGACGGATACAATAAAGTAGGAATAGTGCATCAGAAAAGAGATAGTCGCCTCCCAATATGAGATCCTGTCGTTGCCATAGAAACGTTCATCGATCTAGAAAGAAAAGGCAGAGAACCTATAGTATTTCATAGCAACGCAATTTCTGTGTTAATTCGTCATTGTGAGGGATCGACGGATGCAATAAAGAAGGAACAGTGCATCCGAAAAGAGATACTCGCCTGCGAATAAAAGATCATGTCGTTGCCATAGAAACGTTCCTCGATTTAGAAAGAGAAGGCATAGAAGATATAGTATTTCATAGCGACGCAATTTCTGTGTTAATTCGTCATTGTGAGGGATCGACGAATGCAATAATGGAGGAATAGTGCATCCGAAAAGAGATACTCGCCTCCCAATATAAGATCCTGTCGTTGCCATAGAAACGTACCTCGATTTAGAATGAGAAGGCATACAACCTATATTATTTAATAGCGACGCAATTTCTGTTTTAATTCGTCATTGTGAGTGATCGCCGGATGCAATAAAGAAGGAATAGTGCATCCGAAAAGAGATACTCGCCTCCCAATATAAGATCCGGTCGTTTCCATGGAAACTTTCCTCGATTTAGAAAGAGAAGGCATAGAACCTATAGTATTTCAAAGCGACGCAATTTATGTGTTAATTCGTCATTGTGAGGCATCGACGGATGCAATAAAGAAGGAATAGTGCATCCGAAAATTCTATGCCTGCTCTTTCTAAATCGAGGAAAGTTTGCATGGAAACGACCGGATCTTATATTGGGAGGCGAGTATCTCTTTTCGGATGCACTATTCCTTCTTTATTGCATCCGGCGATCACTCACAATGACGAATTAAAACAGAAATTGCGTCGCTATTAAATAATATAGGTTGTATGCCTTCTCATTCTAAATCGAGGTACGTTTCTATGGCAACGACAGGATCTTATATTGGGAGGCGAGCATCTCTTTTCGGATGCACTATTCCTCCTTTATTGCATCCATCGATCCCTCACAATGACGAATTGACACAGAAATTGCGTCGCTATGAAATACTATATCTTCTATGCCTTCTCTTTCTAAATCGAGGAACGTTTCTATGCCAACGACATGATCTTCTATTGGCAGGCGAGTATCTCTTTTCGGATGCACTATTCCTTCTTTATTGCATCCGTCGATCCCTCAAAATGACGAATTAACACAGAAATTGCGTCGCTATGAAATACTATAGGTTCTCTGCCTTCTCTTTTTAGATCGACGAACGTTTCTATGGCAACGACAGGATCTCACATTGGGAGGCGACTATCTCTTTTCTGATGCACTATTCCTACTTTATTGTATCCGTCGATCCCTCACAATGACGAATTAACACAGAAATTGCGTCGCTATGAAATATTGTAAGGTATATGCCTTCTCTTTCTAAATTGGAGAACGTTTCTATGGCAACGACAGGATCTTATAACGGGAGGCGAGTATCTCTTTCCGGATGCAATATTCCTTCATTATTGCATCCGTCGATCCCTCACAATGACGAATTAACACAGAAATTGCGTTGCTATGAAATACTATATCTTCAATGCCTTCTCTTTCTAAACCGAGGAACGTTTCTATGGCAACGACAGGATCTTCTATTGGGAGGCGAGTATCTCTTTTCGGATGCACTATTCCTTCTTTATTGCATCCGTCGATCACTCACAATGACGAATTAACACAGAAATTGCGTCGCTATGAAATACTATAGGTTCTATGATCTCTCTTTATAGATAGACGAACGTTTCTATGGCAACGAAATGATCTCATATTGGGAGGCGACTGTCTTTTTTCTGATGCACCATTTCCTCTTTATTGCATCCGTCGGTCCCTCTCAATGACGAATTAACACAGATATATTGTCGCTATGAAATACTGTAAGGTATATGCCTTCTCTTTCTGAATCGGAGAACGTTTCTAAGGCAACGACAGGATCTTATATTGGGAGGCGAGTATCTCTTTTCGGATGCACTATTCCTTCTTTATTGCATCCGTCAATCCCTCACAATGAAGAATTAACATAGAAATTGCGTCGCTATGAAATACTGTGAGGTATATGAATTCTCTTTCTAAATCGGAGAACGTTTCAATGGCAACGACAGAATCTTATATTGGGAGGCGAGTATCTCTTTTCTGATGCACTATTTCCCCTTTATTGCATCCGTCGATCCCTCTCAATGACGAATTAACACAGATATATTGTCGCTATGAAATACTGTAAGGTATATGCCTTCTCTTTCTAAATCGGAGAACGTTTCTAAGACAACGACAGGATCTTATATTGGAAGGCGAGTATCTCTTTTCGGATGCACTATTCCTTCTTTATTGCATCCGTCAATCCCACACAGTGACGAATTAACACAGAAATTGCGTCGCTATGAAATACCATATCTTCTATGCGTTCTCTTTCTAAATCGAAATACGTTTCTATGGCAACGACAGGATCTTCTATTGGGAGGCGAGTATCTCTTTTCGGATGCACTATTCCTTCTTTATTGCATCCGTCGATCCCTCATAATGACGAATTAAGACAGAAATTGCGTCGCTATGAAATACTATAGGTTCTATGCCTTTTCTTTCTAGATCGACGAACGTTTCTATGGCAACGACAGGATCTCATATTGGGAGGCGAGTATCTCTTTTCTGTTGCACTATTCCTTCTTTATTGTATCCGTCGATCCCTCACAGTGACGAATTAACATAGACATTGCGTCGCTATGAAATACTGTGAGGTATATGCCCTCTCTTTCTAAATCGGAGAACGTTTCTATGGCAACGATAGGATCTTATATTGGGAGGCGAGTATCTCTTTTCGGTTGCACTTTTCCTTCCTTATTGCATCCGTGGATCCCTCACAATGATGAATTAACACAGAAATTGCGTCGCTATGAAATACTATAGGTTCTATGACTTCTGTTTCTAAATCGAGGGGCGTTTCTATGGCAGCGACAGGATCTCCTATTGGGAGGCGAGTATCTCATGACGGATGCACTATTCCTTCTTTAATGAATCCGTAGATCCCTCACAATGACGAATTAACACAGAAACTGCGTCGCTCTGAAATACTGCAGGTTCTATGACTCCTCTTTCTAAATCGAGGAGCTTTTCTATGGCAACGACAGGATCATTCATTGGGAGGCGAGTATCTCATTTCGGATGCACAATTCCTTCTTTATTGCATCCGTCGGTCCCTCACAATGACGAATTAACACAGAAATTGCGTCGCTATGAAATACTATAGGTTCTATGACTTCTCTTTCTAAATCGAGGAACGACCCTATGGCAACGACAGGATCTCCTATTGGGAGGCGAGTATCTCATGTCGGATGCACTATTCCTTCTTTATTGCATCTGTCGATCCCTCGCAATGACGAATTAACACAGAAATTGCGTCGCTATGAAATACTATAGGTTCTATGACTTCTCTTTCTAAATCGAGGAGCGTTTCTTTGGCAACGACAGGATCTCCTATTGGGATTCGAGTATCTAATGTCGGATGCACTATTTCTTCTTTAATGCATCCGTCGATACCTCACAATGACGAATTAACACAGAAATTGCGTCGCTATTAAATACTATAGGTTCTATGACTTCTCTTTCTAAATCGAGGAGCGTTTCTATGGCAACGACAGGATCATCCATTGTGAGGCGAGTATCTCTTTTCGGATGCACTATTCCTTCTTTATTGCATCCGTCGATCCCTCACAATGACGAATTAACACAGATATTGCGTCGCTATGAAATACTATAGGTTATATGCCTTCTTTTTCTAAATCGAGGAACGATCCTATGGCAACGACAGAATCTCGTATTGGGAGGCGAGTATCTCATGTCGGATACACTATTCCTTCTTTATTGCATCCGTCGATCCCTCACAATGACGAATTAACACAGAAATTGCGTCGCTATGAAATACTATAAGTTCTATGCCTTGTCTTTATAAATCGAGGAACGTTTCTATGGCAACGACAGGATCTCCTATTGGGAGTCGAATATCTCTTTTCGGATGTACTATTCCTTCTTTATTGCATTCGTCGATCCCTCACAATGACAAATTAAAACAGAAATTGCGTCGCTATGAAATACTAGCGGTTCTATGCCTACTCTTTCTAAATCGAATAGCGTTTCTGTGGCAACGAAAGGATCTCCCATTGGGAGGCGAGTATCTCAAGTCGGATGCTCTATTCCTTCTTTATTGCATCCGTCGATCCCTCACAATGACGAATTAACACTGAAATTGCGTCGCTATGAAATACTATAGGTTCTATGACTTGTCTTTCTAAATCGAGGAACGATCCTATGGCAACGACAGTATCTCCTATTGGGAGGCGAGTATCTCATGTCGGATGCACTATTCCTTCTTTATTGCATCCGTCGATCCCTCACAATGACGAATTATCACAGAAATAGCGTCGCTATGAAATACTGTAGGTCCTATGCCTTCTTTTTCTAAATCGAGGAGCGTTTCTATGGCAACGGCAGGATCATCTATTGGAAGGCGAGTATCTCTTTTCGGATGCACTATTCCTTCTTTATTGCAACCGTCGATCCCCCACAATGACGAATTAACACAGAAATTGCGTCGCTATGAAATACTATAAGTTCTACGCCTTGTCGTTATAAATCGAGGAACGTTTCTATGGCAACGACTAGATCTCCTATTGGGAGGCGAATATCTCTTCTCGGATGTACTATTCCTTCTTTATTGTATCCGTCGACCCTCACAATGACAAATTAAAAGAGAAATTGCGTCGCTATGAAATACTAGAGGTTCTATGCCTACTCTTTCTAAATCGACGAGCGTTTCCGTGGCAACGCCAGGATCTCCCATTGGGAGGCGAGTATCTCATGTTGGATGCACTATTCCTTCTTTATTGCATCCGTCGATCCCTCACAATGACGAATTAACACAGAAATTGCGTCGCTATGAAATACTATAGGTTCTATGACTCCCTTTCTAAATCGAGGAGCGTTTCTATGGCAAACACAGGATCTCCTATAGGGAGGCGAGTATCTCATGTCGGATGCACTATTCCTACTTAATTGCATCCGTCGATCCCTCACAATGACGAATTAACACAGAAATTGCTACGCTATGAAATACTATAGGTCCTATGCCCTCTCATTCTAAATCGAGGAACCATCTTATGGCAACGATAGGATCTCCAATTGGGAGGCGAGTATCTCATGTCGGATGCACTATTCTTTCTTTATTGCATCCGTCGATCCCTCACAATGACTAATTAACACAGAAATTGCGTCGCTATGAAATACTATAGGTTCTATGACTTCTCTTTCGAAATCGAGTAGCGTTTCTATGGCAACGACAGGATCGTCCATTGGGAGGCGAGTATCTCTTTTCGGATGCACTATTCCTTCTATATTGAATCCGTCGATCCCTCACAGTGACGAATTAACATAGACATTGCGTCGCCATGAAATACTATAGGTTCTATGACTTCTCTTTCTAAATCGAAGAGCGTTTCTATAGCAACGACAGGATATCCTATTGGGGGGCGAGTATCTCATGTCGGATGCACTGTTCCTTCTTTGTTGCATCCGTCGATCCCTCACAATGACGAATTAACACAGAAATTAACAAAGAAATTGAGTCGCTATGAAATACTATAGGTTCTATGCCTTCTCCTTCTAAATCGAGGAACTATCCTATGGCAACGACAGGATCTCCTATTGGGAGGCGAGTATCTCATATCGTATGCACTATTCCTTCTTTATTGCATCCGTCGATCCCTCACTATGAGGAATTAACACAGAAATTGCGTCGCTATTAAATACTATAGGTTTTATGACTTCTATTTCTAAATCGAGGAACGATCCTATGGCAACGACAGGATCTTCTATTCGGAGGCGAGTATCTCATATCGGATACACTATTCCTTCCTTATTGCATCCGTCGATCCCTCACAATGACGAATTAACACAGAAATTGCGTCCCTATGAAATACTATAGGTTCTATGACTTCTCTTTCTAAATCGAGGAGCGTTTCTATGGCAATGACAGGATCATCCATTGGGAGGCAAGTATCTCTTTTCGGATGCACTATTCCTTCTTTATTGCATCCGTCGATCCCTCATAATGACGAATTAACACAGAAATTGCGTCGCTATGAAATACTATAGGACCTATGCCTTCTCTTTCTTAATCGAGGAACGATCCTATGGCAACGACAGGATCTTTATTGGGAGGCGAGTATCTCATGTTGGATGCACTATTCCTTCTTTATTGTATCCGTCGATCCCTCACAATGACGAATTAACACAAATATTGCGTCGCTATGAAATACTATAGGTTCTATGACTTCTCTTTCTAGATCGAGGACCGTTTCTATGGCAACGACAGGATCTCCTATTGGGAGGAGAGTACCTCTTTTCGGATGCAGTATTCCTTCATACTGCATCCGTCGATCCCTCACAATGACGAAGTATCAAAGAAATTTCTTGGCTATGAAATACTATAGGTTCTACGCATTCTCTTTCTATATCGAGGAACGTTTCTATGGCAACGAAGTGGATTTTAAATTGAGAAAGGGAGTATCTCTTTTTGGATGCACTATTCCTTCTTTATTGCATCCATCTATCCCTCACAATGACGAATTAACACAGAAATTTCGTCGCTATGAAATACTGAAGGTTCTATGACATCTCATTCCAAATTGAGGAGCGTTTCTATGGCAACGACAGGATCTCCCATTGGGAGGCGAGTATCTCATGTCGGATGCACTATTCCTTCTTTATTGCATCCGTCGATCCCCCACAATGACGAATTAACACAGAAATTGCGTCGCTATGAAATACTAGAGGTTTTATGCCTACTCTTTCTAAATCAAGGAGCGGTTCTGTGGCAACGCCAGGATCTCCCACTGGGAGGCGAGTATCTCATGTCGCATGCACTATTCGTTCTTTATTGCATCCGTCGATGCCTCACAATGACGAATTAACACAGAAATTGCGTCGCTATGAAATACTATAGGTTCTATGACTTCCCTTTCTAAATCGAGGAGCGTTTCTATGGCAAAGACAGGATCTCCTATTGGGAGGCGAGTATCTCATGTCGGATGACTTCTTTATTGCATCCGTCGATCCCTCACAATGACGAATTAACACAGAAATTGCGTCGCTATGAAATACTATAGGTCCTATGCCCTCTCATTCTAAATCGAGGAACCATCTTATGGCAACGATAGGATGTCCTATTGGGAGGCGAGTATCTCGTGTCGGACGCACTATTCCTTCTTTATTGCATCCGTCGATGGCTCACAATGACTAATTAACACAGACATTGCGTCGCTATGAAATACTATAGGTTCTATGACTTCTCTTTTGAAATCGTGTAGCGTTTCTATGGCAATGACAGGATCATGCATTGGGAGGCGAGTATCTCTTTTCGGATGCACTATTCCTTCTTTATTGAATCCGTCGATCCCTCACAATGACGAATTAACATAGACATTGCGTCGCCATGAAATACTATAGGATCTATGACTTCTCTTTCTAAATCGAAGAGCGTTTCTATAGCAACGTCAGGATCTCCTATAGGGGGAAGAGTATCTCATGTCGGATGCACTATTCCTTCTTTGTTGCATCCGTCGATCCCTCACAATGACGAATTAACACAGAAATTAACAAAGAAATTGAGTCGCTATGAAATACTATAGGTTCTATGCCTTCTCCTTCTAAATCGAGGAACGATCCTATGGCAACGACAGGATCTCCTATTGGGAGGCGAGTATCTCATATCGGATACACTATTCCTTCCTTATTGCATCCGTCGATCCCTCACAATGACGAATTAACACAGAAATTGCGTCGCTATGAAATACTATAGGTTCTATGACTTCTCTTACTAAATCGAGGAGCGTTTCTATGGCAACGGCAGGATCATCTATTGGAAGGCGACTATCTCTTTTCGGATGCACTATTCCTTCTTTATTGCAACCGTCGATCCCCCACAATGACGAATTAACACAGAAATTGCGTCGCTATGAAATACTATAAGTTCTACGCCTTGTCGTTAAAAATCGAGGAACGTTTCTATGGCAACGACAGGATCTCCTATTGGGAGGCGAATCTCTCTTCTCGGATGTACTATTCCTTCTTTATTGTATCCGTCGACCCTCACAATGACAAATTAAAAGAGAAATTGCGTCGCTATGAAATACTAGAGGTTCTATGCCTACTCTTTCTAAATCGACGAGCGTTTCCGTGGCAACGCCAGGATCTCCCATTGGGAGGCGAGTATCTCATGTTGGATGCACTATTCCTTCTTTATTGCATCCGTCGATCCCTCACAATGACGAATTAAGACAGAAATTGCGTCGCTATGAAATACTATAGGTTCTATGACTCCCTTTCTAAATCGAGGAGCGTTTCTATGGCAAACACAGGATCTCCTATAGGGAGGCGAGTATCTCATGTCGGATGCACTATTCCTACTTAATTGCATCCGTCGATCCCTCACAATGACGAATTAACACAGAAATTGCTACGCTATGAAATACTATAGGTCCTATGCCCTCTCATTCTAAATCGAGGAACCATCTTATGGCAACGATAGGATCTCCAATTGGGAGGCGAGTATCTCATGTCGGATGCACTATTCCTTCTTTATTGCATCCGTCGATCCCTCACAATGACTAATGAACACAGAAATTGCGTCGCTATGAAATACTATAGGTTCTATGACTTCTCTTTCGAAATCGAGTAGCGTTTCTATGGCAACGACAGGATCGTCCATTGGGAGGCGAGTATCTCTTTTCGGATGCACTATTCCTTCTATATTGAATCCGTCGATCCCTCACAGTGACGAATTAACATAGACATTGCGTCGCCATGAAATACTATAGGTTCTATGACTTCTCTTTCTAAATCGAAGAGCGTTTCTATAGCAACGACAGGATATCCTATTGGGGGGCGAGTATCTCATGTCGGATGCACTGTTCCTTCTTTGTTGCATCCGTCGATCCCTCACAATGACGAATTAACACAGAAATTAACAAAGAAATTGAGTCGCTATGAAATACTATAGGTTCTATGACTTCTCCTTCTAAATCGAGGAACGATCCTATGGCAACGACAGGATCTCCTATTGGGAGGCGAGTATCTCATATCGGATGCACCATTCCTTCTTTATTGCATCCGTCGATCCCTCACTATGAGGAATTAACACAGAAATTGCGTCGCTATTAAATACTATAGGTTTTATGACTTCTATTTCTAAATGGAGGAACGATCCTATGGGAATGACAGGATCTTCTATTTGGAGGCGAGTATCTCATATCGGATACACTATTCCTTCCTTATTGCATCCGTCGATCCCTCACAATGACGAATTAACACAGAAATTGCGTCCCTATGAAATACTATAGGTTCTATGACTTCTCTTTCTAAATCGAGGAGCGTTTCTATGGCAATGACAGGATCATCCATTGGGAGGCAAGTATCTCTTTTCGGATGCACTATTCCTTCTTTATTGCATCCGTCGATCCCTCATAATGACGAATTAACACAGAAATTGCGTCGCTATGAAATACTATAGGATCTATGCCTTCTCCTTCTAAATCGAGGAACGGTCCTATGGCAACGACAGGATCTCTATTGGGAGGCGAGTATCTCATGTTGGATGCACTATTCCTTCTTTATTGTATCCGTCGATCCCTCACAATGACGAATTAACACAAATATTGCGTCGCTATGAAATACTATAGGTTCTATGACTTCTCTTTCTAGATCGAGGAGCGTTTCTATGGCAACGACAGGATCTCCCATTGGGAGGCGAGTATCTCATGTCGGATGCACTATTCCTTTTTTATTGCATCTGTCGATCCCTCATAATGACGAATTAACACAGAAATTGCGTCGCTATGATATACTATAGGTCCTATGACTTCCCTTTCTAAATCGAGGAGCGTTTCTATGGCAACGACAGGATCTCCTATTATGAGGAGAGTACCTCTTTTCGGATGCAGTATTCCTTCATACTGCATCCGTCGATCCCTCACAATGACGAAGTAACAAAGAAATTTCTTGGCTGTGAAATACTATAGGTTCTACGCATTCTCTTTCTAAATCGAGGAACGTTTCTATGGCAACGAAGTGGATTTTAAATTGAGAAAGGGAGTATCTCTTTTTGGATGCACTATTCCTTCTCTATTGCATCCATCTATCCCTCACAATGACGAATTAACACAGAAATTTCGTCGCTATGAAATACTGAAGGTTCTATGACATCTCATTCCAAATTGAGGAGCGTTTCTATGGCAACGACAGGATCTCCCATTGGGAGGCGAGTATCTCATGTCGGATGCACTATTCCTTCTTTATTGCATCCGTCGATCCCCCACAATGACGAATTAACACAGAAATTGCGTCGCTATGAAATACTAGAGGTTTTATGCCTACTCTTTCTAAATCGAGGAGCGTTTCTGTGGCAACGCCAGGATCTCCCATTGGGAGGCGAGTATCTCATGTCGGGTGCACTATTCGTTCTTTATAGCATCCGTCGATGCCTCACAATGACGAATTAACACAGAAATTGCGTCGCTATGAAATACTATAGGTTCTATGACTTCCCTTTCTAAATCGAGAAGCGTTTCTATGGCAAAGACAGGATCTCCTATTGGGAGGCGAGTATCTCATGTCGGATGACTTCTTTATTTCATCCGTCGATCCCTCACAATGACGAATTAACACAGAAATTGCGTCGCTATGAAATACTATAGGTTCTATGCCCTCTCATTCTAAATCGAGGAACCATCTTATGGCAACGATAAGATCTCCAATTGGGAGGCGAGTATCTCCTGTCGGATGCACTATTCCTTCTTTATTGCATCCGTCGATCCCTCACAATGACTAATTAACACAGAAATTGCGTCGCTATGAAATACTATAGGTTCTATGACTTCTCTTTCGAAATCGAGTAGCGTTTCTATGGCAATGACAGGATCATCCATTGGGAGGCGAGTATCTCTTTTCGGATGCACTATTCCTTCTTTATTGAATCCGTCGATCCCTCACAATGACGAATTAACATAGACATTGCGTCGCCATGAAATACTATAGGTTCTATGACTTCTCTTTCTAAATCGAAGAGCGTTTCTATAGCAACGACAGGATATCCTATTGGGGGGCGAGTATCTCATGTCGGATGCACTATTCCTTCTTTGTTGCAACCGTCGATCCCTCACAATGACGAATTAACACAGAAATTAACAAAGAAATTGAGTCGCTATGAAATACTATAGGTTCTATGCCTTCTCCTTCTAAATCGAGGAACGATCCTATGGCAACAACAGGATCTCCTATTGGGAGGCGAGTATCTCATATCGGATGCACTATTCCTTCTTTATTGCATCCGTCGATCCCTCACTATGAGGAATTAACACAGAAATTGCGTCGCTATGAAATACTATAGGTTTTATGACTTCTATTTCTAAATCGAGGAACGATCCTATGGGAACGACAGGATCTTCTATTCGGAGGCGAGTATCTCATATCGGATACACTATTCCTTCCTTATTGCATCCGTCGATCCCTCACAATGACGAATTAACACAGAAATTGCGTCCCTATGAAATACTATAGGTTCTATGACTTCTCTTTCTAAATCGAGGAGCGTTTCTATGGCAATGACAGGATCATCCATTGGGAGGCAAGTATCTCTTTTCGGATGCACTATTCCTTCTTTATTGCATCCGTCGATCCCCCATAATGACGAATTAACACAGAAATTGCGTCGCTATGAAATACTATAGGACCTATGCCTTCTCTTTCTTAATCGAGGAACGATCCTATGGCAACGAGAGGATCTCTATTGGGAGGCGAGTATCTCATGTTGGATGCACTATTCCTTCTTTATTGTATCCGTCGATCCCTCACAATGACGAATTAACACAAAAATTGCGTCGCTATGAAGTACTATAGGTTCTATGACTTCTCTTTCTAGATCGAGGAGCGTTTCTATGGCAACGACAGGATCTCCCATTGGGTGGCGAGTATCTCATGTCGGATGCACTATTCCTTCTTTATTGCATCTGTCGATCCCTCATAATGACTAATTAACACAGAAATTGCGTCGCTATGAAATACTATAGGTTCTATGACTTTCCTTTCTAAATCGAGGAGCGTTTCTATGGCAACGACAGGATCTCCTATTGGGAGGAGAATACCTCTTTTCGGATGCAGTATTCCTTCATACTGCATCCGTCGATCCCTCACAATGACGAAGTAACACAGAAATTTCTTGGCTATGAAATACTATAGGTTCTACGCATTCTCTTTCTAAATCGAGGAACGTTTCTATAGCAACGAAGTGGATTTTATATTGAGAGGGGAGTATCTCTTTTTGGATGCACTATTCCATCTTTATTGCATCCATCTATCCCTCACAATGACGAATTAACACAGTAATTTCGTCGCTATGAAATACTGAAGGTTCTATGAGATCTCATTCCAACGACAGGATCTCCCATTGGGAGGCGAGTATCTCATGTCGGATGCACTATTCCTTCTTTATTGCATCCGTCGATCCCTCACAATGACGAATTAACACAGAAATTGCGTCGCTATGAAGTACTATAGGTTCTATGACTTCTCTTTCTAAATCGAGGAGCGTTTCTATGGCAACGACAGGATCATCTATTGGAAGGCGAGTATCTCTTTTCGGATGCACTATTCCTTCTTTATTGCAACCGTCGATCCCCCACAATGACGAATTAACACAGAAATTGCGTCGCTATGAAATACTATAAGTTCAACGCCTTGTCGTTAAAATCGAGGAACGTTTCTATGGCAACGACAGGATCTCCTATTGGGAGGCGATTATCTCTTTTCGGATGTACTATTCTTTCTTTATTGTATCCGTCGACCCTCACAATGACAAATTGAAACAGAAATTGCGTCGCTGTGAAATACTAATGGTTCTATGCCTACTCATTCTAAATCGAGGAGCGTTTCTGCGGCAACGACAGGATCTCCCATTGGGAGGCGAGTATCTCATGTCGGATGCACTATTCCTTCTTTATTGCATCTGTCGATCCCTCACAATGACGAATTAACACAGAAATTGCGTCGCTATGAAATACTATAGGATCTATGACTTCCCTTTCTAAATCGAGGAGCGTTTCTATGGCAACGACAGGATCTCCTATTGGGAGGCGAGTATCTCATGTCGGATGCACTATTCCTTCTTTATTGCATCCGTCGATCCCTCACAATGACGAATTAACACAGAAATTGCGTCGCTATGAAATACTATAGGTCCTAAGCCCTCTCATTCTAATTCGAGGAACCATCTTATGGCAACGATAGGATCTCCTATTGGGAGGCGAGTATCTCGTGTCGGATGCACTATTCCTTCTTTATTGCATCCGTCGATCCCTCACAATGACTAATTAACACAGAAATTGCGTCGCTATGAAATACTATAGGTTCTATGACTTCTCTTTCGAAATCGAGTAGCGTTTCTATGGCAATGACAGGATCATCCATTGGGAGGCGAGTGTCTCTTTTCGGATGCAATATTCTTTCTTTATTGAATCCGTCGTTCCCTCACAATGACGAATTAACATAGACATTGCGTCGCCATGAAATACTATAGGTTCTATGACTTCTCTTTCTAAATCGAAGAGCGTTTCTATAGCAACGACAAGATCTCCTATTGGGGGGCGAGTATCTCATGTCGAATGCACTATTCCTTCTTTGTTGCATCCGTCCATCCCTCACAATGACGAAATAACACAGAAATTAACAAAGAAGTCGCTATGAAATACTATAGGTTCTATTCCTTCTCCTTCTAAATCGAGGAACGATCCTATGGCAACGACAGGATCTCCTATTGGGAGGCGAGTATCTCATATCGGATGCACTATTCCTTCTTTATTGCATCCGTCGATCCCTCACTATGAGGAATTAACACAGAAATTGCGTCGCTATCAAATACTATAGGTTTTATGACTTCTATTTCTAAATCGAGGAACGATCCTATGGCAACGACAGGATCTTCTATTCGGAGGCGAGTATCTCATATCGGATACACTATTCCTTCCTTATTGCATCCGTCGATCCCTCACAATGACGAATTAACACAGAAATTGCGTCGCTATGAAATACTATAGGTTCTATGACTTCTCTTTCTAAATCGAGGAGCGTTTCTATGGCAATGACAGAATCATCCATTGGGAGGCAAGTATCTCTTTTCGGATGCACTATTCCTTCTTTATTGCATCCGTCGATCCCTCAGAATGACGAATTAACACAGAAATTGCGTCGCTATGAAATACTATAGCTTCTATGACTTCTCTTCCTAAATCGAGGAGCGTTTCTATGGCAACGACAGGATCATCGATTGCGAGGCGAGTATCTCTTTTCGGATGCACTATTCCTTCTTTATTGCATCCGTCGATCCCTCACAATGACGAATTAACACAGAAATTGCGTCGCTATGAAATACTATTGGTCCTATGCCTTTCTTTTCTAAATCGAGGAACGATCCTATGGCAACGACAGGATCTCCTATTGGGAGGCGAGTATCTCATGTCGGATGCACTATTCCTTCTTTATTGCAACCGCCGATCCCTCACAATGACGAATTAACGCAGAAATTGCGTCGCTATGATATACTATAAGTTCTATGCCTTGGCTTTATAAATCGAGGAACGTTTCTATGGCAACGACAGGATCTCCTATTGGGAGGAGAATATCTCTTTTCGGATGCATTATTCCTTCTTTACTGCATCCGTCGATCCCCAATATGACGAATTAACACAGAAATTGCGTCGCTATGAAATACTATAGGTTCTATGACTTCTCTTTCTAAATCAAGGAGCGTTTCTATAGCTACGACAGGATCATCTATTGGAAGGCGAGTATCTCTTTTCGGATGCACTATTCCTTCTTTATTGCAACCGTCGATCCCTCACAATGACGAATTAACACAGAAATTGCGTCGCTATCAAATACTGTAGGACCTATGCGTTCTCTTTCTTAATCGAGGAACGATCCTATGGCAACGACAGGATCTCTATTTGGAGGCGAGTATCTCATGTCGGATGCTCTATTCCGTCTTTATTGCATCCGTCCATCCCTCACAATGACGAATTAACACAAAAATTGCGTCGCTATGAAATACTATAAGTTCTACGACTTCTCTTTCTAAATCGAGGAGCGTTTCTATGGCAACGACAGGATCATCCATCGGGAGGCGAGTATCTCTTTTCGGATGCACTATTCCTTCTTTGTTGCAACCGTCGATCCCTCAGAATGACGAATTAAGACAGAAATTGCGTCGCTATGAAATACTATAGGTTCTATGACTTCTCTTTCTAAATCGAGGAACGATCCTATGGCAACGACAGGATCTCCTATTGGGATGCGAGTATCTCATGTCGGATGCACTATTCCTTCTTTATTGCATCCGTCGAACCATCAAAATGTCGAATTAACACAGAAATTGCGTCGCTATGAAATACTATAGGTTCTATGACTTCTCTTTCTAAATCGAGTAGCGTTTCTATGGCAACGACAGGATCTCCTATTGGGAGGCGAGTATCTCATGTCGGATGCACTATTCCTTCTTTATTGCATCCGTCGATCCCTCACAATGACGAATTAAGACAGAAATTGCGTCGCTATGAAATACTATAGGTTCTATGACTCCTGTTTCTAAATCGAGAAGCATTTCTTTGGCAACGACAGGATCTCTTATTGGAAGGCAAGTATCTCATGTCGGATGCACTATTCCTTCTTTGTTGCAACCGTCGATCCCTCACAATTACGAATAAACACAGAAATTGCGTCGCTATGAAATACTATAGGTTCTATGACTTCTCTTTCTAAATCGAGGAGCGTTTCTATGGCAACGACAGGATCATCCTTTGGGTGGCGAGTATCTCTTTTCGGATGCACTATTCCTTTTTTATTGCAACCGTCGATCCCTCAGAATGACGAATTAACACAGAAATTGCGTCGCTATGAAATACTATAGGTTCTATGACTTCTCTTTCTAAATTGAGGAGCGTTTCTATGGCAACGACAGGATCATCCATTGTGAGGCGAGTATCTCTTTTCGGATGCACTATTCCTTCTTTATTGCATCCGTCGATCCCTCACAATGACGAATTAACACAGAAATTGCGTCGCTATGAAATACTATTGGTCCTATGCCTTCCTTTTCTAAATCGAGGAACGATCCTATGGCAACGACAGGATCTCCTATTGGGAGGCGAGTATCTCATGTCGGATGCACTATTCCTTCTTTATTGCAACCGCCGATCCCTCACAATGACGAATTAACGCAGAAATTGCGTCGCTATGAAATACTATAAGTTCTATGCCTTGTCTTTATAAATCGAGGAACGTTTCTATGGCAATGACAGGATCTCCTATTGGGAGGAGAATATCTCTTTTCGGATGCATTATTCCTTTTTTACTGCATCCGTCGATCCCCCAATATGACGAATTAACACAGAAATTGCGTCGCTATGAAATACTATAGGTTCTTTGACTTCTCTTTCTAAATCAAGGAGCGTTTCTATAGCTACGACAGGATCATCTATTGGAAGGCGAGTATCTCTTTTCGGATGCACTATTCCTTCTTTATTTCAACCGTCGATCCCTCACAATGACGAATTAACACAGAAATTGCGTCGCTATCAAATACTGTAGGACCTATGCCTTCTCTTTCTTAATAGAGGAACGATCCTATGGCAACGACAGGATCTCTATTTGGAGGCGAGTATCTCATGTCGGATGCTCTATTCCGTCTTTATTGCATCCGTCCATCCCTCACAATGACGATCTAACACAAAAATTGCGTCGCTATGAAATACTATAAGTTCTACGACTTCTCTTTCTAAATCGAGGAGCGTTTCTATGGCAACGACAGGATCATCCATCGGGAGGCGAGTATCTCTTTTCGGATGCACTATTCCTTCTTTGTTGCAACCGTCGATCCCTCAGAATGACGAATTAACACAGAAATTGCGTCGCTATGAAATACTATATGTTCTATGACTTCTCTTTCTAAATCGAGGAGCGTTTCTATGGCAACGACTGGATCGTCCGTTGGGAGGCGAGTATCTCTTTTCGGATGCAGTATTCCTTCTTTATTGCAACCATTGATCCCTCAGAATGAAGAATTAACACAGAAATTGCGTCGCTATGAAATACTATAGGTTCTATGACTTCTCTTTCTAAATAGAGGAGCGTTTCTATGGCAACGACAGGATCATCCATTGTGAGGCGAGTATCTCTTTTCGGATGCACTATTCCTTCTTTATTGCATCCGTAGATCCCTCACAATGACGAATTAACACAGAAATTGCATCGCTATGAAATACTATAGGTCCTATGCCTTCTTTTTCTAAATCGAGGAACGATCCTATGTCAACGACAGGATCTCCTATTAAGAGGCGAGTATCTCATGTCGGATGCACTATTGCTTCTTTATTGCATTCGTCGATCCCTCACAATGACGAATTAACACAGAAATTGCGTCGCTATGAAATACTATAGGTTCTATGACATCCCTTTCTAAATCAAGGAGCGTTTCTATGGCAACGACAGGATCATCTATTGGAAGGCGAGTATCTCTTTTCGGATGCACTATTCCTTCTTTATTGCAACCGTCGCTCCCTCACAATGACGAATTAACGCAGAAATTGCGTCGCTATGAAATACTATAAGTTCTATGCCTTGTCTTTATAAATCGAGGAACGTATCTATGGCAACGACAGGATCTCCTATTGGGAGTCGAATATCTCTTTTTGGATGTACTATTCCTTCTTTATTGCATTCGTCGATCCCTCACAATGACAAATTAAAACAGAAATTGCGTCGCTATGAAATACTAGAGGTTCTATGCCTACTCTTTCTAAATCGAGGTGCGTTTCTATGGCAACGACAGGATCTCCCATTGGGAGGCGAGTATTTCACGTCGGTTGCACTATTCCTTCTTTATTGCATCCGTCGATCCCTCACAATGACGAATTAACACAGAAATTGCGTCACTATGAAATACTATAGGTTCTATGACTTCACTTTCTAAATCGAGGTGCGTTTCTATGGCAACGACAGGATCTCCTATTGGGAGGAGAATATCTCATTTCGGATGCACTATTCCTTCATTACTGCATCCGTCGATCCCCCATAACGACGAATTAACACAGAAATTGCTTCGCTATGAAATACTATAGGTTCTATGACTTCTCTTTCTAAATCGAGGAACGATCCTATGGCAACGACAGGATCTCCTATTGGGAGGCGAGTATCTCATGTCGGATGCACTATTCCTTCTTTATTGCATCCGTCGAACCATCACAATGTCGAATTAACACAGAAATTCCGTCGCTATGAAATACTATAGGTTCTATGACTTCTCTTTCTAAATCGAGTAGCGTTTCTATGGCAACGACAGGATCTCCTATTGGGAGGCGAGTATCTCATGTCGGATGCACTATTCCTTCTTTATTGCATCCGTCGATCCCTCACAATGACGAATTAACACAGAAATTGCGTCGCTATGAAATACTATAGGTTCTATGCCTTCTTTTTCTAAATCGAGGAACGATCCTATGGCAACGACAGGATCTCCTATTGGGAGGCGAGTATCTCATGTCGGATGCACTATTCCTTCTTTGTTGCAACCGTCGATCCCTCACAATTACGAATTAACACAAAAATTGCGTCGCTATGAAATACTATAGGTTCTATGACTTCTCTTTCTAAATAGAGGGGCGTTTCTATGGCAACGACAGGATCTCCTATTGGGAGGCGAGTATCTCATGTCGGATGCACTATTCCTTCTTTGTTGCAACCGTCGATCCCTCACAATGACGAATTAACACAGAAATTGCGTGGCTATCAAATACTGTAGGACCTATGCCTTCTCTTTCTTAATCGAGGAACGATTGTATGGCAACGACAGGATCTCTATTTGGAGGCGAGTATCTCATGTCGGATGCACTATTCCTTCTTTATTGCATCCGTCCATCCCTCACAATGACGAATTAACACAAAAATTGCATCGCTATGAAATACTATAGGTTCTACGACTTCTCATTCTAAATCGAGGAGCGTTTCTATGGCAACGACAGGATCATCCATTGTGAGGCGAGTATCTCTTTTCGGATGCACTATTCCTTCTTTATTGCATCCGTCGATCCCTCACAATGCGAATTAACACAGAAATTGCGTCGATATTAAATACTATTGGTTCTATGACTCCTGTTTCTAAATCGAGGAGCATTTCTATGGCAACGACAGGATCTCCTATTGGGAGGCGAGTATCTCATGTCAGATGCACTATTCCTTCTTTATTGCATCCGTCGATCCCTCACAATGACGAATTAACACAGAAATTGCGTCGCTATGAAATACTATAGGTTCTATGACTTCCCTTTCTAAATCGAGGAACGATCCCATGGCAACGACATGATCTTCTATTGGGAGGCGAGTATCTCATGTCCGATGCACTATTCCTTCTTTATTGCATTCGTCGATTCCTCACAATGACGATTAACACAGAAATTGCGTCGCTATGAAATACTATAGGACCTATGCCTTCTCTTTCTTAATCGAGGAACGATCCTATGGCAACGACAGGATCTCTATTGGGAGGCGAGTATCTCTTTTCGGATGCACTATTCCTTCCTTATTGCATCCGTCGATCCCTCACAATGACGAATTAACACAGAAATTACGTCGCTATGAAATACTATAGGTTCTATGACTTCTCTTTCTAAATCGAGGAGCGTTTCTATGGCAATGACAGGATCATCCATTGGGAGGCAAGTATCTCTTTTCGGATGCACTATTCCTTCTTTATTGCATCCGTCGATCCCTCATAATGACGAATTAACACAGAAATTGCGACGCTATGAAATACTATAGGACCTATGCCTTCTCTTTCTTAATCGAGGAACGATCCTATGGCAACGACAGGATCTCTATTGGGAGGCGAGTATCTCATGTTGGATGAACTATTCCTTCTTTATTGTAACCGTCGATCCCTCACAATGACGAATTAACACAAAAATTGCGTCGCTATGAAATACTATAAGTTCTACGACTTCTCTTTCTAAATCGAGGAGCGTTTCTATGGCAACGACAGGATCATCCATCGGGAGGCGAGTATCTCTTTTCGGATGCACTATTCCTTCTTTGTTGCAACCGTCGATCCCTCAGAATGACGAATTAACACAGAAATTGCGTCGCTATGAAATACTATAGGTTCTATGACTTCTCTTTCTAAATCGAGGAGCGTTTCTATGGCAACGACTGGATCGTCCGTTGGGAGGCGAGTATCTCTTTTCGGATGCAGTATTCCTTCTTTATTGCAACCATTGATCCCTCAGAATGAAGAATTAACACAGAAATTGCGTCGCTATGAAATACTATAGGTTCTATGACTTCTCTTTCTAAATAGAGGAGCGTTTCTATGGCAACGACAGGATCATCCATTGTGAGGCGAGTATCTCTTTTCGGATGCACTATTCCTTCTTTATTGCATCCGTAGATCCCTCACAATGACGAATCAACACAGAAATTGCATCGCTATGAAATACTATAGGTCCTATGCCTTCTTTTTCTAAATCGAGGAACGATCCTATGTCAACGACAGGATCTCCTATTAAGAGGCGAGTATCTCATGTCGGATGCACTATTGCTTCTTTATTGCATTCGTCGATCCCTCACAATGACGAATTAACACAGAAATTGCGTCGCTATGAAATACTATAGGTTCTATGACATCCCTTTCTAAATCAAGGAGCGTTTCTATGGCAACGACAGGATCATCTATTGGAAGGCGAGTATCTCTTTTCGGATGCACTATTCCTTCTTTATTGCAACCGTCGCTCCCTCACAATGACGAATTAACGCAGAAATTGCGTCGCTATGAAATACTATAAGTTCTATGCCTTGTCTTTATAAATCGAGGAACGTTTCTATGGCAACGACAGGATCTCCTATTGGGAGTCGAATATCTCTTTTCGGATGTACTATTCCTTCTTTATTGCATTCGTCGATCCCTCACAATGACAAATTAAAACAGAAATTGCGTCGCTATGAAATACTAGAGGTTCTATGCCTACTCTTTCTAAATCGAGGTGCGTTTCTATGGCAACGACAGGATCTCCCATTGGGAGGCGAGTATCTCACGTCGGTTGCACTATTCCTTCATTACTGCATCCGTCGATCCCCCATAACGACGAATTAACACAGAAATTGCTTCGCTATGAAATACTATAGGTTCTATGACTTCTCTTTCTAAATCGAGGAACGATCCTATGGCAACGACAGGATCTCCTATTGGGAGGCGAGTATCTCATGTCGGATGCACTATTCCTTCTTTATTGCATCCGTCGAACCATCACAATGTCGAATTAACACAGAAATTCCGTCGCAATGAAATACTATAGGTTCTATGACTTCTCTTTCTAAATCGAGTAGCGTTTCTATGGCAACGACAGGATCTCCTATTGGGAGGCGAGTATCTCATGTCGGATGCACTATTCCTTCTTTATTGCATCCGTCGATCCCTCACAATGACGAATTAACACAGAAATTGCGTCGCTATGAAATACTATAGGTTCTATGCCTTCTTTTTCTAAATCGAGGAACGATCCTATGGCAACGACAGGATCTCCTATTGGGAGGCGAGTATCTCATGTCGGATGCACTATTCCTTCTTTGTTGCAACCGTCGATCCCTCACAATTACGAATTAACACAAAAATTGCGTCGCTATGAAATACTATAGGTTCTATGACTTCTCTTTCTAAATAGAGGGGCGTTTCTATGGCAACGACAGGATCTCCTATTGGGAGGCGAGTATCTCATGTCGGATGCACTATTCCTTCTTTGTTGCAACCGTCGATCCCTCACAATGACGAATTAACACAGAAATTGCGTGGCTATCAAATACTGTAGGACCTATGCCTTCTCTTTCTTAATCGAGGAACGATTGTATGGCAACGACAGGATCTCTATTTGGAGGCGAGTATCTCATGTCGGATGCACTATTCCTTCTTTATTGCATCCGTCCATCCCTCACAATGACGAATTAACACAAAAATTGCATCGCTATGAAATACTATAGGTTCTACGACTTCTCATTCTAAATCGAGGAGCGTTTCTATGGCAACGACAGGATCATCCATTGTGAGGCGAGTATCTCTTTTCGGATGCACTATTCCTTCTTTATTGCATCCGTCGATCCCTCACAATGCGAATTAACACAGAAATTGCGTCGATATTAAATACTATTGGTTCTATGACTCCTGTTTCTAAATCGAGGAGCATTTCTATGGCAACGACAGGATCTCCTATTGGGAGGCGAGTATCTCATGTCAGATGCACTATTCCTTCTTTATTGCATCCGTCGATCCCTCACAATGACGAATTAACACAGAAATTGCGTCGCTATGAAATACTATAGGTTCTATGACTTCCCTTTCTAAATCGAGGAACGATCCCATGGCAACGACATGATCTTCTATTGGGAGGCGAGTATCTCATGTCCGATGCACTATTCCTTCTTTATTGCATTCGTCGATTCTTCACAATGACGATTAACACAGAAATTGCGTCGCTATGAAATACTATAGGACCTATGCCTTCTCTTTCTTAATCGAGGAACGATCCTATGGCAACGACAGGATCTCTATTGGGAGGCGAGTATCTCTTTTCGGATGCACTATTCCTTCCTTATTGCATCCGTCGATCCCTCACAATGACGAATTAACACAGAAATTACGTCGCTATGAAATACTATAGGTTCTATGACTTCTCTTTGTAAATCGAGGAGCGTTTCTATGGCAATGACAGGATCATCCATTGGGAGGCAAGTATCTCTTTTCGGATGCACTATTCCTTCTTTATTGCATCCGTCGATCCCTCATAATGACGAATTAACACAGAAATTGCGACGCTATGAAATACTATAGGACCTATGCCTTCTCTTTCTTAATCGAGGAACGATCCTATGGCAACGACAGGATCTCTATTGGGAGGCGAGTATCTCATGTTGGATGAACTATTCCTTCTTTATTGTAACCGTCGATCCCTCACAATGACGAATTAACACAAAAATTGCGTCGCTATGAAATACTATAGGTTCTATGATTTCTCTTTCTAAATCGAGGAGCGTTTCTATCGCAACGACAGGATCTCCCATTGGGAGGCGAGTATCTCATGTCGGATGCACTATTCCTTCTTTATTGCATCCGTCGATCCCGCATAATGACGAATTAACACAGAAATTGCGTCGCTATGAAATACTATAGGTTCTATGACTTCCCTTTCTAAATCGAGGAGCGTTTCTATGGCAACGACAGGATCTCCTATTGGGAGGAGAATACCTCTTTTCGGATGCAGTATTCCTTCATACTGCATCCGTCGATCCCTCATAATGACGAATTAACACAGATATTTCGTCGCTATGAAATACTATAGGTTCTATGATTTCTCTTTCTAAATCGAGGAGGGTTTCTATGGCAACGACAGGATCATCCATTGGGAGGCGAGTTCTCATTTCGGATGCACTAGTCCTTCTTTATTGCATCCGTCGATCCCTCACAATGACAAATTAAAACAGAAATTGCGTCGCTATGAAATACTAGAGGTTCTATGCCTACTCTTTCTAAATCGAGGAGTGTTTCTGTGGCAACGACAATATCTCCCATTGGGAGGCGAGTATCTCATGTCGGATGTACTATTCCTTCTTTATTGCATCCGTCGAACCATCACTATTTCGAATTAACACAGAAATTGCGTCGCTATGAAATACTATAGTTTCTATGACTTCTCTTTCTAAATCAAGGAGCGTTTCTATGGCAACGAGAGGATCTCCCATTGGGAGGCGAGTATCTCATGTTGGATGCACTATTCCTTCTTTATTGCATCCGTCGATCCCTCACAATGACGAATTAACACAGAAATTGCGTCGCTATAAAATACTATTGGTCATATGCCTTCCTTTTCTAAATCGAGGAACGATCCTATGGCAACGACAGGATCTCCTATTGGGAGGCGAGTATCTCATGTCGGATGCACTATTGCTTCTTTATTGCAAACGCCGATCCCTCACAATGACGAATTAACGCAGAAATTGCGTCGCTATGAAATACTATAAGTTCTATGCCTTGTCTTTATAAATCGAGGAACGTTTCTATGGCAACGACAGGATCTTCTATTGGGAGGAGAATATCTCTTTTCGGATGCATTATTCCTTCTTTACTGCATCCGTCGATCCCCAATATGACGAATTAACACAGAAATTGCGTCGCTATGAAATACTATAGGTTCTATGACTTCTCTTTCTAAATCAAGGAGCGTTTCTATAGCTACGACAGGATCATCTATTGGAAGGCGAGTATCTCTTTTCGGATGCACTATTCCTTCTTTGTTGCAACCGTCGATCCCTCAGAATGTCGAATTAACACAGAAATTGCGTCGCTATGAAATACTATAGGTCCTTTGACTTCTCTTTCTAAATCGAGGAGCGTTTCTATGGCAACGACAGGATCATCCATTGGGAGTCGAATATCTCTTTTCGGATGTACTATTCCTTCTTTATTGCATTCGTCGATCCCTCACAATGACAAATTAAAACAGAAATTTCGTCGCTATGGAATACTAGAGGTTCTATGCCTACTCTTTCTAAATCGAGGTGCGTTTCTATGGCAACGACAGGATCTCCCATTTGGAGGCGAGTATCTCACGTCGGTTGCACTATTCCTTCTTTATTGCATCCGTCGATCCCTCACAATGACGAATTAACACAGAAATTGCGTCACTATGAAATAATATAGGTTCTATGACTTCCCTTTCTAAATCGAGGTGCGTTTCTATGGCAACGACAGGATCTCCTATTGGGAGGAGAATATCTCTTTTCGGATGCATTATTCCTTCCTTACTGCATCCGTCGATCCCCCATAATGACGAATTAACACAGAAATTGCTTCGCTATGAGATACTATAGGTTCTATGACTTCTCTTTCTAAATCGAGGAACGATCCTATGGCAACGACAGGATCTCCTATTGGGATGCGAGTATCTCATGTCGGATGCACTATTCCTTCTTTATTGCATCCGTCGAACCATCACAATGTCGAATTAACACAGAAATTGCGTCGCTATGAAATACTATAGGTTCTATGACTTCTCTTTCTAAATCGAGTAGCGTTTCTATGGCAACGACAGGATCTCCTATTGGGAGGCGAGTATCTCATGTCGGATGCACTATTCCTTCTTTATTGCATCCGTCGATCCCTCACAATGACGAATTAACACAGAAATTGCGTCGCTATGAAATACTATAGGTTCTATGCCTTCTTTTTCTAAATCGAGGAACGATCCTATGGCAACGACAGGATCTCCTATTGGGAGGCGAGTATCTCATGTCGGATGCACTATTCCTTCTTTGTTGCAACCGTCGATCCCTCACAATTACGAATTAACACAAAAATTGCGTCGCTATGAAATACTATAGGTTCTATGACTTCTCTTTCTAAATAGAGGGGCGTTTCTATGGCAACGAAAGGATCTCCTATTGGGAGGCGAGTATCTCATGTCGGATGCACTATTCCTTCTTTGTTGCAACCGTCGATCCCTCACAATGACGAATTAACACAGAAATTGCGTGGCTATCAAATACTGTAGGACCTATGCCTTCTCTTTCTTAATCGAGGAACGATTGTATGGCAACGACAGGATCTCTATTTGGAGGCGAGTATCTCATGTCGGATGCACTATTCCTTCTTTATTGCATCCGTCCATCCCTCACAATGACGAATTAACACAAAAATTGCATCGCTATGAAATACTATAGGTTCTACGACTTCTCATTCTAAATCGAGGAGCGTTTCTATGGCAACGACAGGATCATCCATTGTGAGGCGAGTATCTCTTTTCGGATGCACTATTCCTTCTTTATTGCATCCGTCGATCCCTCACAATGCGAATTAACACAGAAATTGCGTCGATATTAAATACTATTGGTTCTATGACTCCTGTTTCTAAATCGAGGAGCATTTCTATGGCAACGACAGGATCTCCTATTGGGAGGCGAGTATCTCATGTCAGATGCACTATTCCTTCTTTATTGCATCCGTCGATCCCTCACAATGACGAATTAACACAGAAATTGCGTCGCTATGAAATACTATAGGTTCTATGACTTCCCTTTCTAAATCGAGGAACGATCCCATGGCAACGACATGATCTTCTATTGGGAGGCGAGTATCTCATGTCCGATGCACTATTCCTTCTTTATTGCATTCGTCGATTCCTCACAATGACGATTAACACAGAAATTGCGTCGCTATGAAATACTATAGGACCTATGCCTTCTCTTTCTTAATCGAGGAACGATCCTATGGCAACGACAGGATCTCTATTGGGAGGCGAGTATCTCTTTTCGGATGCACTATTCCTTCCTTATTGCATCCGTCGATCCCTCACAATGACGAATTAACACAGAAATTACGTCGCTATGAAATACTATAGGTTCTATGACTTCTCTTTGTAAATCGAGGAGCGTTTCTATGGCAATGACAGGATCATCCATTGGGAGGCAAGTATCTCTTTTCGGATGCACTATTCCTTCTTTATTGCATCCGTCGATCCCTCATAATGACGAATTAACACAGAAATTGCGACGCTATGAAATACTATAGGACCTATGCCTTCTCTTTCTTAATCGAGGAACGATCCTATGGCAACGACAGGATCTCTATTGGGAGGCGAGTATCTCATGTTGGATGAACTATTCCTTCTTTATTGTAACCGTCGATCCCTCACAATGACGAATTAACACAAAAATTGCGTCGCTATGAAATACTATAGGTTCTATGATTTCTCTTTCTAAATCGAGGAGCGTTTCTATCGCAACGACAGGATCTCCCATTGGGAGGCGAGTATCTCATGTCGGATGCACTATTCCTTCTTTATTGCATCCGTCGATCCCGCATAATGACGAATTAACACAGAAATTGCGTCGCTATGAAATACTATAGGTTCTATGACTTCCCTTTCTAAATCGAGGAGCGTTTCTATGGCAACGACAGGATCTCCTATTGGGAGGAGAATACCTCTTTTCGGATGCAGTATTCCTTCATACTGCATCCGTCGATCCCTCATAATGACGAATTAACACAGATATTTCGTCGCTATGAAATACTATAGGTTCTATGATTTCTCTTTCTAAATCGAGGAGGGTTTCTATGGCAACGACAGGATCATCCATTGGGAGGCGAGTTCTCATTTCGGATGCACTAGTCCTTCTTTATTGCATCCGTCGATCCCTCACAATGACAAATTAAAACAGAAATTGCGTCGCTATGAAATACTAGAGGTTCTATGCCTACTCTTTCTAAATCGAGGAGTGTTTCTGTGGCAACGACAATATCTCCCATTGGGAGGCGAGTATCTCATGTCGGATATACTATTCCTTCTTTATTGCATCCGTCGAACCATCACTATTTCGAATTAACACAGAAATTGCGTCGCTATGAAATACTATAGGTTCTATGACTTCTCTTTCTAAATCAAGGAGCGTTTCTATGGCAACGAGAGGATCTCCCATTGGGAGGCGAGTATCTCATGTCGGATGCACTATTCCTTCTTTATTGCATCCGTCGATCCCTCACAATGACGAATTAACACAGAAATTGCGTCGCTATGAAATACTATTGGTCATATGCCTTCCTTTTCTAAATCGAGGAACGATCCTATGGCAACGACAGGATCTCCTATTGGGAGGCGAGTGTCTCATGTCGGATGCACTATTGCTTCTTTATTGCAACCGCCGATCCCTCACAATGACGAATTAACGCAGAAATTGCGCCGCTATGAAATACTATAAGTTCTATGCCTTGTCTTTATAAATCGAGGAACGTTTCTATGGCAACGACAGGATCTTCTATTGGGAGGAGAATATCTCTTTTCGGATGCATTATTCCTTCTTTACTGCATCCGTCGATCCCCAATATGACGAATTAACACAGAAATTGCGTCGCTATGAAATACTATAGGTTCTATGACTTCTCTTTCTAAATCAAGGAGCGTTCCTATAGCTACGACAGGATCATCTATTGGAAGGCGAGTATCTCTTTTCGGATGCACTATTCCTTCTTTGTTGCAACCGTCGATCCCTCAGAATGTCGAATTAACACAGAAATTGCGTCGCTATGAAATACTATAGGTCCTTTGACTTCTCTTTCTAAATCGAGGAGCGTTTCTATGGCAACGACAGGATCATCCATTGGGAGTCGAATATCTCTTTTCGGATGTACTATTCCTTCTTTATTGCATTCGTCGATCCCTCACAATGACAAATTAAAACAGAAATTTCGTCGCTATGGAATACTAGAGGTTCTATTACTACTCTTTCTAAATCGAGGTGCGTTTCTATGGCAACGACAGGATCTCCCATTTGGAGGCGAGTATCTCACGTCGGTTGCACTATTCCTTCTTTATTGCGTCCGTCGATCCCTCACAATGACGAATTAACACAGAAATTGCGTCACTATGAAATAATATAGGTTCTATGACTTCCCTTTCTAAATCGAGGTGCGTTTCTATGGCAACGACAGGATCTCCTATTGGGAGGAGAATATCTCTTTTCGGATGCATTATTCCTTCCTTACTGCATCCGTCGATCCCCCATAATGACGAATTAACACAGAAATTGCTTCGCTATGAGATACTATAGGTTCTATGACTTCTCTTTCTAAATCGAGGAACGATCCTATGGCAACGACAGGATCTCCTATTGGGATGCGAGTATCTCATGTCGGATGCACTATTCCTTCTTTATTGCATCCGTCGAACCATCACAATGTCGAATTAACACAGAAATTGCGTCGCTATGAAATACTATAGGTTCTATGACTTCTCTTTCTAAATCGAGGAGCGTTTCTATGGCAACGACAGGATCATCCATTGGGAGGCGAGTATCTCTTTTCGGATGCACTATTCCTTTTTTATTGCAACCGTCGATCCCTCAGAATGACGAATTAAAACAGAAATTGCGTCGCTATGAAATACTATAGGTTCTATGACTTCTCTTTCTAAATCGAGGAGCGTTTCTATGGCAACGACAGGATCATCCATTGTGAGGCGAGTATCTCTTTTCGGATGCACTATTACTTCTTTATTGCATCCGTCGATCCCTCACAATGACGAATTAACACAGAAATTGCGTCGCTATGAAATACTATTGGTCCTATGCCTTCCTTTTCTAAATCGAGGAACGATCCTATGGCAACGACAGGATCTCCTATTGGGAGGCGAGTATTTCATGTCGGATGCACTATTCCTTCTTTATTGCAACCGCCGATCCCTCAGAATGACGAATTAACGCAGAAATTGCGTCGCTATGAAATACTATAAATTCTATGCCTTGTCTTTATAAATCGAGGAACGTTTCTATGGCAACGACAGGATCTCCTATTGGGAGGAGAATATCTCTTTTCGGATGCATTATTCCTTCTTTACTGCATCCGTCGATTCCCCAATATGACGAATTAACACAGAAATTGCGTCGCTATGAAATACTATAGGTTCTATGACTTCTCTTTCTAAATCAAGGAGCGTTTCTATAGCTACGACAGGATCATCTATTGGAAGGCGAGTATCTCTTTTCGGATGCACTATTCCTTCTTTATTGCAACCGTCGATCCCTCACAATGACGAATTAACACAGAAATTGCGTCGCTATCAAATACTGTAGGACCTATGCCTTCTCTTTCTTAATCGAGGAACGATCCTATGGCAACGACAGGATCTCTATTTGGAGGCGAGTATCTCATGTCGGATGCTCTATTCCGTCTTTATTGCATCCGTCCATCCCTCACAATGACGAATTTACACAAAAATTGCGTCGCTATGAAATACTATATGTTTTACGACTTCTCTTTCTAAATCGAGGAGCGTTTCTATGGCAACGACTGGATCATCCATCGGGAGGCGAGTATCTCTTTTCGGATGCACTATTCCTTCTTTGTTGCAACCGTCGATCCCTCAGAATGACGAATTAACACAGAAATTGCGTCGCTATGAAATACTATAGGTTCTATGACTTCTCTTTCTAAATCGAGGAGCGTTTCTATGGCAACGACAGGATCGTCCGTTGGGAGGCGAGTATCTCTTTTCGGATGCACTATTCCTTCTTTATTGCTACCATCGATCCCTCAGAATGAAGAATTAACACAGAAATTGCGTCGCTATGAAATACTATAGGTTCTGTGACTTCTCTTTCTAAATAGAGGGGCGTTTCTATGGCAACGACAGGATCATCCATTGTGAGGCGAGTATCTCTTTTCGGATTCACTATTCCTTCTTTATTGCATCCATAGATCCCTCACAATGACGAAATAAAACAGAAATTGCGTCGCTATGAAATACTATAGCTTCTATGACTTCCCTTTCTAAATCGAGGTGCGTTTCTATGGCAACGACAGGATCTCCTATTGGGAGGAGAATATCTCTTTTCGGATGCATTATTCCTTCATTACTGCATCCGTCGATCCCCCATAATGACGAATTAACACAGAAATTTCTTCGCTATGAAATACTATAGGTTCTATGACTTCTCTTTCTAAATCGAGGAACGATCCTATGGCAACGACAGGATCTCCTATTGGGAGGCGAGTATCTGATGTCGGATGCACTATTCCTTCTTTATTGCATCCGTAGAACCATCACAATGTCGAATTAACACAGAAATTCCGTCGCTATGAAATACTATAGTTTCTATGACTTCTCTTTCTAAATCGAGTAGCGTTTGTATGGCAACGACAGGATCTCCTATTGGGAGGCGAGTATCTCATGTCGGATGCACAATTCCTTCTTTATTGCATCCGTCGATCCCTCACAATGACGAATTAAGACAGAAATTGCGTCGCTATGAAATACTATAGGTTCTATGCTTCCTGTTTCTAAATCGAGAAGCATTTCTATGGCAACGACAGGATCTCTTATTGGAAGGGGAGTATCTCATGTCGGATGCACTATTCCTTCTTTGTTACAACCGTCGATCCCTCACAATTACGAATTAACACAAAAATTGCGTCGCTATGAAATACTATAGGTTCTATGACTTCTCTTTCGAAATCGAGGGGCGTTTCTATGGCAACGACAGGATCTCCTATTGGGAGGCGAGTATCTCATGTCGGATGCACTATTCCTTCTTTGTTGCAACCGTCGATCCCTCACAATGACGAATTAACGCAGAAATTTCGCGGCTATCAAATACTGTAGGACCTATGCCTTCTCTTTCTTAATCGAGGAACGATCCTATGGCAACGACAGGATCTCTATTTGGAGGCGAGTATCTCATGTCGGATACACTATTCCTTCTTTATTGCATCCGTCCATCCCTCACAATGACGAATTAACACAAAAATTGCATCGCTATGAAATACTATAGGTTCTACGACTTCTCATTCTAAATCGAGGAGCGTTTCTATGGCAACGACAGGATCATCCATTGTGAGGCGAGTATCTCTTTTCGGATGCACTATTCCTTCTTTATTGCATCCGTCGATCCCTCACAATGCGAATTAACACAGAAATTGCGTCGATATTAAATACCATGGGTTCTATGACTCCTGTTTCTAAATCGAGGAGCATTTCTATGGCAACGACAGGATCTCCTATTGGGAGGCGAGTATCTCATGTCAGATGCACTATTCCTTCTTTATTGCATCCGTCTATCCCTCGCAATTACGAATTAACACAGAAATCGAGTCGCTATGAAATACTATAGGTCCTATGCTTTCTCTTTTTAAATCGAGGAACGATCCCATGGCAACGACATGATCTTCTATTGGAAGGCGAGTATCTCATGTCGGATGCACTATTCCTTCTTTATTGCATTCGTCGATTCCTCACAATGACGATTAACACAGAAATTGCGTCGCTATGAAATACTATAGGTTCTATGACTTCCCTTTCTAAATCGAGGAACGATCTTATGGCAACGACCGGATCTCCTAGTGGGAGGCGAGTATCTCATGTCGGATGCACTTTTCCTTCTTTATTGCATCCGTCGATCCCTCACAATGACGAATTAACACAGAAATTGCGTCGCTATGAAATACTAGAGCTTCTACGACTTCTCTTTCTAAATCGAGGAGAGTTTCTATGGCAAAGACAGGATCATCCATTGGGAGGCAAGTATCTCTTTTCGGATGCACTATTCCTTCTTTATTGCATCCGTCGATCCCACACAATGACGAATTAACACAGAAATTGCGTCGCTATGAAATACTATAGGACCTATGCCTCCTCTTTCTTAATCGAGGAACGATCCTATGGCAACGACAGGATCTCTATTTGGAGGCGAGTATCTCATGTCGGATGCACTATTCCTTCTTTATTGCATCCGTCGATCCCTCACAATGACGAATTAACACAAAAATTGCGTCGCTACGAAATACTATATGTTCTATGACTTCTCTTTCTAAATAGAGGTGCGTTTCTATGGCAACGACAGGATCATCCATTGGGAGGCGAGTATCTCTTTTCGGATGCACTATTCCTTCTTTGTTGCAACCGTCTATCCCGCTGAATGACGAATTAACACAGAAATTGCGTCGCTATGAAATACTATAGGTTCTATGACTTCTCTTTCTAAATCGAGGAGCGTTTCTATGGCAACGACAGGATCATCCATTGTGAGGCGCGTATCTCTTTTCGGATGCACTATTCCTTCTTTATTGCATCCGTCGATCCCTCACAATGACGAATTAACACAGAAATTGCGTCGCTATGAAATACTATAGGTTCTATGCTTTCTTTTTCTAAATCGAGGAACGATCCTATGGCAACGACAGGATCTCGTATTGGGAGGCGAGTATCTCATGTCGGATACACTATTCCTTCTTTATTGCATCCGTCGATCCCTCACAATGACGAATTAACACAGAAATTGCGTTGCTATGAAATACTATAGGTTCTATGACTTCTCTTTCTAAATCGAGGAACGATCCTATGGCAACGACAGGATCTCCTATTGGGAGGCGAGTATCTCATGTCGGATGCACTATTCCTTCTTTATTGCATCCGTCGAACCATCACAATGTCGAATTAACACAGAAATTCCGTCGCTATGAAATACTATAGGTTCTATGACTTCTCTTTCTAAATCTAGTAGCGTTTCTATGGCAACGACAGGATCATCCATTGTGAGGCGAGTATCTCTTTTCGGATGCACTATTCCTTCTTTATTGCATCCGTCGATCCCTCACAATGCGAATTAACACAGAAATTGCGTCGATATTAAATACTATGGGTTCTATGACTCCTGTTTCTAAATCGAGGAGCATTTCTATGGCAACGACAGGATCTCCTATTGGGAGGCGAGTATCTCATGTCAGATGCACTATTCCTTCTTTATTGCATCCGTCTATCCCTCACAATTACGAATTAACACAGAAATTGAGTCGCTATGAAAGACTATAGGTCCTATGCTTTCTCTTTCTAAATCGAGGAACGATCCCATGGCAACGACATGATCTTCTATTGGGAGGCGAGTATCTCATGTCGGATGCACTATTATTTCTTTATTGCATTCGTCGATTCCTCACAATGACGATTAACACAGAAATTGCGTCGCTATGAAATACTATAGGTTCTATGACTTCCCTTTCCAAATCGAGGAACGATCTTATGGCAACGACAGGATCTCCTACTGGGAGGCGAGTATCTCATGTCGGATGCACTTTTCCTTCTTTATTGCATCCGTCGATCCCTCACAATGACGAATTAACACAGAAACTGCGTCGCTATGAAATACTTCTCTTTCTAAATCGAGGAGAGTTTCTATGGCAAAGACAGGATCATCCATTGGGAGGCAAGTATCTCTTTTCGGATGCACTATTCCTTCTTTATTGCATCCGTCGATCCCACACAATGACGAATTAACACAGAAATTGCGTCGCTATGAAATACTATAGGACCTATGCCTCCTCTTTCTTAATCGAGGAACGATCCTATGGCAACGACAGGATCGCTATTTGGAGGCGAGTATCTCATGTCGGATGCACTATTCCTACTTTATTGCATCCGTCGCTCCCTCACAATGACGAATTAACACAAAAATTGCGTCGCTACGAAATACTATATGTTCTATGACTTCTCTTTCTAAATAGAGGTGCGTTTCTATGGCAACGAGAGGATCATCCATTGGGAGGCGAGTATCTCTTTTCGGATGCACTATTCCTTCTTTGTTGCAACCGTCGATCCCTCAGAATGACGAATTAACACAGAAATTGAGTCGCTATGAAATACTATAGGTTCTATGACTTCTCTTTCTAAATCGAGGAGCGTTTCTATGGCAACGACAGGATCATCCATTGTGAGGCGAGTATCTCTTTTCGGATGCACTATTCCTTCTTTATTGCATCCGTCGATCCCTCACAATGACGAATTAACACAGATATTGCGTCGCTATGAGATACTATAGGTTATATGCCTTCTTTTTCTAAATCGAGGAACGATCCTATGGCAACGACAGAATCTCGTATTGGGAGGCGAGTATCTCATGTCGGATACACTATTCCTTCTTTATTGCATCCGTCGATCCCTCACAATGACGAATTAACACAGAAATTTCGTCGCTATGAAATACTATAAGTTCTATGCCTTGTCTTTATAAATCGAGGAACGTTTCTATGGCAACGACAGGATCTCCTATTGGGAGTCGAATATCTCTTTTCGGATGTACTATTCCTTCTTTATTGCATTCGTCGATCCCTCACAATGACAAATTAAAACAGAAATTGCGTCGCTATGAAATACTAGAGGTTCTATGCCTACTCTTTCTAAATCGAATAGCGTTTCTGTGGCAACGAAAGGATCTCCCATTGGGAGGCGAGTATCTCAAGTCGGATGCTCTATTCCTTCTTTATTGCATCCGTCGATCCCTCACAATGACGAATTAACACTGAAATTGCGTCGCTATGAAATACTATAGGTTCTATGACTTGTCTTTCTAAATCGAGGAACGATCCTATGGCAACGACAGTATCTCCTATTGGGAGGCGAGTATCTCATGTCGGATGCACTATTCCTTCTTTATTGCATCCGTCGATCCCTCACAATGACGAATTATCACAGAAATAGCGTCGCTATGAAATACTATAGGTCCTATGCCTTATCTTTCTAAATCGAGGAACGATCCTATGGCAACGACAGGATCTTCTATTGGGAGGCGAGTATCTCATGTCGGATGCACTATTCCTTCTTTATTGCATCCGTCGATCCCTCACAATGACCAATAAACATAGAATTTGCGTCGCTATGAAATACTATAGGTTCTATGACTTCTCTTTCTAAATTGAGGAGCGTTTCAATGGCAACGACAGGATCTCCCATTGGGAGGCGAGCATCTCATGTCGGATGCACTATTCCTTCTTTATTGCATCCGTCGATCCCTCACAATGACGAATTAACACAGAAATTGCGTCGCTATAAAATACTATAGGTTCTATGACTTCTCTTTCTAAATCGAGGAGCGTTTCTATGGCAACGACAGGATCTTCTATTGGGAGGCGAGTATCTCATGTCGGATGCACTATTCTTTCTTTATTGCATCCGTCGATCCCTCACAATGACGAATTGACACAGATATTGCGTCGCTATGAAATACTATAGGTTCTATGACATCTGTTTCTAAATCGAGGAGCGTTTCTATGGCAACGACAGGATCTACTATTGGGACGCGAGTATCAGATGTCGGATGCACTATTCCTTCTTTATTGCATCCGTCGATCCCTCACAATGACAAATTAACACAGAAATTGCGTCGCTATGAAATACTATAAGTCCTATGCATTCTCTTTCTAAATCGAGGAACTATCTTATGGCAACGACAGGATCTCCTATTGGGAGGCGAGTATCTCATGTCGGATGCACTATTCCTTCTTTATTGCATCCGTCGATCCCTCACAATGACGAATTAACACAGAAATAGCGTCGCTATGAAATACTATAGGTCCTACGCCTTCTCTTTCTAAATCGAGGAACGATCCTATGGCAACGAAAGGATCTTCTATTGGGAGGCGAGTATCTCATGTCGGATGCACTATTCCTTCTTTATTGCATCCGTCGATCCCTCACAATGACGAATAAACACAGAATTTGTGTCGCTATGAAATACTATAGGTTCTATGACTTCTCTTTCTAAATTGAGGAGCGTTTCTATGGCAACGACAGGATCTCCCATTGGGAGGCGAGTATCTCATGTTGGATGCACTATTCCTTCTTTATTGCATCCGTCGATCCCTCACAATGACGAATTAACACAGAAATTGCGTCGCCATAAAATACTATAGGTTCTATGACTTCTCTTTCTAAATCGAGGAGCGTTTCTATGGCAACGACAGGATCTCCTATTGGGAGGCGAGTATCTCATGTCGGATGCACTATTCTATCTTTATTGCATCCGTCGATCCCTCACAATGACGAATTGACACAGAAATTGCGTCGCTATGAAATACTATAGGTTCTGTGACTTCTCTTTCTAAATCGACGAGCGTTTCCATGGCAACGACAGGATCTCCTATTGGGAGGTGAGTATCTCATGTCGGATGCACTATTCCTTCTTTATTGCATCCGTCGATCCCTCACAATGACGAATTAACACAGAAATTGCGTCGCTATGAAATACTATAGGCCCTATGCCTTCTCTTTCTAAATCGAGGAACAATTCTGTGGACACTACAGGATCTCCTACTGGGAGCGAATATCTCATGTCGGATGCACTATTCCTTATTTATTGCATCCGTCGATCCCTCACAATGACGAATTAACACAGAAATTGCGTCGCTATGAAATACTATAGGTCCTATGCCTTCTCCTTCTAAATCGAGGAACGATCCTATGGCAACGACAGGATGTCCTACTGGGAGGCGAATATCTCATTTCGGGTGCAATTTTCCTTATTTATTGCATCCGTCGATCCCTCACAATGTCGAATTAACACAGAAATTGCGTCGCTATGAAATACTATAGGTTCTATGCCTTCTCTTTCTAAATTGAGGAACGATCCTATGGCAACGACAGGATCTCCTATTGGGAGGCGAGTAACTCATGTCGGATGCACTATTCCTTCTTTATTGCATCCGTCGATCCCTCACAATGACGAATTAACACAGAAATTGCGTCGCTATAAAATACTATAGGTTCTATGACTTCTCTTTCTAAATCGAGGAGCGTTTCTATGGCAACGACAGGATGTTCTATTGGGAGGCGAGTATCTCATGTCGGATGCACTATTCTTTCTTTATTGCATCCGTCGATCCCACACAATGACGAATTGACACAGATATTGCGTCGCTATGAAATACTATAGGTTCTATGACATCTGTTTCTAAATCGAGGAGCGTTTCTATGGCAACGACAGGATCTACTATTGGGAGGCGAGTATCAGATGTCGGATGCACTATTCCTTCTTTATTGCATCCGTCGATCCCTCACAATGACAAATTAACACAGAAATTGCGTCGCTATGAAATACTATAAGTCCTATGCATTCTCTTTCTAAATCGAGGAACTATCTTATGGCAACGACAGGATCTCCTATTGGGAGGCGAGTATCTCATGTCGGATGCACTATTCCTTCTTTATTGCATCCGTCGATCCCTCACAATGACGAATTAACACAGAAATAGCGTCGCTATGAAATACTATAGGTCCTACGCCTTCTCTTTCTAAATCGAGGAACGATCCTATGGCAACGAAAGGATCTTCTATTGGGAGGCGAGTATCTCATGTCGGATGCACTATTCCTTCTTTATTGCATCCGTCGATCCCTCACAATGACGAATAAACACAGAATTTGTGTCGCTATGAAATACTATAGGTTCTATGACTTCTCTTTCTAAATTGAGGAGCGTTTCTATGGCAACGACAGGATCTCCCATTGGGAGGCGAGTATCTCATGTTGGATGCACTATTCCTTCTTTATTGCATCCGTCGATCCCTCACAATGACGAATTAACACAGAAATTGCGTCGCCATAAAATACTATAGGTTCTATGACTTCTCTTTCTAAGTCGAGGAGCGTTTCTATGGCAACGACAGGATCTCCTATTGGGAGGCGAGTATCTCATGTCGGATGCACTATTCTATCTTTATTGCATCCGTCGATCCCTCACAATGACGAATTGACACAGAAATTGCGTCGCTATGAAATACTATAGGTTCTGTGACTTCTCTTTCTAAATCGACGAGCGTTTCCATGGCAACGACAGGATCTCCTATTGGGAGGTGAGTATCTCATGTCGGATGCACTATTCCTTCTTTATTGCATCCGTCGATCCCTCACAATGACGAATTAACACAGAAATTGCGTCGCTATGAAATACTATAGGCCCTATGCCTTCTCTTTCTAAATCGAGGAACAATTCTGTGGACACGACAGGATCTCCTACTGGGAGCGAATATCTCATGTCGGATGCACTATTCCTTATTTATTGCATCCGTCGATCCCTTACAATGACGAATTAACACAGAAATTGCGTCGCTATGAAATACTATAGGTCCTATGCCTTCTCCTTCTAAATGGAGGAACGATCCTATGGCAACGACAGGATGTCCTACTGGGAGGCGAATATCTCATTTCGGGTGCAATTTTCCTTATTTATTGCATCCGTCGATCCCTCACAATGTCGAATTAACACAGAAATTGCGTCGCTATGAAATACTATAGGTTCTATGCCTTCTCTTTCTAAATTGAGGAACGATCCTATGGCAACGACAGGATCTCCTATTGGGAGGCGAGTAACTCATGTCGGATGCACTATTCCTTCTTTATTGCATCCGTCGATCCCTCACAATAACGAATTAACACAGAAATAGCGTCGCTACGAAATACTATAGGTCCTACGCCTTCTCTTTCTAAATCGAGGAACGATCCTATGGCAACGACAAGATCTCCTATTGGGAGGCGAGTATTCATGTCGGATGCACTATTCCTTCTTTATTGCATCCGTCGATCCCTCACAATGACGAATTAACACAGAAATTGCGTCGCTATGAAATACTATAGGTTCTATGACTTCTGTTTCTAAATCGAGGAGCGTTTCTATGGCAACGACAGGATCTCCTATTGGGAGGCGAGTATCCCATGTCGCTTGCACTATTCCTTCTTTATTGGATCCGTCGATCCTTCACAATGACGATTTAACACAGAAATTGCGTCGCTATGAAATACTATAAGTCCTATGCCTTCTCTTTCTAAATCGAGGAACTATCTTATGGCAACGACAGGATCTCCTAGTGGGAGCCGAGAATCTCATGTCGGATGCACTATTCCTTCTTTATTGCATCCGTCGCTCCCTCACAATGACGAATTAACACAAAAATTGCGTCGCTACGAAATACTATATGTTCTATGACTTCTCTTTCTAAATAGAGGTGCGTTTCTATGGCAACGACAGGATCATCCATTGGGAGGCGAGTATCTCTTTTCGGATGCACTATTCCTTCTTTGTTGCAACCGTCGATCCCTCAGAATGACGAATTAACACAGAAATTGAGTCGCTATGAAATACTATAGGTTCTATGACTTCTCTTTCTAAATCGAGGAGCGTTTCTATGGCATCGACAGGATCATCCATTGTGAGGCGAGTATCTCTTTTCGGATGCACTATTCCTTCTTTATTGCATCCGTCGATCCCTCACAATGACGAATTAACACAGAAATTGCGTCGCTATGAAATACTATAGGTTATATGCCTTCTTTTTCTAAATCGAGGAACGATCCTATGGCAACGACAGGATCTCGTATTGGGAGGCGAGTATCTCATGTCGGATACACTATTCCTTCTTTATTGCATCCGTCGATCCCTCACAATGACGAATTAACACAGAAATTGCGTCGCTATGAAATACTATAAGTTCTATGCCTTGTCTTTTTAAATCGAGGAACGTTTCTATGGCAACGACAGGATCTCCTATTGGGAGTCGAATATCTCTTTTCGGATGTACTATTCCTTCTTTATTGCATTCGTCGATCCCTCACAATGACCAATTAAAACAGAAATTGCGTCGCTATGAAATACTAGAGGTTCTATGCCTACTCTTTCTAAATCGAATAGCGTTTCTGTGGCAACGAAAGGATCTCCCATTGGGAGGCGAGTATCTCAAGTCGGATGCTCTATTCCTTCTTTATTGCATCCGTCGATCCCTCACAATGACGAATTAACACTGAAATTGCGTCGCTATGAAATACTATAGGTTCTATGACTTGTCTTTCTAAATCGAGGAACGATCCTATGGCAACGACAGTATCTCCTATTGGGAGGCGAGTATCTCATGTCGGATGCACTATTCCTTCTTTATTGCATCCGTCGATCCCTCACAATGACGAATTATCACAGAAATAGCGTCGCTATGAAATACTATAGGTCCTATGCCTTATCTTTCTAAATCGAGGAACGATCCTATGGCAACGACAGGATCTTCTATTGGGAGGCGAGTATCTCATGTCGGATGCACTATTCCTTCTTTATTGCATCCGTCGATCCCTCACAATGACCAATAAACATAGAATTTGCGTCGCTATGAAATACTATAGGTTCTATGACTTCTCTTTCTAAATTGAGGAGCGTTTCAATGGCAACGACAGGATCTCCCATTGGGAGGCGAGCATCTCATGTCGGATGCACTATTCCTTCTTTATTGCATCCGTCGATCCCTCACAATGACGAATTAACACAGAAATTGCGTCGCTATAAAATACTATAGGTTCTATGACTTCTCTTTCTAAATCGAGGAGCGTTTCTATGGCAACGACAGGATCTTCTATTGGGAGGCGAGTATCTCATGTCGGATGCACTATTCTTTCTTTATTGCATCCGTCGATCCCTCACAATGACGAATTGACACAGATATTGCGTCGCTATGAAATACTATAGGTTCTATGACATCTGTTTCTAAATCGAGGAGCGTTTCTATGGCAACGACAGGATCTACTATTGGGACGCGAGTATCAGATGTCGGATGCACTATTCCTTCTTTATTGCATCCGTCGATCCCTCACAATGACAAATTAACACAGAAATTGCGTCGCTATGAAATACTATAAGTCCTATGCATTCTCTTTCTAAATCGAGGAACTATCTTATGGCAACGACAGGATCTCCTATTGGGAGGCGAGTATCTCATGTCGGATGCACTATTCCTTCTTTATTGCATCCGTCGATCCCTCACAATGACGAATTAACACAGAAATAGCGTCGCTATGAAATACTATAGGTCCTACGCCTTCTCTTTCTAAATCGAGGAACGATCCTATGGCAACGAAAGGATCTTCTATTGGGAGGCGAGTATCTCATGTCGGATGCACTATTCCTTCTTTATTGCATCCGTCGATCCCTCACAATGACGAATAAACACAGAATTTGTGTCGCTATGAAATACTATAGGTTCTATGACTTCTCTTTCTAAATTGAGGAGCGTTTCTATGGCAACGACAGGATCTCCCATTGGGAGGCGAGTATCTCATGTTGGATGCACTATTCCTTCTTTATTGCATCCGTCGATCCCTCACAATGACGAATTAACACAGAAATTGCGTCGCCATAAAATACTATAGGTTCTATGACTTCTCTTTCTAAATCGAGGAGCGTTTCTATGGCAACGACAGGATCTCCTATTGGGAGGCGAGTATCTCATGTCGGATGCACTATTCTATCTTTATTGCATCCGTCGATCCCTCACAATGACGAATTGACACAGAAATTGCGTCGCTATGAAATACTATAGGTTCTGTGACTTCTCTTTCTAAATCGACGAGCGTTTCCATGGCAACGACAGGATCTCCTATTGGGAGGTGAGTATCTCATGTCGGATGCACTATTCCTTCTTTATTGCATCCGTCGATCCCTCACAATGACGAATTAACACAGAAATTGCGTCGCTAAGAAATACTATAGGCCCTATGCCTTCTCTTTCTAAATCGAGGAACAATTCTGTGGACACGACAGGATCTCCTACTGGGAGCGAATATCTCATGTCGGATGCACTATTCCTTATTTATTGCATCCGTCGATCCCTCACAATGACGAATTAACACAGAAATTGCGTCGCTATGAAATACTATAGGTCCTATGCCTTCTCCTTCTAAATGGAGGAACGATCCTATGGCAACGACAGGATGTCCTACTGGGAGGCGAATATCTCATTTCGGGTGCAATTTTCCTTATTTATTGCATCCGTCGATCCCTCACAATGTCGAATTAACACAGAAATTGCGTCGCTATGAAATACTATAGGTTCTATGCCTTCTCTTTCTAAATTGAGGAACGATCCTATGGCAACGACAGGATCTCCTATTGGGAGGCGAGTAACTCATGTCGGATGCACTATTCCTTCTTTATTGCATCCGTCGATCCCTCACAATAACGAATTAACACAGAAATAGCGTCGCTACGAAATACTATAGGTCCTACGCCTTCTCTTTCTAAATCGAGGAACGATCCTATGGCAACGACAAGATCTCCTATTGGGAGGCGAGTATTCATGTCGGATGCACTATTCCTTCTTTATTGCATCCGTCGATCCCTCACAATGACGAATTAACACAGAAATTGCGTCGCTATGAAATACTATAGGTTCTATGACTTCTGTTTCTAAATCGAGGAGCGTTTCTATGGCAACGACAGGATCTCCTATTGGGAGGCGAGTATCCCATGTCGGATGCACTATTCTTTCTTTATTGGATCCGTCGATCCTTCACAATGACGATTTAACACAGAAATTGCGTCGCTATGAAATACTATAAGTCCTATGCCTTCTCTTTCTAAATCGAGGAACTATCTTATGGCAACGACAGGATCTCCTAGTGGGAGGCGAGTATCTCATGTCGGATGCACTATTCCTTCTTTATTGCATCCGTCGATCTCTCACAATGACGAATTAACACAGAAATTGCGTCGCTATGAAATACTATAGGTTCTATGCCTTCTCTTTCTAAATCGAGGAACGATCCTATGGCAACGACATGATCTCCTATTGGGAGGCGAGTAACTCATGTCGGATGCACTATTCCTTCTTTATTGCATCCGTCGATCCCTCACAATAACGAATTAACACAGAAATAGGGTCGCTATGAAATACTATAGGTCCCATGCCTTCTCTTTCTAAATCGAGGAACGATCCTATGGCAACGACAGAATCTCCTACTGGGAGGCGAATATCTCATTTCGGGTGCACTTTTCCTTATTTATTGCATCCGTCGATCCCTCACAATGACGAATTAACACAGAAATTGCGTCGCTATCAAATACTATGGGTTCTATGACTCCTGTTTCTAAATCGAGGAGCGTTTCTATGGCAACGACAGGATCTCCTATTGGGAGTCGAGTATCTCATGTTGGATGCACTATTCCTTCTTTATTGCATCCGTCGATCCCTCACAATGACGAATTATCACAGAAATAGCGTCGCTATGAAATACTATAGGTCCTATGCCTTATCTTTCTAAATCGAGGAACGATCCTATGGCAACGACAGGATCTTCTATTGGGAGGCGAGTATCTCATGTCGGATGCACTATTCCTTCTTTATTGCATCCGTCGATCCCTCACAATGACCAATAAACATAGAATTTGCGTCGCTATGAAATACTATAGGTTCTATGACTTCTCTTTCTAAATTGAGGAGCGTTTCAATGGCAACGACAAATTCTCCCATTGGGAGGCGAGCATCTCATGTCGGATGCACTATTCCTTCTTTATTGCATCCGTCGATCCCTCACAATGACGAATTAACACAGAAATTGCGTCGCTATAAAATACTATAGGTTCTATGACTTCTCTTTCTAAATCGAGGAGCGTTTCTATGGCAACGACAGGATGTTCTATTGGGAGGCGAGTATCTCATGTCGGATGCACTATTCTTTCTTTATTGCATCCGTCGATCCCTCACAATGACGAATTGACACAGATATTGCGTCGCTATGAAATACTATAGGTTCTATGACATCTGTTTCTAAATCGAGGAGCGTTTCCATGGCAACGACAGGATCTACTATTGGGAGGCGAGTATCAGATGTCGGATGCACTATTCCTTCTTTATTGCATCCGTCGATCCCTCACAATGACAAATTAACACAGAAATTGCGTCGCTATGAAATACTATAAGTCCTATGCATTCTCTTTCTAAATCGAGGAACTATCTTATGGCAACGACAGGATCTCCTATTGGGAGGCGAGTATCTCATGTCGGATGCACTATTCCTTCTTTATTGCATCCGTCGATCCCTCACAATGACGAATTAACACAGAAATAGCGTCGCTATGAAATACTATAGGTCCTACGCCTTCTCTTTCTAAATCGAGGAACGATCCTATGGCAACGAAAGGATCTTCTATTGGGAGGCGAGTATCTCATGTCGGATGCACTATTCCTTCTTTATTGCATCCGTCGATCCCTCACAATGACGAATAAACACAGAATTTGTGTCGCTATGAAATACTATAGGTTCTATGACTTCTCTTTCTAAATTGAGGAGCGTTTCTATGGCAACGACAGGATCTCCCATTGGGAGGCGAGTATCTCATGTTGGATGCACTATTCCTTCTTTATTGCATCCGTCGATCCCTCACAATGACGAATTAACACAGAAATTGCGTCGCCATAAAATACTATAGGTTCTATGACTTCTCTTTCTAAATCGAGGAGCGTTTCTATGGCAACGACAGGATCTCCTATTGGGAGGCGAGTATCTCATGTCGGATGCACTATTCTATCTTTATTGCATCCGTCGATCCCTCACAATGACGAATTGACACAGAAATTGCGTCGCTATGAAATACTATAGGTTCTGTGACTTCTCTTTCTAAATCGACGAGCGTTTCCATGGCAACGACAGGATCTCCTATTGGGAGGTGAGTATCTCATGTCGGATGCACTATTCCTTCTTTATTGCATCCGTCGATCCCTCACAATGACGAATTAACACAGAAATTGCGTCGCTATGAAATACTATAGGCCCTATGCCTTCTCTTTCTAAATCGAGGAACAATTCTGTGGACACGACAGGATCTCCTACTGGGAGCGAATATCTCATGTCGGATGCACTATTCCTTATTTATTGCATCCGTCGATCCCTCACAATGACGAATTAACACAGAAATTGCGTCGCTATGAAATACTGTAGGTCCTATGCCTTCTCCTTCTAAATCGAGGAACGATCCTATGGCAACGACAGGATGTCCTACTGGGAGGCGAATATCTCATTTCGGGTGCAATTTTCCTTATTTATTGCATCCGTCGATCCCTCACAATGTCGAATTAACACAGAAATTGCGTCGCTATGAAATACTAGAGGTTCTATGCCTTCTCTTTCTAAATTGAGGAACGATCCTATGGCAACGACAGGATCTCCTATTGGGAGGCGAGTAACTCATGTCGGATGCACTATTCCTTCTTTATTGCATCCGTCGATCCCTCACAATAACGAATTAACACAGAAATAGCGTCGCTACGAAATACTATAGGTCCTACGCCTTCTCTTTCTAAATCGAGGAACGATCCTATGGCAACGACAAGATCTCCTATTGGGAGGCGAGTAATCATGTCGGATGCACTATTCCTTCTTTATTGCATCCGTCGATCCCTCACAATGACGAATTAACACAGAAATTGCGTCGCTATGAAATACTATAGGTTCTATGACTTCTGTTTCTAAATCGAGGAGCGTTTCTATGGCAACGACAGGATCTCCTATTGGGAGGCGAGTATCCCATGTCGGATGCACTATTCCTTCTTTATTGGATCCGTCGATCCTTCACAATGACGATTTAACACAGAAATTGCGTCGCTATGAAATACTATAAGTCCTATGCCTTCTCTTTCTAAATCGAGGAACTATCTTATGGCAACGACAGGATCTCCTAGTGGGAGGCGAGAATCTCATGTCGGATGCACTATTCCTTCTTTATTGCATCCGTCGCTCCCTCACAATGACGAATTAACACAAAAATTGCGTCGCTACGAAATACTATATGTTCTATGACTTCTCTTTCTAAATAGAGGTGCGTTTCTATGGCAACGACAGGATCATCCATTGGGAGGCGAGTATCTCTTTTCGGATGCACTATTCCTTCTTTGTTGCAACCGTCGATCCCTCAGAATGACGAATTAACACAGAAATTGAGTCGCTATGAAATACTATAGGTTCTATGACTTCTCTTTCTAAATCGAGGAGCGTTTCTATGGCATCGACAGGATCATCCATTGTGAGGCGAGTATCTCTTTTCGGATGCACTATTCCTTCTTTATTGCATCCGTCGATCCCTCACAATGACGAATTAACACAGAAATTGCGTCGCTATGAAATACTATAGGTTATATGCCTTCTTTTTCTAAATCGAAGAACGATCCTATGGCAACGACAGGATCTCGTATTGGGAGGCGAGTATCTCATGTCGGATACACTATTCCTTCTTTATTGCATCCGTCGATCCCTCACAATGACGAATTAACACAGAAATTCCGTCGCTATGAAATACTATAAGTTCTATGCCTTGTCTTTATAAATCGAGGAACGTTTCTATGGCAACGACAGGATCTCCTATTGGGAGTCGAATATCTCTTTTCGGATGTACTATTCCTTCTTTATTGCATTCGTCGATCCCTCACAATGACAAATTAAAACAGAAATTGCGTCACTATGAAATACTAGAGGTTCTATGCCTACTCTTTCTAAATCGAATAGCGTTTCTGTGGCAACGAAAGGATCTCCCATTGGGAGGCGAGTATCTCAAGTCGGATGCTCTATTCGTTCTTTATTGCATCCGTCGATCCCTCACAATGACGAATTAACACTGAAATTGCGTCGCTATGAAATACTATAGGTTCTATGACTTGTCTTTCTAAATCGAGGAACGATCCTATGGCAACGACAGTATCTCCTATTGGGAGGCGAGTATCTCATGTCGGATGCACTATTCCTTCTTTATTGCATCCGTCGATCCCTCACAATGACGAATTATCACAGAAATAGCGTCGCTATGAAATACTATAGGTTCTATGACATCTGTTTCTAAATCGAGGAGCGTTTCTATGGCAACGACAGGATCTACTATTGGGAGGCGAGTATCAGATGTCGGATGCACTATTCCTTCTTTATTGCATCCGTCGATCCCTCACAATGACAAATTAACACAGAAATTGCGTCGCTATGGAATACTATAAGTCCTATGCATTCTCTTTCTAAATCGAGGAATTATCTTATGGCAACGACAGGATCTCCTATTGGGAGGCGAGTATCTCATGTCGGATGCACTATTCCTTCTTTATTGCATCCGTCGATCCCTCACAATGACGAATTAACACAGAAATAGCGTCGCTATGAAATACTATAGGTCCTACGCCTTCTCTTTCTAAATCGAGGAACGATCCTATGGCAACGAAAGGATCTTCTATTGAGAGGCGAGTATCTCATGTCGGATGCACTATTCCTTCTTTATTGCATCCGTCGATCCCTCACAATGACGAATAAACACAGAATTTGTGTCGCTATGAAATACTATAGGTCCCATGCCTTCTCTTTCTAAATCGAGGAACGATCCTATGGCAACGACAGAATCTCCTACTGGGAGGCGAATATCTCATTTCGGGTGCACTTTTCCTTATTTATTGCATCCGTCGATCCCTCACAATGACGAATTAACACAGAAATTGCGTCGCTATCAAATACTATGGGTTCTATGACTTCTGTTTCTAAATCGAGGAGCGTTTCTATGGCAACGACAGGATCTCCCATTGGGAGGCGAGTATCTCATGTTGGATGCACTATTCCTTCTTTATTGCATCCGTCGATCCCTCACAATGACGAATTAACACAGAAATTGCGTCGCTATGAAATACTATAGGCCCTATGCCTTCTCTTTCTAAATCGAGGAACAATTCTGTGGACACGACAGGATCTCCTACTGGGAGCGAATATCTCATGTCGGATGCACTATTCCTTATTTATTGCATCCGTCGATCCCTCACAATGACGAATTAACACAGAAATTGCGTCGCTATGAAATACTATAGGTCCTATGCCTTCTCCTTCTAAATCGAGGAACGATCCTATGGCAACGACAGGATGTCCTACTGGGAGGCGAATATCTCATTTCGGGTGCAATTTTCCTTATTTATTGCATCCGTCGATCCCTCACAATGTCGAATTAACACAGAAATTGCGTCGCTATGAAATACTATAGGTTCTATGCCTTCTCTTTCTAAATTGAGGAACGATCCTATGGCAACGACAGGATCTCCTATTGGGAGGCGAGTAACTCATGTCGGATGCACTATTCCTTCTTTATTGCATCCGTCGATCCCTCACAATAACGAATTAACACAGAAATAGCGTCGCTACGAAATACTATAGGTCCTACGCCTTCTCTTTCTAAATCGAGGAACGATCCTATGGCAACGACAAGATCTCCTATTGGGAGGCGAGTATTCATGTCGGATGCACTATTCCTTCTTTATTGCATCCGTCGATCCCTCACAATGACGAATTAACACAGAAATTGCGTCGCTATGAAATACTATAGGTTCTATGACTTCTGTTTCTAAATCGAGGAGCGTTTCTATGGCAACGACAGGATCTCCTATTGGGAGGCGAGTATCCCATGTCGGATGCACTATTCCTTCTTTATTGGATCCGTCGATCCTTCACAATGACGATTTAACACAGAAATTGCGTCGCTATGAAATACTATAAGTCTTATGCCTTCTCTTTCTAAATCGAGGAACTATCTTATGGCAACGACAGGATCTCCTAGTGGGAGGCGAGTATCTCATGTCGGATGCACTATTCCTTCTTTATTGCATCCGTCGATCTCTCACAATGACGAATTAACACAGAAATTGCGTCGCTATGAAATACTATAGGTTCTATGCCTTCTCTTTCTAAATCGAGGGACGATCCTATGGCAACGACATGATCTCCTATTGGGAGGCGAGTAACTCATGTCGGATGCACTATTCCTTCTTTATTGCATCCGTCGATCCCTCACAATAACGAATTAACACAGAAATAGGGTCGCTATGAAATACTATAGGTCCCATGCCTTCTCTTTCTAAATCGAGGAACGATCCTATGGCAACGACAGAATCTCCTACTGGGAGGCGAATATCTCATTTCGGGTGCACTTTTCCTTATTTATTGCATCCGTCGATCCCTCACAATGACGAATTAACACAGAAATTGCGTCGCTATCAAATACTATGGGTTCTATGACTTCTGTTTCTAAATCGAGGAGCGTTTCTATGGCAACGACAGGATCTCCTATTGGGAGTCGAGTATCTCATGTCGGATGCACTATTCCTTCTTTAATGCATCCGTCGATCCCTCACAATGACGAATTAACACAGAAATTGCGTCGCTATGAAATACTATAGGTTCTATGACTTCTCTTTCTAAATCGAGGAGCGTTCCTATGGCAACGACAGGATCTCCTATTGGGAGGCAAGTATCTCATGTCGGATGCACTATTCCTTCTTTATTGCATCCGTCGGTCCCTCACAATGACGAATTAACACAGAAATTGCGTCGCTATGAAAATACTATAGGTCCTATGACTTCTCTTTCTAAATCGAGGAGCGTTTCTATGGCAACGACAGGATCTCCTGTTGATAGGCGAGTATCTCATGTCGGATGCACTATTCCTTCTTTATTGCATCCGTCGATCCCTCACAATGACGAATTAACACAGAAATTGCGTCGCTATGAAATACTATCGGTCCTATGCCTTCTCTTTCTAAATCGAGGAACGATCCTATGGCAACGACAGGATCTCCTATTGGGAGGCGAGTATCTCATGTCGGATGCACTACTCCTTCTTTATTGCATCCGTCGATCCCTCACAATGACGAATTAACACAGAAATTGCGTCGCTATGAAATACTGAAAGGGTACAGTACCGCCCGACATTGAAAATAGGTACAACATACTTCATTATTTTTGTCAGAACAACACATTTTTTTTGTAAAATAACTCAATTTCAATTAATACAGCGAAGCCGGATACCAGTGTAGGAAAGAATGACAATTTATTTATTTAATTGATCACATGTGCACTCCCACAAAGTAAATCCCTACGTCCAGTTTGGTGAGATCTTTTGAAATGAATGAATGTATGGTCGTCTGCTAACCGCAGATAGTGAATGTGAATATATGATCATCTTTGAGTCGATCCTTTGGCCACCTTTGGTGGGACCAAAGACATGAAATTTACCAGAGCTTTGAGCGCCTGAAATGTTGGTGACCAATAAGGTAGCAAGGTGCTTCTCCCACTTCGACAGAGGTGCGAGAGAACCTGAATACGGCCATGTTTCAGCACTCTGCCGCTGGGTCCTGTGCTGTTAACACCTGTTTTAGATGTGCTCCGTAATGACGAAAGAGTAGAGGCATGGTATGCATGTGGAATATTTAAGAGTAGTTTGAAATAATAATTTCTCTATTTCAGGAACTTTTGTGGGGAGAATTAAATGTCAGGCAGGTAATATTAATGGGAATGTAGTAATCTTCGGAAGTGACCAACCGTCACAAAGAAACCATGTGTAGCAATAAGTTGAAATACTAACGTGTGCTTAAGTTAAGCTGATTCACTAGCGTGTGTACAATAAGTTGAAATATTTAAGAGATAGCGAGTGTACCATAAGTTGAAATATTTAAGAAATGGCGTGTGCAGGACTTGAAATTAGAGACGAGTACTTCCACGTGGTGAGTACGGTGTGAGTCTCAATCTGTGTATGAGACAAAGGATAAAGAGAAGTACTCGTCCATAGTATCAGTTGAGGACTCGCGTGTGTGATGAATACATTAATATTACTTTGCGTGTGACGCTAGATTCAAACTCTGAGAGAGAAGTAAGGTGAGTCGGCCGTCTATCCAGCAACATCACATGGCTTGCATTGCACAGGAAGACGTGCATTTATCTCCAGAGTTCACAGTAGGAAAGTAGAATTACAAAGTGGGGCAGTGTCGTGTGAAACTGGGATCAATATTAATTGAAGTGGGAAAGCTGAAAGTGATAATGTTGTAACCATTCTCTGTGTAGTATTTCATATTGTTGTGTGGTGTATGTCATGTAATTTGGGTATGTGTGGTTTCCATGGGTGTGTAGCGAAGTAGTTTCAAAAGATTAGTGGGTTATGCTTGTTCCTTTCTGTACCGCTCGGTCTGGAGGAAAGTTTCGTGATGATGATTGTGAGAGTCGAAGTGTGAGGTATAATAAAAGATCCACCAACCTATCCAGAAAGTGCACTGTAGCGTCAAATAAATTACGAGACCATAATATAGAGATTCACTAATGTAAAGCCATGCCCACTGGGCGGAATTTCTCATATGTTATTGTTGTAGGTTATGGAATTTGTGTGTTTAGGTTAGGGAATTTATCGGAATAAATCAGATAGTGAAAAGAAAGAGATTGGTGGACTATTCCTTCAAATTGTATGTTGTCATAATGTCCCGAATTTATAATGTGTGCGCCATTCATATTCAGTGGGATGGCCACGTGTTAATAAAAGCCGTCAAATAAAAGACAAAAAGAAAATGTGGTACTGCCAGTGCGTAGTGTACAGTCAGAGTTCTGTAAATCACTGATAGTCAGATATGCGTTTCCGTTGCGTAGTAATCATATAGGAGGATAACTTGTAACTTAAGTGAGAGTACTAGAGCTAATATTACTCGATAACTAAGAATGAATCCACTCGCTTGGCAGACCACTCATCTTGCAGGCCTGACTGCTTGATGCCACAGTATGAGCTAGGCATGTGGGTGCCTCTCATAATTTCGACCCTGCCAGGATATTTTTTGCAGGATATTTTTTGCCAGGATAATTTTGTTGCCGGGATAATTTGGCCAGGATATATTTTGCCAGGATATTTTGTTGCCAGGATGATTTGGCCAGGATTTATTTTGCCAGGATATTTTGCTTTTAGTGTTTCCTGTTAAGATTCTTTTCTGATTGAATGTATGGTGATAGCGCTAAGAAGTAAATTTGTTTCTGTTTGGGACTTCTTTCTGGATTGGTGAGGATCTTTTATTTTTTTATGTAATTAATTGCTATATCGTCCTAGGCTGGAAGATCGTGGTAAAATTTTTTTTGCGTAATGTCCGTAGTAACTAGGTCGCAGTCGAAAAGTGTAGCCACCATGGAGAATAGCGATTCTGGGGTGAACGTAGCAGTGCAGCAGGAAGTAGCTGTTGACCATCTGTTAATGAGCGGGGACGGCAAACACTCGGAAGGGGTTGAATTGTTCACTGGACCGCTGCAAGGTGATCCTTTATGCGGCGGGCTTTGTCCACAAACGCGGGCTTTTCCCGAAGACGCGGGCGAGCCGGGACTAGGTCAGGTATGCAGTGAAAGTGCAGCTACCCTTAGCGAAGCTACGGTTTCACAGGCGAACGAGGTGAGCGCGTCGAAAGTAGCAAATGACAATGTGCTACTGCAGTTTTTACTGAAGATGGATAAAGATTATAAGGAAAGATGGGAAACGATGGATAGAGATAATAAGGAGAGAAATAGGGAGGCTAAGGAGAGAGATAGGGAGAATAAAGAGAGAGATAGGGAGTTTAAGGAAATGTTGGACGCGATGGATAGAGATAATAAGGAAAGATGGGAAGCGATGGATAAAGGTAGTAAGGAAAGTATGGAGGCGTTGGATAAGGGAAATAAAGAGGCAATGAGGAAGTTATCGATGAGCGTCTGCCCGTAGTTAATAATCGGTTAGATGAGGGGGAGAAGAATCTGGGTGCGTTGAAGGAAGTATGTGATGCCGTGGAAGAAAAAACTAATAATTTGGAGGTACAAGTATTTGCAATAGAGAGTGATACTACTGAACATAGGGACGTGTTGCCGGATGAGCGAATCAAAGAGGTAGTGGTCAGAATGAATACGATTAGTGCAGATGCAGAAAAGATCAGTACAAGAGGCGAGACAGGTTCTGACAGTACGCAGCGAGAGGTTTATGCCGATCAGGAGGACATACAATCACCATTACAGTTTAAAGAGGCACAATTAGAAATAAGTAGGAAACATAGTGAAGAACTAGCACAGTTGCAATTAGCGTGCAGTAGCGAAGGTGACACACCACCAGGTAGATTGCAGAGAGAGAGAGAGAGATAAACTCAAAAAGCGAAAATAGGGAGGAAGAGGAAGGCGAATTCAGAGAGTCAGAAGAACGCTTGTGTCGGATAAAACAGGTGGCAAACCCAACTGGGTATAGTCCAAGGCTGTCTCAATTTCAAGATTCATTACCTTCATCGTGGGGACCGCTCCTCAAAACGAAGTTTGTGTACAACCATTTGAGGGACGAGGCTAGAGCGAAAATGCAGGAAGACATTAAAGACTGCAGTAGTTATTTAAATGAATTCTGGTCGAAAAGTAAGCAGGACATGGTTAAGCAAAGCATATTGATGATGCCAAATTGTAACGAAGATGGTATAAGATATCCAGTGTCGTGCTGTCAGGAAATGCTGAGACGAAACAGGTATTTGGATGTGCCATACGAAACTGTGGAGTTCATTAGGATCTGTATAACGAAGTTGCCAGTGAAATTGCGCAGAGATATAGCGATAGCAGGCAGAGGCGTAGACGATTCTGCGTCATCTCAGCACTTGTTACAGGAACTGGGTAATGAGAGCAACATTGTGAACGGAGACACGACTCATGGGTCACATAGTGTCGAGGATAGGAACGGCAGAAACTATCAGAATGACAGGAGAGCATGGAATCCAGGCATTTCATTCTTGTCATAATGGATTGAAGGACAGGAGAAACTAATCCAACATATCAGCCCTTAATATCTTGCTTTAAAACACATGCAGCTGGCACTGAAAATTATCTATGTAGCAGACATACTCTACTGATATGTAGGAATGCAAATACCATACTTCTGATCAGAGAATAAAACACCAGTTATGGAATCTGTTAGGCTGGTCTCTCAGAGCAAAATTTGCAAATTTTTATTTGGAACACTAAAGTAAAAGGACTGTTTCCTCAAAGAAACCAGTTGCTAAAAATGTTATGTAATAATGCCAATGAGTCCAGTATAATTAGTGCGATTTGACTATTGCAGGTACTTAATACGTAATGTAAAGAAGTAAACATTGTGATCGAAGTTTTTAAATTAGATGCCATCTGATGTCATTGTCGTGGTGACAGTTATAATGAAGTGCTGTGTATGGTTGTTCGGAATCTGGTGTTAGTGAAAGAGGCCACTAGCACCAAAGTTTCTAACACTTGTGATGTATCTTTCTCCCAGCTTGTATATTCTCTGCACACATTTAATTTTCATGTAAGCTTAGATTCCTAACTAGCAAATTCTTTACTGTATATAGTGGACCATTCAGAGTGAGGCGTATTGTCAATGAAAATGCTGTACTGATTGAGACGATCAAGGGAAAACAATCTCGAGGGCTTCATCACATTTCTAACATCAAATTATGGAAAAGTTAAGGACAGATCTAAAGTAGGCAATTTATGGTAGATAGTCAGTGTATTTATTTGTGGTGTGTAACGTTGTGCAGGGTCAAATCGAACATAAGAATTTTCAGGCGGGATGTCAGGAAGTATGGCGGAATAGACTGGTCGAATGAGTCATGAACAGGAGTCGACAGAGTGGTGTATGTACATATTTTTTGTCATATGAATAAGGATCAAGCAGAAACGACGTGATGATTAATGAGTGGATAAAGATGGTAGATAGAGAAGCGACGTGATAAATAGTAGTGGATAAAGGTGATATTTAAGGAAAGAAGCGACGTGAAGCAGTGTGATTAATAAAAAGAGATTCGACGTGATGAAACAGTGGTAAATAAAGGTGAGTAGAATTAATAATGTGGAGATGTCTTAGATGTATGTTACAGAGAGGCCTGTGTATGCTGCAATAGAGATTGATGCGAATGGCGAAGGAAGACCAGGAAATGATGGAGTAATGGACGGACGGAGAGCCGAAATACGAATGAAGAGATGAGGACAACTGCACAACGTGAAGGGACATAAAGGGAGTATGAGATCCAGATGGTGAACGTTGTGGAATACTGACAAAAGATGTAATATAAGTGTAAATCTGATTCTTACCATAACATTTGCAATATTGCAAAGATAATATTTTTGTTGTTATTGTTGAAGCCTAGTACCAGTATAACTAATCAAAACGGTACCAAGAATGTGTACAGTTATTTTTCAGGATGAATAATTTGTGTATTTTTTGTTCTTAGATGAAATGTCGCAATTCTAAGTGATATTTAGCAGGATGAATTATCGGTGAAGTGAATGCAGAGGTAAGCCGATGGAGAGAGGTGCCAGAGTGAAAGTACGAATTTGGAGACTGGAAAGCTATCTCCGAAACAGCTTCATGTGTTATGTGGTTGAGTATAAGGGAGCGAAGGTATGGTATGTTGTCGTGAGTGTGGTGGTGTTAAGGTTAGCTGACTTCTAGACCTATTCTGTTAGTGTATTAATGGACTGAATGAGAAGGAAAATGTGATGTCTGGTGAGTGAGAGTCGTAGAGTAGTGTGATCAATGCGCACACTCCGGTAAAGGGGATGCTACCGATCCATAACTAAAACATTATTGTGTTATTGTTTGATTTGGATGAACCTCGATGGCAGGTCAGGATCTGACATCATGTGGATGGTCCATACATGTCCTAGAAATGTGGTTATATACAATAAAAAGGTAAAATATATAAAGAGATACTAATTTCAGTCTGTCACATGCACAAAGGTGCATTGTATGTTGTAGATTTAGAGTCATCAGTTTCTGAAATGTTTATTGTGTTAGGATGTTAAAGTAGTTTAATATTTAATAACATGTGGTAGGTAATAGTGAGCTGTGTAGATTATTTCTTATTTTTTTGTTAGAACACTTTCAAGAGGTATTAATTTCAGTCTGTCACAAGCACAAAGGTTCATTGTATATTGTAGTTTTAGAATAAACAGTTTCTAGTATTTTCACTGTGATAGGATGTTAGAGTAGTCTACTATTTGATATTGTAATTATGAGCTGTATAGATTGTTTCTTATTCCTTTTTTTTTACACTTTTATGTTTTGTATGAGGGACGACAGGTACAATCAGTAGCACAAGTGTGGACTGTATATAGAAAAGGAATAAATGTTGATGTTGTATGTATAGAAAACTAGGGTGTATGATTTTATGTTTTTTTTGGACAAAGATTCTTTTATTACCAATGTATCTAATTGATCATACATGTAATCAATGAGTATTTAAATAATGTAACAATATCCTTTTGTCTGTAATGTTGCGAGATGCACGGAAGAGTCTGACTGATTGGGTGTCGTAGCGCTGAGGGGCTACACCGAACACGCCCGTACCACATAAGCCAAGCAGACGTCGGCAACAGAGTCGGGGCGCTCCCCACTCCAATGCTGGTCGGGGTACACTCCACGCGCTCGCTACAGCAGGTCAACGGCCTGGGGCGACACGCACGTACCACTGGCCATTCATAAGTTCCGCCACCCTTACGACTGGGGAAAGTATCCCGCGGAGGCAACAGCGGGTGGTTTCTTCTGCTCAACGGGGCGCGCAGCGGCGCCACGGCAGAATGGACGACGCGCGGCAGAGCCCGGCGGGCATTTTTTACCAGCAACTATTAACTAGTACTGGACTGTGGAGCCGTGAAACAAGATGACTGCTCGTATGTCTCCATAAGGTGGAAAGTGAAGGACTGGTGTTTCCACGTTGTGAGTGGTGGAAAAGATTTTGTCTTTAGCAGACAGGACGATCGTTTTGTTTTGTCTTGACCACTGAACGGTGGGATCCATAAATTTTTGGCAGTGACTTGTTCAGTGTGCTTTGTGAATTGCATGTGGGACGTTTGGTATTCTTGAAGAGGACAGTTGTCGTTTGGTGACTAATTATTGTATGAACGCAAGAAACTAGAGTGGGACATTGACATTTGCGTTTGTACTAGGAGACATTTCTTGAATTGGTGCGGGAATAAGTGCTGTTTGTTGGAACTTACGACTTTTAATTACACCATGAACTGAAAGGACAGAACCGTGGGTAATAGTAGTTGTAGGGCCATTTCTGGACGACTAGATTCGTGTGGATGGTACGCTGAGAGTGACTATGACATTTGTGTTTAATGTGAGATACAGTTTACTGTTCAGTGCGTGTTCAAAATGCCGATTTGAGTGACTTAAAGACTTTCGTCTGGGTAACCATGGGAGAGCTTTGACACCGAGACAGTGTTTCTAGGGAACCTGTCAGCAACATTTTTGACCCCAAGAAAATCACAGAATGAAATGTTTCCGTGTGACTCGCAAGATAGGGAATAATCTATTTGTAATTGTGTAAATGTTTTTTTTATATGTTTCATTCCTGAAGGGACAGCAAGTGTCATTGTATTTCATTAACATTTGTGTTTAGAATAGTTAGTGTTTTTTTTGTTTGTTTGTTCTGGGTTTTCAAGTTCACGTAGCATGTTTATTAGAATATTTTGGTACAATGATGCTTTAATTATTAGCCAGTGGCGTAATACTAACGTATCGGCTCTTGTTGCATTGGTCAGTAAGGTTGTCACAGGGGACAAGAGTTTGCATTGCACGACAAATATCGGAATTAACTGATGCATTTTGATGTCGTGGACAGTAATGATCATGTTGGTGTGTTGACTGAAGCCACTTATTTTCATTATCACAGTGGTGATATTTCACATTAAAGTGTAAAGAAGGCTAGTCGAAATGCAAGTTCTTGTCGTCTAAATGTGTGACAACAGAGAAATGAGCAGTAGAGTAAGATACAAGAGCTACTGGTGGATTCAAGCACTTATTGCTAAACTATTTACTGCGTGTATTGATCAAAGTTGATGGACTGACTGGCTCAGCAGCAGGTATTTGTACTGGTGGATAAGGATAAGGTTAAACTCACTGTCGAGTAGTTGTGGCAATTGCTTAAGTGATGATAGTTAACGAGGTATGACATGATGTCTTAGGTTGACTATATTACGTAACCAGTATGTAACTTGTGGTATATTTCATTGTTTTTCTTCTCAGTTTTATTTCTCTGTACGTTTGATGTATATTTTAGAGTAATGGTATGGAGCCTGACATTCTACATGTAACTGGTGTACGGAATGTTTTTCTTTTGTTGATTTTGTTTTGTATTTAGACTTTGCTGTGTAAAGGTTTTTACAACGAAATTTATGAATGTCAGATTACTTGTTCTGTGTTTGGACGGTGAACTATTTAAAAATTTCATGAGTACAATTAGTATTTTTTTTATTTGTCATAGAATTAGTGAAGTTTGGATTACTCATAAAAATAACGAAGATCCCAGTAACTAAGCCAATTTTTATCTCACCATTATTTTTTTTATTTGTATGATGTGATGTTTTATTTGTCATTTGGATTGTTGTAAATATGTATGTGTACTTTACTCCGCATTGTGGAGAGTACAATAATGCAACAACTGTATCAACAATTTGGTAAAGCAACAGCATTTGGTCGTCTATTTGAGGTCACCAGGGGCTAAGGTCTCCTCCTGGTTATTTTGATGATTTGCTACGATTCTTCTAATACAGTTTTCTTAAAAAAATGTTCGGAACTACCCTCGCATTGCAAGGATAGTACCGTGCCATTTTTTTCTGCATGGGTAGCCGGTGGTGAAAGGGTACAGTACCGCCCGACATTGAAAATAGGTACAACATACTCCATTACTTTTGTCAGAACAACACATTTTTTTTGTAAAATAACTCAATTTCAATTAATACAGCGAAGCCGGATACCAGTGTAGGAAAGAATGACAATTTATTTATTTAATTGATCACATGTGCACTCCCACAAAGTAAATCCCTACGTCCAGTTTGGTGAGATCTTTTGAAATGAATGAATGTATGGTCGTCTGCTAACCGCAGATAGTGAATGTGAATATATGATCATCTTTGAGTCGATCCTTTGGCCACCTTTGGTGGGACCAAAGACATGAAATTTACCAGAGCTTTGAGCGCCTGAAATGTTGGTGACCAATAAGGTAGCAAGGTGCTTCTCCCACTTCGACAGAGGTGCGAGAGAACCTGAATACGGCCATGTTTCAGCACTCTGCCGCTGGATCCTGTGCTGTTAACACCTGTTTTAGATGTGCTCCGTAATGACGAAAGAGTAGAGGCATGGTATGCATGTGGAATATTTAAGAGTAGTTTGAAATAATAATTTCTCTATTTCAGGAACTTTTGTGGGGAGAATTAAATGTCAGGCAGGTAATATTAATGGGATTGTAGTAATCTTCGGAAGTGACCAACGGTCACAAAGAAACCATGTGTAGCAATAAGTTGAAATACTACCGAGTGCTTAAGTTAAGCTGAATCACTAGCGTGTGTACAATAAGTTGAAATATTTAAGAGATAGCGAGTGTACCATAAGTTGAAATATTTAAGAAATGGCGTGTGCAGGACTTGAAATTAGAGACGGGTACTTCCACGTGGTGAGTACGGTGTGAGTCTCAATCTGTGTATGAGACAAAGGATAAAGAGAAGTACTCGTCCATAGTATCAGTTGAGGACTCGCGTGTGTGATGAATACATTAATATTACTTTGCGTGTGACGCTAGATTCAAACTCTGAGAGAGAAGTAAGGTGAGTCGGCCGTCTATCCAGCAACGTCACATGGCTTGCATTGCACAGGAAGACGTGCATTTATCTCCAGAGTTCACAGTAGGAAAGTAGAATTACAAAGTGGGGCAGTGTCGTGTGAAACTGGGATCAATATTAATTGAAGTGGGAAAGCTGAAAGTGATAATGTTGTAACCATTCTCTGTGTAGTATTTCATATTGTTGTGTGGTGTATGTCATGTAATTTGGGTATGTGTGGTTTCCATGGGTGTGTAGCGAAGTAGTTTCAAAAGATTAGTGGGTTATGCTTGTTCCTTTCTGTACCGCTCGGTCTGGAGGAAAGTTTCGTGATGATGATTGTGAGAGTCGAAGTGTGAGGTATAATAAAAGATCCACCAACCTATCCAGAAAGTGCACTGTAGCGTCAAATAAATTACGAGACCATAATATAGAGATTCACTAATGTAAAGCCATGCCCACTGGGCGGAATTTCTCATATGTTATTGTTGTAGGTTATCGAATTTGTGCGTTTAGGTTAGGGAATTTATCGGAATAAATCAGATAGTGAAAAGAAAGAGATTGGTGGACTATTCCTTCAAATTGTATGTTGTCATAATGTCCCGAATTTATAATGTGTGCGCCATTCATATTCAGTGGGATGGCCACGTGTTAATAAAAGCCGTCAAATAAAAGACAAAAAGAAAATGTGGTACTGCCAGTGCGTAGTGTACAGTCAGATTTCTGTAAATCACTGATAGTCAGATATGCGTTTCCGTTGCGTAGTAATCATATAGGAGGATAACTTGTAACTTAAGTGAGAGTACTAGAGCTAATATTACTCGATAACTAAGAATGAATCCACTCGCTTGGCAGACCACTCATCTTGCAGGCCTGACTGCTTGATGCCACAGTATGAACAAGGCATGTGGCTGCCTCTCAACACTATAGGTTCTATGACTTCTGTTTCTAAATCGAGGAGCGTTTCTATGGCAACGACAGGATCTCCTATTGGGAGGCACGTATCTCATGTCGGATGCACTATTCCTTCTTTATTGCATCCGTCGATCCCTCACAATGACGAATTAACACAGAAATTGCGTCGCTATGAAATACTATAAGTCCTATGCCATCTCTTTCTAAATCGAGGAACTATCCTATGGCAACGACAGGATCTCCTATTGGGAGGCGAGTATCTCATGTCGGATACACTATTCCTTCTTTATTGCATCCGTCGATCCATCACAATGACGAATTAACACAGAAATAGCGTCGCTACGAAATAATATAGGTCCTATGCCTTCTCTTTCTAAATCGAGGAACGATCCTATGGCAACGACAGGATCTCCTATTGGGAGGCGAGTATCTCATGTCGGATACACTATTCCTTCTTTATTGCATCCGTCGATCCATCACAATGACGAATTAACACAGAAATAGCGTCGCTACGAAATACTATAGGTCCTATGCCTTCTCTTTCTAAATCGAGGAACGATCCTATGGCAACGACAGGATCTCCTATTGGGAGGCGAGTATCTCATGTCGGATACACTATTCCTTCTTTATTGCATCCGTCGATCCCTCACAATGACGAATTAACACAGAAATTGCGTCGCTATGAAATACTATAGGTTCTATGACTTCTATTTCTAAATCGAGGAGCGTTTCTATGGCAACGACAGGATCTCCTATTGGGAGGCGAGTATCTCATGTCGGATGCACTATTCCTTCTTTAATGCATCCGTCGATCCCTCACAATGACGAATTAACACAGAAATTGCGTCGCTATGAAATACTATAGGTTCTATGACATCTCTTTCTAAATCGAGGAGCGTTTCTATGGCAACGACAGGATCATCCATTGGGAGGCGAGTATCTCTTTTCGGATGCACTATTCCTTCTTTATTGCATCCGTCGGTCCCCCACAATGTCGAATTAACACAGAAATTGCGTCGCTATGAAATACTATAGGTTCTATGACTTCTCTTTCTAAATCGAGGAGCGTTTCTATGGCAACGACAGGATCTCCTATTGGGAGGCGAGTATCTCATGTCGGATGCACTATTCCTTCTTTATTGCATCCGTCGATCCCTCACAATGACGAATTAACACAGAAATTGCGTCGCTATGAAATACTAAAGGTTCTATGACCTCTCTTTCTAAATCGAGGAGCGTTTCTATGGCAACGACAAGATCTCCTATTGGGAGGCGAGTATCTCATGTCGGATGCACTATTCCTTCTTTATTGCATCCGTCGATCCCTCACAATGACGAATTAACACAGAAATTGCGTCGCTATGAAATACTATAGGTTCTATCACTTCTCTTTCTAAATCGAGGAGCGTTTCTATGGCAACGACAGGATCTCCTATTGGGAGGCGAGTATCTCATGTCGGATGCACTATTCCTTCTTTATTGCATCCGTCGATCCCTCACAATGACGAATTAACACAGAAATTGCGTCGCTATGAAATACTATAGGTTCTATGACTTCTCTTTCTAAATCGAGGAGCGTTTCTATGGCAACGACAGGATCTCCAATTGGGAGGCGAGTATCTCATGTCGGATGCACTATTCCTTCTTTATTGCATCCGTCGATCCCTCACAATGACGAATTAACACAGAAATTGCGTCGCTATGATATACTGTAGGTTCTATGACTTCTCTTTCTAAATCGAGGAGCGTTTCTATGGCAACGACAGGATCTCCTATTGGGAGGCGAGTATCTCATGTCGGATGCACTATTCCTTCTTTATTGCATCCGACGATCCCTCACAATGACGAATTACCATCAGATATTGCGTCGCTATGAAATACTATAGGTTCTATGACTTCTCTTTCTAAATCGAGGAGCGTTTCTATGGCAACGACAGGATCTCCTATTGGGAGGCGAGTATCTCATGTCGGATGCACTATTCCTTCTTTATTGCATCCGTCGATCCCTCACAATGACGAATTAACACAGAAATTGCGTCGCTATAAAATACTATAGGTTCTATGACTTCTCTTTCTAAATCGAGGAGCGTTTCTATGGCAACGACAGGATCTCCTATTGGGAGGCGAGTATCTCATGTCGGATGCACTATTCCTTCTTTATTGCATCCGTCGATCCCTCACAATGACGAATTAACACAGAAATTGCGTCGCTATGAAATACTATAGGTCCTATGCCTTCTCTTTCTAAATCTAGGAGCGTTCCTATGACAACGACAGGATCTCCTATTGGGAGGCGAGTATCTCACGTCGGATGCATTATTCCTTCTTTATTGCATCCGTCGATCCCTCACAATGACGAATTAAAACACAAATTGCGTCGCTATGAAATACTATAGGTTCTATGACCTCTCTTTCTAAATCGAGTAGCGTTTCTATGGCAACGACAAGATCTCCTATTGGGAGGCGAGTATCTCATGTCGGATGCACTATTCCTTCTTTATTGCATCCGTCGATCCCTCACAATGACGAATTAACACAGAAATTGCGTCGCTATGAAATACTAAAGGTTCTATGACTTCTCTTTCTAAATCGAGGAGCGTTTCTATGGCAACGACAGGATCTCCTATTGGGAGGCGAGTATCTCATGTCGGATGCACTATTCCTTCTTTATTGCATCCGTCGATCCCTCACAATGACGAATTAACACAGAAATTGCGTCGCTATGAAATACTATAGGTTTTATGACTTCACTTTCTAAATCGAGGAGCGTTTCTATGGCAACGACAGGATCTCCTATTGGGAGGCGAGTATCTCATGTCGCATGCACTATTCCTTCTTTATTGCATCCGGCGATCCCTCACAATGACGAATTAACACAGAAATTGCGTCGCTATGAAATACTACATGTTCTATGACTTCTCTTTCTAAATCGAGGAACGTTTCCATGGCAACGACAGGATCTCCTGTTGGGAGGCGAGTATCTCATGTCGGATGCACTATTCCTTCTTTATTGCATCCGTCGATCCCTTACAATGCCGAATTAACACAGAAATTGCGTCGCTATGAAATACTATAGGTTCTATGACCTCTCTTTCTAAATCGACTAACTATCATATGGCAACGACAGGATCTCATATTGGGAGGCGAGTATCTCATGTTGGATGTACTGTTCCTACTTTATTGCATCCGTCGATCCCTCACAATGACGAATTAACACAGAAATTGCGTCGCTATGAAATTCTATAGGTTCTATGACTTCTGTTTCTAAATCGAGGGGCGTTTCTGTGGCAACGACAGGAATTCCTATTGGGAGGCGAGTATCTCTTTTCCGATGCAGCATTCCTTCTTTACTGCATCCGTCGATCCCTCACAATGACAAATTAACACAGAAATTTCTTCGCTATGAAATACTATAGGTTCTATGCCTTCTCTTTCTAAATCGAGGAACGATCCTATGGCAACGACAGGATGTCCTATTGCGAGAGAAGTATCTTATGTCGCATGCACTATTCCTGCATTATTGCATCCGTCGATCCCTCACAATGATGAATTAACACAGAAAATGCGTCGCTATGAAATACTATAGGTTCTATGCCTCCTCTTTCTAAATAAAAGAATGTTTTAATGGCTACGACAGGATCTTATATTGAGAGGGGAGTATCTCTTTTTTTGGGTGCACTATGCATTCTTTATTGCATCCGTCGATCCCTCACAATGACGAATTAACACAGAAATTGCGTCGCTATGAAATACTATAAGTCCTATGCCATCTCTTTCTAAATCGAGGAAGTATCCTATGGCAACGACAGGATCTCCTATTGGGAGGCGAGTATCTCATGTCGGATGCACTATTCCTTCTTTATTGCATCCGTTGATCCCTCACAATGACGAATTAACACAGAAATTGCGTCGCTATGAAATACTATAGGTTTTTTATGACTTCACTTTCTAAATTGAGGAGCGTTTCTATGGCAACGACAGGATCTCCTATTGGGAGGCGAGTATCTCATGTCGCATGCACTATTCCTTCTTTATTACATCCGGCGATCCCTCACAATGACGAATTAACACAGAAATTGCGTCGCTATGAAATACTACATGTTCTATGACTTCTCTTTCTAAATCGAGGAACGTTTCTATGGCAACGAAAGGATCTCCTGTTGGGAGGCGAGAATCTCATGTCGGATGCACTATTCCTTCTTTATTGCATCCGTCGATCCCTTACAATGCCGAATTAACACAGAAATTGCGTCGCTATGAAATACTATAGGCTCTATGACTTCTCTTTCTAAATCGAGGAGCGTTCCTATGGCAACGACAGGATCTCCTATTGAGAGACGAGTATCTCATGTCGGATGCACTATTCCTTTTTATTGCATCCGTCGGTCCCTCACAATGACGAATTAACACAGAAATTGGGTCGCTAATAAATAGTATAGGTCCTATGTCTTCTCTTTCTAAATCGAAGAGCGTTTCTATGGCAACGACAGGATCTCCTATTGGGAGGCGAGTATCTCTTGTCGGATGCACTATTCCTACTTTATTGCATCCGTCGATCCCTTACAATGCCGAATTAACACAGAAATTGCGTCGCTATGAAATACTATAGGTTCTATGACCTCTCTTTCTAAATCGACTAACTATCATATGGCAACGACAGGATTTCATATTGGGAGGCGAGTATCTCATGTTGGATGTACTGTTCCTTCTTTATTGCATCCGTCGATCCCTCACAATGACGAATTAACACAGAAATTGCGTCGCTATGAAATTCTATGGGTTCTATGACTTCTGTTTCTAAATCGAGGGGCGTTTCTGTGGCAATGACAGGAATTCCTATTGAGAGGGGAGTATCTCTTTTTTTGGATGCACTATTCCTTCTTTATTGCATCCGTCGGTCCCTCACAATGACGAATTAACACAGAAATTGCGTCGCTATGAAATACTATAGGTTCTATGACTTCTCTTTCTAAATCGAGGAGCGTTTCTATGGCAACGACAGGATCTCCTATTGGGAGGCGAGTATCTCATGTCGGTTGCACTATTCCTTCTTTATTGCATCCGTCGATCCCTCAGAATGACGAATTAACACAGAAATTGCGTCGCTATGAAATACTATAGGTCCTATGCCTTCTCTTTCTAAATCTAGGAGCGTTCCTATGACAACGACAGGATCTCCTATTGGGAGGCGAGTATCTCACGTCGGATGCAATATTCCTTCTTTATTGCATCCGTCGATCCCTCACAATGACGAATTAAGAAAGAAATTGCATCGCTATGAAATACTATCGGTTCTATGACCTCTCTTTCTAAATCGAGGAGCGTTTCTATGGCAACGACAAGATCTCCTATTGGGAGGCGAGTATCTCATGTCGGATGCACTATTCCTTCTTTATTGCATCCGTCGATCCCTCACAATGACGAATTAACACAGAAATTGCGTCGCTATGAAATACTATACGTTCTATGACTTCTCTTTCTAAATCGAGGAGCGTTTCTATGGCAACGACAGGATCTCCCATTGGGAGGCGAGTATCTCATGTCGGATGCACTATTCGTTCTTTATTGCATCCGGCGATCCCTCACAATGACGAATTAACACAGAAATTGCGTCGCTATGAAATACTACATGTTCTATGACTTCTCTTTCTAAATCGACGAGCGTTTCTATGGCAACGACAGGATCTCCTATTGGGAGACGAGTATCTCATGTCGCATGCACTATTCGTTCTTTATTGCATCCGGCGATCCCTCACAATGACGAATTAACACAGAAATTGCGTCGCTATGAAATACTACATGTTCTATGACTTCTCTTTCTAAATCGAGGAGCGTTTCTATGGCAACGACAGGATCTCCTATTGGGAGACGAGTATCTCATGTCGGATGCACTATTCCTTCTTTATTGCATCCGTCGGTCCCTCACAATGACGAATTAACACAGAAATGGCGTCGCTATGAAATACTATAGGTCCAATGTCTTCTTTTTCTAAATCGAGGAGCGTTTCTATGGCAACGACAGGATCTCCTATTGGGAGGCGAGTATCTCATGTCGGATGCACTATTCCTACTTTATTGCATCCGTCGATCCCTTACAATGCCGAATTAACACAGAAATTGCGTCGCAATGAAATACTATAGGTTCTATGACTTCTCTTCCTAAATCGACTAACTATCATATGGCAACGACAGGATCTCATATTGGGAGACGAGTATCTCATGTTGGATGCACTATTCCTTCTTTATTGCATCCGTCGATCCCTCACAATGACGAATTAACACAGAAATTGCGTCGCTATGAAATACTATAGGTTCTATGACTTCTGTTTCTAAATCGAGGGGCGTTTCTGTGGCAACGACAGGAATTCCTATTGGGAGGCGAGTATCTCTTTTCGGATGCAGTATTCCTTCTTTACTGCATCCGTCGATCCCTCACAATGACGAATTAACACAGAAATATCTTCGCTATGATATACTATAGGTTCTATGCCTTCTCTTTCTAAATCGAGGAACGATCCTATGGCAACGACAGGATCTCCTATTGGGAGAGAAGTATCTTATGTCGGATGCACTATTCCTGCATTATTGCATCCATCAATCCCTCACAATGATGAATTAACACAGAAATTGCGTCGCTATGAAATACTATAGGTTCTATGACTTCTCTTTATAAATCGAGCAGCGTTTCTATGGCAACGACAGAATCTCCTATTGGGAGGCGAGTATCTCATGTCGGATGCACTATTCCTTGTTTATTGCATCCGTCGATCCCTCACAATGACGAATTAACACAGAAATTGCGTCGTTATGAAATACTATAGGTTATATGACTTCTCTTTCTAAATCGAGGAGCGTTTCTATGGCAACGTCAGGGTCTCCTATTGGGAGGCGAGTATCTCATGTCGGATGCACTATTCCTTCTTTATTGCATCCGTCGGTTCCTCATAATGACGAATTAACACAGAAATTGCGTCGTTATGAAATACTATAGGTCCTATGCCTTCTCTTTCTAAATCTAGGTGCGTTTCTATGGCAACGTCAGAATCTCCTATTGGGAGGCGAGTATCTCATGTCGGATGCACTATTCCTTCTTTATTGCATCCGTCGATCCCTCACAATGACGAATTAACACAGAAATTGCGTCGCTTTGAAATACTATAGGTTATATGACTTCTCTTTCTAAATCGAGGAGCGTTCCTATGGCAACGACAGGATCTCCTAATGGGAGACGAGTATCTAATGTCGGATGCACTATTCCTTCTTTATTGCATCCGTCGGTCCCTCAGAATGACGAATTAACACAGAAATTGCGTCGCTATGAAATACTATAGTTCCTGTGTCTTCACTTTCTAAATCGAGGACCGTTTCTATGGCAACGACAGGATCTCCTATTGGGAGGCGAGTATCTCATGTCGGATGCACTATTCCTTCTGTATTGCATCCGTCGATCCCTCACAATGACGAATTAACACAGAAATTGCGTCGCTATGAAATACTATAGGTTCTAGGACTTCTCTTTCTAAATCGAAGAGCGTTTCTATGGCAACGACAGAATCTCGTATTGGGGGGCGAGTATCTCATGTCGGATGCACTATTCCTTCTTTATTGCTTCCGTCGATCCCTCACAATGACGAATTAACACTAAAATTGCGACGCTATGAAATACTATAAGTTCTACGCCTTCTCTTTCTAAATCGAGGAACGTTTCTATGGCAACGACAGGATTTTATATTAAGAGGGGATTATCTCTTTTTGGATGCACTATTCGTTCTTTATTGCATCCATCGATCCCTCACAAAAACGAATTAACACAGAAAATGCGTCGCTATCAAATACTATAGATACTATGACTCCTCTTTCTAAATCGAGGAGCGTTTCTATGGCAACGACAGGATCTCCCATTGGGAGGCGAGTATCTCATGTCGGATGCACTATTCCTTCTTTATTGCATCCGTCGGTCCCTCACAATGACGAATTAACACGGAAATTGAATCGCTATGAAATACTATAGGTCCTATGCCTTCTCTTTCTAAATCTAGGAGCGTTTCTATGGCAACGACAGAATCTCCTATTGGGAGGCGAGTATCTCATGTCGGATGCACTATTCCTTCTTTATTGCATCCGTCGATCCCTCACAATGACGAATTAACACAGAAATTGCGTCGCTATGAAATACTATAGGTTCTATGACTTCTCTTTCTAAATCGAGGAGCGTTTCTATGGCAACGACAGGATCTCCTATTGGGAGGAGAGAATCTCATGTCGGATGCACAATTCCTTCTTTATTGCATCCGGGGATCCCTCACAATGTTGAATTAACACAGAAATTGCGTCGCTGTGAAATACTATATGTTCTATGACTTCTCTTTCTAAATCGAGGAGCGTTTCTATGGCAACGACAGGATCTCCTATTGGGAGGCGAGTATCTCATGTCGGATGCACTATTCCTTCTTTATTCCATCCGTCGAACCCTTACAATGCAGAATTAACACCGAAATTGCGTCGCTATGAAATACTATAGATTCTATGACTTCTCTTTCTAAATCTAGGAGCGTTTCTATGGCAGCGACAGAATCTCCTATTGGGAGGCGAGTATCTCATGTCGGATGCACTATTCCTTCTTTATTGCATCCGTCGGTCCCTCACAATGACGAATTAACACAGAAATTGCGTCGCTATGAAATACTATAGGTTCTACGACTTCTCTTTCTAAATCGACGAGCGTTTCTATGGCAACGACAGAATCTCCTATTGGGGGGCGAGTATCTCATGTCGGATGCACTATTCCTTCTTTATTGCTTCCGTCGATCCCTCACAATGACGAATTAACACTGAAATTGCGTCGCTATAAAATACTATAAGTTCTACGCCTTCTCTTTCTAAATCGAGGAACGTTTCTATGGCAACGACAGGATTTTATATTGAGAGGGGATTATCTCATTTTGGATGCACTATTCCTTCTTTATTGCATCCATCGATCCCTCACAATGACGAATTAACACAGAAATTGCGTCGCTATGAAATACTATAGGTTCTATGCATTCACTTTCTAAATCTAGGAGCGTTTCTATGACAACGACAGGATCTCCAATTGGGAGGCGAGTATCTCATGTCGGATGCATTATTCCTTCTTTATTGCATCCGAAGATCCCTCACAATGACGAATTAACACAGAAATTGCGTCGCTATGAAATACTATAGGTTCTATGACTTCTCTTTCTAAATCGAGGAGCGTTCCTATGGCAATGACAGGATCTCCTATTGGGAGACGAGTATCTCATGTCGGATGCAATATTCCTTCTTTATTGCATCCGTCTGTCCCTCACAATGACGAATTAACTAAGAAATTGCGTCGCTATGAAATACTATAGGTCCTATGTCTTCTCTTTCTAAATCGAGGAGCGTTTCTATGGCAACGACAGGATCTCCTATTGGGAGGCGAGTATCTCATGTCGGATGCACTATTCCTTCTTTATTGCATCCGTCGATCCCACACAATGATGAATTAACACAGACATTGCGTCGCTATGAAATACTATAGGTTCTATGACTTCTCTTTCTAAATCGAGGAGCGTTTCTATGGCAACGACATAATCTCCTATTGGGGGGCGAGTATCTCATGTCGGATGCACTATTCCTTCTTTATTGCTTCCGTCGGTCCCTCTCAATGACGAATTAACACTGAAATTGCGTCGCTATGAAATACTATAAGTTCTACGCCTTCTCTTTCTAAATCGAGGAACGTTTCTATGGCAACGACAGGATTTTATATTGAGAGGGGATTATCTCTTTTTGGATGCACTATTCCTTCTTTATTGCATCCATCGATCCATCACAATGACGACTTAACACAGAAAATGCGTCGCTATGAAATACTAGAGATTCTATGACTCCTCTTTCTAAATCGAGGAGCGTTTCTATGGCAACGACAGGATCTCCCATTGGGAGGCGAGTATCTCATGTCGGATGCACTATTCCTTCTTTATTGCATCCGTCGATCCCTCACAAAGACGAATTAACACAGAAATTGCGTCGCTATGAAATACTATAGGTTCTACGACTTCTGTTTCTTAATCGAGGGGCGTTTGTGTGGCAAGGACAGGAATTCCTATAGGGAGGCGAGTATCTCTTTTCGGATGCAGTATTCCTTCTTTACTGCATCCGTCGATCCCCCACAATGACGAATTAACACAGAAATTTCTTCGCTATGAAATACTGTAGGTTCTATGCCTTCTCTTTCTAAATTGAGGAACGATCCTATGGCAACGACTGGATCTCCTATTGGGAGAGAAGTATCTTATGTCGGATGCACTATTCCTTCATTATTGCATCCGTCGATCCCTCACAATGATGAATTAACACAGAAATTGCGTCGCAATGAAATACTATAGGTTCTATGACTTCTCTTTCTAAATCGAGGAGCGTTTCTATGGCAACGTAAGGGTCTCTCATTGGGAGGCGAGTATCTCATGTCGGTTGCACTATTCCTTCTTTATTGCATCCGTCGGTCCCTCACAATGACGAATTAACACAGAAATTGCGTCGCTATGAAATGCTATAGGTCCTATGCCTTCTCTTTCTAAATCTAGGAGCGTTTCTATGGCAACGACAGGATCTCCTATTGGGAGGCGAGTATCTCATGTCGGATGCACTATTCCTTCTTTATTGCATCCGTCGATCCGTCACAATGACGAATTAACACAGAAATTGCGTCGCTATGAAATACTATAGGTTCTATGACTTCTCTTTCTAAATCGAAGAGCGTTTCTATGGCAACGTCAGGATCTCCTATTGGGATGAGAGTATCTCATGTCGGATGCACTATTCCTTGTTTATTGCATCCGGCGATCCCTCACAATGACGAATTACCACAGAAATTGCGTCGCTATGAAATACTATAGGTTCTATGACTTCCATTTCTAAATCGAGGAGCGTTTCTATTGCAACGACAGGATCTCCTATTGGGAGGCGAATATCTCTTTTCGGATGAACTATTCCTTCTTTATTGCATCCGTCGATCCCTCACAATGACGAATTAACTCAGAAATTGCGTCGCTATGAAATACTATAGGTTCCATGCCTTCCCTTTCTGAATCGAGGAGCGTTTCTATGGCAACGGCAGGATCTCCTATTGTGAGGCGAGTATCTCATGTCGGATGCACTATTACTTCTTTATTGCATCCGTCGCTCCCTCACAATGACGAATTAACACAGAAATTGCGTCGCTATGAAATACTATAGGTTCTATGCCTTCTCTTTCTAAATCGAGGAGCCTTTCTATGGCAACGATTGGATCTCCTATTGGGAGGCGTATAACTCTTTTCGGATGCAGTATTCCTTCTTTACTGCATCCGTCAATCCGCCACAATGACGAATTGACACAGAAATTCCTTCGCTATGTAATACTATAGGTTATATGCCTTCTCTTTCTAAATCGAGGAACGATCCTATTTCAACGACAGGATCTCCTATTGGGAGGCGAGTATCTCATGTCGGATGCACTATTCCTTCTTTATTGCATCCGTCGGTCCCTCAGAATGACGAATTAACACAGAAATTGCGTCGCTATGAAATACTATAGGTTCTATGACTTCTCTTTCTAAATCGACGAGCGTTTCTATGGCAACGACAGGATCTCTTATTTTGAGGCGAGTATCTCATGTCGGAAGCACTATTCCTTCTTTATTGCATCCGTCGGTCCCTCACAATGACGAATTAACACAGAAATTGCGTCGCTATGAAATACTATAGGTTCTATGACTTCTCTTTCTAAATCGACGAGCGTTTCTATGGCAGCGACAGAATCTCCTATTGGGAGGCGAGTATCTCATGTCGGATGCACTATTCCTTCTTTATTGCATCCGTCGGTCCCTCACAATGACGAATTAACACAGAAATTGCGTCGCTATGTAATACTATAGGTTCTATGACATCTCTTTCTAAATCGACGAGCGTTTCTATGGCAACGACAGAATCTCCTATTGGGAGGCGAGTATCTCATGTCGGATGCACTATTCCTTCTTTATTGCATCCGTCGGTCCCTCACAATGACGAATTAACACAGAAATTGCGTCGCTATGAAATACTATAGGTTCTATGACTTCTCTTTCTAAATCGTGGAGCGTTTCTATGGCAACGTCAGGATCTCCTATTGGGAGGCGAGTATCTCATGTCGGATGCACTATTCCTTCTTTATTACATCCGTCGGTCCCTCACAATGACGAATTAACACAGAAATTGCGTCGCTATGAAATACTATAGGTTCTATGACTTCTCTTTCTAAATCGACGAGCGTTTCTATGGCAACGACAGAATCTTCTATTGGGAGGCGAGTATCTCATGTCGGATGCACTATTCCTTCTTTATTGCATCCGTCGGTCCCTCACAATGACGAATTAACACAGAAATTGCGTCGCTATGAAATACTATAGGTTCTATGACTTCTCTTTCTAAATCGACGAGCGTTTCTATGGCAACGACAGGATCTCCTATTGGGAGGCGAGTATCTCATGTCGGATGCACTATTCCTTCTTTATTGCATCCGTCGGTCCCTCACAATGACGAATTAACGCAGAAATTGCGTCGCTATGAAATACTATAGGTTCTATGACATCTCTTTCTAAATCGACGAGCGTTTCTATGGCAACGACAGAATCTCCTATTGGGAGGCGAGTATCTCATGTCGGATGCACTATTCCTTCTTTATTGCATCCGTCGGTCCCTCACAATGACGAATTAACACAGAAATTGCGTCGCTATGAAATACTATAGGTTCTATGACTTCTCTTTCTAAATCGACGAGCGTTTCTATGGCAACGACAGAATCTCCTATTGGGAGGCGAGTATCTCATGTCGGATGAACTATTCCTTCTTTATTGCATCCGTCGGTCCCTCACAATGACGAATTAACACAGAAATGGCGTCGCTGTGAAATACTATAGGTTCTATGACTTCTCTTTCTAAATCGACGAGCGATTCTATGGCAGCGACAGAATCTCCTATTGGGAGGCGAGTATCTCATGTCGGATGCACTATTCCTTCTTTATTACATCCGTCGGTCCCTCACAATGACGAATTAACACAGAAATTGCGTCGCTATGAAATAGTATAGGTTCCATGACTTCTCTTTCTAAATCAAGGAGCGTTTCTATGGCAACGACAGGATCTTCTATTGGGAGGCGAGTATCTCATGTCGGATGCACTATTCCTTCTTTATTGCATCCGTCGGTCCCTCACAATGACGAATTAACACAGAAATTGCGGCGCTATGAAATACTATAGGTTCTATGACTTCTCTTTCTAAATCGACGAGCGTTTCTATGGCAACGACAGGATCTCTTATTTTGAGGCGAGTATCTCATGTCGGAAGCACTATTCCTTCTTTATTGCATCCGTCGGTCCCTCACAATGACGAATTAACACAGAAATTGCGTCGCTATGAAATACTATAGGTTCTATGACTTCTCTTTCTAAATCGACGAGCGTTTCTATGGCAGCGACAGAATCTCCTATTGGGAGGCGAGTATCTCATGTCGGATGCACTATTCCTTCTTTATTGCATCCGTCGGTCCCTCACAATGACGAATTAACACAGAAATTGCGTCGCTATGTAATACTATAGGTTCTATGACATCTCTTTCTAAATCGACGAGCGTTTCTATGGCAACGACAGAATCTCCTATTGGGAGGCGAGTATCTCATGTCGGATGCACTATTCCTTCTTTATTGCATCCGTCGGTCCCTCACAATGACGAATTAACACAGAAATTGCGTCGCTATGAAATACTATAGGTTCTATGACTTCTCTTTCTAAATCGTGGAGCGTTTCTATGGCAACGTCAGGATCTCCTATTGGGAGGCGAGTATCTCATGTCGGATGCACTATTCCTTCTTTATTACATCCGTCGGTCCCTCACAATGACGAATTAACACAGAAATTGCGTCGCTATGAAATACTATAGGTTCTATGACTTCTCTTTCTAAATCGACGAGCGTTTCTATGGCAACGACAGAATCTTCTATTGGGAGGCGAGTATCTCATGTCGGATGCACTATTCCTTCTTTATTGCATCCGTCGGTCCCTCACAATGACGAATTAACACAGAAATTGCGTCGCTATGAAATACTATAGGTTCTATGACTTCTCTTTCTAAATCGACGAGCGTTTCTATGGCAACGACAGGATCTCCTATTGGGAGGCGAGTATCTCATGTCGGATGCACTATTCCTTCTTTATTGCATCCGTCGGTCCCTCACAATGACGAATTAACGCAGAAATTGCGTCGCTATGAAATACTATAGGTTCTATGACATCTCTTTCTAAATCGACGAGCGTTTCTATGGCAACGACAGAATCTCCTATTGGGAGGCGAGTATCTCATGTCGGATGAACTATTCCTTCTTTATTGCATCCGTCGGTCCCTCACAATGACGAATTAACACAGAAATGGCGTCGCTGTGAAATACTATAGGTTCTATGACTTCTCTTTCTAAATCGACGAGCGATTCTATGGCAGCGACAGAATCTCCTATTGGGAGGCGAGTATCTCATGTCGGATGCACTATTCCTTCTTTATTGCATCCGTCGGTCCCTCACAATGACGAATTAACACAGAAATTGCGTCGCTATGAAATACTATAGGTTCCATGACTTCTCTTTCTAAATCAAGGAGCGTTTCTATGGCAACGACAGGATCTTCTATTGGGAGGCGAGTATCTCATGTCGGATGCACTATTCCTTCTTAATTGCATCCGTCGGTCCCTCACAATGACGAATTAACACAGAAATTGCGTCGCTATGAAATACTATAGGTTCTATGACTTCTCTTTCTAAATCGACGAGCGTTTCTATGGCAACGGCAGAATCTCCTATTGGGAGGCGAGTATCTCATGTTGGATGCACTATTCCTTCTTTATTGCATCCGTCGGTCCCTCACAATGACGAATTAACACAGAAATTGCGTCGCTATGAAATACTATAGGTTCTATGACTTGTCTTTCTAAATCGACGAGCGTTTCTATGGCAGCGACAGAATCTCCTATTGGGAGGCGAGTATCTCATGTCGGATGCACTATTCCTTCTTTATTGCATCCGTCGGTCCCTCACAATGACGAATTGACACAGAAATTGCGTCGCTATGAAATACTATAGGTTCTATGACTTCTCTTTCTAAATCGAGGAGAGTTTCTATGGCATCGACAGGATCTCCTATTGGGAGGCGAGTATCTCATGTTGGATGCACTATTCCTTCTTTATTGCATCCGTCGATCCCTCACAATGACGAATTAACACACAAATTTCGTCGCTATGAAATACTATAGGTTCTATGACTTCTCTTTCTAAATCGTGGAGCGTTTCTATGGCAACGTCAGGATCTCCTATTGGGTGGCGAGTATCTCATGTCGGATGCACTATTCCTTCTTTATTGCATCCGTCGGTCCCTCACAATGACGAATTAACACAGAAATTGCGTCGCTATGAAATACTATAGGTTCTATGACTTCTCTTTCTAAATCGACGAGCGTTTCTATGGCAACGACAGTATCTCCTATTGGGAGGCGAGTATCTCATGTCGGATGCACTATTCCTTCCTTATTGCATCCGTCGGTCCCTCACAATGACGAATTAACACAGAAATTGCGTCGCTATGAAATACTATAGGTTCTATGACTTCTCTTTCTAAATCGACGAGCGTTTCTATGGCAACAACAGAATCTCTTATTGGGAGGCGAGTATCTCATGTCGGATGCTCTATTCCTTCTTTATTGCATCCGTCGGTCCCTCGCAATGACGAATTAACACTGAAATTGCGTCGCTATGAAATGCTATAGGTTCTACGCCTTCTCTTTCTAAATCGAGGAACGTTTCTATGGCAACGACAGGATTTTATATTGAGAGGGGATTATCTCTTTTTGGATGCACTATTCCTTCTTTATTGCATCCATCGATCCCTCACAATGACGAATTAACACAGAAAATGCGTCGCTATGAAATACTATAGATTCTATGACTCCTCTTTCTAAATCGAGGAGCGTTTCTATGGCAACGACAGGATCTCCCATTGGGAGGCGAGTATCTCATGTCGGATGCACTATTCCTTCTTTATTGCATCCGTCGATCCCTCACAATGACGAATTAACACAGAAATTGCGTCGCTATGAAATACTATAGTTTCTATGACCTCTGTTTCTTAATCGAGGGGCGTTTGTGTGGCAAGGACAGGAATTCCCATAGGGAGGCGAGTATCTCTTTTCGGATGCAGTATTCCTTCTTTACTGCATCCGTCGATCCCCCACAATGACGAATTAACACAGAAATTTCTTCGCTATGAAATACTGTAGGTTCTATGCCTTCTCTTTCTAAATTGAGGAACGATCCTATGTCAACGACAGGATCTCCTATTGGGAGAGAAGTATCTTATGTCGGATGCACTATTCCTTCATTATTGCATCCGTCGATCTCTCACAATGATGAATTAACACAGAAATTGCGTCGCTATGAAATACTATAGGTTCTATGACTTCTCTTTCTAAATCGAGTAGCGTTTCTATGGCAACGTAAGGGTCTCTCATTGGGAGGCGAGTATCTCATGTCGGATGCACTATTCCTTCTTTATTGCATCCGTCGGTCCCTCACAATGACGAATTAACACAGAAATTGCGTCGCTATGAAATGCTATAGGTCCTATGCCTTGTCTTTCTAAATCTAGGAGCGTTTCTATGGCAACGACAGGATCTCCTATTGGGAGGCGAGTATCTCATGTCGGATGCACTATTCCTTCTTTATTGCATCCGTCGATCCGTCACAATGACGAATTAACACAGAAATTGCGTCGCTATGAAATACTATAGGTTCTATGACTTCTCTTTCTAAATCGAGGAGCGTTTCTATGGCAACGTCAGGATCTCCTATTGGGATGAGAGTATCTCATGTCGGATGCACTATTCCTTCTTTATTGCATCCGGCGATCCCTCACAATGACGAATTAATACAGAAATTGCGTCGCTATGAAATACTATATGTTCTATGACTTCTCTTTCTAAATCGAGGAGCGTTTCTATGGCAACGACAGGATCTCCTATTGGGAGGCGAGTACCTCATGTCGGATGCACTATTCCTTCTTTATTCCATCCGTCGAACCCTTACAATGCAGAATTAACACAGAAATTGCGTCGCTATGAAATACTATAGGTTCTATGACTTCTCTTTCTAAATCGAGGAGCGTTTCTATGGCAACGACAGGATCTCCTATCGGGAGACGAGTATCTCGTGTCGGATGCACTATTCCTTCTTTATTGCTTCCGTCGATCCCTCACAATGACGATTAACACTGAAATTGCGTCGTTATGAAATACTATAATTTCTACGCCTTCTCTTTCTAAATCGAGGAACGTTTCTATGGCAACGACAGGATTTTATATTGAGAGGGGAGTATTTATTTTTGGATGCACTATTCCTTCTTTATTGCACCCATAGTTCCCTCACAATGACGAATTACCACAGAAATTGCGTCGCTATGAAATACTATAGGTTCTATGACTTCCATTTCTAAATCGAGGAGCGTTTCTATTGCAACGACAGGATCTCCTATTGGGAGGCGAATATCTCTTTTCGGATGAACTATTCCTTCTTTATTGCATCCGTCGATCCCTCACAATGACGAATTAACTCAGAAATTGCGTCGCTATGAAATACTATAGCTTCCATGCTTTCCCTTTCTGAATCGAGGAGCGTTTCTATGGCAACGGCAGGATCTCCTATTGTGAGGCGAGTATCTCATGTCGGATGCACTATTCCTTCTTTATTGCATCCGTCGATCCGTCACAATGACGAATTAACACAGAAATTGCGTCGCTATGAAATACTATAGGTTCTATGCCTTCTCTTTCTAAATCGACGAGCGTTTCTATGGCAACGATTGGATCTCCTATTGGGAGGCGTATAACTCTTTTCGGATGCAGTATTCTTTCTGTACTGCATCCGTCAATCCGCCACAATAACGAATTGACACAGAAATTCCTTCGCTATGAAATACTATAGGTTATATGCCTTCTCTTTCTAAATCGAGGAACGATCCTATTTCAACGACAGGATCTCCTATTGGGAGGCGAGTATCTCATGTCGGACGCACTATTCCTTCTTTATTGCAACCGTCGATCCCTCACAATGAGGAATTAACACAGAAATTGCGTCGCTATGAAATAGTACAGGTTCCATGACTTCTCTTTCTAAATCGAGGAGCGTTTCTATGGCAACGACAGGATCTTCTATTGGGAGGCGTGTATCTCATGTCGGATGCACTATTCCTTCTTTATTGCATCCGTCGATCCCTCACAATGACGAATTAACACAGAAATTGCTTCGCTATGAAATACCATAGGTTCTATGACTTCTCTTTCTAAATCGAGGAGCGTTTCTATGGCATCGACAGGATCTCCTATTGGGAGGCGAGTATCTCATGTTGGATGCACTATTCCTTCTTTATTTCATCCGTCGATCCCTCACAATGACGAATTAACACAGAAATTGCGTCGCTATGAAATACTATAGGTTCTATGACTTCTCTTTCTAAATCGTGGAGCGTTTCTATGGCAACGTCAGGATCTCCTATTGGGAGGCGAGTATCTCATGTCGGATGCACTATTCCCTCTCTATTGCATCCGTCGGTCCCTCACAATGACGAATTAACACAGAAATTGCGTCGCTATGAAATACTATAGGTTCTATGACTTCTCTTTCTAAATCGACGAGCGTTCCTATGGCAACGACAGAATCTTCTATTGGGAGGCGAGTATCTCATGTCGGATGCACTATTCCTTCTTTATTGCATCCGTCGGTCCCTCACAATGACGAATTAACACAGAAATTGCGTCGCTATGAAATACTGTAGGTTCTATGGCTTCTCTTTCTAAATCGACGAGCGTTTCTATGGCAACGACAGGATCTCCTATTGGGAGGCGAGTATCTCATGTCGGATGCACTATTCCTTCTTTATTGCATCCGTCGGTCCCTCACAATGACGAATTAACACAGAAATTGCGTCGCTATGAAATACTATAGGTTCTATGACATCTCTTTCTAAATCGACGAGCGTTTCTATGGCAACGACAGAATCTCCTATTGGGAGGCGAGTATCTCATGTCGGATGCACTATTCCTTCTTTATTGCATCCGTCGGTCCCTCACAATGACGAATTAACACAGAAATTGCGTCGCTATGAAATACTATAGGTTCTATGACTTCTCTTTCTAAATCGTGGAGCGTTTCTATGGCAACGTCAGGATCTCCTATTGGGAGGCGAGTATCTCATGTCGGATGCACTATTCCTTCTTTATTGCATCCGTCGGTCCCTCACAATGACGAATTAACACAGAAATTGCGTCGCTATGAAATACTATAGGTTCTATGACTTCTCCTTCTAAATCGACGAGCGTTTCTATGGCAACGACAGAATCTTCTATTGGGAGGCGAGTATCTCATGTCGGATGCACTATTCCTTCTTTATTGCATCCGTCGGTCCCTCACAATGACGAATTAACACAGAAATTGCGTCGCTATGAAATACTATAGGTTCTATGACTTCTCTTTCTAAATCGACGAGCGTTTCTATGGCAACGACAGAATCTCCTATTGGGAGGCGAGTATCTCATGTTGGATACACTATTCCTTCTTTATTGCATCCGTCGGTCCCTCACAATGACGAATTAACACAGAAATTGCGTCGCTATGAAATACTATAGGTTCTATGACTTCTCTTTCTAAATCGACGAGCGTTTCTATGGCAACAACAGAATCTCTTATTGGGAGGCGAGTATCTCATGTCGGATGCTCTATTCCTTCTTTATTGCATCCGTCGGTCCCTCACAATGACGAATTAACACTGAAATTGCGTCGCTATGAAATACTATAAGTTCTACGCCTTCTCTTTCTAAATCGAGGAACGTTTCTATGGCAACGACAGGATTTTATATTGAGAGGGGATTATCTCTTTTTGGATGCACTATTCCTTCTTTATTGCATCCATTGATCCCTCACAATGACGAATTAACACAGAAATTGCGTCGCTATGAAATACTATAGGTTCTATGACTTCTGTTTCTTAATCGAGGGGCGTTTGTGTGGCAAGGACAGGAATTCCTATAGGGAGGCAAGTATCTAATTTCGGATGCAGTATTCCTTCTTTACTGCATCCGTCGATCCCCCACAATGACGAATTAACACAGAAATTTCTTCGCTATGAAATACTATAGGTTCTATGCCTTCTCTTTCTAAATTGAGGAACGATCCTATGGCAACGACAGGATCTCCTATTGGGAGAGAAATATCTTATGTCGGATGCACTATTCCTTCATTATTGCATCCGTCGATCCCTCACAATGATGAATTAACACAGAAATTGCGTCGCTATGAAATGCTATAGGTCCTATGCCTTCCCTTTCTAAATCTAGGAGCGTGTCTATGGCAACGACAGGATCTCCTATTGGGTGGCGAGTATCTCATGTCGGATGCACTATTCCTTCTTTATTGCATCCGTCGATCCCTCACAATGACGAATTAACACAGAAATTGCGTCGCTATGAAATACTATAGGTTCTATGACTTCCATTTCTAAATCGAGGAGCGTTTCTATGGCAACGACAGGATCTCCTATTGGGAGGCGAATATCTCTTTTCGGACGAACTATTCCTTCTTTATTGCATCCGTCGATCCCTCACAATGACGAATTAACTCAGAAATTGCGTCGCTATGAAATACTATAGGTTCCATGCTTTCCCTTTCTGAATCGAGGAGCGTTTCTATGGCAACGGCAGGATCTCCTATTGTGAGGCGAGTATCTCATGTCGGATGCACTATTCCTTCTTTATTGCATCCGTCGATCCCACACAATGACGAATTAACACAGAAATTGCGTCCATATGAAATACTATAGGTTCTATGCCTTCTCTTTCTAAATCGAGGAGCGTTCCTATGGCAACGACAGGATCTCCTATTGGGAGGCGAATAACTCTTTTCGGATGCAGTATTCCTTCTTTACTGCATTCGTCAATCCGCCACAATGACAAATTGACACAGAAATTCCTTCGCTATGAAATACTATAGGTTATATGCCTTCTCTTTCTAAATCGAGGAACGATCCTATTTCAACGACAGGATCTCCTATTGGGAGGCGAGTATCTCATGTCGGATGCACTATTCCTTCTTAATTGCATCCGTCGGTCCCTCACAATGACGAATTAACACAGAAATTGCGTCGCTATGAAATACTGTAGGTTCTATGACTTCTCTTTCTAAATCGACGAGCGTTTCTATGGCAACGACAGAATCTCCTATTGGGAGGCGAGTATCTCATGTCGGATGCACTATTCCTTCTTTATTGCATCCGTCGGTCCCTCACAATGACGAATTAACACAGAAATTGCGTCGCTATGAAATACTATAGGTTCTATGACTTCTCTTTCTAAATCGACGAGCGTTTCTATGGCAACGACAGGATCTCCTATTGGGAGGCGAGTATCTCATGTCGGATGCACTACTCCTTCTTAATTGCATCCGTCGGTCCCTCACAATGACGAATTAACACAGATATTGCGTCGCTATGAAATACTATAGGTTCTATGACATCTCTTCCTTAATCGACGAGCGTTTCTATGGCAACGACAGAATCTCCTATTGGGAGGCGAGTATCTCATGTCGGATGCACTATTCCTTCTTTACTGCATCCGTCGGTCCCTCACAATGACGAATTAACACAGAAATTGCGTCGCTATGAAATACTATAGGTTCTATGACTTCTCTTTCTAAATCGACGATCGTTTCTATGGCAACGACAGAATCTCCTATTGGGAGGCGAGTATCTCATGTCGGATGCACTCTTCCTTCTTTATTGCATCCGTCGGTCCCTCACAATGACGAATTAACACAGAAATTGCGTCGCTATGAAATACTATAGGTTCTATGACTTCTCTTTCTAAATCGAGGAGCGTTCCTATGGCAACGACAGGATCTCCTATTGGGAGACGAGTATCTCATGTCGGATGCACTATTCCTTCTTTATTGCATCCGTCGGTCCCTCACAATGACGAATTAACACAGAAATTGCGTCGCTATGAAATACTATAGGTTCTATGACATCTGCTTCTAAATCGAGGAACGTTTCTATGGCATCGACAGGATCTCCTATTGGGAGGCGAGTATCTCATGTTGGATGCACTATTCCTTCTTTATTGCATCCGTCGATCCCTCACAATGACGAATTAACACAGAAGTTGCGTCGCTATGAAATACTATAGGTTCTATGACTTCTCTTTCTAAATCGTGGAGCGTTTCTATGGCAACGTCAGGATCTCCTATTGGGAGGCGAGTATCTCATGTCGGATGCACTATTCCTTTTTTATTGCATCCGTCGGTCCCTCACAATGACGAATTAACACAGAAATTGCGTCGCTATGAAATACTATAGATTCTATGACTTCTCTTTCTAAATCGACTACTGTTTCTATGGCAACGACAGAATCTCCTATTGGGAGGCGAGTATCTCATGTCGGATGCACTATTCCTTCTTTATTGCATCCGTCGGTCCCTCACAATGACGAATTAACACAGAAATTGCGTCGCTATGAAATACTATAGGTTCTATGACTTCTCTTTCTATATCGACGAGCGTTTCTATGGCAACAACAGAATCTCTTATTTGGAGGCGAATATCTCATGTCGGATGCACTATTCTTTCTTTATTGCATCCGTCGGTCCCTCACAATGACGAATTAACACAGAAATTGCGTCGCTATGAAATACTATAGGTTCTATGACTTCTCTTTCTAAATCGAGGAGCGTTCCTATGGCAACGACAGGATCTCCTATTGGGAGACGAGTATCTCATGTCGGATACACTATTCCTTCTTTATTGCTTCCGTTGGTCCCTCACAATGACAAATTGACACAGAAATTGCATCGCTATGAAATACTATAGGTCCTATGTCTTCTCTTTCTAAATCGAGGAGCGTTTCTATGGTACGACAGGATCTCCTATTGGGAGGCGAGTATCTCATGTCGGATGCACTATTACTTCTTTATTGCATCCGTCGATCCCTCACAATGACGAATTAACACATAAATTGCGTCGTTATGAAATACTATATGTTCTATGAATTCTCTTTCTAAATCGACGAGCGTTTCTATGGCAACGACAGAATCTCCTATTGTGGGGCGAGTATCTCATGTCGGATGCACTATTCCTTCTTTATTGCATCCGAAGATCCCTCACAATGACGAATTAACACAGAAATTGCGTCGGTATGAAATACTATAGGTTCTATGACTTCTCTTTCTAAATCGAGGAGCGTTTCTATGGCAACGACAAGATCTCCTATTAAAAGGCGAGTATCTCATGTCGGATGCACTATTCCTCCTTTATTGCGTCCGTCGATCCCTCACAATGACGAATTAACACAGAAATTGCGTCGCTATGAAATACTATGGGTCCTATGTCTTCTCTTTCTAAATCGAGGAGCGTTTCTATAGCAACGACAGGATCTCCTATTGGGAGGCGAGTATCTCATGTCGGATGCACTATTCCTTCTTTATTGCATCCGTCGGTCCCTCACAATGACGAATTAACACAGAAATTGCGTCGCTATGAAATACTATAGGTTCTATGACTTCTGTTTCTTAATCGACGGGCGTTTGTGAGGCAAGGACAGGAATTCCTATAGGGAGGCGAGTATCTCATTTCGGATGCAGTATTCCTTCTTTACTGCATCCGTCGATCCCCCACAATGACGAATTAACACAGAAATTTCTTCGCTATGAAATACTATAGGTTCTATGCCTTCTCTTTCTAAATTGAGGAACGATCCTATGGCAACGACAGGATCTCCTATTGGGAGAGAAATATCTTATGTCGGATGCACTATTCCTTCATTATTGCATCCGTCGATCCCTCACAATGATGAATTAACACAGAAATTGCGTCGCTATGAAATGCTATAGGTCCTATGCCTTCTCTTTCTAAATCTAGGAGCGTTTCTATGGCAACGACAGGATCTCCTATTGGGTGGCGAGTATCTCATGTCGGATGCACTATTCCTTCTTTATTGCATCCGTCGATCCCTCACAATGACGAATTAACACAGAAATTGCGTCGCTATGAAATACTATAGGTTCTATGACTTCTCTTTCTAAATCGAGGAGCGTTTCTATGGCAACGTCAGGATCTCCTATTGGGAGGCGAGTATCTCATGTCGGATGCACTATTCCTTCTTTATTGCATCCGGCGATCCCTCACAATGACGAATTAACACAGAAATTGCGTCGCTATGAAATACTATATGTTCTATGACTTCTCTTTCTAAATCGAGGAGCGTTTCTATGGCAACGACAGGATCTCCTATTGGGAGGCGAGTATCTCATGTCGGATGCACTATTCCTTCTTTATTCCATCCGTCGAACCCTTACAATGCAGAATTAACACAGAAATTGCGTCGCTATGAAATAGTATAGGTTCTATGACTTCTCTTTCTAAATCGAGGAGCGTTTCTATGGCAACGACAGGATCTCCTATCGGGAGACAAGTATCTCATGTCGGATGCACTATTCCTTCTTTATTGCATCCGTCGATCCCTCAGAATGACGAATTAACACAGAAATTGCATCGCATTGAAATACTATAGGTTCTATGACTTCTCTTTCTAAATCGAGGAGCGTTTCTATGGCAACGACAGGATCTCCTATTGGGATGAGAGTATCTCATGTCGGATGCACTATTCCTTCTTTATTGCATCCGGCGATCCCTCACAATGACGAATTACCACAGAAATTGCGTCGCTATGAAATACTATAGGTCCTATGACTTCCATTTCTAAATCGAGGAGCGTTTCTATGGCAACGACAGGATCTCCTATTGGGAGGCGAATATCTCTTTGCGGATGAACTATTCCTTCTTTATTGCATCCGTCGATCCCTCACAATGACGAATTAACTCAGAAATTGCGTCGCTATGAAATGCCATAGGTTCCATGCTTTCCCTTTCTGAATCGAGGAGCGTTTCTATGGCAACGGCAGGATCCCCTATTGTGAGGCGAGTATCTCATGTCGGATGCACTATTCCTTCTTGATTGCATCCGTCGATCCCTCACAATGACGAATTAACACAGAAATTGCGTCCCTATGAAATACTATAGGTTCTATGCCTTCTCTTTCTAAATCGAGGAGCGTTCCTATGGCAACGACAGGATCTCCTATTGGGAGGCGAATAACTCTTTTCGGATGCAGTATTCCTTCTTTACTGCATTCGTCAATCCGCCACAATGACAAATTGACACAGAAATTCCTTCGCTATGAAATACTATAGGTTATATGCCTTCTCTTTCTAAATCGAGGAACGATCCTATTTCAACGACAGGATCTCCTATTGGGAGGCGAGTATCTCATGTAGGATGCACTATTCCTTCTTTATTGAATCCGTCGGTCCCTCACAATGACGAATTAACACAGAAATTGCGTCGCTATGAAATACTATAGGTTCTATGTCTTCTCTTTCTAAATCGACGAGCGTTTCTATGGCAACGACAGGATCTCCTATTGGGAGGCGAGTATCTCATGTCGGATGCACTATTCCTTCTTAATTGCATCCGTCGGTCCCTCACAATGACGAATTAACACAGAAATTGCGTCGCTATGAAATACTATAGGTTCTATGACTTCTCTTTCTAAATCGACGAGCGTTTCTATGGCAACGACAGAATCTCCTATTGGGAGGCGAGTATCTCATGTCGGATGCACTATTCCTTCTTTATTGCATCCGTCGGTCCCTCACAATGTCGAATTAACACAGAAATTGCGTCGCTATGAAATACTATAGGTTCTATGCCTTCTCTTTCTAAATCGAGGAGCGTTTCTATGGCATCGACAGGATCTCCTATTGGGAGGCGAGTATCTCATGTTTGATGCACTATTCCTTCTTTATTGCATCCGTCGATCCCTCACAATGACGAATTAACACAGAAAATGCGTCGCTATGAAATACTATAGGTTCTATGACTTCTCTTTCTAAATCGTGGAGCGTTTCTATGGCAACGTCAGGATCTCCTATTGGGAGGCGAGTATCTCATGTCGGATGCACTATTACTTCTTTATTGCATCCGTCGATCCCTCACAATGACGAATTAACACAGAAATTGCGTCGCTATGAAATACTATAGGTTCTATGACTTCTCTTTCTAAATCGACGAGCGTTTCTATGGCAACGACAGAATCTCTTATTGGGAGGCGAGTATCTCATGTCGGATGCACTATTCCTTCTTTATTGCATCCGTCGGTCCCTCACAATGACGAATTAACACAGAAATTGCGTCGCTATGAAATACTATAGGTTCTATGACTTCTCTTTCTAAATCGAGGAGCGTTCCTATGGCAACGACAGGATCTCCTATTGGGAGACGAGTATCTCATGTCGGATGCACTATTCCTTCTTTATTGCATCCGTTGGTCCCTCACAATGACGAATTAACACAGAAATTGCGTCGCTATGAAATACTATAGCTCCTATGTCTTCTCTTTCTACATCGAGGAGCGTTTCTATGGCAGCGACAGGATCTCCTATTGGGAGGCGAGTATCTCATGTCGGATGCATTATTCCTTCTTCATTGCATCCGTCGATCCCTCTCAATGACGAATTAACACAGAAATTGCGTCGCTAAGAAATACTACAGGTTCTATGACTTCTCTTTCTAAATCGAGGAGCGTTTCTATGGCAACGACAAGATCTCCTATTAAAAGGCGAGTATCTCATGTCGGATGCACTATTCCTTCTTTATTGCATCCGTCGATCCCTCACAATGGCGAATTAACACAGAAATTGCGTCGCTATGAAGTACTATAGGTTCTATGACTTCTGTTTCTTAATCGAGGGGCGTTTCTGTGGCAACGACAGGAATTCCTATTGGGAGGCGAGTATCTCTTTTCGGATGCAGTATTCCTTCTTTACTGCATCCGTCGATCCCCCACAATGACGAATTAACACAGAAATTTCTTCGCTATGAAATACTATAGTTTCTATGCCTTCTCTTTCTAAATCGAGGAACGATCCTATGGCAACGACAGGATGTCCTATTGGGAGAGAAGTATCTTATGTCGGATGCACTATTCCTTCATTATTGCATCCGTCGTTCCCTCACAATGATGAATTAACACAGAAATATCGTCGCTATGAAATACTATAGGTTCTATGACTTCTCTTTCTAAATCGAGGAGCGTTTCTATGGCAACGTCAGGGTCTCCTATTGGGAGGCGAGTATCTCATGTCGGATGCACTATTCCTTCTTTATTGCATCCGTCGGTCACTCACAATGACGAATTAACACAGAAATTGCGTCGCTATGAAATACTATAGGTCCTATGCCTTCTCTTTCTAAATCTAGGAGCGTTTCTATGGCAACGACAGGATCTCCTATTGGGAGGCGAGTATCTCATGTCGCATGCACTATTCCTTCTTTATTGCATCCGCCGATCCCTCACAATGACGAATAAACACAGAAATTGCGTCGCAATGAAATACTATATGTTCTAAGACTTCCCTTTCTAAATCGAGGAGCGTTTCAATGGCAACGACAGGATCTCCTATTGGGAGGCGAGTATCTCATGTCGGATGCACTATTCCTTCTTTATTCCATCCGTCGATCCCTTACAATGCAGAATTAACACAGAAATTGCGTCGCTATGAAATACTATAGGTTCTATGACTTCTCTTTCTAAATCGAGGAGCGTTCCTATGGCAACGACAGGATCTCCTATTGGGAGACGAGTATCTCATGTCGGATGCACTATTCCTTCTTTATTGCATCCGTCGGTCCCTCACATTGACGAATTAACACAGAAATTGCGTCGCTATGAAATACTATAGGTCCTATGTCTTCTCTTTCTAAATCGAGGAGCGTTTCTATGGCAACGACAGGATATCCTATTTGGAGGCGAGTATCTCATGTCTGATGCACTATTCCTTCTTTCTTGCATCCGTCGATCCCTCACAATGACGAATTAACACAGAAATTGCATCGTTAGGAAATACTATAGGTTCTATGACTTCTCTTTCTAAAGCGACCAGCGTTTCTATGGCAACGACAGAGTCTTCTATTGGGGGGCGAGTATCTCGTGTCGGATGCTCTATTCCTTCTTTATTGCTTCCGTCGATCCCTCACAATGACGAATTAACACTGAAATTGCGTCGCTATGAAATACTATAATTTCTACGCCTTCTCTTTCTAAATCGAGGAACGTTTCTATGGAAACGACAAGATTTTATATTGAGAGGGGAGTATCTCTTTTTGGATGCACTATTCCTTCTTTATTGCATCCGTCGGTCCCTCACAATGACGAATTAACACAGAAATTGCGTCGCTATGAAATACTATAGGTTCTATGACTTCTCATTCTAAATCGACGAGCGTTTCTATGGCAACGACAGAATCTCCTATTGGGAGGCGAGTATCTCATGTCGGATGCACTATTCCTTCTTTATTGCATCCGTCGGTCCCTCACAATGACGAATTAACACAGAAATTGCGTCGCTATGAAATACTATAGGTTCTATGACTTCTCTTTCTGAATCGACGAGCGTTTCTATGGCAACGACAGAATCTCCAATTGGGAGGCGAGTATCTCATGTCGGATGCACTATTCCTTCTTTATTGCATCCGTCGGTCCCTCACAATGACGAATTAACACAGAAATTGCATCTCTATGAAATACTTTAGGTTCTATGACTTCTCTTTCTAAATCGAGGAGCGTTTCTATGGCATCGACAGGATCTCCTATTGGGAGGCGAGTATCTCATGTTGGATGCACTATTCCTTCTTTATTGCATCCGTCGATCCCTCACAATGACGAATTAACACAGAAATTGCGTCGCTATGAAATACTATAGGTTCTATGACTTCTCTTTCAAAATCGTGGAGCGTTTCTATGGCAACGTCAGGATCTCCTATTGGGAGGCGAGTATCTCATGTCGGATGAACTATTCCTTCTTTATTGCATCCGTCGGTCCCTCACAATGACGAATTTACACAGAAATTGCGTCGCTATGAAATACTATAGGTTCTATGACTTCTCTTTCTAAATCGACTATCGTTTCTATGGCAACGACAGAATCTCCTATTGGGAGGCGAGTATCTCATGTCGGATGCACTATTCCTTCTTTATTGCATCCGTCGGTCCCTCACAATGACGAATTAACACAGAAATTGCGTCGCTATGAAATACTATAGGTTCTATGACTTCTCTTTCTACATCGAGGAGCGTTTCTATGGCAACGACAGGATCTCCTATTGGGAGGCGTGTATCTCATGTCGGATGCACTATTACTTCTTTATTGCATCCGTCGATCCCTCACAATGACGAATTAACACAGAAATTGCGTCGCTATGAAATACTATAGGTTCTATGACTTCTCTTTCTAAATCGACGAGCGTTTCTATGGCAACGACAGAATCTCTTATTGGGAGGCGAGTATCTCATGTCGGATGCCCTATTCCTTCTTTATTGCATCCGTCGGTCCCTCACAATGACGAATTAACACAGAAATTGCGTCGCTATGAAATACTATAGGTTCTATGACTTCTCATTCTAAATCGAGGAGCGTTCCTATGGCAACGACAGGATCTCCTATTGGGAGACGAGTATCTCATGTCGGATGCACTATTCCTTCTTTATTGCATCCGTTGGTCCCTCAAAATGACGAATTAACACTGAAATTGCGTCGCTATGAAATACTAAAAGTTCTACGCCTTCCCTTTCTAAATCGAGGAACGTTTCTATGGCAACGACAGGATTTTATATTGAGAGGGGATTATCTCTTTTTGGATGCACTATTCCTTCTTTACTGCATCCATCGATCCCTCACAATGAAGAATTAACACAGAAATTGCGTCGCTATGAATTACTATAGTTTCTATGCCTTCACTTTCTAAATCAGGAGCGTTTCTATGCCAACGACAGGATCTCCTATTGGGAGGCGAGTATCTCATGTCGGATGCATTATTCCTTCTTTATTGCATCCGTCGATCCCTCACAATGACGAATTAACACAGAAATTGCGTCGCTAAGAAATACTATAGGTTCTATGACTTCTCTTTCTAAATCGAGGAGCGTTTCTATGGCAACGACAAGATCTCCTATTAAAAGGCGAGTATCTCATGTCGGATGCACTATTCCTTCTTTATTGCATCCGTCGATCCCTCACAATGACGAATTAACACAGAAATTGCGTCGCTATGAAGTACTATAGGTTCTATGACTTCTGTTTCTTAATCGAGGGGCGTTTCTGTGGCAACGACAGGAATTCCTATTGGGAGGCGAGTATCTCTTTTCGGATGCAGTATTCCTTCTTTACTGCATCCGTCGATCCCCCACAATGACGAATTAACACAGAAATTTCTTCGCTATGAAATACTATAGTTTCTATGCCTTCTCTTTCTAAATCGAGGAACGATCCTATGGCAACGACAGGATGTCCTATTGGGAGAGAAGTAACTTATGTCGGATGCACTATTCCTTCATTATTGCATCCGTCGATCCCTCACAATGATGAATTAACACAGAAATATCGTCGCTATGAAATACTATAGGTTCTATGACTTCTCTTTCTAATTCGAGGAGCGTTTCTATGGCAACGTCAGGGTCTCCTATTGGGAGGCGAGTATCTCATGTCGGATGCACTATTCCTTCCTTATTGCATCCGTCGGTCCCTCACAATGACGAATTAACACAGAAATTGCGTCGCTATGAAATACTATAGGTCCTATGCCTTCTCTTTCTAAATCTAGGAGCGTTTCTATGGCAACGACAGGATCTCCTATTGGGAGGCGAGTATCTCATGTCGCATGCACTATTCCTTCTTTATTGCATCCGCCGATCCCTCACAATGACGAATTAACACAGAAATTGCGTCGCAATGAAATACTATAGGTTCTATGACTTCTCTTTCTAAATCGAGGAGCGTTTCTATGGCAACGACAGGATCTCCTATTGGGAGGCGAGTATCTCATGTCGGATGCACTATTCCTTCTTTATTGCATCCGGCGATCCCTCACAATGACGAATTAACACAGAAATTGCGTCGCTATGAAATACTATATGTTCTAAGACTTCCCTTTCTAAATCGAGGAGCGTTTCAATGGCAACGACAGGATCTCCTATTGGGAGGCGAGTATCTCATGTCGGATGCACTATTCCTTCTTTATTCCATCCGTCGATCCCTTACAATGCAGAATTAACACAGAAATTGCGTCGCTATGAAATACTATAGGTTCTATGACTTCTCTTTCTAAATCGAGGAGCGTTCCTATGGCAACGACAGGATCTCCTATTGGGAGACGAGTATCTCATGTCGGATGCACTATTCCTTCTTTATTGCATCCGTCGGTCCCTCACATTGACGAATTAACACAGAAATTGCGTCGCTATGAAATACTATAGGTCCTATGTCTTCTCTTTCAAAATCGAGGAGCGTTTCTATGGCAACGACAGGATCTCCTATTGGGAGGCGTGTATCTCATGTCTGATGCACTATTCCTTCTTTCTTGCATCCGTCGATCCCTCACAATGACGAATTAACACAGAAATCGCATCGTTACGAAATACTATAGGTTCTATGACTTCTCTTTCTAAAGCGACCAGCGTTTCTATGGCAACGACAGAGTCTTCTATTGGGGGGCGAGTATCTCGTGTCGGATGCACTATTCCTTCTTTATTGATTCCGTCGATCCCTCACAATGACGAATTAACACTAAAAATGCGTCGCTATGAAATACTATAATTTCTACGCCTTCTCTTTCTAAATCGAGGAACTTTTCTATGGCAACGACAAGATTTTATATTGAGAGGGGAGTATCTCTTTTTGGATGCACTATTCCTTCTTTATTGCATCCGTCGGTCCCACACAATGACGAATTAACACAGAAATTGCGTCGCTATGAAATACTATAGGTTCTATGACTTCTCATTCTAAATCGACGAGCGTTTCTATGGCAACGACAGAATCTCCTATTGGGAGGCGAGTATCTCATGTCGGATGCACTATTCCTTCTTTATTGCATCCGTCGGTCCCTCACAATGACGAATTAACACAGAAATTGCGTCGCTATGAAATACTATAGGTTCTATGACTTCTCTTTCTAAATCGACGAGCGTTTCTATGGCAACCTCAGAATCTCCTATTGGGAGGCGAGTATCTCATGTCGGATGCACTATTCCTTCTTTATTGCATCCGTCGTTCCCTCACAATCACGAATTAACACAGAAATTGCATCTCTATGAAATACTATAGGTTCTATGACTTCTCTTTCTAAATCGAGGAGCGTTTCTATGGCATCGACAGGATCTCCTATTGGGAGGCGAGTATCTCATGTTGGATGCACTATTCCTTCTTTATTGCATCCGTCGATCCCTCACAATGACGAATTAACACAGAAATTGCGTCGCTATGAAATACTATAGGTTCTATGACTTCTCTTTCAAAATCGTGGAGCGTTTCTATGGCAACGTCAGGATCTCCTATTGGGAGGCGAGTATCTCATGTCGGATGAACTATTCCTTCTTTATTGCATCCGTCGGTCCCTCACAATGACGAATTTACACAGAAATTGCGTCGCTATGAAATACTATAGGTTCTATGACTTCTCTTTCTAAATCGACTAGCGTTTCTATGGCAACGACAGAATCTCCTATTGGGAGGCGAGTATCTCATGTCGGATGCACTATTCCTTCTTTATTGCATCCGTCGGTCCCTCACAATGACGAATTAACACAGAAGTTGCGTCGCTATGAAATACCATAGGTTCTATGACTTCTCTTTCTAAATCGACGAGCGTTTCTATGGCAACAACAGAATCTCTTATTGGGAGCGAGTATCTCATGTCGGATGCACTATTCCTTCTTTATTGCATCCGTCGATCCGTCACAATGATGAATTAACACAGAAATTGCGTCGCTATGAAATACTACAGGTTCTATGACTTCTCTTTCTAAATCGACAAGCGTTTCTATGGCAACGACAGAATCTCCTAATGGGTGGCGAGTATCTCATGTCGGATGCACTATTCCTTCTTTATTGCTTCCGTCGGTCCCTCACAATGACGAATTAACACAGAAATTGCGTCGCTATGAAATACTATAGGTCCTATGCCTTCTCTTTCTAAATCTAGGAGCGTTTCTATGGCAACGACAGAATCTCCTATTGGGAGGCGAGTATCTCATGTCGGATGCACTATTCCTTCTTTATTGCATCCGTCGATCCCTCACAATGACGAATTAACACAGAAATTGCGTCGCAATGAAATACTATAGGTTCTATGACTTCTCTTTCTAAATCGAGGAGCGTTTCTATGGCAACGACAGGATCTCCAAAATGGGAGGCGAGTATCTCATGTCGGATGCACTATTCCTTCTTTATTGCATCCGGCGATCCCTCACAACGACGAATTAACACAGAAATTGCGTCGCTATGAAATACTATATGTTCTAAGACTTCTCTTTCTAAATCGAGGAGCGTTTCTATGGCAACGACAGGATCTCCTATTGGGAGGCGAATAACTCTTTTCGGATGCAGTGTTCCCTCTTTACTGCATCCGTCAATCCGCCACAATGACGAATTAACACAGAAATTGCTTCGCTATAAAATACTTTAGGTCCAATGCCTTCTCTTTCTATTTCGAGGAACGTTTCTACGGCAACGACAGGATTTTATATTGAGAGGGGATTATCTCTTTTTGGATGCACTATTCCTTCTTTATTGCATCCATCGATCCCTCACAATGACGAATTAAAACAGAAAATGCGTCGCTATGAAATACTATAGATTCTATGACTCCTCTTTCTAAATCGAGGTGCGTTTCTTTGGCAACGACAGGATCTCCCATTGGGAGGCGAGTATCTTATGTCGGATGCACTATTCCTACCTTATTGCATCCGTCGATCCCTCACAATGACGAATTAACACAGAAATTGCGTCGCTATGAAATACTATAGGTTCTATGACTTCCATTTCTAAATCGAGGAGCGTTTCTATGGCAACGACAGGATCTCCTATTGGGAGGCGAATATCTCTCTTCGGATGCAGTATTCCTTCTTACTGCATCCGTCGATCCCTCACAATGACGAAGTAACACAGTAATTTCTTCGCTATGTAATACTATAGGTACTATGCATTCTCTTTCTAAATCGACTAACGATCTTATGGCAACGACAGGATCTTATATTGGGAGGCGAGTATCTCATGTTGGATGCACTATTCCTTCTTTATTGCATCCGTCGATCCCTCACAATGACGAATTAACACAGAAATTTCGTCGCTATGAAATACTATAGGTTCTATGACCTTTGTTTCTAAATCGAGGGGCGTTTCTATGGCAACGACAGGAATTCCTATTGGGAGGCGAGTATCTCTTTTCGGATGCAGTATTCCTTCTTTACTGCATCCGTCGAACCCTCACAATGACGAATTAACACAGAATTTTCTTCGCTATGAAATACTATAGGTTCTATGCCTTCTCTTTCTAAATCGAGGAACGATCCTATGGCAACGACAGGATCTCCTATTGGGAAAGAAGTATCTTATGTCGGATGCACTATTCCTTCTTTATTGCATCCGGCGATCCCTCACAATGACGAATTAACACAGAAATTGCGTCGCTATGAAATACTATATGTTCTATGACTTCTCTTTCTATATCGAGGAGCGTTTCTATGGCAACGACAGGATCTCCAATTCGGAGGCGAGTATCTCATGACGGATGCACTATTCCTTCTTTGTTGCATCCGTCGACCCTCACAATGACGAATTAACACAGAAATTGCGTCGCTATGAAATACTATAGTTTCTATGCCTTCTCTTTCTAAATCGAGGAGCGTTCCTATGGCAACGACAGGATCTCCTATTGGGAGACGAGTATCTCATGTCGGATGCACTATTCCTTCTTTATTGCATCCGTCGGTCCCTCACAATGACGAATTAACACAGAAAATGCGTCGCTATGAAATACTATAGGTCCTATGTCTTCTCTTTCTAAATCGAGGAGCGTTTCTATGGCAACGACAGGATCTCCTGTTGGGAGGCGAATATCTCATGTCGGATGCACTATTCCTTCTTTATTGCATCCGTCGAACCCTCACAATGACGAATAAACACAGAAATTGCGTCGCTATGAAATACTATAGGTTCTATGACTTCTCTTTCTAAATCGAGGAAGGATCCTATGGCAACGACAGGTTCTCCTATTGGCAGCGAGTATCTCATGTCAGATGCACTATTCCTTCTTTATTGCATCCGTCGATCCCTCACAATGACGAATTAACACAGAAATTGCGTCGCCATGAAATACTATAGGTTCTAGGACTTATCTTTCTAAATCGGGGAACAATCCTATGGCAACGACAGGATCCCCTATAGGGAGAGAAGTATCTCATGTAGGATGCACTATTCCTTCTTTATTGCATCCGTCGTTCCCTCACAATGACAAATTAACACAGAAATTGCGACGCTATGAAATGCTATAGGTCCTATTCCTTCTCTTTCTAAATCGAGGAACGTTTCTATGGCAACGACAGGATTTTATATTGAGAGGGGAGTATCTCTTTTTGGATGCACTATTCCTTCTTTATTGCATCCGTCGATCCCTCACAATGACGAATTAACAAAGAAATTGCTTCGCTATGAAATGCTATAGGTTCTATGACTTCTCTTTCTAAATCGAGGAGCGTTTCTATGGCAACGACAGGATCTCCTATTGGGAGGCCAGTATCTCATGTCGGATGCACTATTCCTTCTTTATTGCATCCGTCGATCCCTCACAATGACGAATTAACACAGAAATTGCGTCGCTATGAAATACTATAGGTCCTATGCCTTCTCTTTCTAAATCGAGGAACGATCCTATGGCAACGACAGGATCTTCTATTGGGAGGCGAGTATCTCATGTCGGATGCACTATTCCTTCTTTATTGCATCCGTCGATCCCTCTAAATGACGAATTAACACAGAAATTGCGTCGCTATGAAATACTATAGGTACTATGACTTAACTTTCTAAATCGAGGGGTGTTTCTATGGCACCGACAGGATCTCCTATTGGGAAGCGAATATTTCTTTACGGATGCACTATTCCTTCTTTATTGCATCCGTCGATCCCTCACAATGACGAATTAAAACAGAAATTGCGTCGCCATGAAATACTATAATTTCTACGCCTTCTCTTTCTAAATCGAGTAACGTTCCTATGGCAACGACAGGATTTTATATTGAGAGGGGAGTATCTCTTTTTCGATGCACTATTCCTTCTTTATTGCATCCATCGATCCCTGACAATGACGAATTAATACAGAAATTGCGTCGCTATGGGATACTATAGGTCCTATTCCTTCTCTTTCTAAATCGAGGAACGTTTCTATGGCAACGACAGGATTTTATATTGAGAGGGGAGTATCTCTTTTTGGATGCACTATTCCTTCTTTATTGCATCCGTCGATCCCTCACAATGACGAATTAACACAGAAATTGCGTCGCTATGAGATACTATAGGTCCTATGACTTCTCTTCCTAAATCGAATAACGATCCTATGGCAACGACAGGATCTCCTATTTGGAGGCGAGTATCTCATGTCGGATGCACTATTCCTTCTTAATTGCATTCGTCGGTCCCTCACAATGACGAATTAACACAGAATTTGAGTCGCTATGATATACTATAGGTTCTATGACTTCTCTTTCTAAATCGAGGAGCGTTTCTATGGCAACGACAGGATCATCTATTGGGAAGCGAGGATCTCTTTTCGGATGCACTACTCCTTCTTTATTGCAACCGTCGATCCCTCACAATGACGAATTGACACAGAAATTGCGTCGCTGTGAAATACTATAAGTTCTACGCTTTCTCTTTATAAATCGAGGAACCTTTCTGTGGCAACACAGGATCTTTTATTGAGAGCTGAGTATCTCTTTTCGGATGCACTACTCCTTCTTTATTGCAACCGTCGATCCCTCACAATGACGAATTGACACAGAAATTGTGTCGCTATGAAATACTATAGGTTCCATGCTTTGTTTTTTTGAATCGAGGAGCGTTACTATGGCAACGACAGGATCTCCTTTAGGGAGGCGAGTTTCTCATGTCGGATATACTATTCCTTCTTTATTGCATCCGTCGATCGCTCACAATGATGAATTAACACAGAAATTGCGTCGCTATCAAATACTATAGGTTCTATGCCTTCCCTTTCTAAATCGAGGAGCTTTTCTATGGCAACGAGACGATCTCCTATTGGGAGGCGAATAACTCTTTTCGGATGCAGTATTCCTTCTTTACTGCATCCGTCGATCCGCCACAATGACGAAGTAACACAGAAATTGCTTCGCTATGAAATACTATAGGTTCTATGCCTTCTCTTACTAAATCGAGGAACGATCCTATGGCAACGACAGGAACTCCTATTGGGAGGCGAGTATCTCATGTCGGATGCACTAATCCTTCTTTATTGCAACCGTCGATCCCTCACAATGACGAATTGACACAGAAATTGCGTCGCTATGAAATACTATAGGTTCTATGACTTCTCTTTCCAAATCGAGGAACGATCCTATGGCAACGACAGGATCTCCAATTGGAAGGCGAGTATCTCATGTCGGATCCACTATTCCTTCTTTATTGCATCCGTCGATCCCTCACAATGACGAATTAACACAGAAATTGCGTCGCTATGAAATACCATAAGTCCTATGCCTTGTCTTTCTAAATCGAGGAACGGTTCTATGGCAACGACAGTATTTTATATTGAGAGGGGAGTATCTCTTTTTGGATGCACTATTCCTACTTTATTGCATCCATCGATTCCTCACAATGACGAATTAACACAGAAATTGCGTCGCTATGAAATACTATAAATTCCATGACTCCTCTTTCTAAATCGAGGAGCGTTTCTATGGCAACGACAGGATCTCCCATTGGGAGGCGAGTATCTCAAGTCGGATGCACAATTCCTTCTTTATTGCATCCGTCGATCCCTCACAATGACGAATTAACACAGAAATTGCGTCGCTATGAAATACTATAGGTTCAATGTCTTCCATTTTTAAATCGAGGAGCGTTTCTATGGCAACGGCAAGATCTCCTATTGGGAGGCGAATATCCTTTTCGGATGAACTATTCCTTCTTTACGGCATCCGTCGATCCGCCACAATGACGAATTAACACAGAAATTGTTCGCTATGAAATACTATAGGTTCTATGCCTTCTCTTTCTAAATCGAGGAACGCTCCTATGTCAACGACAGGATCTCCTATTGGGAGGCAAGTATTTCATTTCGGATGCACTATTCCTTCATTATTGCAGCCGTCGATCCGTCACAATGACGAGTTAACACAGAAATTGCGTCGCTATGAAATACTGTAGATTCTATGACTTCTCTTTCTAAATCGAGGGGCGTTTCTATGGCAACGACAGGAATTCCTATTGGGAGGCGAGTATCTCTTTTCGGATGCAGTATTCCTTCTTTACTGCATCCGTCGAACCCTCACAATGACGAATTAACACAGAAATTTCTTCGCTATGAAATACTATAGGTTCTATGCCTTCTCTTTCTAAATCGAGGAACGATCCTATGGCAACGACAGGATCGCCTATTTGGAAAGAAGTATCTTATGTCGGATGCACTATTCCTTCTTTATTGCATCCAGCGATCCCTCACAATGACGAATTAACACAGAAATTGCGTCGCTATGAAATACTATATGTTCTATGACTTCTCTTTCTATATCGAGGAGCGTTTCTATGGCAACGACAGGATCTCCAATTGGGAGGCGAGTATCTCATGACGGATGCACTATTCCTTCTTTGTTGCATCCGTCGATCCCTCACAATGACGAATTAACACAGAAATTGCGTCGCTATGAAATACTATAGTTTCTATGCCTTCTCTTTCTAAATCGAGGAGCGTTCCTATGGCAACGACAGGATCTCCTATTGGGAGACGAGTATCTCGTGTCGGATGCACTATTCCTTCTTTATTGCATCCGTCGGTCCCTCACAATGACGAATTAACACAGAAAATGCGTCGCTATGAAATACTATAGGTCCTATGTCTTCTCTTTCTAAATCGAGGAGCGTTTCTATGGCAGCGACAGGATCTCCTGTTGGGAGGCGAATATCTCATGTCGGATGCACTATTCCTTCTTTATTGCATCCGTCGAACCCTCACAATGACGAATAAACACAGAAATTGCGTCGCTATGAAATACTATAGGTTCTAGGACTTATCTTTCTAAATCGGGGAACAATCCTATGGCAACGACAGGATCCCCTATTGGGAGAGAAGTATCTCATGTAGGATGCACTATTCCTTCTTTATTGCATCCGTCGATCCCTCACAATGACGAATTAACACAGAAATTGCGTCGCTATGAAATACCATAAGTCCTATGCCTTGTCTTTCTAAATCGAGGAACGGTTCTATGGCAACGACAGTATTTTATATTGAGAGGGGAGTATCTCTTTTTGGATGCACTATTCCTACTTTATTGCATCCATCGATTCCTCACAATGACGAATTAACACAGAAATTGCGTCGCTATGAAATACTATAAATTCCATGACTCCTCTTTCTAAATCGAGGAGCGTTTCTATGGCAACGACAGGATCTCCCATTGGGAGGCGAGTATCTCAAGTCGGATGCACAATTCCTTCTTTATTGCATCCGTCGATCCCTCACAATGACGAATTAACACAGAAATTGCGTCGCTATGAAATACTATAGGTTCAATGTCTTCCATTTTTAAATCGAGGAGCGTTTCTATGGCAACGGCAAGATCTCCTATTGGGAGGCGAATATCCTTTTCGGATGAACTATTCCTTCTTTACGGCATCCGTCGATCCGCCACAATGACGAATTAACACAGAAATTGCATCGCATTGAAATACTATAGGTTCTATGACTTCTCTTTCTAAATCGAGGAGCGTTTCTATGGCAACGACAGGATCTCCTATTGGGATGAGAGTATCTCATGTCGGATGCACTATTCCTTCTTTATTGCATCCGTCGATCCCTCACAATAACGAATTAACACAGAAATTGCGTCGCCATGAAATACTATAGGTTCTAGGACTTATCTTTCTAAATCGGGGAACAATCCTATGGCAACGACAGGATCCCCTATTGGGAGAGAAGTATCTCATGTAGGATGCACTATTCCTTCTTTATTGCATCCGTCGCTCCCTCACAATGACAAATTAACACAGAAATTGCGACGCTATGAAATGCTATAGGTCCTATTCCTTCTCTTTCTAAATCGAGGAACGTTTCTATGGCAACGACAGGATTTTATATTGAGAGGGGAGTATCTCTTTTTGGATGCACTATTCCTTCTTTATTGCATCCGTCGATCCCTCACAATGACGAATTAACACAGAAATTGCTTCGCTATGAAATGCTATAGGTTCTATGACTTCTCTTTCTAAATCGAGGAGCGTTTCTATGGCAACGACAGGATCTCCTATTGGGAGGCCAGTATCTCATGTCGGATGCACTATTCCTTCTTTATTGCATCCGTCGATCCCTCACAATGACGAATTAACACAGAAATTGCGTCGCTATGAAATACTATAGGTCCTATGCCTTCTCTTTCTAAATCGAGGAACGATCCTATGGCAACGACAGGATCTTCTATTGGGAGGCGAGTATCTCATGTCGGATGCACTATTCCTTCTTTATTGCATCCGTCGATCCCTCTAAATGACGAATTAACACAGAAATTGCGTCGCTATGAAATACTATAGGTACTATGACTTAACTTTCTAAATCGAGGGGTGTTTCTATGGCAACGACAGGATCTCCTATTGGGAAGCGAATATTTCTTTACGGATGCACTATTCCTTCTTTATTGCATCCGTCGATCCCTCACAATGACGAATTAAAACAGAAATTGCGTCGCCATGAAATACTATAATTTCTACGCCTTCTCTTTCTAAATCGAGTAACGTTCCTATGGCAACGACAGGATTTTATATTGAGAGGGGAGTATCTCTTTTTCGATGCACTATTCCTTCTTTATTGCATCCATCGATCCCTGACAATGACGAATTAATACAGAAATTGCGTCGCTATGAGATACTATAGGTCCTATTCCTTCTCTTTCTAAATCGAGGAACGTTTCTATGGCAACGACAGGATTTTATATTGAGAGGGGAGTATCTCTTTTTGGATGCACTATTCCTTCTTTATTGCATCCGTCGATCCCTCACAATGACGAATTAACACAGAAATTGCGTCGCTATGAGATACTATAGGTCCTATGACTTCTCTTCCTAAATCGAATAACGATCCTATGGCAACGACAGGATCTCCTATTTGGAGGCGAGTATCTCATGTCGGATGCACTATTCCTTCTTAATTGCATTCGTCGGTCCCTCACAATGACGAATTAACACAGAATTTGCGTCGCTATGATATACTATAGGTTCTATGACTTCTCTTTCTAAATCGAGGAGCGTTTCTATGGCAACGACAGGATCATCTATTGGGAAGCGAGGATCTCTTTTCGGATGCACTACTCCTTCTTTATTGCAACCGTCGATCCCTCACAATGACGAATTGACACAGAAATTGCGTCGCTGTGAAATACTATAAGTTCTACGCTTTCTCTTTATAAATCGAGGAACCTTTCTGTGGCAACACAGGATCTTTTATTGAGAGCGGAGTATCTCTTTTCGGATGCACTACTCCTTCTTTATTGCAACCGTCGATCCCTCACAATGACGAATTGACACAGAAATTGTGTCGCTATGAAATACTATAGGTTCCATGCTTTGTTTTTTTGAATCGAGGAGCGTTACTATGGCAACGACAGGATCTCCTTTAGGGAGGCGAGTTTCTCATGTCGGATATACTATTCCTTCTTTATTGCATCCGTCGATCGCTCACAATGATGAATTAACACAGAAATTGCGTCGCTATCAAATACTATAGGTTCTATGCCTTCCCTTTCTAAATCGAGGAGCTTTTCTATGGCAACGAGACGATCTCCTATTGGGAGGCGAATAACTCTTTTCGGATGCAGTATTCCTTCTTTACTGCATCCGTCGATCCGCCACAATGACGAAGTAACACAGAAATTGCTTCGCTATGAAATACTATAGGTTCTATGCCTTCTCTTACTAAATCGAGGAACGATCCTATGGCAACGACAGGAACTCCTATTGGGAGGCGAGTATCTCATGTCGGATGCACTAATCCTTCTTTATTGCAACCGTCGATCCCTCACAATGACGAATTGACACAGAAATTGCGTCGCTATGAAATACTATAGGTTCTATGACTTCTCTTTCCAAATCGAGGAACGATCCTATGGCAACGACAGGATCTCCAATTGGAAGGCGAGTATCTCAAGTCGGATGCACAATTCCTTCTTTATTGCATCCGTCGATCCCTCACAATGACGAATTAACACAGAAATTGCGTCGCTATGAAATACTATAGGTTCAATGTCTTCCATTTTTAAATCGAGGAGCGTTTCTATGGCAACGGCAAGATCTCCTATTGGGAGGCGAATATCCTTTTCGGATGAACTATTCCTTCTTTACGGCATCCGTCGATCCGCCACAATGACGAATTAACACAGAAATTGTTCGCTATGAAATACTATAGGTTCTATGCCTTCTCTTTCTAAATCGAGGAACGCTCCTATGGCAACGACAGGATCTCCTATTGGGAGGCAAGTATTTCATTTCGGATGCACTATTCCTTCATTATTGCAGCCGTCGATCCGTCACAATGACGAGTTAACACAGAAATTGCGTCGCTATGAAATACTGTAGATTCTATGACTTCTCTTTCTAAATCGAGGAGCGTTTCTATGGCAACGACAGGATCTCCTATTGGGAGGCGTGTATCTCATGTCGGATGCACTATTCCTTCTTTATTGCATTCGTCGATCCCTCAGAATGACGAATTAACACAGAAATTGCTTCGCTCTGAAATACTATAGGTTCTATGACTTCTCTTTCTAAATCGTGGAGCGTTTCTATGGCAACGACAGGATCTCCTATTGGGAGGCAAGTATCTCATGTCGGATGCACTATTCCTTCTTTATTGCTTCCGTCGATCCCTCAAATTGACGAATTAACACAGAAATTGCGACGCTATGAAATGCTATATGTCCTATGCCTTCTCTTTCTAAATCGAGGATCGATCCTATGGCAACAACAGGATCTTCATTTGGGAGACGAGTATCTCATGTCGGATTCACTATTACTTCTTTATTGCATCCGTCGATCCCTCACAATGACGAATTAACACAGAAATTGCGTCGCTATGAAATACTGTAGATTCTATGACTTCTCTTTCTAAATCGAGGATCGTTTCTATGGCAACGACAGGATCATCCATTGGGAGGTTAGTATCTCTTTTCGGGTGCACTATTCCTTCTTTATTGCTTCCGTCGATCCCTCACAATGACGAATTAACACAGAAATTGAGTCGCTATGAAATACTATAGGTCCTATGCCTTCTCTTCCTAAATCGAGTAACGATCCTATGGCAACGACAGGATCTCCTATTGGGAGGCGAGTATCTCATGTCGGATGCACTATTCCTTCTTTATTGCATCCATCGATCCCTCACAATGACGAATTAACACAGAAATTGCGTCGCTATGAAATACTATAGGTTCTATGACTTCTCTTTCCATATCGAGAAGCGTTTCTATGGCAACGAAAGGATCTCCTATTGGGAGGCAGGGTATCTCATGTCGGATGCACTATTCCTTCTTTATTGCATCCGTCGATCCCTCTAAATGACGAATTAACAAAGAAATTGCGTCGCTATGAAATACTATAGGTTCTATGACTTCCCTTTCTAAATCGAGGGGCGTTTCTATGGCAACGACAGGATCTCCTATTGGGAAGCGAATATCTCATTTCGGATGCACTATTCCTTCTTTATTGCTTCCGTCGATCCCTCACAATGACGAATTAACACTGAAATTGCGTCGCTATGAAATATTACAATTTCTACGCCTTCGCTTTCTAAATCGAGGAACGTTTCTATGGCAACGACAGGATTTTATATTGAGAGGGGAGTATCACTTTTTGGATGCACTATGCCTTCTTTATTGCATCCATCGATCCCTCACAATGACGAATTAACACAGAAATTGCGTTACTATGAAATACTATAAATTCTATGACTCCTCTTTCTAAATCGAGGAGCGTTTCTATGGCAACGACAGGATCTCCTATTGGGAGGCGAGTATCCCATGTCGGATGCACTATTCCTTCTTTATTGCATCCGTCGATCCCTCACACTGACGAATTAACTCAGAAATTGTGTCGCTATGAAATACTATAGGTTCCATGCTTTGTCTTTCTGAATCGAGGAGCGTTACTATGGCAACGACAGGATCTCCTATTGGGAGCCGAGTATCTCATGTCGGATGCACTATTCCTTCTTTATTGCATCCGTCGATCCCTCACAATGATGAATTAACACAGAAATTGCGTCGCTATCAAATACTATAGGTTCTATGCCTTCCCTTTCTAAATCGAGGAGCGTTTCTATGGCAACGACAGGATCTCCTATTGGGAGGCGAGTATCTCATGTCGGATGCACTATTCCTTCTTTATTGCATCCGTCGATCCCTCACAATGATGATTAACACAGAAATTTCGTCGCCATCAAATACTATAGGTTCTATGCCTTCCCTTTCTAAATCGAGGAGCGTTTCTATGGCAACGACAGGATCTCCTATTGGGAGGCGAGTATCTCATGTCGGATCCACTATTCCTTATTTATTGCATCCGTCGATCCCTCACAATGATGATTAACACAGAAATTTCGTCGCCATCAAATACTATAGGTTCTATGCCTTCCCTTTCTAAATCGAGGAGCGTTTCTATGGCAACGACAGGATCTCCAATTGGGAGGCGAGTATCTCATGTCGGATCCACTATTCCTTATTTATTGCATCCGTCGATCCCTCACAATGACGAATTAACGCAGAAATTGCGTCGCTATGAAATACTATAGGTCCTATGCCTTCTCTTTCTAAATCGAGGAACGATCCTATGGCAACGACAGGATCTCCAATTGGGAGGCGAGTATCTCATGTCGGATGCACTATTCCTTCTTTATTGCATCCGTCGATCCCTCACAATGACGAATTAACTCAGAAATTGCGTCGCTATGAAATACTATAGCCTCCATGCTTTCCCTTTCTGAATCGAGGAGCGTTTCTATGGCAACGGCAGGATCTCCAATTGTGAGGCGAGTATCTCATGTCGGATGCACTATTCCTTCTTTATTGCATCCGTCGATCCCTCACAATGACGAATTAACACAGAAATTGCGTCGCTATGAAATACTATAGGTTCTATGCCTTCTCTTTCTAAATCGAGGAGCGTTTCTATGGCAACGACAGGATCTCCTATTGGGAGGCGAATAACTCTTTTCGGATGCAGTATTCCTTCTTTACTGCATCCGTCAATCCGCCACAATTACGAATTGACACAGAAATTCCTTCGCTATGAAATACTATAGGTTATATGCCTTCTCTTTCTAAATCGAGGAACGATCCTATTTCAACGACAGGATCTCCTATTGGGAGGCGAGTATCTCATGTCGGATGGACTATTCCTTCTTTATTGCATCCGTCGATCCCTCAGAATGACGAATTAACACAGAAATTGCGTCGCTATGAAATACTGTAGATTCTATGACTTCTCTTTCTAAATCGAGGATCGTTTCTATGGCAACGACAGGATCATCCATTGGGAGGTTAGTATCTCTTTTCGGGTGCACTATTCCTTCTTTATTGCTTCCGTCGATCCCTCACAATGACGAATTAACACAGAAATTGCGTCGCTATGAAATACTATAGGTCCTATGCCTTCTCTTCCTAAATCGAGTAACGATCCTATGGCAACGACAGGATCTCCTATTGGGAGGCGAGTATCTCATGTCGGATGCACTATTCCTTCTTTATTGCATCCATCGATCCCTCACAATGACGAATTAACACAGAAATTGCGTCGCTATGAAATACTATAGGTTCTATGACTTCTCTTTCCATATCGAGAAGCGTTTCTATGGCAACGAAAGGATCTCCTATTGGGAGGCAGGGTATCTCATGTCGGATGCACTATTCCTTCTTTATTGCATCCGTCGATCCCTCTAAATGACGAATTAACAAAGAAATTGCGTCGCTATGAAATACTATAGGTTCTATGACTTCCCTTTCTAAATCGAGGGGCGTTTCTATGGCAACGACAGGATCTCCTATTGGGAAGCGAATATCTCATTTCGGATGCACTATTCCTTCTTTATTGCTTCCGTCGATCCCTCACAATGACGAATTAACACTGAAATTGCGTCGCTATGAAATATTACAATTTCTACGCCTTCGCTTTCTAAATCGAGGAACGTTTCTATGGCAACGACAGGATTTTATATTGAGAGGGGAGTATCACTTTTTGGATGCACTATGCCTTCTTTATTGCATCCATCGATCCCTCACAATGACGAATTAACACAGAAATTGCGTTACTATGAAATACTATAAATTCTATGACTCCTCTTTCTAAATCGAGGAGCGTTTCTATGGCAACGACAGGATCTCCTATTGGGAGGCGAGTATCCCATGTCGGATGCACTATTCCTTCTTTATTGCATCCGTCGATCCCTCACACTGACGAATTAACTCAGAAATTGTGTCGCTATGAAATACTATAGGTTCCATGCTTTGTCTTTCTGAATCGAGGAGCGTTACTATGGCAACGACAGGATCTCCTATTGGGAGCCGAGTATCTCATGTCGGATGCACTATTCCTTCTTTATTGCATCCGTCGATCCCTCACAATGATGAATTAACACAGAAATTGCGTCGCTATCAAATACTATAGGTTCTATGCCTTCCCTTTCTAAATCGAGGAGCGTTTCTATGGCAACGACAGGATCTCCTATTGGGAGGCGAGTATCTCATGTCGGATGCACTATTCCTTCTTTATTGCATCCGTCGATCCCTCACAATGATGATTAACACAGAAATTTCGTCGCCATCAAATACTATAGGTTCTATGCCTTCCCTTTCTAAATCGAGGAGCGTTTCTATGGCAACGACAGGATCTCCTATTGGGAGGCGAGTATCTCATGTCGGATCCACTATTCCTTATTTATTGCATCCGTCGATCCCTCACAATGATGATTAACACAGAAATTTCGTCGCCATCAAATACTATAGGTTCTATGCCTTCCCTTTCTAAATCGAGGAGCGTTTCTATGGCAACGACAGGATCTCCAATTGGGAGGCGAGTATCTCATGTCGGATCCACTATTCCTTATTTATTGCATCCGTCGATCCCTCACAATGACGAATTAACGCAGAAATTGCGTCGCTATGAAATACTATAGGTCCTATGCCTTCTCTTTCTAAATCGAGGAACGATCCTATGGCAACGACAGGATCTCCAATTGGGAGGCGAGTATCTCATGTCGGATGCACTATTCCTTCTTTATTGCATCCGTCGATCCCTCACAATGACGAATTAACTCAGAAATTGCGTCGCTATGAAATACTATAGCCTCCATGCTTTCCCTTTCTGAATCGAGGAGCGTTTCTATGGCAACGGCAGGATCTCCAATTGTGAGGCGAGTATCTCATGTCGGATGCACTATTCCTTCTTTATTGCATCCGTCGATCCCTCACAATGACGAATTAACACAGAAATTGCGTCGCTATGAAATACTATAGGTTCTATGCCTTCTCTTTCTAAATCGAGGAGCGTTTCTATGGCAACGACAGGATCTCCTATTGGGAGGCGAATAACTCTTTTCGGATGCAGTATTCCTTCTTTACTGCATCCGTCAATCCGCCACAATTACGAATTGACACAGAAATTCCTTCGCTATGAAATACTATAGGTTATATGCCTTCTCTTTCTAAATCGAGGAACGATCCTATTTCAACGACAGGATCTCCTATTGGGAGGCGAGTATCTCATGTCGGATGGACTATTCCTTCTTTATTGCATCCGTCGATCCCTCAGAATGACGAATTAACACAGAAATTGCGTCGCTATGAAATACTGTAGATTCTATGACTTCTCTTTCTAAATCGAGGATCGTTTCTATGGCAACGACAGGATCATCCATTGGGAGGTTAGTATCTCTTTTCGGGTGCACTATTCCTTCTTTATTGCTTCCGTCGATCCCTCACAATGACGAATTAACACAGAAATTGCGTCGCTATGAAATACTATAGGTCCTATGCCTTCTCTTCCTAAATCGAGTAACGATCCTATGGCAACGACAGGATCTCCTATTGGGAGGCGAGTATCTCATGTCGGATGCACTATTCCTTCTTTATTGCATCCATCGATCCCTCACAATGACGAATTAACACAGAAATTGCGTCGCTATGAAATACTATAGGTTCTATGACTTCTCTTTCCATATCGAGAAGCGTTTCTATGGCAACGAAAGGATCTCCTATTGGGAGGCAGGGTATCTCATGTCGGATGCACTATTCCTTCTTTATTGCATCCGTCGATCCCTCTAAATGACGAATTAACAAAGAAATTGCGTCGCTATGAAATACTATAGGTTCTATGACTTCCCTTTCTAAATCGAGGGGCGTTTCTATGGCAACGACAGGATCTCCTATTGGGAAGCGAATATCTCATTTCGGATGCACTATTCCTTCTTTATTGCTTCCGTCGATCCCTCACAATGACGAATTAACACTGAAATTGCGTCGCTATGAAATATTACAATTTCTACGCCTTCGCTTTCTAAATCGAGGAACGTTTCTATGGCAACGACAGGATTTTATATTGAGAGGGGAGTATCACTTTTTGGATGCACTATGCCTTCTTTATTGCATCCATCGATCCCTCACAATGACGAATTAACACAGAAATTGCGTTACTATGAAATACTATAAATTCTATGACTCCTCTTTCTAAATCGAGGAGCGTTTCTATGGCAACGACAGGATCTCCTATTGGGAGGCGAGTATCCCATGTCGGATGCACTATTCCTTCTTTATTGCATCCGTCGATCCCTCACACTGACGAATTAACTCAGAAATTGTGTCGCTATGAAATACTATAGGTTCCATGCTTTGTCTTTCTGAATCGAGGAGCGTTACTATGGCAACGACAGGATCTCCTATTGGGAGCCGAGTATCTCATGTCGGATGCACTATTCCTTCTTTATTGCATCCGTCGATCCCTCACAATGATGAATTAACACAGAAATTGCGTCGCTATCAAATACTATAGGTTCTATGCCTTCCCTTTCTAAATCGAGGAGCGTTTCTATGGCAACGACAGGATCTCCTATTGGGAGGCGAGTATCTCATGTCGGATGCACTATTCCTTCTTTATTGCATCCGTCGATCCCTCACAATGATGATTAACACAGAAATTTCGTCGCCATCAAATACTATAGGTTCTATGCCTTCCCTTTCTAAATCGAGGAGCGTTTCTATGGCAACGACAGGATCTCCTATTGGGAGGCGAGTATCTCATGTCGGATCCACTATTCCTTATTTATTGCATCCGTCGATCCCTCACAATGATGATTAACACAGAAATTTCGTCGCCATCAAATACTATAGGTTCTATGCCTTCCCTTTCTAAATCGAGGAGCGTTTCTATGGCAACGACAGGATCTCCAATTGGGAGGCGAGTATCTCATGTCGGATCCACTATTCCTTATTTATTGCATCCGTCGATCCCTCACAATGACGAATTAACGCAGAAATTGCGTCGCTATGAAATACTATAGGTCCTATGCCTTCTCTTTCTAAATCGAGGAACGATCCTATGGCAACGACAGGATCTCCAATTGGGAGGCGAGTATCTCATGTCGGATGCACTATTCCTTCTTTATTGCATCCGTCGATCCCTCACAATGACGAATTAACTCAGAAATTGCGTCGCTATGAAATACTATAGCCTCCATGCTTTCCCTTTCTGAATCGAGGAGCGTTTCTATGGCAACGGCAGGATCTCCTATTGTGAGGCGAGTATCTCATGTCGGATGCACTATTCCTTCTTTATTGCATCCGTCGATCCCTCACAATGACGAATTAACACAGAAATTGCGTCGCTATGAAATACTATAGGTTCTATGCCTTCTCTTTCTAAATCGAGGAGCGTTTCTATGGCAACGACAGGATCTCCTATTGGGAGGCGAATAACTCTTTTCGGATGCAGTATTCCTTCTTTACTGCAACCGTCAATCCGCCACAATTACGAATTGACACAGAAATTCCTTCGCTATGAAATACTATAGGTTATATGCCTTCTCTTTCTAAATCGAGGAACGATCCTATTTCAACGACAGGATCTCCTATTGGGAGGCGAGTATCTCATGTCGGATGGACTATTCCTTCTTTATTGCATCCGTCGATCCCTCAGAATGACGAATTAACACAGAAATTGCTTCGCTCTGAAATACTATAGGTTCTATGACTTCTCTTTCTAAATCGAGGAGCGTTTCTATGGAAACGACAGGATCTCCTATTGGGAGGCGAGTATCTCATGTCGGATGCACTATTCCTTCTTTATTGCATCCGTCGGTCCCTCACAATGTCGAATTAACACAGAAATTGCTTTGCTATGAAATACTATAGGTCCTATGCCTTCTCTTTCTAAATCGAGGAGCGTTTCTATCGCAACGACAGGATCTCCTATTGGGAGGCGAGTATCTCATGTCGGATGCACTATTCCTTCTTTATTGCATCCGTCGATCCTTCAGAATGACGAATTAACACAGAAATTGCTTCGCTATGAAATACTATAGGTTCTATGACTTCTCTTTCTAAATCGAGGAGCGTTTCTATGGCAACGACAGGATCTCCTATTGGGAGGCAAGTATCTCATGTCGGATGCACTATTCCTTCTATATTGCATCCGTCGATCCCTCACAATGACGAATTAACACAGAAATTGCGACGCTATGAAATGCTATATGTGCTATGCCTTCTCTTTATAAGTCGAGGATCGATCCTATGGCAACGACAGGATCTCCTATTGGGAGACGAGTATCTCATGTCGGATGCACTATTACTTCTTTATTGCATCCGTCGATCCCTCACAATGACGAATTAACACAGAAATTGCGTCGCTATGAAATACTGTAGATTCTATGACTTCTCTTTCTAAATCGAGGATCGTTTCTATGGCAACGACAGGATCATCCATTGGGAGGTTAGTATCTTTTTTCGGGTGCACTATTCTTTCTTTATTGCATCCGTCGATCACTCACAATGACGAATTAATTCAGAAATTGCGTCGCTATGAAACACTATAGGTCCTATGCCTTCTCTTCCTAAATCGAGTAACGATCCTATGGCAACGACAGGATCTCCTATTGGGAGGCGAGAATCTCATGTCGGATGCACTATTCCTTCTTTATTGCATCCGTCGATCCCTCACAATGACGAATTAACACAGAAATTGCGTCGCTATGAGGTACTATTCGTCCTATGCCTTCCCTTTCTAAATCGAGGAACGATCCTATGGCAACGACAGGATCTCCTTTTGGGAGGCGAGTATCTCATGTCGGATGCACTATTCCTTCTTTATTGCATCGGTCGATCCCTCACAATGACGAATTAACACAGAAATTGCATCGCTATGAAATAGTATAGGTTCTATGATTTCTCTTTCAAAATCGAGGAGTGTTTTTTTGGCAACGACAGGATCTCCGATTGGGAGGCGAGTATCTCATGTCGGATGCACTATTCCTTCTTTATTGCATCCGTCGATCCCTCACAATGACGAATTAACACAGTAATTGCGTCGCTATGAAATACTATAGGTTCTATGACTTCTCTTTCTAAATCGAGGAGCGTTTCAATGGCAACGACGAGATCTCCTATTGGGAGGCAAGTATCTCTTTTTGGATGCACTATTCCTTCTTTATTTCATCCGTCGATCCCTCACCATGACGAATTAACACTGAAATTGCTTTGCTATGAAATACTATAGGTCCTATGCCTTCTCTTTCTAAATCGAGGCGCGTTCTATCGCAACGACAGGATCTCCTATTGGGAGGCGAGTATCTCATGTCGGATGCACTATTCCTACTTTATTGCATCCGTCGATCCTTCAGAATGACGAATTAACACAGAAATTGCGTCGCTATGAAATATTGTAGATTCTATGACTTCTCTTTCTAAATCGAGGATCGTTTCTATGGCAACAACAGGATCATCCATTGGGAGGTTAGTATCTCTTTTCGGGTGCACTATTCCTTCTTTATTGCATCCGTCGATCCTTCACAATGACGAATTAACACAGAAATTGCGTCGATATGAAATACTATAGGTCCTATGCCTTCTCTTCCTAAATCGAGTAACGATCCTATAGCAACGACAGGATCTCCTATTGGGAGGCGAGTATCTCATGTCGGATGCACTATTCCTACTTTATTGCATCCGTCGATCCCTCACAATGACGAAATAACACAGAAATTGCGTCGCTATGACATACTATAGTTTCTATGACTTCTCTTTCTATATCGAGAAGCGTTTCTATGGCTACGACAGTATCTCCCATTGGGAGGCGGGAATCTCATGTCGGATGCACTATTCCTTCTTTATTGCATCCGTCGATCCCTCCAAATGACGAATTAACACAGAAATTGCGTCGCTATGAAATACTATAGGCTCTATGACATCCCTTTCTAAATCGAGGGGCCTTTCTATGGCAACGCCAGGATCTCCTATTGGGAAGCGAATTTCTCTTGTCGGATGCACTATTCCTTCTTTATAGCATCCGTCGATCCCTCACAATGACGAATTAAAACCGAAATTGCGTCGCTATGAAATACTATAGGTTCTACGCCTTCTCTTTCTAAAACGAGGAGCGTTTCTATGGCAACGACAGGAACTCCCATTGGGAGGCGAGTATCTCATGTCGGATGCACTATTCCTTCTTTATTGCATTCGTCGATCCCTCACAATGACGAATTAACACAGAAATTGCGTCGCTATGAAATTCTATTGGTTCTATGACTTACCCTTTCTTAATCGAGGAGCGTTTCTATGGCAACGACAGGATCTCCTATTGAGAGGCGCATATCTCTTTCCGGATGCAGTATTCCTTCTTTACTGTATCCGTCGATCCCTCACAATGACGAATTAACACAGAAATTTCTTCGCTATGAAATACTATAGGTTCTATGCCTTCTCTTTCTAAATCGAGGAACAATCCTATGGCAACGAAAGGATCTCCTATTGGGATGCGAGTATCTCATGTTGGATGAACTATTCCTTCGTTATTGCATCCTTGGCTCCCTCACAATGATGAATTTACACAGAAATTGCGTCGCTATGAAATACTATAGGTTCAATGACTTCCCTTTCTAAATCGAGGAGCGTTTCTATGGCAACGACAGGATCTCCTATTGGGAGGCGAAAATCTCTTTTCGGATGCAGCTTTCTTCTTTACTGCATCCGTCGATCCCTCACAATGACGCATTAACACAGAAATTGCGTCGCTATGAAATACCATGGGTTGTATGACTTCTCTTTCTAAATCGATGAACGTTTCTATGGCAACTACATTATGTTCTATTGGGAGGCGAGTTTCTCTTGTCGGATGCACTATTCCATTTTTATTACATCCGTCGATTTCTCACAATGACGAATTAACACAGATTTTGCGTCGCTATGAAATACTATAGGATCTATGCCTTCTCTTTCTAAATCGAGGAACGTTTCTATGGCAACGACAGGATCTTCTATTGGGAGGCAAGTATTTCTTTTCGGATGCACTATTCCTTCTTTATTACATCCGTTGATTTCTCACAATGACGAATAAACACAGAAACTGCGTCACTATGAAATACTATAAGTTCTATGCCTTCTCTTTCTAAATCGAGGAACGTTTCTATGGCAACGACAGGTTCTTCTATTGCGAGGCGAGTATCTCTTTTCGGATGCACTATTCCTTCTTTATTGCATCCGTCGATCCCTCACAATGACGAATTAACACAGAAATGGCGTCGCTATGAAATACTATAGGTCCTATGCCTTCTCTTTCTAAATCGAGGAACCATCCTATGGCAAGTACAGGTTCTCCTATTGGGAGGCGAGTATCTCATGTTGGTTGCACTGTTCCTTCTTTATTGCATTTGTCGATCCCTCACAATGACGAAATAACGCAGAAATTGCGTCGCTATGAAATACTATAGGTTCTGTGACTTCTCTTTCTAAATCGAGGAGCGTTTCTATGGCAACGACAGGATCTCCTATTGGGAGGCGAGTATCTCATGTCGGATGCACTATTCATTCTTTATTGCACCCGTCGATCCCTCACAATGACGAATTAACACAGAAATTGCGTCGCTTTGAGGTACTATAGGTCCTATGGCTTATCTTTCTAAATCGAGGAGCGTTTCTATGGCAACGACAGGATCTCCTATTGGGAGGCGAGTATCTCATGTCGGATGCACTATTCCTCTCTATTGCATCCGTCAATCCCTCACAATGACGAATTAACACAGAAATTGCGTCGCTATGAAATACTATTGGTTCTATGACTCCTATTTCTAAATCGAGGAGCATTTCTATGGCAACGACAGGATCTCCTATTGGGAGGCGAGTATCTCATGTCGGATGCACTATTCCTTCTTTATTGCATCCGTCAATCCCTCACAATGACGAATTAACACAGAAATTGCGTCGCTATGAAATAGTATAGGTTCTATGATTTCTCTTTCTAAATCGAGGAGCGTTTCTATGGCAACGACAGGATCTACTATTAGGAGGCGAGTATCTCATGTCGGATGCACTATTCCTTTTTTATTGCATCCGTCGATCCCTCAAAATGACGAATTAACACAGAAATTGCGTCGCCATGAAATACTATAGGTTATATCACTTCTCTTTCTAAATCGGTGAGCGTTTCTATGGCAGCGACAGGATCTCCTATTGGGGGGCGAGTATCTCATGTTGGTTGCACTATTCCTTCTTTATTGCATCCGTCGATCCCTCACAATGACGAATTAACACAGAAATCGCGTTGCTACGAAATACTAAATGTTCTATGACTGCTCTTTCTAAATCGTGGTGCGTTTCTATGGCAACGAAAGGATCTCCTATTGGGAGGCGAGTATCTCATGTCGGATGCTATATTCCTTGTTTATTGCATCCGTCGATCCCTCACAATGACGAATTAACACAGAAATTGCGTCGCTATGAAATACTATAGGTCCTATGCCATCACTTTCTAAATCGAGGAACCATCCTATGGCAAGTACAGGTTCTCCTATTGGGAGGCGAGTATCTCATGTCGGTTGCACTGTTCCTTCTTTATTGGATTTGTCGAACCCTCACAATGGCGAATTAACACAGAAATAGCGTCGCTATGAAATACTATAGGTTCTATGACTTCTCTTTCTAAATCGAGGAGCGTTTCTGTGGCAACGACAGGATCTCCTTTTGGGAGGCGAGTATCTCATGTCGAATGCACTATTCCTTCTTTATTGCATCCGTTGATCCCTCACAATGACGAATTAACACAGAAATTGCGTCGCTATGAGGTACTATAGGTCCTATGCCCTCCCTTTCTAAATCGAGGAACGATCCTATGGCAACGACAGGATCTCCTATTTGGAGGCGAGTATCTCATGTCGGATGCACTATTCCTTCTTTAATGCATCCGTCGATCCCTCACAATGACGAATTAACACAGAATTGAGTCGCTATGAAATAGTATAGGTTCTATGACTTCTCTTTCTAAATCGAGGAGCGTGTTTATGGCAACGACAGGATCTCCTATTGGGAGGCGAGTATCTCATATCGGATGCACTATTCCTTCCTTATTGCATCCGTCGATCCCTCACAATGACGAATTAACACAGAATTGCATCGCTATGAAATAGTATAGGTTCTATGACTTCTCTTTCTAAATCGAGGAGCGTTTTTATGGCAACGACAGGATCTCCTATTGGGAGGCGAGTATCCCATGTTGGTTGCACTATTCCTTCTTTATTGCATCCGTCGATCCCTCACAATGACTAATTAACACAGAAATTGCGTCGCTGTGAAATACTATGGGTTCTATGACTTCTCTTTCTAAATCGAGGAGCGTTTCTATGGCAACGACAGGATCTCCTATTGGGAGAGAAGTATCTCATGTCGAATGCACTATTCCTTCTTTATTGCATCCGTCGATCCCTCACAATGACGAAATAACACAGAAATTGCGCCGCTATGAAATAGTATAGGTTCTATGACTTCTCTTTCTAAATCGAGGAGGGGTTCTATGGCAACGACAGGATCATCCATTGGGAGGCGAGTATCTCTTTTCGGGTGCACTATTCCTTCTTTATTGCATCCGTCGATCCCTCACAATGACGAATTAACACAGAAATTGCGTCGCTATGAAATACTATAGATTCTATGACTTCTCTTTCTATATCGAGAAGCGTTTCTATGGCTACGACAGTATCTTCCATTGGGAGGCGAGAATCTCATGTCGGATGCACTATTCCTTCTTTATTGCATCCGTCGATCCCTCTAAATGACGAATTAACACAGAAATTGCGTCGCTATGAAATACTATAGGCTATATGACATCCCTTTCTAAATCGAGGGGCCTTTCTATGGCAACGCCAGGATCTCCTATTGGGAAGCGAATTTCTCTTGTCGGATGCACTATTCCTTCTTTATAGCATCCGTCGATCCCTCACAATGACGAATTAAAACCGAAATTGCGTCGCTATGAAATACTATATGTACTATGCCTTCTCTTTCTAAATCGAGGAGCGTTTCTATGGCAACGACAGGATCTCCCATTGGGAGGCGAGTATCTCTTTCGGATGCACTATTCCTTCATTATTGCATTCGTCGATCCCTCATAATGACGAATTAACACAGAAATTGCGTCGCTATGAAATTCTATTGGTTCTATGACTTACCCTTTCTTAATCGAGGACCGTTTCTATGGCAACGACAGGATCTCCTATTGAGAGGCGCATATCTCTTTCCGGATGCAGTATTCCTTCTTTACTGTATCCGTCGATCCCTCACAATGACGAATTAACACCGAAATTTCTTCGCTATGAAATACTATAGGTTCTATGCCTTCTCTTTCTAAATCGAGGAACAATCCTATGGCAACGACAGGATCTCCTATTGGGATGCGAGTATCTCATGTTGGATGAACTATTCCTTCGTAATTGCATCCTTGGCTCCCTCACAATGACTAATTTACACAGAAATTGCGTCGCTATGAAATACTATAGGTTCAAAGACTTCCCTTTCTAAATCGAGGAGCGTTTCTATGGCAACGACAGGATCTCCTATTGGGAGGCGAATATCTCTTTTCGGATGCAGCTTTCTTCTTTACTGCATCCGTCGATCCCTCACAATGACGCATTAACACAGAAACTTTTTCGCTATGAAATACTATAATTTCTATGCCTTCTCTTTCTAACTCGAGGAACGATCCTATGGCAACGACAGGATCTCCTATTAGGAGAGAAGTATCTCATGTCGGATGCACTATTCCTTCTTTATTGCATCCGCCAATCCCTCACAATGACGATTTAACACAGAAATTGCGTCGCTATGAAATACTATAGGTTCTATGACTTCTCTTTCTAAATCGAGGAGCGTTTGTATGGCAACGACAGGATCTCCTATTCGGAGGCGAGTATCTCATGTCAGATGCACTATTCCTTCTTTATTGCATCCGTCGATTCCTCACAATGACGAATTAACACAGAAATTGCGTCGCTATGAAATACCATGGGTTGTATGACTTCTCTTTCTAAATCGATGAACGTTACTATGGCAACTACATTATGTTCTATTGGGAGGCGAGTTTCTCTTGTCGGATGCACTATTCCATTTTTATTACATCCGTCGATTTCTCACAATGACGAATTAACACAGATTTTGCGTCGCTATGAAATACTATAGGTTCTATGCCTTCTCTTTCTAAATCGAGTAACGTTTCTATGACAACGACAGGATCTTCTATTGGGAGGCGAGTATCTCTTTTCGGATGCACTATTCCTTCTTTATTACATCCGTCGATTTCTCACAATGACGAATTAACACAGAAACTGCGTCACTATGAAATACTATAGGTTCTATGCCTTCTCTTTCTAAATCGAGGAACGTTTCTATGGCAACGACAGGTTCTTCTATTGCGAGGAAAGTATCTCTTTTCGGATGCACTATTCCTTCTTTATTGCATCCGTCGATCCCTCACAATGACGAATTAACACAGAAATTGCGTCGCTATGAAATACTATATGTCCTATGCCTTCTCTTTCTAAATCGAGGAACCATCCTATGGCAGGTACAGGTTCTCCTATTGGGAGGCGTGTATCTCATGTCAGATGCACTATTCCTTCTTTATTGCATCCGTCGATCCCTCACACTGACGAATTAACACAGAAATTGCATCGCTATGAAATAGTATAGGTTCTATGACTTCTCTTTCTAAATCGAGGAGCGTTTTTATGGCAAGTACAGGTTCTCCTATTGGGAGGCGAGTATCTCATGTCGGTTGCACTATTCCTTCTTTATTGGATTTGTCGATCCCTCACAATGACGAATTAACACAGAAATTGCGTCGCTATGAAATACTATAGGTTCTATGACTTCTCTTTCTAAATCGAGGAGCGTTTCTATGGTAACGACAGGATCTCCTATTGGGAGGCGAGTATCTCATGTCGGATGCACTATTCCTTCTTTATTGCATCCGTCGATCCCTCACAATGACGAATTAACACAGAAATTGCGTCGCTATGAGGTACTATAGGTCCTATGCCTTCCCTTTCTAAATCGAGGGACGATCCTATGGCAACGACAGGATCTCCTATTGGGAGGCGAGTATTTCTTTTCGGGTGCACTATTCCTTCTTTATTGCATCCGTCGATCCCTCACAATGACGAATTAACACAGAAATTGCATCGCTATGAAATAGTATAGACTCTATGACTTCTCTTTCTAAATCGAGGAGCGTTTTTATGGCAACGACAGGATTATCCATTGGGAGGCGAGTATCTCATGTCGGATGCAGTATTCATTCTTTATTGCATCCGTCGATCCCTCACAATGACGAATTAACACAGAAATTGCGTAGCTATGAAATACTTTTGATTCTATGACTTATCTTTCTAAATCGAGGAGCGTTTCTATGGCAATGACAGGATCATCCATTGGGAGGCGAGTATCTCTTTTCGGGTGCACTATTCCTTCTTTATTGCATCCGTCGATCCCTCACATTGACGAATTAACACAGAAATTGCGTGGCTATGAAATGCTATAGGTTCTATGACTTTTCTTTCTAAATCGAGGAGCGTTTCTATGGCAACGACAGTATCTCCTATTGGGAGGCGAGTATCTCATGTCGGATGCACTATTCCTTCTTTATTGCACCCGTCGATCCCTCACAATGACTAATTAACACAGAAATTGCGTCGCTATGAAATACTTTAGGTCCTATGACTTCTCTATCTAAATCGAGGAGCGTTTCTATGGCAACGACAGGATCTCCTATTGGTAGAGAAGTATCTCATGTCGGATGCACTATTCCTTCTATATTGCATCCGTCGATCCCTCACAGTGACTAATTAACACAGAAATTGCGTCGCTATGAAATACTATAGGTCCTATAACTTCTCTATCTAAATCGAGGAGCGTTTCTATGGCAACGACAGGATCTCCTATTGGGAGAGAAGTATCTCATGTCGGATGCACTATTCCTTCTTTATTGCATCCGTCGATCCCTCACAATGACGAATTAACACAGAAATTGCATCGCTATGAAATAGTATAGACTCTATGACTTCTCTTTCTAAATCGAGGAGCGTTTTTATGGCAACGACAGGATTATCCATTGGGAGGCGAGTATCTCATGTCGGATGCACTATTCATTCTTTATTGCATCCGTCGATCCCTCACAATGACGAATTAACACAGAAATTGCGTAGCTATGAAATACTTTAGATTCTATGACTTATCTTTCTAAATCGAGGAGCGTTTCTATGGCAATGACAGGATCATCCATTGGGAGGCGAGTATCTCTTTTCGGGTGCACTATTCCTTCTTTATTGCATCCGTCGATCCCTCACATTGACGAATTAACACAGAAATTGCGTGGCTATGAAATGCTATAGGTTCTATGACTTTTCTTTCTAAATCGAGGAGCGTTTCTATGGCAACGACAGGATCTCCTATTGGGAGGCGAGTATCTCATGTCGGATGCACTATTCCTTCTTTATTGCATCGGTCGATCCCTCACAATGACGAATTAACACAGAAAGTGCGTCGCTATGAAAGACTGTAGGTCCAATGCCTTCTCTTTCTAAATCGAGCTGCGTTACTATGGCAACGACAGGATCTCCTATTGGGAGGCAAGTATCTCATGTCAGATGCACTATTCCTTCTTTATTGCATCCGTCGGTCCTACACAATGACGAATAGACACAGAAATTGCGTCGCTATGAAATACTATAGATTCTATGACTTCTCTTTCTAAATCGAGGAGCGTTTATATGGCAACGACAGGATCATCCATTGGGAGGCGAGTATCTCTTTTCGGGTGCACTATTCCTTCTTTACTGCATCCGTCGATCCCTCACAATGACGAATTAACACAGAAATTGCGTCGCTATGAAATACTATAGGATCTATGACTTACCTTTCTAAATCGAGGAGCGTTTCTATGGCAACGACAGGATCTCCTAACGGGAGGCGAACATCTCTTTTCGAATGCAGTATTCCTTCTTTACTGCATCCGTCGATCCCTCACAATGACGAATTAACACAGAAATTGCGTCGCTATGAAATACTATAGGTCCTATGCCATCTCTTTCTAAATCGAGGAACCATCCTATGGCAAGTACAGGTTCTCCTATTGGGAGGCGAGTATCTCATGTCGGTTGCACTGTTCCTTCTTTATTGGATTTGTCGATCCCTCACAATGACGATTTAACACAGAAATTGCGTCGCTATGAAATACTATAGGTTCTATGACTTCTCTTTCTATATCGAGAAGCGTTTCTATGGCTACGACAGTATCTTCCATTGGGAGGCGAGAATCTCATGTCGGATGCACTATTCCTTCTTTATTGCATCCGTCGATCCCTCTAAATGACGAATTAACACAGAAATTGCGTCGCTATGAAATACTATATGCTCTATGACATCCCTTTCTAAATCGAGGGGCCTTTCTATGACAACGCCAGGATCTCCTATTGGGAAGCGAATTTCTCTTGTCGGATGCACTATTCCTTCTTTATAGCATCCGTCGATCCCTCACAATGACGAATTAAAACCGAAATTGCGTCGCTATGAAGTACTATATGTTCTATGCCTTCTCTTTCTAAATCGAGGAGCGTTTCTATGGCAACGACAGGATCTCCCATTGGGAGGCGAGTATCTCATGTCGGATGCACTATCCCTTCTTTATTGCATTCGTCGATCCCTCACAATGACGAATTAACACAGAATTTGCGTCGCTATGAAATTCTATTGGTTCTATGACTTACCCTTTCTTAATCGAGGAGCGTTTATATGGCAACGACAGGATCTCCTATTGAGAGGCGCATATCTCTTTCCGGATGCAGTATTCCTTCTTTACTGTATCCGTCGATCCCTCACAATGACGAATTAACACAGAAATTTCTTCGCTATGAAATACAATAGGTTCTATGCCTTCTCTTTCTAAATCGAGGAACAATCCTATGGCAACGACAGGATCTCCTATTGGGAGAGAAGTATCTCATGTCGGATGCACTATTCCTTCTTTATTGCATCCGCCAATCCCTCACAATGACGATTTAACACAGAAATTGCGTCGCTATGAAATACTATAGGTTCTATGACTTCTCTTTCTAAATCGAGGAGCGTTTGTATGGCAACGACAGGATCTCCTATTCGGAGGCGAGTATCTCATGTCAGATGCACTATTCCTTCTTTATAGCATCCGTCGATTCCTCACAATGACGAATTAACACAGAAATTGCGTCGCTATGAAATACCATGGGTTGTATGACTTCTCTTTCTAAATCGATGAACGTTTCTATGGCAACTACATTATGTTCTATTGGGAGGCGAGTTTCTCTTGTCGGATGCACTATTCCATTTTTATTACATCCGTCGATTTCTCACAATGACGAATTAACACAGATTTTGCGTCGCTATGAAATACTATAGTTTCTATGCATTCTCTTTCTAAATCGAGTAACGTTTCTATGACAACGACAGTTTCTTCTATTGCGAGGAAAGTATCTCTTTTCGGATGCACTATTCCTTCTTTATTGCATTCGTCGATCCCTCACAATGACGAATTAACATAGAAATTGCGTCGCTATGAAATACTATAGGTCCTATGCCTTCACTATCTAAATCGAGGAACCATCCTATGGCAGGTACAGGTTCTCCTATTGGGAGGCGAGTATCTCATGTCGGATGCACTATTCCTTCTTTATTGCATCCGTCGATCCCTCACACTGACGAATTAACACAGAAATTGCATCGCTATGAAATAGTATAGGTTCTATGACTTCTCTTTCTAAATCGAGGAGCGTTTTTATGGCAAGTACAGGTTCTCCTATTGGGAGGCGAGTATCTCATGTCGGTTGCACTATTCCTTCTTTATTGGATTTGTCGATCCCTCACAATGACGAATTAACACAGAAATTGCGTCGCTATGAAATACTATAGGTTCTATGGCTTCTCTTTCTAAATCGAGGAGCGTTTCTATGGTAACGACAGGATCTCCTATTGGGAGGCGAGTATCTCATGTCGGATGCACTATTCCTTCTTTATTGCATCCGTCGATCCCTCACAATGACGAATTAACACAGAAATTGCGTCGCTATGAGGTACTATAGGTCCTATGCCTTCCCTTTCTAAATCGAGGGACGATCCTATGGCAACGACAGGATCTCCTATTGGGAGGCGAGTATCTCATGTCGGATGCACTATTCCTTCTTTATTGCATCCGTCGATCCCTCACAATGACGAATTCACACAGAAATTGCATCGCTATGAAATAGTATAAACTCTATGACTTCTCCTACTAAATCGAGGAGCGTTTTTATGGCAACGACAGGATCTCCTATTGGGAGGCGAGTATCTCATGTCGGATGCACTATTCATTCTTTATTGCATCCGTCGATCCCTCACAATGACGAATTAACACAGAAATTGCGTAGCTATGAAATACTTTAGATTCTATGACTTATCTTTCTAAATCGAGGAGCGTTTCTATGGCAATGACAGGATCATCCATTGGGAGGCGAGTATCTCTTTTCGCGTGCACTATTCCTTCTTTATTGCATCCGTCGATCCCTCACATTGACGAATTAACACAGAAATTGCGTGGCTATGAAATGCTATAGGTTCTATGACTTTTCATTCTAAATCGAGGAGCGTTTCTATGGCAACGACAGTATCTCCTATTGGGAGGCGAGTATCTCATGTCGGATGCACTATTCCTTCTTTATTGCATCCGTCGATCCCTCACAATGACTAATTAACACAGAAATTGCGTCGCTGTGAAATACTATAGGTTCTATGACTTCTCTATCTAAATCGAGGAGCGTTTCTATGGCAACGACAGGATCTCCTATTGGGAGGCGAGTATCTCATGTCGGATGCACTATTCCTTCTTTATTGCATCCGTCGATCCCTCACAGTGACGAATTAACACAGAAATTGCATCGCTATGAAATAGTATAGACTCTATGACTTCTCTTTCTAAATCGAGGAGCGTTTTTATGGCAACGACAGGATCTCCTATTGGGAGGCGAGTATCTCATGTCGGATGCACTATTCATTCTTTATTGCATCCGTCGATCCCTCACAATGACGAATTAACACAGAAATTGCGTAGCTATGAAATACTATAGATTTTATGACTTCTCTTTCTAAATCGAGGAGCGTTTCTATAGCAACGACAGGATCATCCATTGGGAGGCGAGTATCTCTTTTCGGGTGCACTATTCCTTCTTTATTGCATCCGTCGATCCCTCACAATGACGAAATAACACAGAAATTGCGACGCTATGAAATGCTATAGGTTCTATGACTTCTCTTTCTAAATCGAGGTACGCTCCTATGGCAACGACAGGATCTCCTATTGGGAGGCGAGTATCTCATGTCGGATGCACTATCCCTTTTTTATTGCATCCGTCGATCCCTCACAATGATGAATTAACACAGAAATTGCATCGCTATGAAATAGTATAGACTCTATGACTTCTCTTTCTAAATCGAGGAGCGTTTTTATGGCAATGACAGGATCTCCTATTGGGAGGCGAGTATCTCATGTCGGATGCACTATTCATTCTTTATTGCATCCGTCGATCCCTCACAATGACGAATTAACACAGAAATTGCGTAGCTATGAAATACTTTAGATTCTATGACTTATCTTTCTAAATCGAGGAGCGTTTCTATGGCAACGCCAGGATCATCCATTGGGAGGCGAGTATCTCTTTTCGGGTGCACTATTCTTTCTGTATTGCATCCGTCGATCCCTCACAATGACGAATTAACTCAGAAATTGCGTCGCTATGAAATACTATAGGTTCTATGATTCTTCTTTCTAAATCGAGGAGCGTTTCTATGGCAACGACAGGATCTCCTATTGGGAGGCGAATATCTCTTTTCGAATGCAGTATTCCTTCTGTACTGCATCCGTCGATCCCTCACAACGACGAAGTAACACAGAAATTGCGTCGCTAAAAAACTATGGGTTCTATGCCTTCTCTTTCTAAATCGAGGGACGTTTCTATGGCAACAACATTATCTTCTATTGGGAGGCGAGTATCTCTTGTCGGATGCACTATTCCATTTTTATTGCATCCGTCGATCCCCATTCTGTGCTATTAGCACAGACATTTCTTCGCTGTGAACTACTATAGGATCTATGCATTTTCTTTCTAAATCGAGGAACAATCCTATGGCAACGAAAGGATCTCCTATTGGGAGAGAAGTATCTCATGTCGGATGCACTATTCCTTCTTTATTGCATCCGCCGATCCCTCACAATGACGATTTAACACAGAAATTGCGTCGCTATGAAATACTATAGGTTCTATGACATCTCTTTCTAAATCGAGGAGCGTTTCTATGGCAACGACATGATCTCCTATTGGGAGACGAGTATCTCATGTCGGATGCACTATTCCATCTTTATAGCATCCGTCGATCCCTCACAATGACGAATTAACACAGAAAATGCGTCGCTATGAAATACTATGGGTTCTATGCCTTCTCTTTCTAAATCGAGGAACGTTTCTATGGCAACAACATTATCTTCTATTGGGAGGCGAGTATCTCTTGTCGGATGCACCGTTCCATTTTTATTGCATCCGTCGATCCCTATTCTGTGCTATTAGCACAGAAATTTCTTCGCTGTGAACTACTATAGGATCTATGCCTTTTCTTTCTGAATCGAGGAACGATCCTATGGCAACGACAGGATCTCCTATTGGGAGGCGAGTATCTCATGTCGGATGCACTATTCCTTCTTTATTGCATTTGTCGATCCCTCACAATGACGAATTAACACAGAAATTGCATCGCTATGAAATAGTATATGTTCTATGACTTCTCTTTCTAAATCGAGGAGCGTTTTTATGGCAACGACAGGATCTCCTATTGGAAGGCGAGTGTCTCATGTCGGATGCACTATTCCTTCTCTATTGCATCCGTCAATCCCTCACAATGACGAATTAACACAGACATTGCGTCGCTATGAAATACTATAGGTTCAATGACTACTCTTTCTAAATCGAGGAGCATTTCTTTGGCAACGACAGGATCTCCTATTGGGAGGCGGGTATCTCGTGTCGGATGCACTATTCCTTCTTTATTGCATCCGTCGATCCCTCACAATGACGAATTAACACAGAAATTGCGTCGTTATGAAATACTATAGGTTCTATGACTTATCTTTCTAAATCGAGGAGCGTTTCTATGGCAACGAAAGGATCTGCTATTGGGAGGCGAGTATCTCATGTCGGATGCACTATTCCTTCTCTATTGCATCCGTCAATCCCTCACAATGACGAATTAACACAGAAATTGCGTCGCTATGAAATATTATAGGTTCTATGACTCCTCTTTCTAAATCGAGGAGCATTTCTATGGCAACGACAGGATCTCCTATTGGGAGGCGAGTATCTCATGTCGGATGCACTATTCCTTCTTTATTGCATCCGTCAATCCCTCACAATGACGAATTAACACAGAAATTGCGTCGCTATGAAATACTATAGGTTCTATGACTTCTCTTTCTAAATCGAGGAGCGTTTTTATGGCAACGACAGGATCTCCTATTAGGAGGCGAGTATCTCATGTCGGATGCACTATTCCTTCTTTATTGCATCCGTCGATCCCTCACAATGACGAATTAACACAGAAATTGCGTCGCTATGAGGTACTATAGGTCCTATCCCCTCCCTTTCTAAATCGAGGAACGATCCTATGGCAACGACAGGATCTCCTATTGGGAGGCGAGTATCTCATATCGGATGCTCTATTCCTTCTTTAATGCATCCGTCGATCCCTCACAATGACGAATTAACACAGAATTGCATCGCTATGAAATAGTATAGGTTCTATGACTTCTCTTTCTAAATCGAGGAGCGTTTTTATGGCAACGCCAAGATCTCCTAATGGGAGGCGAGTATCTCATGTCGGATGCACTATTCCTTCCTTATTGCATCCGTCGATCCCTCACAATGACGAATTAACACAGAAATTGCGACGCTATGAAATGCTATAGGTTCTATGACTTCTCTTTCTAAATCGAGGAGCGATTCTATGGCAACGACAGTATCTCCTATTGGGAGGCGAGTATCTCATGTCGGATGCACTATTCCTTCTTTATTGCATCCGTCGATCCCTCACAATGACTAATTAACACAGAAATTGCGTCGCTGTGAAATACTATAGGTTCTATGACTTCTCTTTCTAAATCGAGGAGCGTTTCTATGGCAACGACAGGATCTCCTATTGGGAGAGAAGTATCTCATGTCGAATGCACTATTCCTTCTTTATTGCATCCCTCGATCCCTCACAATGACGAAATAACACAGAAATTGCGTCGCTATGAAATGCTATAGGTTCTATGACTTCCCTTTCTAAATCGAGGAGCGTTTCTATGGCAACGACAGGATCTCCTATTGGGAGGCGAATATCTCTTTTCGAATGCAGTATACCTTCTTTACTGCATCCGTCGATCCCTCACAATGACGAATTAACACAGAAATTGCGTCGCTATGAAATACCATAGGTCCTTTGCCTTCTCTTACTAAATCGAGGAACCATCCTATGGCAAGGACAGGATCTCCTATTGGGAGGCGAAAATCTCATGTCGGTTGCACTGTTCCTTCTTTATTGCATTCGTCGATCCCTCACAATGACGAATTACCACAGAAATTGCGCCGCTATGAAATAGTATAGGTTCTATGACTTCTCTTTCTAAATCGACGAGCGTTTTTATGGCAACGACAGGATCTTCTATTGGGAGGCGAGTATCTCATGTCGGATGCACTACTCCTTCTTTATTGCATCGGTCGATCCCTCACAATGACGAATTAACACAGAAAGTGCGTCGCTATGAAAGACTGTAGGTCCAATGCCTTCTCTTTCTAAATCGAGCTGCGATACTATGGCAACGACAGGATCTCCTATTGGGAGGCGAGTATCTCATGTCAGATGCACTATTCCTTCTTTATTGCATCCGTCGGTCCTACACAATGACGAATTGACACAGAAATTGCGTCGCTATGAAATACTATAGATTGTATGACTTCTCTTTCTAAATCGAGGAGCGTTTCTATGGCAACGACAGGATCATCCATTGGGAGGCGAGTATCTCTTTTCGGGTGCACTATTCCCTCTTTATTGCATCCGTCGATCCCTCACAATGACGAATTAACACAGAAATTGCGTCGCTATGAAATACTATAGGTCCTATGACTTCCCTTTCTAAATCGAGGAGCGTTTCTATGGCAACGACAGGATCTCCCAACGGGAGGCGAATATCTCTTTTCGAATGCAGTATTCCTTCTTTACTGCATCCGTCGATCCCTCACAATGTTGAATTAACACAGAAATCGCGTCGCTATGAAATACTATAGGTCCTGTGCCATCTCTTTCTAAATCCAGGAATCATCCTATGGCAAGTACAGGTTCTCCTATTGGGAGGCGAGTATCTCATGTCGGTTGCACTGTTCCTTCTTTATTGGATTTGTCGCTCGCTCACAATGACGAATTAACACAGAAATTGCGTCGCTATGAAATACCATAGGTTCTAAGACTTCTCTTTCTAAATCGAGGAGCGTTTCTATGGTAACGACAGGATCTCCTATTGGGAGGCGAGTATCTCATGTCGGATGCACTATTCCTTCTTTATTGCATCCGTCGATCCCTCACAATGACGAATTAACACAGAAATTGCGTCGCTATGAGGTACTATAGGTCCTATGCCTTCCCTTTCTAAATCGAGGAACGATCCTATGGCAACGACAGGATCTCCTATTGGGAGGCGAGTATCTCATGTCAGATGCACTATTCCTTCTTTATTGCATCCGTCGATCCCTCACAATGACGAAATAACACAGAAATTGCATCGCTATTAAATAGTATAGACTCTATGACTTCTCTTTCTAAATCGAGGAGCGTTTTTATGGCAACGACAGGATCTCCTATTGGGAGGCGAGTATCTCATGTCGGATGCACTATGCATTCTTCATTGCATCCGTCGATCCCTCACAATGACGAATTAACACAGAAATTGCGTAGCTATGAAATGCTTTAGGTTCTATGACTTTTCTTTCTAAATCGAGGAGCGTTTCTATGGCAGCGACAGTATCTCCTATTGGGAGGCGAGTATCTCATGTCGGATGCACTATTCCTTCTTTATTGCATCCGTCGATCCCTCACAATGACTAATTAACACAGAAATTTCGTCGCTATGAAATACTATAGGTTCTATGACATCTCTATCTAAATCGAGGAGCGTTTCTATGGCAACGACAGGATCTCCTATTGGGAGAGAAGTATCTCATGTCGGATGCACTATTCCTTCTTTATTGCATCCGTCGATCCCTCACAATGACGAAATAACACAGAAATTGCGGCGCTATGAAATGCTATAGGTCCTATGCCTTCTCTTCCTAAATTGAGGAACGATCCTATGGCAACGACAGGATCTCCTATTGGGAGGCGAGTATCTCATGTCGGATGCACTATTCCTTCTTTATTGCATCCGTCGATCCCTCACAATGACGAATTAACTCAGAAATTGCGTCGCTATGAAATACTATAGGTTCTATGATTCCTCTTTCTAAATCGAGGAGCGTTTCTATGGCAACGATAGGATCTCCTATTGGGAGGCGAGTAACTCATGTCGGATGCACTATTCATTCTTTATTGCATCCGTCGATCCCTCACAATGACAAATTAACACAGAAATTGCGTAGCTATGAAATACTATAGATTCTATGACTTCTCTTTCTAAATCGAGGAGCGTTTCTATGGCAACGACAGGATCATTAATTGGGAGGCGGGTATCTCTTTTCGGGTGCACTATTCCTTCTTTATTGCATCCGTCGATCCCTCACAATGACGAAATAACACAGAAATTGCGACGCTATGAAATGCTATAGGTCCTATGCCTTCTCTTCCTAAATTGAGGAACGATCCTATGGCAACGACAGGATCTCCTATTGGGAGGCGAGTATCTCATGTCGGATGCACTATTCCTTCTTTATTGCATCCGTCGATCCCTCACAATGACGAATTAACTCAGAAATTGCGTCGCCATGAAATACTATAGGTTCTATGATTCTTCTTTCTAAATCGAGGAGCGTTTCTATGGCAACGACAGGATCTCCTATTGGAAGGCGAGTATCTCATGTCGGATGCACTATTCATTCTTTATTGCATCCGTCGATACCTCACAATGACGAATTAACACAGAAATTGCCTAGCTATGAAATACTATAGATTCTATGACTTCTCTTTCTAAATCGAGGAGCGTTTCTATGGCAACGACAGGATCATCCATTGGGAGGCGAGTATCTCTTTTCGGGTGCACTATTCCTTCTTTATTGCATCCGTCGATCCCTCACAATGACGAATTAACACAGGCATTGCGTCGCTATGAAATACTATGGGTTCTATGACTTCCCTTTCTAAACCGAGGCGCGTTTCTATGGAAACGACAGGATCTCCTTTTGGGAGGCGAATATCTCTTTTCGAATGCAGTATTCCTTCTTTACTGCATCCGTCGATCCCTCACAACGACGAAGTAACACAGAAATTGCGTCGCTATGAAATACCGTAGGTTCTATGCCTTCTCTTTCTAAATCGAGGGACGTTTCTATGGCAACAACATTATCTTCTATTTGGAAGCGAGTATCTCTTGTCGGATGCACTATTCCATTTTTATTGCATCCGTCGATCCCCATTCTGTGCTATTAGCACAGACATTTCTACGCTGTGAACTACTATAGGATCTATGCATTTTCTTTCTAAATCGAGGAACAATCCTATGGCAACGACAGGATCTCCTATTGGGAGAGAAGTATCTCATGTCGGATGCACTATTCCTTCTTTATTGCATCCGCCGATCCCTCACAATGACGAGTTAACACAGAAATTGCGTCGCTATGAAATACTATGGGTTCTATGACTTCTCTTTCTAAATCGAGGAGCGTTTCAATGGCAACGACAGGATCTCTTATTGGGAGACGAGTATCTCATGTCGGATGCACTATTCCTTCTTTATAGCATCCGTCGATCCCTCACAATGACGAATTAACACAGAAAATGCGTCGCTATGAAATACTATGGGTTCTATGCCTTCTCTTTCTAAATCGAGGAACGTTTCTATGGCAACAACATTATCTTCTATTGGGAGGCGAGTATCTCTTGTCGGATGCACTATTCTATTTTTATTGCATCCGTCGATCCCTATTCTGTGCTATTAGCACAGAAATTTCTTTGCTGTGAACTACTATAGGATCTATGCCTTTTCTTTCTGAATCGAGGAACGATCCTATGGCAACGACAGGATCTCCTGTAGGGAGAGAAGTATCTCATGTCGGATGCACTATTCCTTCTTTATTGCATCCACCGATCCCTCACAATGACGAATTAACACAGAAATTGCGTCGCTATGAAATACTATAAATTCTATGACTCCTCTTTCTAAATCGAGGAGCGTTTCTATGGCAACGACAGGATCTCCCATTGGGAGGCGAGTATCTCATGTCGGATGCACTATTCCTTCTTTGTTGTATCCGTCGATCCCTCACAATGATAAATTAACACAGAAATTGCATCGCTATGAAATACTATAGGTTCTATGTCTTCCATTTTTAAATCGAGGAGCGTTTCTATGGCAACGACAAGATCTCCTATTGGGAGGCGAATATCCTTTTCGGATGAACTATTCCTTCTTTGCGGCACCCGTCGAACCACCACAATGACGAATTAACACAGATATTGCTTCGCTATGAAATACTATAGGTTCTATGCCTTCTCTTTCTAAATCGAGGAACGATCCTATGGCAACGACAGGATCTCCTATTGGGAGACGAGTATCTCATTTCGGATGCACTATTCCTTCATTATTGCAACCGTCGATCCCTCAAAATGACGAGTTAACACAGAAATTGCGTCACAATGAAATACTATTGATTCTATGACTTCTCATACTAAATCGAAGTGCGTTTCTATGGCAACGACAGGATCTCCTATTGGGAGGCGAGTATCTCATGTCGGATGCACTATTCCTTCCTTATTGCATCCGTCGATCCCTCACAATGACGAATTAACACAGAAATTGCGTCGCTATGAGGTATTATACGTCCTATGCCTTCCCTTTCTAAATCGAGGAACGAACCTATGGCAACGACAGGATCTCCAATTGGGAGGCGAGTATCTCATGTCGGATGCACTATTCCTTCTTTATTGCATCGGTCGATCCCTCACAATGACGAATTAACACAGAAATTGCGTCGCTATGTAATACTATAGGTTCTATGACTCCTCTTCCTAAATCGAGGAGCATTTCTATGGCAACGACAGGATCTCCTATTGGGAGGCGAGTATCTCATGTCGGATGCACTATTCCTTCTATTTAGCATCCGTCGATCCCTCACAATGACGAATTAACACAGAAATTGCGTCGCTATGAAATACTATAGGTTCTATGACTCCTCTTTCTAAATCGAGGAGCATTTCTATGGCAACGACAGGATCTCCTATTGGGAGGCGAGTATCTCATGTCGGATGCACTATTCCTTTTTTATTGCATCCGTCGATCCCTCACAATGACGAATTAACACAGAAATTGCGTCGCTATGAAATACTATAGGTCCTATGCCATCTCTTTCTAAATCGAGGAACGATCCTACGGCAACGACAGGATCTCCTATTGGGAGGCGAGTCTCTCATGTCGGATGCACTATTCCTTCTTTATTGCATCCCTCGATCCCTCACAATGACGAATTAACACAGATATTGCATAGCTATGAAATAGAATAGACTCTAAGACTTCTCTTTCTAAATCGAGGACTGTTTCTATGGCAACGACAGGATCATCCATTGGGAGGCGAGTATCTCTTTTCGGGTGCACTATTCCTTCTTTATTGCATCCGTCGATCCCTCACAATGACGAATTAACACAGAAATTGCGTCGCTATGAAATATTACAGGTTCTATGACTTCCCTTTCTAAATCGAGGAGCGTTTCTATGGCAACGACAGGATCTCCTATTGGGAGGCGAATATCTCTTTTCGAATGCAGTATTCCTTCTTTACTGCATCCGTCGATCCCTCACAATGACGAATTAACACAGAAATAGCGTCGCTATGAAATACTATAGGTCCTATGCCATCTCTTTCCAAATCGAGGAACCATCTTATGGCAAGTACAGGTTCTCCTATTGGGAGGCGAGTGTCTCATGTCGGTTGCACTGTTCCTTCTTTATTGGATTTGTCGATCCCTCACAATGACGTATTAACACAGAAATTGCGTCGCTATGAATTACTATAGGTTCTATGACATCTCTTTCTAAATCGAGGAGCGTTTCTATGGCAACGACAGGATCTCCTATTGGGAGGCGAGTATCTCATGTCGGATGCACTATTCCTTCTTTATTGCATCCGTCGATCCCTCACAATGACGAATTAACATAGAAATTGCGTCGCTATGAGGTACTATATGTCCTATGCCTTCCCTTTCTAAATCGAAGAACGATCCTATGGTAACGACAGTATCTCCTATTGGGAGGCGAGTAACTCATGTCGGATGCACTATTCCTTCATTATTGCAACCGTCGATCCCTCACAATGACGAGTTAACACAGAAATTGCGTCACTATGAAATACTATTGATTCTATGACTTCTCTTTCTAAATCGATGAGCGTTTCTATGGCAACGACAGGATCTCCTATTGGGAGGCGAGTATCTTATGTCGGATGCACTATTCCTTCTTTATTACATCCGTGGATTTCTCACAATGACGAATAAACACAGAAACTGCGTCACTATGAAATACTATAGGTTCTATGATTTCTCTTTCTAAATCGAGGAACGCTTCTATGGCAACGTCAGGTTCTTCTATTGCGGGGCGAGTACCTCTTTTCGGATGCACTATTCCTTTTTTATTGCATCCGTCGATCCTTCACAATGACGAATTAACACAGAAATTGCGTCGCTATGAGGTACTATACGTCCTATGCCTTCCCTTTCTAAATCGAGGAACGATCCTATGGCAAAGACAGGATCTCCTATTGGGAGGAGAGTATCTCATGTCGGATGCACTATTCTTTCTTTATTGCATCGGTCGATCCCTCACAATGACGAATTAACACAGAAATTGCATCGCTATGAAATAGTATAGGTTCTATGACTTCTCTTTCTAAATCGAGGAGTGTTTTTTTATCAACGACAGGATCTCCGATTGGGAGGCGAGTATCTCATGTCGGATGCACTATTCCTTCTCTATTGCATCCGTCAATCCCTCACAATGACGAATTAACACAGAAATTGCGTCGCTATGAAATACTCTAAGTTCTATGACTCCTCTTTCTAAATCGAGGAGCATTTCTATGGCAACGACAGGATCTCCTATTGGGAGGCGAGTATCTCATGTCGGATGCACTATTCCTTCTTTATAGCATCCGTCGATCCCTCACAATGACGAATTAACACAGAAATTTCGTCGCTATGAAATACTATAGGTTCTATGACAAATCTTTCTAAATCGAGGAGCGTTTCTATGGCAACGACAGGATCTCCTATTGGGAGGCGAGTATCTCATGTCGGATGGACTATTCCTTCTCTATTGCATCCGTCAATCCCTCACAATGACGAATTAACACAGAAATTGCGTCGCTATGAAATACTATAGGTTCTATGACTCCTCTTTCTAAATCGAGGAGCATTTCTATGGCAACGACAGGATCTCCTACTGGGAGGCGAGTATCTCATGTCGGATGCACTATTCCTTTTTTATTGCATCCGTCGATCCCTCACAATGACGAATTAACACAGAAATTGCGTCGCTATGAAATACTATAGGTTCTATCACTTCTCTTTCTAAATCGAGGAGCGTTTCTATGGCAACGACAGGATCATCCATTTGGAGGCGAGTATTTCTTTTCGGGTGCACTATTCCTTCTTTATTGCATCCGTCGATCCCTCACAATGACGAATAAACACAGAAATTGCGTCGCTATGAAATACTATACGTTCTATGACTTCTCTTTCTAAATCGTGGAGCGTTTCTATGGCAACGACAGGATCTCCTATTGGGAGGAGAGTATCTCATGTCGGATGCACTATTCCGTCCTTATTGCATCCCTCGATCCCTCACATTGACGAATTAACACAGAAATTGGGTGGCTATGAAATGCTATAGGTTCTATGACTTCTCTTTCTAAATCGAGGAACGATCCTATGGCAACGACAGGATCTCCTATTGGGAGGCGAGTAACTCATGTAGGATGCACTATTCCTTCATTATTGCAACCGTCGATCCCTCACAATGACGAGTTAACACAGAAATTGCGTCACTATGAAATACTATTGATTCTATGACTTCTCTTTCTAAATCGAGGAGCGTTTCTATGGCAACGACAGGATCTCCTATTGGGAGGCGAGTATCTCATGTCGGATGCACTATTCCTTCCTTATTGCATCCGTCGATCCCTCAGAATGACGAATTAACACAGAAATTGCTTAGCTATGAAATACTATAGGTTCTATGACTTCTCTTTCTAAATCGAGGAGCGTTTCTATGGCAACGACAGGATCTCCTATTGGGAGGCGAGTATCTTATGTCGGATGCACTATTCCTTCTTTATTACATCCGTCGATTTCTCACATTGACGAATAAACACAGAAACTGCGTCACTATGAAATACTATAGGTTCTATGCCTTCTCTTTCTAAATCGAGGAACGTTTCTATGACAACGACAGGTTCTTCTATTGCGAGGCGAGTACCTCTTTTCGAATGCACTATTCCATCTTTATTGCATCCGTCGATCCCTCAATATGACGAATTAACACAGAAATTGCGTCGCTATGAAATACTATAGGTCCTATGCCTTTTCTTTCTAAATCGAGGAACCATCCTATGGCAAGTACAGGTTCTCCTATTGGGAGGCGAGTATCTCATGTCGGTTGCACTGTTCCTTCTTTATTGCATTTGTCGATCCGTCACAATAACGAATTAACACAGAAATTGCGTCGCTATGAAATACTATTGGTTCTATGACTTCTCTTTCTAAATCGAGGAGCGTTTCTATGGCAACGACAGGATCTCCTATTGGGAGGCGAGTATCTCATGTCGGATGGACTATTCCTTCTCTATTGCATCCGTCAATCCCTCACAATGACGAATTAACACAGAAATTGCGTCGCTATGAAATGCTATAGCTTCTATGACTCCTCTTTCTAAATCGAGAAGCATTTCTATGGCAACGACAGGATCTCCTACTGGGAGGCGAGTATCTCATGTCGGATGCACTATTCCTTTTTTATTGCATCCGTCGATCCCTCACAATGACGAATTAACACAGAAATTGCGTCGCTATGAAATACTATAGGTTCTATCACTTCTCTTTCTAAATCGAGAAGCGTTTCTATGGCAACGACAGGATCATCCATTGGGAGGCGAGTATCTCTTTTCGGGTGCACTATTCCTTCTTTATTGCATCCGTCGATCCCTCACAATGACGAATTAACACACAAATTGCGTCGCTATGAAATACTATAGGTTCTATGACTTCTCTTTCTAAATCGAGGAGCGTTTCTATGGCAACGACAGGATCTCCTATTGGGAGGCGAGTATCTCATGTCGGATGCACTATTCCTTCCTTATTGCATCCGTCGATCCCTCAGAATGACGAATTAACACAGAAATTGCTTAGCTATGAAATACTATAGGTTCTATGACTTCTCTTTCTAAATCGAGGAGCGTTTCTATGGCAACGACAGGATCTCCTATTGGGAGGCGAGTATCTTATGTCGAATGCACTATTCCTTCTTGATTACATCCCTCGATTTCTCACAATGACGAATAAACACAGAAACTGCGTCACTATGAAATACTATAGGTTCTATGCCTTCTCTTTCTAAATCGAGGAACGTTTCTATGGCAACGACAGGTTCTTCTATTGCGAGGCGAGTACCTCTTTTCGGATGCACTATTCCTTCTTTATTGCATCCGTCGATCCCTCACAATGACGAATTAACACAGATATTGCGTCGCTATGAAATACTATAGGTCCTATGCCTTTTCTTTCTAAATCGAGGAACCATCCTATGGCAAGTACAGGTTCTCCTATTGGGAGGCGAGTATCTCATGTCGGTTGCACTGTTCCTTCTTTATTGCATTTGTCGATCCCTCACAATAACGAATTAACACAGAAATTGCGTCGCTATGAAATACTATAGGTTCTATGACTTCTCTTTCTAAATCGAGGAGCGTTTCTATGGCAACGACAGGATATCCTATTGGGAGGCGGGTATCTCATGTCGGATGCACTATTCCTTCTTTATTGCATCCGTCGATCCCTCACAATGACGAATTCACACAGAAATTGCATCGCTATGAAATAGTATAGGTTCTACGACTTCTCTTTCTAAATCGAGGAGTGTTTTTTTGGCAACGACAGGATCTCCGATTTAAGGCGAGTATCTCATGTCGGATGCACTATTCCTTCTCTATTGCATCTGTCAATCCCTCACAATGACGAATTAACACAGAAATTGCGTCGCTATGAAATACTATAGGTCCTATGACTCCTCTTTCTAAATCGAGGAGCATTTCTATGGTAACGACAGGATCTCCAATTGGGAGGCGAGTATCTCATGTCGGATGCACTATTCGTTCTCTATTGCATCCGTCAATCCCTCAGAATGACGAATTAACATAGAAATTGCGTCGCTATGAAATACTATAGGTTCTATGACTCCTCTTTCTAAATCGAGGAGCATTTCTATGGCAACGACAGGATCTCCTATTGCGAGGCGAGTATCTCATGTCGGATGCACTTTTCCTTTTTTATTGCATCCGTCGATCCCTCACAATGACGAATTAACACAGAAATTGCGTCGCTATGAAATACTATAGGTTCTATCACTTCTCTTTCTAAATCGAGGAGCGTTTCTATGGCAACGACAGGATCATCCATTGGGAGGCGAGTACCTCTTTTCGGGTGCACTATTCCTTCTTTATTGCATCCGTCGATCCCTCACAACGACGAATTAACACAGAAATTGCGTCGCTATGAGGTACTATAGGTCCTATGCCTTCCCTTTCTAAATCGAGGAACGATCCTATGGCAACGACACGATCTCCTATTGGGAGGCGAGTATCTCATGTCGGATGCACTATTCCTTCTTTATTGCATCCGTCGATCCCTCACAATGACGAATTAACACAGAAATTGCATCGCTATGAAATAGTATAGGTTCTATGACTTCTCTTTCAAAATCGAGGAGCGTTTTTATGGCAACGACAGGATCTCCTATTGGGAGGCGAGTATCTCATGTCGGATGCACTATTCCTTCCTTATTGCATCCGTCGATCCCTCACATTGACGAATTAACACAGAAATTGCGTGGCTATGAAATGCTATAGGTTCTATGACTTCTCTTTCTAAATCGAGGAACGTTTCTATGGCAACGACAGGTTCTTCTATTGCGAGGCGAGTACCTCTTTTCGGATGCACTATTCCTTCTTTATTGCATCCGTCGATCCCTCACAATGACGAAATAACACAGATATTGCGTCGCTATGAAATTCTATAGGTCCTATCCCTTTCCTTTCTACATCGAGGAACCATCCTATGGCAAGTACAGGTTCTCCTATTGGGAGGCGAGTATCTCATGTCGGATGCACTATTCCTTCTTTATTGCATCCGTCGATCCCTCACAATGACGAATTCACACAGAAATTGCATCGCTATGAAATAGTATAGGTTCTATGACTTCTCTTTCTAATTCGAGGAGTGTTTTTTTGGCAACGACAGGATCTCCGATTTAAGGCGACTATCTCATGTCGGATGCACTATTCCTTCTCTATTGCGTCCGTCAATCCCTCACAATGACGAATTAACACAGAAATTGCGTCGCTATGAAATACTATAGGTTCTATGACTCCTCTTTCTAAATCGAGGAGCATTTCTATGGCAACGACAGGATCTCCAATTGGGAGGCGAGTATCTCATGTCGGATGCACTATTCCTTCTTTATAGCATCCGTCGATCCCTCACAATGACGAATTAACACAGAAATTGCGTCGCTATGAAATACTATAGGTTCTATGACTTATCTTTCTAAATCGAGGAGCGTTTCTATGGCAACGACAGGATCTCCTATTGGGAGGCGAGTATCTCATGTCGGATGGACTATTCCTTCTCTATTGCATCCGTCAATCCCTCAGAATGACGAATTAACATAGAAATTGCGTCGCTATGAAATACTATAGGTTCTATGACCCCTCTTTCTAAATCGAGGAGTATTTCTATGGCAACGACAGGATCTCCTATTGCGAGGCGAGTATCTCATGTCGGATGCACTATTCCTTTTTTATTGCATTCGTCGATCCCTCACAATGACGAATTAACACAGAAATTGGGTCGCTATGAAATACTATAGGTTCTATCACTTCTCACCTCCTATTGGGAGGCGAGTATCTCTTTTCGGGTGCACTATTCCTTCTTTATTGCATCCGTCGATCCCTCACAATGACGAAATAACACAGAAATTGCGACGCTATGAAATGCTATAGGTTCTATGACTTCTCTTTCTAAATCGAGGTACGATCCTATGGCAACGACAGGATCTCCTATTGGGAGGCGAGTATCTCATGTCGGATTCACTATTCATTCTTTATTGCATCCGTCGATCCCTCACAATGAAGAATTAACACAGAAATTGCGTAGCTATGAAATACTATAGATTCTATGACTTCTCTTTCTAAATCGAGGAGCGTTTCTATGGCAACGACAGGATCATCCATTGGGAGGCGAGTATCTCTTTTCGGGTGCACTATTCCTTCTTTATTGCATCCGTCGATCCCTCACAATGACGAATTAACACAGAAATTACGTCGCTATGAAATACTATAGGTTCTATGACTTCCCTTTCTAAATCGAGGAGCGTTTCTATGGCAACGACAGGATCTCCTATTAGGAGGCGAATATCTCTTTTCGAATGCAGTATTCCTTCCTTACTGCATCCGTCGATCCCTCACAATGACGAATTAACACAGAAATTGCGTCGCTATGAAATACTATAGGTTCTATGCCTTCTCTTTCTAAATCGAGGAACGTTTCTATGGCAACAACATTATCTTCTATTGGGAGGCGAGTATCTCATGTCGGATGCACTATTCCTTCTTTATAGCATCCGTCGATCCCTCACAATGTGGAATTAACACAGAAATTGCGTCGCTATAAATACTATAGGTCCTATGCCTTTTCTTTCTAAATCGAGGAACCATCCTATGGCAAGTACAGATTCTCCTATTGGGAGGCGAGTATCTCATGTCGGTTGCACTGTTCCTTCTTTATTGCATTTGTCGATCCCTCACAATGACGAATTAACACAGAAATTGCGTCGCTATGAGGTACTATACGTCCTATGCCTTCCCTTTCTAAATCGAGGAACGATCCTATGGCAACGACAGGATCTCCTATTGGGAGGCGAGTATCTCATGTCGGATGCACTATTCCTTCTTTATTGCACCGGTCGATCCCTCACAATGACGAATTAACACAGAAATTGCATCGCTATGAAATAGTATAGGTTCTATGACTTCTCTTTCTAAATCGAGGAGCGTTTTTATAGCAACGACATGATCTCCTATTGGGAGGCGAGTATCTCATGTCGGATGCACTACTCCTTCTCTATTGCATCCGTCAATCCCTCACAATGACGAATTAACACAGAAATTGCGTCGCTATGAAATACTATAGGCTCTATGACTTATCTTTCTAAATCGAGGAGCCTTTCTATGGCAACGACAGGATCTCCTATTGGGAGGCGAGTATCTCATGTCGGATGCACTATTCCTTTTTTATTGCATCCGTCGATCCCTCACAATGACGAATTAACACAGAAATTGCGTCGCTATGAAATACTATAGGTTCTATGACTTCTCTTTCTAATTCGAGTAGCGTTTCAATGGCAACGACAGGATCTCCTATTGGCGGGCGAGTATCTCATGTCGGATGCACTATTCCTTCTCTATTGCATCCGTCAATCCCTCACAATGGCGAATTAACACAGAAATTGCGTCGCTATGAAATACTATAGGTTCTATGACTTATCTTTCTAAATCGAGGAGCATTTCTATGGCAACGACAGGATCTCCTATTGGGAGGCGAGTATCTCATGTCGGATGCACTATTCCTTTTTTATTGCATCCGTCGATCCCTCACATTGACGAATTAACACAGACATTGCGTCGCTATGAAATACTATAGGTTCTATCACTTCTCTCCTAAATCGGTGAGCGTTTCTATGGCATTGACAGGATCTCCTATTGGGGGGCGAGTATCTCATGTTGGTTGCACTATTCCTTCTTTATTGCATCCGTCGATCCCTCACAATGACGAATTAACACAGAAATCGCGTTGCTACGAAGTAATAAATGTTCTATGACTGCTCTTTCTAAATCGAGGGGCGTTTCTATGGCAACGACAGGATCTCCTATTGGGAGGCGACTATCTCATGTCGGATGCAATATTCCTTGTTTATTGCATCCGTCGATCCCTCACAATGACGAATTAACACAGAAATTGCGTCGCTATGAAATGCTATAGGTCCTATGCCTTCTCTTTCTAAATCGAAGAACGATCCTATGGCAACGACTGGATCTCCTATTGGGAGGCGAGTATCTCATGTTGGATGCACTATTCCTTCTTTGTTGCATCCGTCGATCCCTCACAATGACGAATTAACACAGAAATTGCGTAGCTATGAAATACTATAGATTCTATGACTTCTCTTTCTAAATCGAGGAGCGTTTCAATGGCAACGACAGGATCATCCATTGGGAGGCGAGTGTCTCTTTTCGGGTGCACTATTCCTTATTTATTGCATCCGTCGATCCCTCACAATGACGAAATAACACAGAAATTGCGACGCTATGTAATGCTATAGGTCCTATGCCTTCTCTTTCTAAATCGAGGAACGATCCTATGGCAACGACAGGATCTCCTATTGGGAGGCGAGTGTCTCATGTCGGATGCACTATTCCTTCTTTATTGCATCCGTCGATCCCTCACAATGACTAATTAACACAGAAATTGCATCGCTATGAAATAGTATAGGTTCTATGACTTCTCTTTCTAAATGGAGGTGCTTTTTTATGGCAACGACAGTATCTCCTATTGGGAGGCGAGTATCTCATGTCGGATGCACTATTCCTTCTTTATTGCATCCGTCGATCCCTCACAATCACTAATTAACACAGAAATTGCGTCGCTATGATATACTATAGGTTCTATGACTTCTCTATCTAAATCGAGAAGCGTTTCTATGGCAACGACAGGATCTCCTATTGGGAGAGAAGTATCTCATGTCGGATGCACTATTCCTTCTTTATTGCATCCGTCGATCCCACACAATGACGAAATAATACAGAAATTGCGACGCTATGAAATGCTATATGTCCTATGCCTTCTCTTTCTAAATCGAAGAACGATCCTATGGCAACGACTGGATCTCCTATTGGGAGGCGAGTATCTCATGTTGGATGCACTATTCCTTCTTTATTGCATCCGTCGATCCCTCACAATGACGAATTAACACAGAAATTGCGTAGCTATGAAATACTATAGATTCTATGACTTCTCTTTCTAAATCGAGGAGCGTTTCAATGGCAACGACAGGATCATCCATTGGGAGGCGAGTGTCTCTTTTCGGGTGCACTATTCCTTATTTATTGCATCCGTCGATCCCTCACAATGACGAAATAACACACAAATTGCGACGCTATGTAATGCTATAGGTCCTATGCCTTCTCTTTCTAAATCGAGGAACGATTCTATGGCAACGACAGGATCTCCTATTGGGAGGCGAGTATCGCATGTCGGATGCTCTATTCCTTCTTTATTGCATCCGTCGATCCCTCACAATGACGAATTAACTCAGAAATTGCGTCGTCATGAAATACTATGGGTTCTATGATTCCTCTTTCTAAATCGAGGAGCGTTTCTATGGCAACGACAGGATCTCCTATTGGGAGGCGAGCATCTCATGTCGGATGCACTATTCATTCTTTATTGCATCCGTCGATCCATCACAAATACGAATTAGCACAGAAATTTCTTCGCTGTGAACTACTATAGGATCTATGCCTTTTCTTTCTAAATCGAATAACGATCCTATGGCAACGACAGGATCTCCTATTGGGATAGAAGTATCTCATGTCGGATGCACTATTCCTTCTTTATTGCATCCGCCGATCCATCACAATGACGATTTAACACAGAAATTGCGTCGCTATGAAATACTATAGGTTCTATGACTTCTCTTTCTAAATCGAGGTGCGCTTCTATGGCAACGACGGGATCTCCTATTGGGAGACGAGTATCTCGTGTCGGATGCACTATTCCTTCTTTATAGCATCCGTCGATCCCTCACAATGACGAATTAACACAGAAATTGCGTCGCTATGAAATACTATGGGTTCTATGCCTTCTCTTTCTAAATCGAGGAACGTTTCTATGGCAACAACATTATCTTCTATTGGGAGGCGAGTATCTCTTGTCGGATGCACTATTCCATTTTTATTGCATCTGTCGATTTCCCACAATGTCGAATTAACACAGGTTTTGCGTCGCTATGAAATACTATAGGTTCTATGCCTTCTCTTTCCAAGTCGAGGAACGTTTCTATGGCAACGACAGGATCTTCTATAGGGAGGCGAGTGTCTCTTTTCGGATGCACTATTCCTTCTTTATTGCATCCGTCGATTTCTCACAATGACGAATAAACACAAAAACTGCGTCACTATGAAATACTATAGGTTCTATGCCTTCTCTTTCTAAATCGATCAACGTTTCTATGGCAACGACAGGATCTCCTATTGAGAGGCGAGTATCTCATGTCGGGTGCAATATTCCTTGTTTACTGCATCCGTCGATCCCTCACAATGACGAATTAACACAGAAATTGCGTCGCTATGAAATACTATAGGTCCTTTGCATTCTCTTACTAAATCGAGGAACCATCCTATGGCAAGGACAGGATCTCCTATTGGGAGGCGAAAATCTCATGTCGGTTGCACTGTTCCTTCTTTATTGCATCCGTCGATAACTCACAATGACGAATTAACACAGAAATTGCGTAGCTATGAAATACTATAGATTCTATGACTTCTCTTTCTAAATCGAGGAGCGTTTCTATGGCAACGACAGGATCATCCATTGGGAGGCGAGTATCTCTTTTCGGGTGCACTATTCCTTATTTATTGCATCCGTCGATCCCTCACAATGACGAAATAACACAGAAATTGCGACGCTATGAAATGCTATAGGTCCTATGCCTTCTCTTTCTAAATCGAGGAACGATCCTATGGCAACGACAGGATCTCCTATTGGGAGGCGAGTATCGCATGTCGGATGCACTATTCCTTCTTTATTGCATCCGTCGATCCCTCACAATGACGAATTAACTATGAAATTGCGTCGTCATGAAATACTATAGGTTCTATGATTCCTCTTTCTAAATCGAGGAGCGTTTCTATGGCAACGACAGGATCTCCTATTGGGAGGCGAGCATCTCATGTCGGATGCACTATTCATTCTTTATTGCATCCGTCGATCCCTCACAATGACGAATTAACACAGACATTGCGTCGCTATGAAATACTATAGGTTCTATCACTTCTCTCCTAAATCGGTGAGCGTTTCTATGGCAACGACAGGATCTCCTATTGGGGGGCGAGTATCTCATGTTGGTTGCACTATTCCTTCTTTATTGCATCCGTCGATCCCTCACAATGACGAATTAACACAGAAATCGCGTTGCTACGAAGTAATAAATGTTCTATGACTGCTCTTTCTAAATCGAGGGGCGTTTCTATGGCAACGACAGGATCTCCTATTGGGAGGCGACTATCTCATGTCGGATGCAATATTCCTTGTCTATTGCATCCGTCGATCCCTCACAATGACGAATTAACACAGAAATTGCGTCGCTATGAAATACTATAGGTCCTATGCCATCTCTTTCTAAATCGAGGAACGATCCTATGGCAACGACAGGATCTCCTATTGGGAGGCGAGTGTCTCATGTCGGATGCACTATTCCTTCTTTATTGCATCCGTCGATCCCTCACAATGACTAATTAACACAGAAATTGCATCGCTATGAAATAGTATAGGTTCTATGACTTCTCTTTCTAAATGGAGGAGCTTTTTTATGGCAACGACAGTATCTCCTATTGGGAGGCGAGTATCTCATGTCGGATGCACTATTCCTTCTTTATTGCATCCGTCGATCCCTCACAATCACTAATTAACACAGAAATTGCGTCGCTATGATATACTATAGGTTCTATGACTTCTCTATCTAAATCGAGAAGCGTTTCTATGGCAACGACAGGATCTCCTATTGGGAGAGAAGTATCTCATGTCGGATGCACTATTCCTTCTTTATTGCATCCGTCGATCCCACACAATGACGAAATAACACAGAAATTGCGACGCTATGAAATGCTATAGGTCCTATGCCTTCTCTTTCTAAATCGAAGAACGATCCTATGGCAACGACTGGATCTCCTATTGGGAGGCGAGTATCTCATGTTGGATGCACTATTCCTTCTTTATTGCATCCGTCGATCCCTCACAATGACGAATTAACACAGAAATTGCGTCGCTATGAAATACTATAGGTTCTATGCCTTATCTTTCTAAATCGAGGAACGTTTCTATGGCAACGACAGGATCTTATATTAGGAGGCGAGGATCTCTTTTCGGATGCACTATTCCTGCTTTATTGCATCCGTTGATCCCTCACAATGGCGAATTAACACGGTAAATGTGTCGCTATGAAGTACTATATGTCCAATGCCTTTTCTTTCTAAATCGAGGAGCGTTTCTATGGCAACGACAGGATCTCCTATTGGGAGGCGAGTATCTCATGTCGGATGCACTATTCGTTCATTATTGCATCCGTCGATCCCTCACAATGACGAATTAACACAGAAATTGCGTTGCTATGAAATACAATAGGTTCTGTGACTTCTCGTCCTAAATCGAGGAGCGTTTTTATGGCAACGACAGGATCTCCTATTGGGAGGCGAGTATCTCATGTCGGATGCACTATTCCTTTTTATTGCATCCGTCGATTCCTCACAATGACGAATTAACACAGAAATTGCGTCGCTATGAAATACTAAAGTTTCTATGACTTCTCTTTCTAAATCGATGTGCGTTTCTATGGCAACGACAGGATCTCCTATTGAGAGGCGAGTATCTCATGTCGGGTGCAATATTCCTTGTTTACTGCATCCGTCGATCCCTCACAATGACGAATTAACACAGAAATTGCGTAGCTATGAAATACTATAGTTTCTATGACTTCTCTTTCTAAATCGAGGAGCGTTTCTATGGCAACGACAGGATCATCCATTGGGAGGCGAGTATCTCTTTTCGGGTGCACTATTCCTTATTTATTGCATCCGTCGATCCCTCACAATGACGAAATAACACAGATATTGTGACGCTATGAAATGCTATAGGTCCTATGCCTTCTCTTTCTAAATCGAGGAACGATCCTATGGCAACGACAGGATCTCCTATTGGGAGGCGAGTATCGCATGTCGGATGCACTATTCGTTCATTATTGCATCCGTCGATCCCTCACAATGACGAATTAACACAGAAATTGCGTCGCTATGAAATACTATAGGTCCTTTGCATTCTCTTACTAAATCGAGGAACCATCCTATGGCAAGGACAGGATCTCCTATTGGGAGGCGAAAATCTCATGTCGGTTGCACTGTTCCTTCTTTATTGCATCCGTCGATCCCTCACAATGACGAATTAACACAGAAATTGCGTAGCTATGAAATACTATAGATTCTATGACTTCTCTTTCTAAATCGAGGAGCGTTTCTATGGCAACGACAGGATCATCCATTGGGAGGCGAGTATCTCTTTTCGGGTGCACTATTCCTTATTTATTGCATCCGTCGATCCCTCACAATGACGAAATAACACAGAAATTGCGACGCTATGAAATGCTATAGGTCCTATGCCTTCTCTTTCTAAATCGAGGAACGATCCTATGGCAACGACAGGATCTCCTATTGGGAGGCGAGTATCGCATGTCGGATGCACTATTCGTTCATTATTGCATCCGTCGATCCCTCACAATGACGAATTAACACAGAAATTGCGTCGCTATGAAATACTATAGGTCCTTTGCATTCTCTTGCTAAATCGAGGAACCATCCTATGGCAAGGACAGGATCTCCTATTGGGAGGCGAAAATCTCATGTCGGTTGCACTGTTCCTTCTTTATTGCATCCGTCGATCCCTCACAATGACGAATTAACACAGAAATTGCGTAGCTATGAAATACTATAGATTCTATGACTTCTCTTTCTAAATCGAGGAGCGTTTCTATGGCAACGACAGGATCATCCATTGGGAGGCGAGTATCTCTTTTCGGGTGCACTATTCCTTATTTATTGCATCCGTCGATCCCTCACAATGACGAAATAACACAGAAATTGCGACGCTATGAAATGCTATAGGTCCTATGCCTTCTCTTTCTAAATCGAGGAACAATCCTATGGCAACGACAGGATCTCCTATTGGGAGGCGAGTATCGCATGTCGGATGCACTATTCCTTCTTTATTGCATCCGTCGATCCCTCACAATGACGAATTAACTCAGAAATTGCGTCGTCATGAAATACTATAGGTTCTATGATTCCTCTTTCTAAATCGAGGAGCGTTTCTATGGCAACGACAGGATCTCCTATTGGGAGGCGAGCATCTCATGTCGGATGCACTATTCATTCTTTATTGCATCCGTCGATCCATCACAAAGACGAATTAACACAGAAATTGCGTCGCTATGAAATACTATAGGTTCTATGACTTCTCCTTCTAAATCGAGGAGCGTTTCAATGGCAACGACAGGATCTCCTATTGGGAGGCGAATATCTCTTTTCGAATGCAGTATTCCTTCTTTACTGAATCCGTCGATCCCTCACAATGACGAATTAACACAGAAATTGCGTCGCTATGAAATACTATGGGTTCTATGCCTTCTCTTTCTAAATCGAGGAACGTTTCTATGGCAACAACATTATCTTCTATTGGGAGGCGAGTATCTCTTGTCGGATGCCCTATTCCATTTTTATTGCATCCGTCGATCCCTATTCTGTGCTATTAGCACAGAAATTTCTTCGCTGTGAACTACTATAGGATCTATGCCTTTTCTTTCTAAATCGAATAACGATCCTATGGCAACGACAGGATCTCCTATTGGGATAGAAGTATCTCATGTCGGATGCACTATTCCTTCTTTATTGCATCCGCCGATCCATCACAATGACGATTTAACACAGAAATTGCGTCGCTATGAAATACTATAGGTTCTATGACTTCTCCTTCTAAATCGAGGTGCGCTTCTATGGCAACGACGGGATCTCCTATTGGGAGACGAGTATCTCGTGTCGGATGCACTATTCCTTCTTTATAGCATCCGTCGATCCCTCACAATGACGAATTAACACAGAAATTGCGTCGCTATGAAATACTATGGGTTCTATGCCTTCTCTTTCTAAATCGAGGAACGTTTCTATGGCAACAACATTATCTTCTATTGGGAGGCGAGTATCTCTTGTCGGATGCACTATTCCATTTTTATTGCATCTGTCGATTTCCCACAATGTCGAATTAACACAGGTTTTGCGTCGCTATGAAATACTATAGGTTCTATGCCTTCTCTTTCCAAGTCGAGGAACGTTTCTATGGCAACGACAGGATCTTCTATAGGGAGGCGAGTGTCTCTTTTCGGATGCACTATTCCTTCTTTATTGCATCCGTCGATTTCTCACAATGACGAATAAACACAAAAACTGCGTCACTATGAAATACTATAGGTTCTATGCCTTTTCTTTCTAAATCGATCAACGTTTCTATGGCAACGACAGGTTCTTCTATTGGGAGGCTAGTATCTCATTTCGGATGCACTATTCCTTCTTTATTGCATCCATCGATCCCTCACAATGACGAATTAACACAGAAATTGCGTCGCTATGAAATACTATAGGTTCTATGCCTTATCTTTCTAAATCGAGGAACGTTTCTATGGCAACGACAGGATCTTCTATTAGGAGGCGAGGATCTCTTTTCGGATGCACTATTCCTGCTTTATTGCATCCGTTGATCCCTCACAATGGCGAATTAACACGGTAAATGTGTCGCTATGAAGTACTATATGTCCAATGCCTTTTCTTTCTAAATCGAGGAGCGTTTCTATGGCAACGACAGGATCTCCTATTGGGAGGCGAGTATCTCATGTCGGATGCACTATTCGTTCATTATTGCATCCGTCGATCCCTCACAATGACGAATTAACACAGAAATTGCGTTGCTATGAAATACAATAGGTTCTGTGACTTCTCGTCCTAAATCGAGGAGCGTTTTTATGGCAACGACAGGATCTCCTATTGGGAGGCGAGTATCTCATGTCGGATGCACTATTCCTTTTTATTGCATCCGTCGATTCCTCACAATGACGAATTAACACAGAAATTGCGTCGCTATGAAATACTAAAGTTTCTATGACTTCTCTTCTAAATCGATGTCCGTTTCTATGGCAACGACAGGATCTCCTATTGAGAGGCGAGTATCTCATGTCGGGTGCAATATTCCTTGTTTACTGCATCCGTCGATCCCTCACAATGACGAATTAACACAGAAATTGCGTCGCTATGAAATACTATAGGTCCTTTGCATTCTCTTACTAAATCGAGGAACCATCCTATGGCAAGGACAGGATCTCCTATTGGGAGGCGAAAATCTCATGTCGGTTGCACTGTTCCTTCTTTATTGAATTCGTCGATCCCTCACAATGACGTATTAACACAGAAAGTGCGTCGCTATGAAAGACTGTAGGTCCAATGCCTTCTCTTTCTAAATCGAGCTGCGTTATTATGGCAAAGACAGGATCTCCTATTGGGAGGCGAGTATCTCATGTCAGATGCACTATTCCTTCTTTATTGCATCCGTCGGTCCCTCACAATGACGAATTGACACAGAAATTGCGTCGCTATGAAATACTATAGATTCTATGACTTCTCTTTCTAAATCGAGGAGCGTTTCTATGGCAACGACAGGATCATCCATTGGGAGGCGAGTATCTCTTTTCGGGTGCACTATTCCTTCTTTATTGCATCCGTCGATCCCTCACAATGACGAAATAACACAGAAATTGCGACGCTATGAAATACTATAGGTTCTATGACTTCTCTTTCTAAGTCGAGGTACGATCCTATGGCAACGACAGGATCTCCTATTGGGAGGCGAGTATCTCGTGTCGGATGCACTATTCCTTCTTTATTGCATCCGTCGGTCCCTCACAATGACGAATTAACTCAGAAATTGCGTTGCTATGAAATACTATAGGTTCTATGATTCCTCTTTCTAAATCGAGGAGCGTTTCTATGGCAACGACAGGATCTCCTATTGGGAGGCGAGTATCTCATTTCGGATGCACTATTCATTCTTTATTGCATCCGTCGATCCCTCACAATGACGAATTAACACAGAAATTGCGTCGCTATGAAATACTATAGGTTCTATGCCTTCTCTTTCTAAATCGAGGAACGTTTCTATGGCAACGACAGGATCTTCTACTAGGAGGCGAGGTTCTCTTTTCGGATGCACTATTCCTTCTTTATTGCATCCGTTGATCCCGCACAATGGCGAATTAACACGGAAATTGTGTCGCTATGAAGTACTATATGTCCTATCCCTTTTCTTTCTATATCGAGGAGCGTTTCTATGGCAACTACTGGATCTCCTATTGGGAGCCGAGTATCTCTTTTCGGATGCACTATTCCTTCTTTATTGCATCCGTCGATCCCTCACAATGACGAATTAACACAGAAATTGCGTCGCTATGAAATACTATAGGTTCTATGACTTCTCTTTCTAATTCGAGTAGCGTTTTTATGGCAACGACAGGATCTCCTATTGAGAGGCGAGTATCTCATGTCGGATGCACTATTCCTTCTTTATTGCATCCGCCGATCCCTCACAATGACGATTTTACACAGAAATTCTTCGCTATGAAATACTATGGGTTCTATGCCGTCTCTTTCTAAATCGAGGAACGTTTCTATGGCAACAACGTTATCTTCTATTGGGAGGCGAGTATCTCTTGTCGGATGCACTATTCCATTTTTATTGCATCCGTCGATTTCTCACAATGTCGAATAAACATAGATTTTGCGTCGCTATGAAATACTATAGGTTCTATGCCTTCTCTTTCTAAATCGAGGAACGTTTCTATGGCAACGACAGGTTCTTCTATTGCGAGGCTAGTATCTCTTTTCGGATGCACTATTCCTTCTTTATTGCATCCATCGATCCCTCACAATGACGAATTAACACAGAAATTGCGCCGCTATGAAATACTATAGGTTCTATGCCATCTCTTTCTAAATCGAGGAACGTCTCTATGGCAACGACAGGATCTTCTATTAGGAGGAGAGGATCTCTTTTCGGATGCACTATTCCTGCTTTATTGCATCCGTTGATCCCTCACAATGGCGAATTAACCCTAAAATAGTGTCGCTATGAAGTACTATATGTCCTATGCCTTTTCTTTCTAAATCGAGGAGCGTTTCTATGGTAACTACAGGATCTCCTATTGGGAGGCGAGTATCTCTTTTCGGATGCACTATTCCTTCTTTATTGCATCCGTCGATCCCTCACAATGACGAATTAACACAGAAATTGCGTCGCTATGAAATACTATAGGTTCTATGACTTCTCTTTCTAATTCGAGTAGCGTTTTTATGGCAACGACAGGATCTCCTTTTGGGAGGCGAGTATCTCATGTCGGATGCACTATTCCTTCTTTATTGCATCCGTCCATCCCTCACAATGACGAATTAACTCAGAAATTGCGTCGCTATGAAATACTATAGGTTCTATGATTCCTCTTTCTAAATCGAGGAGCGTTTCTTTGGCAACGACAGGATCTCCTATTGGGAGGCGAGTATCTCATGTCGGATGCACTATTCCTTCTTTATTACATCCGTGGATTTCTCACAATGACGAATAAACACAGAAACTGCGTCACTATGAAATACTATAGGTTCTATGCCTTCTCTTTCTAAATCGAGGAACGTTTCTATGGCAACGACAGGTTCTTCTATTGCGAGGCGAGTACCTCTTATCGGATGCACTATTCCTTCTTTATTGCATCCGTCGATCCCTCACAATGACGAATTAACACAGAAATTGCGTCGCTATGAAATACTATAGGTCCTATGCCTTTTCTTTCTAAATCGAGGAACCATCCTATGGCAAGTACAGGTTCTCCTATTGGGAGGCGAGTATCTCATGTCGGATGCACTATTCCTTCTTTATTGCATCTGTCGATCCCTCAAAATGACGAATTAACACAGAAATTGCATCGCTATGAAATAGTATAGGTTCTATGACTTCTCTTTCAAAATCGAGGAGCGTTTTTATGGCAACGACAGGACCTCCTATTGGGAGGCGAGTGTCTCATGTCGGATGCACTATTCCTTCCTTATTGCATCCGTCGATCCCTCACATTGACGAATTAACACAGAAATTGCGTGGCTATGAAATGCTATAGGTTCTATGACTTCTCTTTCTAAATCGAGGAGCGTTTCTATGGCAACGACAGTATCTCCTATTGGGAGGCGAGTATCTCATGTCGGATGCACTATTCCTTCTTTATTGCATCCGTCGATCCCTCACAATGACCACTTAACACAGAAATTGCGTCGCTATAAAATACTATAGGTTCCATGGCTTCTCTATCTAAATCGAGGAGCGTTTCTATGGCAACGACAGGATCTCCTTTTGGTAGAGAAGTATCTCATGTCGGATGCACATTTCCTTCTTTATTGCATCCGTCGATCCCTCACAATGACGAAATAACACAGAAATTGCGACGCTATGAAATGCTATAGGTCCTATGCCTTCTCTTTCTAAATCGAGGAACGATCCTATGGCAACGACAATATCTCCTATTGGGAGGCGAGTATCTCATGTCGGATGCACTATTCCTTCTTTATTGCATCCGTCGATCCCTCACAATGACGAATTAACTCAGAAATTGCGTCGCTATGAAATACTATAGGTTCTATGATTCTTCTTTCTAAATCGATGAGCGTTTCTATGGCAACGACAGGATCTCCGATTGGGAGGCGAGTATCTCATGTCGGATGCACTATTCCTTCTTTATTGCATCCGTCGGTCCCTCACAATGACGAATTAACACAGAAATTGCGACGCTATGAAATACTATAGGTTCTATGACTTCTCTTTCTAAATCGAGGAGCGTTTCTATGGCAACGACAGGATCATCCATTGGGAGGCGAGTATCTCTTTTCGGGTGCACTATTCCTTCTTTATTGCATCCGTCGATCCCTCACAATGACGAAATAACACAGAAATTGCGACGCTATGAAATACTATAGGTTCTATGACTTCTCTTTCTAAATCGAGGTACGATCCTATGGCAACGACAGGATTTCCTATTGGGAGGCGAGTATCTCATGTCGGATGCACTATTCCTTCTTTATTGCATCCGTCGATCCCTCACAATGACGAATTAACTCAGAAATAGCGTCGCCATGAAATACTATAGGTTCTATGATTCCTCTTTCTAAATCGAGGAGCGTTTCTATGGCAACGACAGGATCTCCTATTGGGAGGCGAGCATCTCATGTCGGATGCACTATTCATTCTTTATTGCAACCGTCGATCCATCACAAAGACGAATTAACACAGAAATTGCGTAGCTATGAAATACTATAGATTCTATGACTTCTCTTTCTAAATCGAGCAGCGTTTCTATGGCAACGACAGGATCATCCATTGGGAGGCGAGTATCTCTTTTCGGGTGCACTATGACTTCTTTATTGCATCCGTCGATCCCTCACAATGACGAATTAACTCAGAAATTGCGTCGCCATGAAATACTATAGGTTCTATGATTCCTCTTTCTAAATCGAGGAGCGTTTCTATGGCAACGACAGTATCTCCTATTGGGAGGCGAGTAACTCATGTCGGATGCACTATTCCTTCATTATTGCAACCGTCGATTCCTCACAATGACGAGTTAACACAGAAATTGAGTCACTATGAAATACTATTGATTCTATGACTTCTCTTTCTAAATCGAGGAGCGTTTCTATGGCAACGACACGATCTCCTATTGGGAGGCGAGTATCTCATGTCGGATGCACTATTCCTTCCTTATTGCATCCGTCGATCCCTCAGAATGACGAATTAACACAGAAATTGATTAGCTATGAAATACTATAGGTTCTATGACTTCTCTTTCTAAATCGAGGAGCGTTTCTATGGCAACGAGAGGATCTCCTATTGGGAGGCGTGTATCTTATGTCGGATGCACTATTCCTTCTTTATTACATCCGTCGATTTCTCACAATGACGAATAAACACAGAAACTGCGTCACTATGAAATGCTATAGGTTCTATGCCTTCTCTTTCTAAATCGAGGAACGTTTCTATGGCAACGACAGGTTCTTCTATTGCGAGGCGAGTACCTCTTTTCGGATGCACTATTCCTTCTTTATTGCATCCGTCGATCCCTCACAATGACGAATTAACACAGAAATTGCGTCGCTATGAAACACTATAGGTCCTATGCCTTTTCTTTCTAAATCGAGGAACCATCCTATGGCAAGTACAGGTTCTCCTACTGGGAGGCGAGTATCTCATGTCGGTTGCACTGTTCCTTCTTTATTGCATTTGTCGATCCCTCACTATAACGAATTAACACAGAAATTGCGTCGCTATGAAATACTATAGGTTATATGACTTCTCTTTCTAAATCGAGGAGCGTTTCTATGGCAACGACAGGATCTCCTATTGGGAGGCGAGTATCTCATGTCGGATGCACTATTCCTTCTTTATTGCATCCGTCGATCCCTCACAATGACGAATTAACACAGAAATTGCGTCGCTATGAGGTACTATACGTCCTATGCCTTCCCTTTATAAATCGAGGAACGATCTTATGGCAACGACAGGATCTCCTATTGGGAGGCGAGTATCTCATGTCGGATGGACTATTCCTTCTCTATTGCATCCGTCAATCCCTCAGAATGACGAATTAACATAGAAATTGCGTCGCTATGAAATACTATAGGTTCTATGACTCCTCTTTCTAAATCGAGGAGCATTTCTATGGGAACGACAGATTCTCCTATTGGGAGGCGAGTATCTCATGTCGGATGCACTATTCCTTTTTTATTGCATCCGTCGATCCCTCACAATGACGAATTAACACAGAAATTGCGTCGCTATGAGGTACTATAGGTCCTATGCCTTCCCTTTCTAAATCGAGGAACGATCCTATGGCAACGACAGGATCTCCTATTGGGAGGCGAGTATCTCATGTCGGATGCACTATTCCTTCCTTATTGCATCCGTCGATCCCTCACATTGACGAATTAACACAGAAATTACGTGGCTATGAAATGCTATAGGTTCTATGACTTCTCTTTCTAAATCGAGGAGCGTTTCTATGGCAACGACAGTATCTCCTATTGGGAGGCGAGTATCTCATGTCGGATGCACTATTCCTTCTTTATTGCATCCGTCGATCCCTCACAATGACTACTTAACACAGAAATTGCGTCGCTATGAAATACTATAGGTTCTATGGCTTCTCTATCTAAATCGAGGAGCGTTTCTATGGCAACGACAGGATCTCCTATTGGGAGGCGAGCATCTCATGTCGGATGCACTATTCCTTCTTTATTGCATCCGCCGATCCATCACAATGACGATTTAACACAGAAATTGCGTCGATATGAAATACTATAGGTTCTATGACTTCTCTTTCTAAATCGAGGAACGTTTCTATGGCAACGACAGGATCTCCTATTGGGAGGCGAGCATCTCATGTCGGATGCACTATTCCTTCTTTATAGCATCCGTCGATCCCTCACAATGACGAATTAACACAGAAATTGCGTCGCTATGAAATACTATGGGTTCTATGCCTTCTCTTTCTAAATCGAGGAACGTTTCTATGGCAACAACATTAACTTCTATTGGGAGGCGAGTATCTCTTGTCGGATGCACTATTCCAATTTTATTGCATCCGTCGATCCCTATTCTGTGCTATTAGCACAGAAATTTCTTCGCTGTGAACTACTATAGGATCTATGCCTTTTCTTTCTAAATCGATGAACGATCGAATGGCAACGACAGGATCTCCTATTGGGATTGAAGTATCTCATGTCGAATGCACTATTCCTTCTTTACTGCATCCGCCGATCCATCACAATGACGATTTAACACAGAAATTGCGTCGATATGAAATACTATAGGTTCTATGACTTCTCTTTCTAAATCGAGGAACGTTTCTATGGCAACGAGATGTTCTTCTATTGCGAGGCTAGTATCTCTTTTCGGATGCACTATTCCTTCTTTATTGCATCCATCGATCTCTCACAATGACGAATTAACATAGAAATTGCGTCGCTATGAAGTACTATATGTCCTATGCCTTTTCTTTCTAAATCGAGGAGCGTTTCTATGGCAACTACAGGATCTCCTATTGGGAGGCGAGTATCTCTTTTCGGATGCACTATTCCTTCTTTATTGCATCCGTCGATCCCTCACAATGACGAATTAACCAGAAATTGCTACGCTATGAAATACTATAGGTTCTATGACTTCTCTTTCTAATTCGAGTAGCGTTTTTATGGCAACGACAGGATCTCCTATTGGGAGGCGAGTATCTCATGTCGGATGCACTATTCCTTCTTTATTGCATCCGTCGATCCCTCAAAATGACGAATTAACACAGAAATTGTGTCGCTATGAAATACTATAGGTTCTATGACTTCTCTTTCTAAATCGAGGAGCGTTTCTATAGCAACGACAGGATCTCCTATTGGGAGGCGAGTATCTCATGTCGGATGCACTATTCCTTCTCTATTGCATCCGTCAATCCCTCACAATGACGAATTAACACAGAAATTGCGTCGCCATGAAATACTATAGGTTCTATGACTCCTCTTTGTAAATCGAGGAGTGTTTCTATGGCAACGACAGGATCTCCTATTGGGAGGCGAGTATCTCATGTAGGATGCACTATTCCTTTTTATTGCATCTGTCGATCCCTCACAATGACGAATTAACACAGAAATTGCGTCGCTATGAAATACTATAGGTTCTAAGACTTCGCTTTATAAATCGATGAGCGTTTCAATGGCAACGACAGGATCTCCTATTGGGAGGCGAGTATCTCATGTTGGATGCACTATTCCTTCTTTATTGCATCCGTCGATCCCTCACAATGACGAATTAACACAGAAATCGCGTCGCTATGAAATACTAAAGTTTCTATTACTTCTCTTTTTAAATCGAGGTGCGTTTCTATGGCAACGACAGGATCTCCTATTGGGAGGCAAGTATCTCATGTCGGATACAATATTCCTTGTTTACTGCATCCGTCGATCCCGCAAAATGACGAATTAACACAGAAATTGCGTCGCTATGAAATACTATAGGTCCTATGCCTTCTCTTACTAAATCGAGGAACCATACTATGGCAAGGACAGGATCTCCTATTGGCAGGCGAAAATCTCATGTCGGTTGCACTGTTCCTTTTTTATTGCATTCGTCGATCCCTCACAATGACGAATTACCACAGAAATTGCGTCGCTATGAAATACTGTAGGTTCTATGACTTCTCTCTCTAAATCGAGGAGCGTTTCTATGGCAACGACAGGATCTCCTATTGGGAGGCGAGTATCTCATGTCGGATGCGCTATTCCTTCTTTATTGCATTAGTCGATCCCTCACAATGACGAATTAACACAGAAATTACGTCGCAATGATGTACTGAAGGTCCTATGCCTTCCCATTCTAAATCGAGGAACGATCCTATGGCAACGACAGGATCTCGTATTGGGAGGCGAGTATCTCATGTCGGATGCACTATTCCTTCTTTATTGCATCCGTCGATCCCTCACAATGACGAATTAACACAGAAATTGCATCGCTATGAAATAGTATAGGTTCTATGACTTCTCTTTCTAAATCGAGTAGCGTTTTTATGGCAACGACAGGATCTCCTATTGGGAGGCGAGTATCTCATGTCGGATGCACTATTCCTTCCTTATTGCATCCGTCGATCCCCCACAATGACGAATTAACACAGAAATTGCGTCGCTATGGATTGCTATAGGTTCTATGACTTCTCTTTCTAAATCGAAGAGCGTTTCTATGGCAACGACAGTATATCCTATTGGGAGGCGAGTAACTCATGTCGGATGCACTATTCCTTCTTTATTGCATCGGTCGATCCCTCACAATGACTAATTAACACAGAAATTGCGTCGCTATGGAATACTATAGGTTCTATGATTTCTCTTTCTAAATCGAGGAGCGTTTCTATGGCAACGACAGGATCTCCTATTGGGAGAGAAGTATCTCATGTCGGATGCACTATTCCTACTTTTATTGCATCCGTCGATCCCTCACAATGACGAAATAACACAGAAATTGCGACGCTATGAAATGCTATAGGTCCTATGCCTCCTCTTTCTAAATCGAGGAACGATCCTATGGCAACGAAAGGAACTCCTATTGGGAGGCGAGTATCTCATTTCGGATGCACTATTCCTTCTATATTGCATCCGTCGATCCCTCACAATGACGAATTAACTCAGAAATTGCGTCGCTATGAAATACTATATGTTGTATGATTCCTCTTTCTAAACCGAGGAGCGCTTCTATGGCAACGCAGGGTCTCTTATTGGGTGGCGAGTATCTCATGTCGGATGCACTATTCATTCTTTATTGCATCCGCCGATCCCTCACAATGACGAATTAACACAGAAATTGCGTAGCTATGAGACACTATAGATTCTATGACTTCTTTTTCTAAATCGAGGAGCGTTTCTATGGCAACGAATGGATCATCCATTGGGAGGCGAGTATGTCTTTTCCGGTGCACTATTCCTTCTTAATTGCATCCGTCGATCCCTCACAATGACGAATTAACACAGAAATTGCGTCGCTATGAAATACTATAGGTTCTATGACTTCCCTTTCTAAATCGAGGAGCGTTTCTATGGCAACGACAGGATCTCCTATTGGGAGGCGAATATCTCTTTTCGAATGCTGTATTCCTTCTTTACTGCATCTGTCGATCCCTCACAATGACGAATTAACACAGAAATTGCGTCGCTATGAAATACTATGGGTTCTATGCCTTCTCTTTCTAAATCGAGGAACGTTTCTATGGCAACAACATTATCTTCTATTGGGAGGCGAGTATCTCTTGTCGGATGCACTACTCCATTTTTATTGCATCCGTCGATCCCTATTCTGAGCTATTAGCACAGAAATTTCTTCGTTGTGAACTACTATAGGATCTATGCCTTTTCTTTCTAAATCGAGGAACGATCCTATGGCAACGACACGATCTCCTATTGGGAGAGAAGTATCTCATGTCGGATGCACTATTCCTTCTTTATTGCATCCGCCGATCCCTCACAATGACGATTTAACACAGAAATTGCGTCGCTATGAAATTATATAGGTTCTATGACTTCTCTTTCTAAATCGAGGAGCGTTTCTATGGCAACGAGAGGATCTCCTATTGGGAGACGAGTATCTCATGTCGGATGCACTATTCCTTCTTTATTGCATCCATCGATCCCTCACAATGACGAATTAACACAGAAATTGCGTCGCTATGAAATAGTATAGGTTCTATGCCTTATCTTTCTAAATCGAGGAACGTTTCTATGGCAACGACAATATCATCTATTAGGAGGCGAGGATCTCTTTTCGGATGCACTATTCCTTCTTTATTGCATCCGTCGATTTCTCACAATGACGAATAAACACAGAAACTGCGTCACTATGAAATACTATGGGATCTATGCCTTCTCTTTCTAAATCGAGGAACGTTTCTATGGCAACCACAGGTTCTTCTATTGCGAGGCTAGTATCTCTTTTCGGATGCACTATTCCTTCTTTATTGCATCCATCGATCCCTCACAATGACGAATTAACACAGAAATTGCGTCGCTATGAAATAGTATAGGTTCTATGCCTTATCTTTCTAAATCGAGGAACGTTTCTATGGCAACGAGAAGATCTTCTATTAGGAGGCGAAGATCTCTTTTCGGATGCACTATTCCTGCTTTATTGCATCCGTTGATCCCTCACAATGGCGAATTAACACGGAAATTGTGTCGCTATGAAGTACTATATGTCCTATGCCTTTTCTTTCTAAATCGAGGAGCGTTTCTATGGCAACGACAGGGTTTCCTATTGGGAGGCGAGTATCTCATGTCAGATGCACTATTCCTTCTTTATTGCATCCGTCGATCCCTCACAATGACGAATTAACACAGAAATTGCGTCGCTATGAAATACTATAGGTTCTATGCCTTCTCTTTCTACATCGAGGAACGATCCTATGGGAACGACAGGATCTCCTATTGGGAGGCGAGTATCTCATGTCGGATGCACTATTCCTTCTTCATTGCATCCGTCGATCCCTCACAATGACGAATTAACGCAGAAATTGCGTCGCTATGAAATACTATAGGTTCTATGACTTCTCTTTCCAAAATGAGGAGCGTTTCTATGGCAACGAGAGGATATCCTTTTGGGAGGCGAGTATCATGTAGGATGCAATAATCGTTCTTCATTGCATCCGTCGATCCCTCACAATGACGAATTAACACAGAAATTGCGTCGCTATGAAATACTATAGGTCCTATGCCTTCTCTTACTAAATCGAGGAACCATCCTATGGCAAGGACAGGATCTCCTATTGGGAGGCGAAAATCTCATGTCGGTTGCACTGTTCCTTCTTTATTGCATTCGTCGATCCCTCACAATGACGAATTACCACAGAAATTGCGCCGCTATGAAATTGTATAGGTTCTATGACTTCTCTTTCTAAATCGAGGAGCGTTTTTATGGCAACGACAGGATCTCCTATTGGGAGGCGAGTATCTCATGTCGGATGCACTATTCCTTCTTTATTGCATCCGTCGATCCCTCACAATGACGAATTAACACAGAAAGTGCGTCGCAATGAAAGACTGTAGGTCCAATGCCTTCTCTTTCTAAATCGAGCTGCGTTACTATGGCAACGACAGGATCTGCTACTGGGAGGCGAGTATCTCATGTCGGATGCACTATTCCTTCTTTTTTTGCATCCGTCGATCCCTCACAATGACGAATTAACACAGAAATTGCGTCGCTATGAAATACTATAGGTTCTATGACTTCTCTTTCTAAATCGAGGAGCGTTTCTATCGCAATGACAGGATCTCCTATTGGGAGGACAGTATCTCATGTCGGATGCACTATTCCTTCTTTATTGCATCCGTCGATCCCTCACAATGACGAATTAACACAGAAATTGCGTCGCTATGAAATACTATAGGTTCTATGCCTTCTCTTTCTAAATCGAGGAACGTTTCTATGGCAACGACAGGATCTTCTATTAGGAGGCGAGGATCTCTTTTCGGATGCACTATTCCTGCTTTATTGCATCCGTTAATCCTTCACAATGGCGAATTAACAAGGAAATTGTGTCGCTATGAAGTACTATATGTCCTATGCCTTATCATTCTAAATCGAGGAGCTTTTCTATGGCAACTACTGCATCTCCTATTGGGAGACGAGTATCTGTTTTCGGATGCACTATTCCTTCTTTATTGCATCCGTCGATCCCTCACAATGACGAATTAACACAGAAATTGCGTCGCAATGAAATACTATGGGTTCTATGACTTCCCTTTCTAATTCGAGTAGCGATTTTATGGCGACGACAGGATCTCCTATTGGGAGGCGAGTATCTCATGTCGGATGCACTATTCCTTCTTTTTTTGCATCCGTTAATCCTTCACAATGGCGAATTAACAAGGAAATTGTGTCGCTATGAAGTACTATATGTCCTATGCCTTATCATTCTAAATCGAGGAGCGTTTCTATGGCAACTACTGCATCTCCTATTGGGAGGCGAGTATCTGTTTTCGGATGCACTATTCCTTCTTTATTGCATCCGTCGATCCCTCACAATGACGATTTAACACAGAAATTGCGTCGCTATGAAATACTATGGGTTCTATGCCGTCTCTTTCTAAATCGAGGAACGTTTCTATGGCAACAACATTATCATCTATTGGGAGGCGAGTATATCTTGTCGGATGCACTATTCCATTTTTATTGCATCCGTCGATTTCTCACAATGTCGAATTAACACGGATTTTGCGTCGCTATGAAATACTATAGGTTCTATGCCTTCTCTTTCTAAATCGAGGAACGTTTCTATGGCAACGACAGGATCTTCTATAGGGAGGCGTGTATCTCATTTCGGATGCACTATTCCTTCTTTATTGCATCCGTCGATCTCTCAAAATGACGAATAAACACAGAAATTGCGTCGCTATGAAATACTATAGGTTCTATGACTTCTCTTTCTAAATCGAGGAGCGTTTCTATGGCAACGACAGGATCTCCTATTAGGAGGCGAGTATCTCATGTCGGATGCACTATTCCTTCTCTATTGCATCCGTCAATCCCTCACAATGACGAATTAACACAGAAATTGCGTCGCTATGAAATACTATAGGTTCTATGACTCCTCTTTCTAAATCGAGGAGCGTTTCTATGGCAACGACAGGATCTCCTATTGGGAGGCGAGTATCTCATGTCGGACGCACTATTCCTTCTTTATTGCATCGGTCGATCCCTCACAATGACGAATTAACACAGAAATTGCGTCGCTATGAAATACTATAGGTTCTATGACTCCTCGTCCTAAACCGAGGAGCGTTTTTATGGCAACGACAGGATCTCCTATTGGGAGGCGAGTATCTCATGTCGGATGCACTATTCCTTTTTATTGCATCCGTCGATCCCTCACAATGACGAATTAACACAGAAATTGCGTCGCTATGAAATACTATAGGTTCTAAGACTTCGCTTTATAAATCGATGAGCGTTTCAATGGCAACGACAGGATCTCCTATTGGGAGGCGAGTATCTCATGTTGGATGCACTATTCCTTCTTTATTGCATCCGTCGATCCCTCAGATTGACTAATTAACACAGAAATTGCGTCGCTATGAAATACTATAGGTTCTATGACGTCTCTTTCTAAATCGAGGGGCGTTTCTATGGCAACGACAGGATCTCCTATTAGGAGGCTAATATCTCATGCCAGATGCACTATTCCTTCTATATTGCATCCGTCGATCCCTCACAATGACTAATTAACACAGAAATTGCGTCGCTATGAAATACTATACGTTCTATGACTACCCTTTCTAAATCGAGGAGCGTTTCTATGGCAACGACAGGATCTCCTATTGGGAGGCGAGTATCTCATGTCAGATGCACTATTCCTTCTTTATTGCATCCGTCGATCCCTCACAATGACGAATTAACACAGAAATTGCGTCGCTATGAAATACTATAGGTTCTATGCCTTCTCTTTCTACATCGAGGAACGATCCTATGGGAACGACAGGATCTCCTATTGGGAGGCGAGTATCTCATGTCGGATGCACTATTCCTTCTTCATTGCATCCGTCGATCCCTCACAATGACGAATTAACGCAGAAATTGCGTCGCTATGAAATACTATAGGTTCTATGACTTCTCTTTCCAAAACGATGAGCGTTTCTATGGCAACGAGAGGATATCCTTTTGGGAGGCGAGTATCATGTAGGATGCAATAATCGTTCTTCATTGCATCCGTCGATTCCTCAAAATGACGAATTAACACAGAAATTGCGTCACTATGCCTTCTCTTACTAAATCGAGGAACCATCCTATGGCAAGGACAGGATCTCCTATTGGGAGGCGAAAATCTCATGTCGGTTGCACTGTTCCTTCTTTATTGCATTCGTCGATCCCTCACAATGACTAATTACCACAGAAATTGCGCTGCTATGAAATTGTATAGGTTCTATGACTTCTCTTTCTAAATCGAGGAGCGTTTTTATGGCAACGACAGGATCTCCTATTGGGAGGCGAGTATCTCATGTCGGATGCACTATTCCTTCTTTATTGCATCCGTCAATCCCTCACAATGACGAATTAACACAGAAAGTGCGTCGCTATGAAAGACTGTAGGTCCAATGCCTTCTCTTTCTAAATCGAGCTGCGTTACTATGGCAACGACAGGATCTCCTTCTGGGAGGCGAGTATCTCATGTCGGATGCACTATTCCTTCCTCTTTTGCATCCGTCGATCCCTCACAATGACGAATTAACACAGAAATTGCGTCGCTATGAAATACTATAGGTTCTATGACTTCTCTTTCTAAATCGAGGAGCGTTTCTATCGCAATGACAGGATCTCCTATTGGGAGGACAGTATCTCATGTCGGATGCACTATTCCTTCTTTATTGCATCCGTCGATCCCTCACAATGACGAATTAACACAGAAATTGCGTCGCTATGAATTACTATAGGTTCTATGCCTTCTCTTTCTAAATCGAGGAACGTTTCTATGGCAACGACAGGATCTTCTATTAGGAGGCGAGGATCTCTTTTCGGATGCACTATTCCTGCTTTATTGCATCCGTAAATCCTTCACAATGGCGAATTAACAAGGAAATTGTGTCGCTATGATGTACTATATGTCCTATGCCTTATCATTCTAAATCGAGGAGCGTTTCTATGGCAACTACTGCATCTCCTATTGGGAGGCGAGTATCTGTTTTCGGATGCACTATTCCTTCTTTATTGCATCCGTCGATCCCTCACAATGACGAATTAACACAGAATTTGCGTCGCTATGAAATACTATAAGTTCTATGACTTCCCTTTCTAATTCGAGTAGCGTTTTTATGGCGACGACAGGATCTCCTATTTGGAGGCGAGTATCTCATGTCGGATGCACTATTCCTTCTTTATTGCATCCGCCGATCCCTCACAATGACGATTTAACACAGAAATTGCGTCGCTATGAAATACTATGGGTTCTATGGCGTCTCTTTCTAAATCGAGGAACGTTTCTATGGCAACAACATTACCTTCTATTGGGAGGCGAGTATCTCTTGTCGGATGCACTATTCCATTTTTATTGCATCCGTCGATTTCTCACAATGTCGAATTAACACAGATTTTGCGTCGCTATGAAATACTATAGGTTCTATGCCTTCTCTTTCTAAATCGAGGAACGTTTCTATGGCAACGACAGTATCTTCTATAGGGAGGCGTGTATCTCATTTCGGATGCACTATTCCTTCTTTATTGCAACCGTCGATCCCTCACAATGACGAATTAACACAGAAATTGCGTCGCTATGAAATACTATAGGTTCTATGACTCCTCTTTCTAAATCGAGGAGCGTTTCTATGGCAACGACAGGATCTCCTATTGGGAGGCGAGTATCTCATTTCGGCCGCACTATTCCTTCTTTATTGCATCGGTCGATCCCTCACAATGACGAATTAACACAGAAATTGCGTCGCTATGAAATACTATAGGTTCTATGACTCCTCGTCCTCAACCGAGGAGCGTTTTTATGGCAACGACAGGATCTCCTATTGGGAGGCGAGTATCTCATGTCGGATGCACTATTCCTTTTTATTGCATCCGTCGATCCCTCACAATGACGAATTAACACAGAAATTGCGTCGCTATGAAATACTATAGGTTCTAAGACTTCGCTTTATAAATCGATGAGCGTTTCAATGGCAACGACAGGATCTCCTATTGGGAGGCGAGTATCTCATGTTGGATGCACTATTTCTTCTTTATTGCATCCGTCGATCCCTCAGAATGACTAATTAACACAGAAATTGCGTCGCTATGAAATACTATAGGTTCTATGACTCCTCTTTCTAAATCGAGGAGCGTTTCTATGGCAACGACAGGATCTCCTATTGGGAGGCGAGTATCTCATGTCGGACGCACTATTCCTTCTTTATTGCATCGGTCGATCCCTCACAATGACGAATTAACACAGAAATTGCGTCGCTATGAAATACTATGGGTTCTATGACTTCCCTTTCTAATTCGAGTAGCGATTTTATGGCGACGACAGGATCTCCTATTGGGAGGCGAGTATCTCATGTCGCATGCACTATTCCTTCTTTATTGCATCCGTCGATCCCTCACAATAACGAATTAACACAGAAATTGCGTCGCTATGAAATACTATACGTTCTATGACTACCCTTTCTAAATCGAGGAGCGTTTCTATGGCAACGACAGGATCTCCTATTGGGAGGCGAGGATCTCTTTTCGGATGCACTATTCCTGCTTTATTGCATCCGTTAATCCTTCACAATGGCGAATTAACAAGGAAATTGTGTCGCTATGAAGTACTATATGTCCTATGCCTTATCATTCTAAATCGAGGAGCGTTTCTATGGCAACTACTGCATCTCCTATTGGGAGTTGAGTATCTGTTTTCGGATGCACTATTCCTTCTTTATTGCATCCGTCGATCCCTCACAATGACGAATTAACACAGAAATTGCGTCGCTATGAAATACTATGGGTTCTATGACTTCCCTTTCTAATTCGAGTAGCGATTTTATGGCGACGACAGGATCTCCTATTGGGAGGTGAGAATCTCATGTCGGATGCACTATTCCTTCTTTATTGCATCCGCCGATCCCTCACAATGACGAATTAACACAGAAATTGCGTCGCTATGAAATACTATAGGTTCTAAGACTTCGCTTTATAAATCGATGAGCGTTTCAATGGCAACGACAGGATCTCCTATTGGGAGGCGAGTATCTCATGTTGGATGCACTATTCCTTCTTTATTGCATCCGTCGATCCCTCAGAATGACTAATTAACACAGAAATTGCGTCGCTATGAAATACTATAGGTTCTATGACGTCTCTTTCTAAATCGAGTTGTGTTTCTATGGCAACGACAGGATCTCCTATTAGGAGGCTAATATCTCATGCCAGATGCACTATTCCTTCTATATTGCATCCGTCGATCCCTCACAATGACTAATTAACACAGAAATTGCGTCGATATGAAATACTATAAGTTCAATGACTTCTCTTTCTAAATCGAGGAGCGTTTCTATGGCAACGACAGGATCTCCTATTGGGAGGCCAGTATCTCATGTCGCATGCACTATTCCTTCTTTATTGCATCCGTGGATCCCTCACAATGACGAATTAACACAGAAATTGCGTCGCTATGAAATACTATAGGTTCTATGACTCCTCGTCCTAAACCGAGGAGCGTTTTTATGGCAACGACAGGATCTCCTATTGGGAGGCGAGAATCTCATGTCGGATGCACTATTCCTTCTTTATTGCATTCGTCGGTCCCACACAATGACGAATTAACACAGAAATTGCGTCGCTATGATTTACTATAGGATCTATGACATATCTTTCTAAATCGAGCAGTGATCGTATGGCAACGACAGGATCTCCTATTGGGAGGCGAGTATCTCATGTCGGATGCACTATCCATTCTTTATTGCATCCGTCGATCCCTCACAATGACGAATTAACACAGAAATTGCGTCGCTATGAAGTACTATAGGTTCTATGACTACTCTTTCTAAATCGAGGAACGTTTCTATGGCAACAACATTATCTTCTATTGGGAGGCGAGTATCTCTTGTCGGATGCACTATTCCATTTTTATTGCATCCGTCGATTTCCCACAATATCGAATTACCACAGATTTTGCGTCGCTATGAAATACTATAGGTTCTATGCCTTCTCTTTCTAAATCGAGGAACGTTTCAATGGCAACGACAGGTTCTTCTATTGCGAGGCCAGTATCTCTTTTCGGATGCACTATTCCTTCTTTATTGCATCCATCGATCCCTCACAATGACGAATTAACACAGAAATTGCGTCGCTATGAAATACTATAGGTTCTATGCCTTATCTTTCTAAATCGAGGAACGTTTCTATGGCAACGACAGGATCTTCTACTAGGAGGCGAGGATCTCCTCTTGATGCACTATTCCTGCTTTATTGCATCCGTTGATCCCTCACACTGGCGAATTAACCCGGAAATTGTGTCGCTATGAAGTACTATATGTCCTATGCCTTTTCTTTCTAAATCGAGGAGCGTTTCTATGGCAACGACAGGATCTCCTATTGGGAGGCGAGTATCTCATGTCGGATGCACTATTCCTTCATTATTGTATCCGTCGATCCCTCACAATGACGAATTAACACAGAAATTGCGTCGCTACGAAATACTATAGGTTCTATGACTTCTCTTTCTAAATCGAGGAGCGTTTCTATGGCAACGACAGGATCTCCTATTGGAAGGCGAGTATCTCATGTCGGATGCACTATTCCTTCTCTATTGCATCCGTCAATCTCTCACAATGACGAATTAACACAGAAATTGCGTCGCTATGAAATACTATAGGTTCTATGACTCCTCTTTCTAAATCGAGGAGCGTTTCTATGACAACGACAGGATCTCCTATTGGGAGGCGAGTATCTCATGTCGGATGCATTATTCGTTCTTTATTGCATCCGTCGATCCCTCACAATGACGAATTAACACAGAAATAGCGTCGCTATGAAATACTATAGGTTCTATGACTTCTCTTTCTAAATCGAGGAGCGTTTCTATGGCAACGATAGGATCTCCTATTGGGAGGCGAGTATCTCATGTCGGATGCACTATTCCTTGTTTATTGCATCCGTCGATCCCTCACAATGACGAATTAACACAGAAATTGCGTCGCTATGAAATACTATAGGTTCTATGACTTCTCTTTCTAAATCGAGGAGCGTTTCTATCGCAATGACAGGATCTCCTATTGGGAGGACAGTATCTCATGTCGGATGCACTATTCCTTCTTTATTGCATCCGTCGATCCCTCACAATGACGAATTAACACAGAAATTGCGTCGCTATGAAATACTATAGGTTCTATGCCTTCTCTTTCTAAATCGAGGAACGTTTCTATGGCATTGGCAGGTTCCTCTATTGCGAGGCTAGTATCTCTTTTCAGATGCACTATTCCTTCTTTATTGCATCCATCGATCCCTCACAATGACGAATTAACACAGAAATTGCGTCGCTATGAAATACTATAGGTTCTATGCCTTCTCTTTCTAAATCGAGGAACGTTTCTATGGCAACGACAGGATCTTCTATTAGGAGGCGAGGATCTCTTTTCGGATGCACTATTCCTGCTTTATTGCATCCGTTGATCCCTCACAATGGCGAATTAACACGGAAATTGTGTCGCTATGAAATACTTTATGTCCTATGCCTTTTCTTTCTAAATCGAGGAGCGTTTCTATGGCAACGACAGGATCTCCTATTGGGAGGCGAGTATCTCATGTCGGATGCACTATTCCTTCTTTATTGCATCCGTCGATCCCTCACAATGACGAATTAACACAGAAATTGCGTCTCTATGAAATACCATAGGTTCTATGACTTTTCTTTCTAAATCGAGAAGCGTTTCTATGGCAACGACAAGCTCTCCTATTGGAAGGCGAGTATCTCATGTCGGATGCACTATTCCTTCTCTATTGCATCCGTCAATCCCTCACAATGACGAATCAACACAGAAATTGCGTCGCTATTAAATACTATAGGTTCTGTGACTCCTCTTTCTAAATCGAGGAGCGTTTCTATGACAAAGACAGGATCTCCTATTGGGAGGCGAGTATCTCATGTCGGATGCACTATTCGTTCTTTATTGCATCCGTCGATCCCACACAATGGCGAATTAACAAGGAAATTGTGTCGCTATGAAGTACTATATGTCCTATGCCTTATCATTCTAAATCGAGGAGCGTTTCTATGGCAACTACTGCATCTCCTATTGGGAGGCGAGTATCTCTTTTCGGGTGCACTATTCATTCTTTATTGCATCCGTCGAACCCTCACAATGACGAATTAACACAGATATTGCGTCGCTATCAAATACTATTGGTTCTATGACTTCTCTTTCTAAATCGAGGAGCGTTTCTATCGCAATGACAGGATCTCCTATTGGGAGGACAGTATCTCATGTCGGATGCACTATTCCTTCTTTATTGCATCCGTCGATCCCTCACAATGACGAATTAACACAGAAATTGCGTCGCTATGAAATACTATAGGTTCTATGCCTTCTCTTTCTAAATCGAGGAACGTTTCTATGGCAACGACAGGATCTTCTATTAGGAGGCGAGGATCTCTTTTCGGATGCACTATTCCTGCTTTATTGCATCCGTTGATCCCTCACAATGGCGAATTAACACGGAAATTGTGTTGCTATGAAGTACTATATGTCCTATGCCTTTTCTTTCTAAATCGAGGAGCGTTTCTATGGCAACTACTGGATCTCCTATTGGGAGGCGAGTATCTCTTTTCGGATGCACTATTCCTTCTTTATTGCATCCGTCGATCCCTCACAATGACGAATTAACACAGAAATTGCGTCGCTATGAAATACTATAGGTTCTATGACTCCTCGTCCTAAATCGAGGAGCGTTTTTATGGCAACGACAGGATCTCCTATTGGGAGGCGAGTATCTCATGTCGGATGCACTATTCCTTCTTCATTGCATCCGTCGATCCCTCACAATGACGAATTAACGCAGATATTGCGTCGCTATGAAATACTATAGGTTCTATGACTTCTCTTTCCAAAACGAGGAGCGTTTCTATGGCAACGACAGGATATCCTTTTGGGAGGCGAGAATCATGTAGGATGCAATAATCGTTCTTTATTGGAGCCGTCGATCCCTCACAATGGCGAATTAACACAGAAATTGCGTCGCTATGAAATACTATAGGTTCTATGACTTCTCTTTCTAAATCGAGGAGCGTTTCTATGGCAACGAAAGGATGTCCTATTGGGAGGCTACTATCTCATGTCGGATGCACTATTCCTTCTTTATTGCATCCGTCGATCCCTCACAATGACGAATTAACACAGAAATTTCGTCGCTATGAAATACTATAGGTTCTATGACTTCTCTTTCCAAAACGAGGAGCGTTTCTATGGCAACGAGAGGATATCCTTTTGGGAGGCGAGTATCATGTAGGATGCAATAATCGTTATTTATTGGAGCCGTCGATCCCTCACAATGGCGAATTATTACAGAAATTGCGTCGCTATGAAATACTATAGGTTCTATGACTTCTCTTTCTAAATCGAGGAGCGTTTCTATGGCAACGAAAGGATGTCCTATTGGGAGGCTACTATCTCATGTCGGATGCACTATTCCTTCTTTATTGCATCCGTCGATCCCTCACAATGACGAATTAACACAGAAATTTCGTCGCTATGAAATACTATAGGCTCTATGACTTCTCTTTCTAAATCGAGGAAAGGTCCTATGGCAACGAAAGATATCCTATTGGGAGGCGAGTATCTCATGTCGGATGTACTATTCCTTCTTTGTTGCATCCGTCGATCCCTCACAATGACGAATTAACACAGAAATTGCGTCGCTATGAAATACTCTAGGTTCTATGACTTCTCTTTCTAAATCGAGGAGCGTTTCTATGGCAACGACAGGATCTCCTATTGGGAGGCGAGTATCTCATGTCGGATGCACTATTCCTTTTTTATTGCATCCGTCGATCCCTCACAATGACGAATTAACATAGAAATTGCGTCGCTATGAAATACTATAGGTTCTATGCTTTCTCTTTCTAAATCGAGGAACGTTTCAATGGCAACGACAGGATCTCCTATTAGGAGGCGAGTAACTCATGTCGGATGCACCATTCCTTCTTTATTGCATTGTCGATCCCTCACAATGACGAATTAACACAAAAATTGCGTAGCTATTAAATACTATAGGTATTATGACTTCTCTTTCTAAATTGAGGAGCGTTTCTATCGCAATGACAGGATCTCCTATTGGGAGGACAGTATCTCATGTCGGATGCACTATTCCTTCTTTATTGCATCCGTCGATCCCTCACAATGACGAATTAACACAGAAATTGCGTCGCTATGAAATACTATAGGTTCTATGCCTTCTCTTTCTAAATCGAGGAACGTTTCTATGGCAACGACAGGATCTTCTATTAGGAGGCGAGGATCTCTTTTCGGATGCACTATTCCTGCTTTATTGCATCCGTTGATCCCTCACAATGGCGAATTAACACGGAAATTGTGTTGCTATGAAGTACTATATGTCCTATGCCTTTTCTTTCTAAATCGAGGAGCGTTTCTATGGCAACTACTGGATCTCCTATTGGGAGGCGAGTATCTCTTTTCGGATGCACTATTCCTTCTTTATTGCATCCGTCGATCCCTCACAATGACGAATTAACACAGAAATTGCGTCGCTATGAAATACTATAGGTTCTATGACTCCTCGTCCTAAATCGAGGAGCGTTTTTATGGCAACGACAGGATCTCCTATTGGGAGGCGAGTATCTCATGTCGGATGCACTATTCCTTCTTCATTGCATCCGTCGATCCCTCACAATGACGAATTAACGCAGATATTGCGTCGCTATGAAATACTATAGGTTCTATGACTTCTCTTTCCAAAACGAGGAGCGTTTCTATGGCAACGACAGGATATCCTTTTGGGAGGCGAGAATCATGTAGGATGCAATAATCGTTCTTTATTGGAGCCGTCGATCCCTCACAATGGCGAATTAACACAGAAATTGCGTCGCTATGAAATACTATAGGTTCTATGACTTCTCTTTCTAAATCGAGGAGCGTTTCTATGGCAACGAAAGGATGTCCTATTGGGAGGCTACTATCTCATGTCGGATGCACTATTCCTTCTTTATTGCATCCGTCGATCCCTCACAATGACGAATTAACACAGAAATTTCGTCGCTATGAAATACTATAGGTTCTATGACTTCTCTTTCCAAAACGAGGAGCGTTTCTATGGCAACGAGAGGATATCCTTTTGGGAGGCGAGTATCATGTAGGATGCAATAATCGTTATTTATTGGAGCCGTCGATCCCTCACAATGGCGAATTATTACAGAAATTGCGTCGCTATGAAATACTATATGTTCTATGACTTCTCTTTCTAAATCGAGGAGCGTTTCTATGGCAACGAAAGGATGTCCTATTGGGAGGCTACTAACTCATGTCGGATGCACTATTCCCTCTTTATTGCATCCGTCGATCCCTCACAATGACGAATTAACACAGAAATTTCGTCGCTATGAAATACTATAGGCTCTATGACTTCTCTTTCTAAATCGAGGAAAGGTCCTATGGCAACGAAAGATATCCTATTGGGAGGCGAGTATCTCATGTCGGATGTACTATTCCTTCTTTGTTGCATCCGTCGATCCCTCACAATGACGAATTAACACAGAAATTGCGTCGCTATGAAATACTCTAGGTTCTATGACTTCTCTTTCTAAATCGAGGAGCGTTTCTATGGCAACGACAGGATCTCCTATTGGGAGGCGAGTATCTCATGTCGGATGCACTATTCCTTTTTTATTGCATCCGTCGATCCCTCACAATGACGAATTAACATAGAAATTGCGTCGCTATGAAATACTATAGGTTCTATGCTTTCTCTTTCTAAATCGAGGAACGTTTCAATGGCAACGACAGGATCTCCTATTAGGAGGCGAGTAACTCATGTCGGATGCACCATTCCTTCTTTATTGCATTGTCGATCCCTCACAATGACGAATTAACACAAAAATTGCGTAGCTATTAAATACTATAGGTATTATGACTTCTCTTTCTAAATTGAGGAGCGTTTCTATGGCAATGACAGGATCTCCTATTGGGAGGCGAGTATCTCATTTCGGATGCACTATTCCTTCTTTATTGCATCCGTCGATCCCTCCCAATGACGAATTAACACAGTAATTGGGTCGCTATGAAATACTTTAGGTTCTATGATCTCTCTTTCTAAATCGAGGAGCGTTTCTATGGCAACGACAGGATCTCCTATTGGGAATCGAGTATCTCATGTCGGATGCACTATTCCTTCTTTATTGCATCCGTCGATCCCACACAATGACGAATTAACACAGAAATAGAGTCGCTATGAAATACTATAGGTTCTATGATTTCTCTTTCTAAATCGAGGAGCGTTTCTATGGCAACGACAGGATCTCCTATTAGGAGGCGAGTATCTCATGTCGGATGCACTATTCCTTCTTTATTGCATCCGTCGATCCCTCACAATGACGAATTAACACAGAAATTGCGTCGCTATGAAATACTATAGGTTCTATGCTTTCTCTTTCTAAATCGAGGAACGTTTCAATGGCAACGACAGGATCTCCTATTAGGAGGCGAATATCTCATGTCGGATGCACTATTCCTTCTTTATTGCATCCGTCGATCCCACACAATGACGAATTAACACAGAAATAGAGTCGCTATGAAATACTATAGGTACTATGATTTCTCTTTCTAAATCGAGGAGCGTTTCTATGGCAACGACAGGATCTCCTATTGGGAGGCGAGTATCTCATGTCGGATGCACTATTCCTTCTTTATTGCATCCGTCGATCCCTCACAATGACGAATTAACACAGAAATTGCGTCGCTATGAAATACTATAGGTTCTATGCTTTCTCTTTCTAAATCGAGGAACGTTTCAATGGCATCGACAGGATCTCCTATTAGGAGGCGAGTATCTCATGTCGGATGCACTATTCCTTCTATATTGTATCCGTCGATCCCTCACAATGACGAATTAACACAAAAATTGCGTAGCTATTAAATACTATAGGTATTATGACTTCTCTTTCTAAATTGAGGAGCGTTTCTATGGCAATGACAGGATCTCCTATTGGGAGGCGAGTATCTCATGTCGGATGCACTATTCCTTCTTTATTGCATCCGTCGATCCCTCCCAATGACGAATTAACACAGTAATTGGGTCGCTATGAAATACTATAGGTTCTAGGATTTCTCTTTCTAAATCGAGGAGCGTTTCTATGGCAACGACAGGATCTCCTATTGGGAATCGAGTATCTCATGTCGGATGCACTATTCCTTCTTTATTGCATCCGTCGATCCCACACAATGACAAATTAACACAGAAATAGAGTCGCTATGAAATACTATAGGTTCTACGACTTCTCTTTCTAAATCGAGGAGCGTTTCTATGGCAACGACAGGATCTCCTATTCGGAGGCGAATATCTCATGTCGGATGCACTATTCCTTCTTTATTGCATCCGTCGATCCCTCACAATGACGAATTAACACAGAAATTTCGTCGCTATGAAATACAATAGGTATTATGACTTCTCTCTCTAAATCGAGGAGCGTTTCTATGGCAACGACAGGATCTCCTATTGGGAGGCGAGTATCTCATGTCGGATGCACTATTCCTTCTTTATTGCATCCGTCGATCCCTCACTATGGCGTACTAACACAGAAAGTGAGTCGCTATGAAATACTATAGTTTCTATGACTTCTCTTTCTAAATCGAGGAGCGTTTGTATGGCAACGAGAGGATCTCCTATTGGGAGTCGACTATCTCACGTCGGATGCACTATTCCTTCTTTATTGCATCCGTCGGTCCCACACAATGACGAATTAACACAGAAATTGCGTCGCTGTGAAATACTATAGGTTCTATGCCTTCTCTTTCAAAATGAGGAGCGTTTCTATGGCAACGACAGGATCTCCTATTGGGAGGCGAGTATGTCATGTCGGATGCACTATTCTTTCTTTATTGCATCCGTCGATCCCCCACAATGACGAATTAACACAGAAATTGCGTCGCTATGAAATACTATAGGTTCTATGATTTCTCTTTCTAAATCGAGGAGCGTTTCTATGGCAACGAGAGGATCTCCTATTGGGAGGCGAGTATCTCATGTCGGATGCACTATTCCTTCTATATTGCATCCGTCGATCACTCACAAAGACGAATTAACACAGAAATTGCGTCGCTATGAAATCCTATAGGTTCCATGACTTCTCTTTCTAAATCGAGGAGCGTTTCTATGGCAACGAGAGGATCTCCTATTAGGAGGCGAGTATCTCATGTCGGATGCACTATTTCTTCTTTATTGCACCCGTCGATCCCTTAGAATGACGAATTAACACAGAAATTGCGTCGCTAAGAAATACAATTGGTATTATGACTTCTCTCTCTAAATCGAGGAGCGTTTCTATGGCAACGACAGGATCTCCTATTGGGAGGCGACTATCTCATGTCGGATGCACTATTCCTTCTTTATTGCATCCGTCGGTCCCACAAAATGACGAATTAACACAGAAATTGCGTCGCTATAAATTACTATAGCTTCTATGCCTTCTCTTTCTAAATCGAGGAACGATCCTATGGCAACGACAGGATCTCCTATTGGGAGGCGAGTATCTCATGTCGGATGCACTATTCCTTCTTTATTGCATCCGTCGATCCCTCACAATGACGAATTAACACAGAAATGGCGTAGCTATTAAATACTATAGGTATTATGACTTCTCTTTCTAAATTGAGGAGCGTTTCTATGGCAATGACAGGATCTCCTATTGGGAGTCGACTATCTCATGTCGGATGCACTATTCCTTCTTTATTGCATCCGTCGGTCCCACACAATGACGAATTAACACAGAAATTGCGTCGCTATAAATTACTATAGCTTCTATGCCTTCTCTTTCTAAATCGAGGAACGATCCTATGGCAACGACAGGATCTCCTATTGGGAGGCGAGTATCTCATGTCGGATGCACTATTCCTTCTTTATTGCATCCGTCGATCCCTCACAATGACGAATTAACACAGAAATTGCGTCGCTGTGAAATACTATAGGTTCTATGACTTCTCTTTCTAAATCGAGGAGCGCTTCTATGGCAACGACAGGATCTCCTATTGGGAGGCGAGTATCTCATGTCGGATGCACTATTCCTTCTATATTGCATCGGTCGATCACTCACAAAGACGAATTAACACAGAAATTGCGTTGCTATGAAATACAATAGGTTCTATGACTTCTCTTTCTAAATCGAGGAGCGTTTCTATGGCAACGAGAGGATCTCCTATTAGGAGGCGAGTATCTCATGTCGGATGCACTATTCCTTCTTTATTGCACCCGTCGATCCCTCAGAATGACGAATTAACACAGAAATTGCGTCGCTATGAAATACTATAGGTCCTATGACTTCTCTTTCTAAATCGAGGAGCGTTTCTATTGCAACGACAGGATTTCCTATTGGGAGGCGAATATCTCATGTCGGATGCACTATTCCTTCTTTATTGCATCCGTCGATCCCTCACAATGACGAATTAACACAGACATTGCGTCGCTATGAAATACTATAGGTTCTATGACTTCTCTTTCTAAATCGAGGAGCGTTACTATGACAACGACATGATCTCCTATTGGGAGGTGATTATCTCATGTCGGATGCACTATTCCTACTATATTGCATCCGTCGATCCCTCACAATGACGAATTAACACAGAAATTGCGTCGCTATGAAATACTATAGGTACTATGACTTCTCTTTCTAAATCGAGGAGCGTTTCTATTGCAACGACAGGATCTGTTATTGGGAGGCGAGTATCTCATGTCGGATGCACTATTCCTTCTTTATTGCATCCGTCGATCCCTTACCATGACGAATTAACACAGAAATTGCGTCGCTATGAATTACTATAGGTTCTATGATTTCTCTTTCTAAATCGAGGAGCGTTTCTATGGCAACGACAGGATCTCCTATTGGGAGGCGAGTATCTCATGTCGGATGCACTATTCCTTCTTTATTGCATCCGTCGATCCCTCATTATGACGAATTAACACAGAAATTACGTCGCTATGAAATACTATAGGTTCTATGACTTCTCTTACTAAATCGAGGAGCGTTTCTGTGGCAACGACAGGACCTCCTATTGGGAGGCGAGTATCTCATGTCGGATGCACTATTCCTTCTATATTGCATCCGTCGATCCCTCACAATGACGAATTAGCACAGAAATTGCGTTGCTATGAAATACTATAGGTTCAATGACTTCTCTTTCTAAATCGAGGAGCGTTTCTATGGCAACGACAGGATCTCCTATTGGGAGGCGAGTATCTCATGTCGGATGCACTATTCGTTCTTTATTGAATCCGTCGCTCCCTCACAATGACGAATTAACACAGAAATTGCTTCGCTATGAAATACTATAGGTTCTATGACTTCTCTTTCAAAATCGAGGAGCGTTTCTATGGCAACGACAGGATCTGCTATTGGGAGGCGAGTATCTCATGTCGGGTGCACTATTCCTTCTTTATTGCATCCGTCGATCCCTGAAAATGAAGAATTAACAAAGAAATTGCGTCGCAATGAAATACTACAGGTTCTATGGCTTCTCTTTCTAAATCGAGGGGCGTTTCTATGGCAACGACAGGATCTCCTATTGGGAGGCGAGTATCTCGTATCGGATGCACTCTTCCTTCTTCATTGCATCCGTCGATACCTCACAATGACGAATTAACACAGAAATTGCGTCGCTATGAAATACTATAGGTTCTATGACTTCTCTTTCTAAATCGAGGAGCGTTTCGATGGCAACGACAGGATCTCCTATTGGGAGGCGAGTATCTCATGTCGGATGCACTATTCCTTCTTTATTGCATCCGTCGATCCCTCACAATGACGAATTAACACAGAAATTGCGTCGCTATGAAATACTATAGGTTCTATGACTACTCTTTCTAAATCGAGGAGAGTTTCTATGGCAACGACAGGATCTCCTATTGGGAGGCGAGTATCTCATGTCGGATGCACTATACCTTCTTTATTGCATCTGTCGATCCCCCACAATGACAAAGTAACACTGAAATTGCGTCGCTATGAAATACTATAGGTTCTATGCCTTCTCATTCTAAATCGAGAAACGATCCTATGGCAACGACAGGATCTCCTATTGGGAGGCGAGTATCTTATGTCGGATGCACTATTCCATCTTTAGTGCATCCGTCGATTTCGCACAATGACGAATTAACACAGAAATTGCGTCGCTATGAAATACTATAGGTTCTATGATTTCTATTTCTAAATCTAGGAGCGTTTCTATGGCAACGACAGGATCTCTTATTGGGAGGCGAGTATCTCATGTCGGATGCACTATTCCCTCTTTATTGCATCCGTCGATCCCTCACTATGACGAATTAACACAGAAATTGAATCGCTATGAAATACTATAGGTTCTATGACTTCTCTTTCTAAATCGAGGAGCGTTTCCATGGCAACGAGAGGATCACCTATTGGGAGGCGAGTATCTCATGTCGGATGCACTATTCCTTCTTTATTGCATCCGTCGATCCCTCACAATGACGAATTAACACAGAAATTGCGTCGCTATGAAATACTATAGGTTCTATGCCTACTCTTTCTAAATCGAGGAGCGTTTCTATGGCAACGACAGGATCTCCTATTGGGAGGCGAGTATCTCATGTGGGATGCACTATTCCTTCTTTATTGCATCCGTCGATCCCTCACAATGACGAATTAACACAGAAATTGCGTAGCTGTTAAATGCTATAGGTATTATGACTTCTCTTTCTAAATTGAGGAGCGTTTCTATGGCAATGAAAGGATCTCCTATTGGGAGTCGACTATCTCATGTCGGATGCACTATTCCTTCTTTATTGCATCCGTCGGTCCCACACAATGACGAATTAACACAGAAATTGCGTCGCTATAAATTACTATAGCTTCTATGCCTTCTCTTTCTAAATCGAGGAACGATCCTATGGCAAACGACAGGACCTCCTATTGGGAGGCGAGTATCTCATGTCGGATGCACTATTCCTTCTTTATTGCATCCGTCGATCCCTCATTATGACGAATTAACACAGAAATTACGTCGCTATGAAATACTATGGGTTCTATGACTTCTCTTACTAAATCGAGGAGCGTTTCTGTGGCAACGACAGGATCTCCTATTGGGAGGCGAGTATCTCATGTCGGATGCACTATTCCTTCTATATTGCATCCGTCGATCCCTCACAATGACGAATTAGCACAGAAATTGCGTTGCTTTGAAATACTATAGGTTCAATGACTTCTCTTTCTAAATCGAGGAGCGTTTCTATGGCAACGACAGGATCTCCTATTGGGGGGCGAGTATCTCATGTCGGATGCACTATTCGTTCTTTATTGCATCCGTCGCACCCTCACAATGACGAATTAACACAGAAATTGCGTCGCTATGAAATACTATAGGTTCTATGACTTCTCTTTCTAAATCGAGGAGCGTTTCTATGGCAACGACAGGATCTCCTATTGGGAGGCGAGAATCTCATGTCGGATGCACTATACCTTCTTTATTGCATCTGTCGATCCCTCACAATGACGAATTAACACTGAAATTGCGTCGCTATGAAATACTATAGGTTCTATGCCTTCTCTTTCTAAATCGAGAAACGATCCTATGGCAACGACAGGATCTCCTATTGGGAGGCGAGTATCTTATGTCGGATGCACTATTCCATCTTTAGTGCATCCGTCGATTTCGCACAATGACGAATTAACACAGAAATTGCGTCGCTATGAAATACTATAGGTTCTATGATTTCTCTTTCTAAATCGAGGAGCGTTTCTATGGCAACGACAGGATCTCCTATTGGGAGGCGAGTATCTCATGTCGGATGCACTATTCCCTCTTTATTGCATCCGTCGGTCCCTCACTATGACGAATTAACACAGAAATTGAATCGCTATGAAATACTATAGGTTCTATGACTTCTCTTTCTAAATCGAGGAGCGTTTCTATGGCAACGAGAGGATCTCCTATTGGGAGGCGAGTATCTCATGTCGGATGCACTATTCCTTCTTTATTGCATCCGTCGATCCCTCACAATGACGAATTAACACAGAAATTGCGTCGCTATGAAATACTATAGGTTCTATGCCTACTCTTTCTAAGTCGAGGACCGTTTCTATGGCAACGACAGGATCTCCTATTGGGAGGCGAGTATCTCATGTCGGATGCACTATTCCTTCTGTATTGCATCCGTCGATCCCTCACAATGAGGAATTAACACAGAAATTGCGTCGCTATGAAATACTATAGGTCCTATGACTTCTCTTTCTAAATCGAGGAGCGTTTCTGTGGCAACGACAGGATCTCCTATTGGGAGGCGAGTATCTCATATCGGATGCACTATTCCTTCTATATTGCATCCGTCGATCCCTCACAATGACGAATTAGCACAGAAATTGCGTTGCTTTGAAATACTATAGGTTCAATGACTTCTCTTTCTAAATCGAGGAGTGTTTCTATGGCAACGACAAGATCTCCTATTGGGGGGCGAGTATCTCATGTCGGATGCACTATTCGTTCTTTATTGCATCCGTCGCACCCTCACAATGACGAATTAACACAGAAATTGAATCGCTATGAAATACTATAGGTTCTATGCCTACTCTTTCTAAGTCGAGGACCGTTTCTATGGCAACGACAGGATCTCCTATTGGGAGGCGAGTATCTCATGTCGGATGCACTATTCCTTCTGTATTGCATCCGTCGATCCCTCACAATGAGGAATTAACACAGAAATTGCGTCGCTATGAAATACTATAGGTTCTATGGCTTCTCTTTGTAAATCAAGGAACGATCCTATGGCAACGACAGGATCTCCTATTGGGAGGCGAGTATCTCATGTCGGATGCACTATTCCTGCTTTATTGCATCCGTCGATCCCTCACAATGACGAATTAACACAGAAATTGCGTCGCTATGAAATATTATAGGTTCTATGACTTTTCTAAATCGAGGAGCGTTTCTATGGCAACGACAGGATCTCCTATTGGGAGGCGAGTATCTCATGTCGGATGCACTATTCCTTCTGTATTGCATCCGTCGATCCCTCACAATGACGAATTAACACAGAAATTGCGTCGCTATGAAATACTATAGGTTCTATGCCTTCGCTTTCTATCTCGAGGAACGATCCTATGGCAACGACAAGATCTTCTATTGGGAGGCGAGTATCTCATGTCGGATGCACTATTCCTTCTTTATTGCATCCGTCGATCCCTCAAAATGACGAATTAACACAGAAATTGCGTCGCTATGAAATACTTTAGGTTCTATGACTTCTCTTTCTTAATCGAGGAGCGTTTCTATGGCAACGACAGGATCTCCTATTGGGAGGCGAGTATCTCATGTCGGATGCACTATTCCTTCTTTATTGCATCCGTCGATCCCTCACAATGACGAATTAACACAGAAATTGCGTTGCTATGAAATACTATAGGTTCTATGATTTCTCTTTTTAAATTGAGGAGCGTCTCTATGGCAACGACAGGATCTCCTATTGGGAGGCGAGTAGCTCATGTCGGATGCACTATTCCTTCTTTATTGCATCCGTCGATACCTCACAATGACGAATTAACACAGAAATTGCGTCGCTATGAAATACTATAGGTCCTAAGACTTCTGTTTCTAAATCGAGGAGCGTTTCTATGGCAACGACAGGATCTCCAATTGGGAGGCGAGTATCTCATGTCGGATGCACTATTCCTTCTTTATTGCATCCGTCGATCCCTCACAATGACGAATTAACACAGAAATTGCGTCGCTATGAAATACTATAGGTTCTATGACTTCTCTTTCTAAATCGAGGAGCGTTTCTATGGCAACGACAGGATCTCCTATTGGGAGGCGAGTATCTCATGTCGGATGCACTATTCCTTCTATATTGCATCCGGCGATCCCTCACAATGACGAATTAGCACAGAAATTGCGTCGCTATGAAATACTACAGGTTCTATGACTTCTCTTTCTAAATCGAGGAGCGTTTCTATGGCAACGACAGGATCTCCTATTGGGAGGCGAGTATCTCATGTCGGATGCACTATTCCTTCTGTATTGCATCCGTCGATCCGTCACAATGACGAATTAACACAGAAATTACGTCGCTATGAAATACTATAGGTTCTATGCCTTCTCTTTCTAAATCGAGGAACGATCCTATGGCAACGACAGGATCTCCTATTGGGAGGCGAGTAACTCATGTCGGATGCACTATTCCTTCTTTATTGCATCCGTCGATCCCTGACAATGACGAATTCACACAGAAACTGCGTCGCTATGAAATACTATAGGTTCTATGACTTCTCTTTCCAAATCGAGGAGCGTTTCTATGGCAACGACAGGATCTCCTATTGGGAGGCGAGTATCTCGTGTCGGATGCACTATTCGTTCTTTATTGCATCCGTCGATCCCTCACAATGACGAATTAACACAGAAATTGCGTCGCTATGAAATACTATAGGTTCTATGACTATTCTTTCTAAATCGAAGAGCGTTTCAATGGCACGACAGGATTTCCTATTGGGAGGCGAGTATCTCATGTCGGATGCACTATACCTTCTTTATTAAATCCGTCGATCCCTCAAATTGACGAATTAACACAGAAATTGCGTCGCTATGAAATACTATAGGTTCTATGCCTTCTCTTTCTAAATCGAGAAACGATCCTGTGGCAACGACAAGATCTCCTATTGGGAGGCGGGTATCTCATGTTGGATGCACTATTCCTTGTTTATTGCATCCGTCGATCCCTCACAATGACGAATTAACACAGAAATTGCGTCGCTATCAAATACTATAGGTTCTATGCCTTCTCTTTCTAAATCGAGGAACGATCCTATGGCAACGAAAGGATCTCCTATTGGAAGGCGAGTATCTCATGTCGGATGCACTATTCCTTCTTTATTGCATCCGTCGATCCCTCACAATGACGAATTAACACAGAAATTGCGTCACTATGAAATACTATAGGTTCTATGATTTCTCTTTCTAAATCGAGGAGCGTTTCTATGGCAACGAAAGGATCTCCTATTGGGAGGCGGGTATCTCATGTTGGATGCACTATTCCTTGTTTATTGCATCCGTCGATCCCTCACAATGACGAATTAACACAGAAATGGCGTCGCTATGAAATACTATAGGTCCTATGACTTCTCTTTCTAAATCGAGGAGCGTCTCTATTGCAACGACAGGATCTCCTATTGGGAGGCGAATATCTCATGTCGGATGCACTATTCCTTCTTTATTGCACCCGTCGATCCTTCACAATGACGAATTAACACAGACATTGCGTCGCTATGTAATACTATAGGTTCTATGACTTCTCTTTCTAAATCGAGGAGCGTTACTATGGCAACGACAGGATCTCCTATTGGGAGGTGAGTATCTCATGTCGGATGCACTATTCCTTCTATATTGCATCCGTCGATCCCTCACAATGACGAATTAACACAGAAATTGCGTCGCTATGAAATACTATAGGTACTATGACTTCTCTTTCTAAATCGGGAGCGTTTCTATTGCAACGACAGGATCTGTTATTGGGAGGCGAGTATCTCATGTCGGATGCACTATTCCTTCTTTATTGCATCCGTCGATCTCTCACAATGACGAATTAACACAGAAATTGCGTCGCAATTAAATACTATAGGTTCTATGACTACTCTTTTTTAATCGAGCAGCATTTCTATGGCAACGACAGGATCTCCTATTGGGAGGCGACTATCTCATGTCGGATGCACTATTCCTTCTTTATTACATCCGTCGTTCCCACACAATGACGAATTAACACAGAAATTGCGTCGCTATGAAATACTATAGGCTCTATGACTTCTCTTTCTAAATCGAGGAAAGATCCTATGGCAACGACAGGATAGCCTATTGGGAGGCGAGTATCTCATGTCGGATGCACTATTCCTTCTTTGTTGCATCCGTCGATCCCTCACAATGACGAATTAACACATAAATTGCGTCGCTATGAAATACTATAGGTTCTATGACTTCTCTTTCTAAATCGAGGAGCGTTTCTATGGCAACGACAGGATCTCCTATTGGGAGGCGAGTATCTCATGTCGGATGCACTATTCCTTCTTTATTATTATTCTTTATTATTATCCCTCACAATGACGAATTAACACAGAAATTGCGTCGCTATGAAATACTATAGGTTCTATGACTTTTCTAAATCGAGGAGCGTTTCTATGGCAACGACAGGATCTCCTATTGGGAGGCGAGTATCTCATGTCGGATGCACTATTCCTTCTGTATTGCATCCGTCGATCCCTGACAATGACGAATTAACACAGATATTGCGTCGCTATGAAATACTATAGGTTCTATGCCTTCGCTTTCTAAATCGAGGAACGATCCTATGGCAACGACAAGATCTTCTATTGGGAGGCGAGTATCTCATGTCGGATGCACTATTCCTTCTTTTTTGCTTCCGTCGATCCCTCAAAATGACGAATTAACACAGAAATTGCGTCGCTATGAAATACTTTAGGTTCTATGACTTCTCTTTCTTAATCGAGGAGCGTTTCTATGGCAACGACAGGATCTCCTATTGGGAGGCGAGTATCTCATGTCGGATGCACTATTCCTTCTTTATTGCATCCGTCGATCCCTCACAATGACGAATTAACACAGAAATTGCGTCGCTATGAAATACTATAGGTTCTATGATTTCTCTTTTTAAATTGAGGAGCGTCTCTATGGCAACGACAGGATCTCCTATTGGGAGGCGAGTATCTCATGTCAGATGCACTATTCCTTCTTTATTGCATCCGTCGATACCTCACAATGACGAATTAACACAGAAATTGCGTCGCTATGAAATACTATAGGTCCTATGACTTCTCTTTCTAAATCGAGGAGCGTTTCTATGGCAACGACAGGTTCTCCTATTGGGAGGCGAGTATCTCATGTCGGATGCACTATTCCTTCTTTATTGCATCCGTCGATCCCTCACAATGACGAATTAACACAGAAATTGCGTCGCTATGAAATACTATAGGTTCTATGACTTCTCTTTCTAAATCGAGGAGCGTTTCTATGGCAACGGCAGGATCTCCTATTGGGAGGCGAGTATCTCATGTCGGATGCACTATTCCTTCTATATTGCATCTGGCGATCCCTCACAATGACGAATTAGCACAGAAATTGCGTCGCAATGAAATACTACAGGTTGTATGACTTCTCTTTCTAAATCGAGAAGCGTTTCTATGGCAACGACAGGATCTCCTATTGGGAGGCGAGTATCTCATGTCGGATGCACTATTCCTTCTGTATTGCATCCGTCGATCCGTCACAATGACGAATTAACACAGAAATTACGTCGCTATGAAATACTACAGGTTCTATGCCTTCTCTTTCTAAATCGAGGAACGATCCTATGGCAACGACAGGATCTCCTATTGGGAGGCGAGTATCTCATGTCGGATGCACTATTCCTTCTTTATTGCATCCGTCGATCCCTGACAATGACGAATTCACACAGAAATTGCGTCGCTATGAAATACTATAGGTTCTATGACTTCTCTTTCCAAATCGAGGAGCGTTTCTATGGCAACGACAGGATCTCCTATTGGGAGGCGAGTATCTCATGTCGGATGCACTATTCGTTCTTTATTGCATCCGTCGATCCCTCACAATGACGAATTAACACAGAAATTGCGTCGCTATGAAATACTATAGGTTCTATGACTATTCTTTCTAAATCGAGGAGCGTTTCTATGGCACGACAGGATCTCCTATTGGGAGGCGAGTATCTCATGTCGGATGCACTATACCTTCTTTATTGCATCCGTCGATCCCTCAAATTGACGAATTAACACAGAAATTGCGTCGCTATGAAATACTATAGGTTCTATGCCTTCTCTTTCTAAATCGAGAAACGATCCTATGGCAACGACAAGATCTCCTATTGGGAGGCGGGTATCTCATGTTGGATGCACTTTTCCTTGTTTATAGCATCCGTCGATCCCTCACAATGACGAATTAACACAGAAATTGCGTCGCTATGAAATACTATAGGTTCCATGCCTTCTCTTTCTAAATCGAGGAACGATCCTATGGCAACGAAAGGATCTCCTATTGGGAGGCGAGTATCTCATGTCGGATGCACTATTCCTTCTTTATTGCATCCGTCGATCCCTCACAATGACGAATTAACACAGAAATTGCGTCACTATGAGATACTATATTATTCTTTATTATTATCCCTCACAATGACGAATTAACACAGAAATTGCGTCGCTATGAAATACTATAGGTTCTATGCTTTCTCTTTCTAAATCGAGGAGCGTTTCAATGGCAACGACAGGATCTCCTATTAGGAGGCGAGTATCTCGTATCGGATGCACTCTTCCCTCTTCATTGCATCCGTCGATACCTCACAATGACGAATTAACACAGAAATTGCGTCGCTATGAAATACTATAGGTTCTATGACTTCTCTTTCTAAATCGAGGAGCGTTTCGATGGCAACGACAGGATCTTGTATTGGGAGGCGAATATCTCATGTCGAATGCACTATTCCTTCTTTATTGCATCCGTCGATCCCTCACAATGACTAATTAACACAGAAATTACGTCGCTATGAAATACTACAGGTTCTATGCCTTCTCTTTCTAAATCGAGGAACGATCCTATGGCAACGACAGGATCTCCTATTGGGAGGCGAGTATCTCATGTCGGATGCACTATTCCTTGTTTATTGCATCCGTCGATCCCTCAAAATGACGAATTAACACAGAAATTGCGTCGCTATGAAATACTATAGGTCCTATGACTTCTCTTTCTAAATCGAGGAGCGTTTCTATGGCAACGACAGGTTCTCCTATTGGGAGGCGAGTATCTCATGTCGGATGCACTATTCCTTCTTTATTGCATCCGTCGATCCCTCACAATGACGAATTAACACAGAAATTGCGTCGCTATGAAATACTATAGGTTCTATGACTTCTCTTTCTAAATCGAGGAGCGTTTCTATGGCAACGACAGGATCTCCTATTGGGAGGCGAGTATCTCATGTCGGATGCACTATTCCTTCTATATTGCATCCGGCGATCCCTCACAATGACGAATTAGCACAGAAATTGCGTCGCTATGAAATACTACAGGTTCTATGACTTCTCTTTCCAAATCGAGAAGCGTTTCTATGGCAACGACAGGATCTCCTATTGGGAGGCGAGTATCTCATGTCGGATGCACTATTCCTTCTTTATTATTATTCTTTATTATTATCCCTCACAATGACGAATTAACACAGAAATTGCGTCGCTATGAAATACTATAGGTTCTATGCTTTCTCTTTCTAAATCGAGGAGCGTTTCAATGGCAACGACAGGATCTCCTATTAGGAGGCGAGTATCTCGTATCGGATGCACTCTTCCTTCTTCATTGCATCCGTCGATACCTCACAATGACGAATTAACACAGAAATTGCGTCGCTATGAAATACTATAGGTTCTATGACTTCTCTTTCTAAATCGAGGAGCGTTTCTATGGCAACGACAGGATCTTCTATTGGGAGGCGAATATCTCATGTCGAATGCACTATTCCTTCTTTATTGCATCCGTCGATCCCTCACAATGACTAATTAACACAGAAAATGCGTCGCTATGAGATACTATAGGTTCTATGATTTCTCTTTCTAAATCGAGGAGCGTTTCTATGGCAACGACAGGATCTCCTATTGGGAGGCGAGTATCTCATGTCGGATGCACTATTCCTTCTTTATTGCATCCGTCGATCCCTCACAATGACGAATTAACACAGAAATTGCGTCGCTATGATATACTATAGGTCCTATGACTACTCTTTCGAAATCGAGGAGAGTTTCTATGGCAACGACAGGATCTCCTATTGGGAGGCGAGTATCTCATGTCGGATGCACTATACCTTCTTTATTGCATCTGTCGATCCCTCACAATGACGAATTAACACTGAAATTGCGTTGCTATGAAATACTATAGGTTCTATGCCTTCTCTTTCTAAATCGAGAAACGATCCTATGGCAACGACAGGATCTCCTATTGGGAGGCGAGTATCTTATGTCGGATGCACTATTCCATCTTTAGTGCATCCGTCGATTTCGCACAATGACGAATTAACACAGAAATTGCGTCGCTATGAAATACTATAGGTTCTATGATTTCTCTTTCTAAATCGAGGAGCGTTTCTATGGAAACGAAAGGATCTCCTATTGGGAGGCAAGTATCTCATGTCGGATGCACTATTCCCTCTTTATTGCATCCGTCGATCCCTCACTATGACGAATTAACACAGAAATTGAATCGCTATGAAATACTATAGGTTCTATGACTTCTCTTTCTAAATCGAGGAGCGTTTCTATGGCAACGAGAGGATCTCCTATTGGGAGACGAGTATCTCATGTCGGATGCACTAATCCTTCTTTATTGCATCCGTCGATCCCTCACAATGGCGAATTAACACAGAAATTGCGTCGCTATGAAATACTATAGGTTCTATGCCTACTCTTTCTAAATCGAGGAGCGTTTCTATGGCAACGACAGGATCTCCTATTGGGAGGCGAGTATCTCATGTCGGATGCACTATTTCTTCTTTATTGCATCCGTCGATACCTCACAATGACGAATTAACGCAGAAATTGCGTCGCTATGAAATACTATAGGTCCAATGACTTCTCTTTCTAAATCGAGTAGCGTTTCTATGGCAACGACACGATCTCCTATTGGGAGGCGAGTATCTCATGTCGGATGCACTATTCCTTCTTTATTGCATCCGTCGATCACTCACAATGACGAATTAACACAGAAATTGCGTCGCTATGAAATACTATAGGTTCTATGACTTTTCTAAATCGAGGAGCGTTTCTATGGCAACGACAGGATCTACTATTGGGAGGCGAGTATCTCATGTCGGATGCACTATTCCTTCTGTATTGCATCCGTCGATCCCTCACAATGACGAATTAACACAGATATTGCGTCGCTATGAAATACTATATGTCCTATGACTTCTCTTTCTAAATCGAGGAACGATCCTATGGCAACGACAGGATCTCCTATTGGGAGGCGAGTATCTCATGTCGGATGCACTATTCCTTCTTTATTGCATCCGTCGATCCCTCACAATGACGAATTAACACAGAAATAGCGTCACTATGAGATACTATAGGTTCTATGGTTTCTCTTTCTAAATCGAGGAGCGTTTCTATGGCAACGACAGGATCTCCTATTGGGAGGCGGGTATCTCATGTTGGATGCACTATTCCTTGTTTATTGCATCCGTCGATCCCTCACAATGACGAATTAACACAGAAATTGCGTCGCTATGAAATACTATAGGTTCAATGCCTTCTCTTTCTAAATCGAGAAACGATCCTACGGCAACGACAGGATCTCCTATTGGGAGGCGGGTATCTCATGTTGGATGCACTATTCCTTCTTTATTGCATCCGTCGATCCCACACAATGACGAATTAACACAGAAATTGCATCGCTATGAAATACTATAGTTTCTATGACTTCTCGTTCTTAATCGAGGTCCATTTCTACGGCAACGACAGGATCTCCTATTGGGAGGCGAGTATCTCATGTCGGATGCACTATACCTTCTTTATTAAATCCGTCGATACCTCAAATTGACGAATTAACACAGAAATTGCGTCGCTATGAAATACTATAGGTTCTATGCCTTCTCTTTCTAAATCGAGAAACGATCCTGTGGCATCGACAAGATCTCCTATTGGGAGGCGGGTATCTCATGTTGGATGCACTATTCCTTGTTTATTGCATCCGTCGATCCCTCACAATGACGAATTAACACAGAAATTGCGTCGCTATCAAATACTATAGGTTCTATGCCTTCTCTTTCTAAATCGAGGAACGATCCTATGGCAACGAAAGGATCTCCTATTGGAAGGCGAGTATCTCATGTCGGATGCACTATTCCTTCTTTATTGCATCCGTCGATCCCTCACAATGACGAATTAACACAGAAATTGCGTCACTATGAGATACTATAGGTTCTATGATTTCTCTTTCTAAATCGAGGAGCGTTTCTATGGCAACGAAAGGATCTCCTATTGGGAGGCGGGTATCTCATGTTGGATGCACTATTCCTTGTTTATTGCATCCGTCGATCCCTCACAATGACGAATTAACACAGAAATAGCGTCGCTATGAAATACTATAGGTCCTATGACTTCTCTTTCTACATCGAGAAGCGTCTCTATTGCAACGACAGGATCTCCTATTGGGAGGCGAATATCTCATGTCGGATGCACTATTCCTTCTTTATTGCACCCGTCGATCCCTCACAATGACGAATTAACACAGACATTGCGTCGCTATGTGATACTATAGGTTCTATGACTTCTCTTTCTAAATCGAGGAGCGTTACTATGGCAACGACAGGATCTCCTATTGGGAGGTGAGTATCTCATGTCGGATGCACTATTCCTTCTATATTGCATCCGTCGATCCCTCACAATGACGAATTAACACAGAAATTGCGTCGCTATGAAATACTATAGGTACTATGACTTCTCTTTCTAAATCGTGAGCGTTTCTATTGCAACGACAGGATCTGTTATTGGGAGGCGAGTATCTCATGTCGGATGCACTATTCCTTCTTTATTGCATCCGTCGATCTCTCACAATGACGAATTAACACAGAAATTGCGTCGCAATTAAATACTATAGGTTCTATGACTACTCTTTTTTAATCGAGGAGCATTTCTACGGCAACGACAGGATCTCCTATTGGGAGGCGACTATCTCATGTCGGATGCACTATTCCTTCTTTATTACATCCGTCGTTCCCACACAATGACGAATTAACACAGAATTTGCGTCGCTATGAAATACTATAGGCTCTATGACTTCTCTTTCTAAATCGAGGAAAGATCCTATGACAACGACAGGATAGCCTATTGGGAGGCGAGTATCTCATGTCGGATGCACTATTCCTTCTGTATTGCATCCGGCGATCCCTCACAATGACGAATTAACACAGAAATTGCGTCGCTATGAGATACTATATGTTCTATGACTTCTCTTTCTAAATGAAGGAGCGTTTCTGTGGCAACGACAGGATCTCCTGTTGGGAGGCGAGTATCTCATGTCGGATACACTATTCCTTCTGTATTGCATCCGTCGATCCGTCACAATGACGAATTAACACAGATATTGCTTCGCTATGAAATACTATAGGTTCTATGACTTTTCTAAATCGAGGAGCGTTTTTATGGCAACGACAGGATCTCCTATTGGCAGGCGAGTATCTCATGTCGGATGCACTATTCCTTCTTTATTATTATTCTTTATTATTATCCCTCACAATGACGAATTAACACAGAAATTGCGTCGCTATGAAATACTATAGGTTCTATGACTTTTCTAAATCGAGGAGCGTTTCTATGGCAACGACAGGATGTCCTATTGGGAGGCGAGTATCTCAAGACGGATGCACTATTCCTTCTGTATTGCATCCGTCGATCCCTGACAATGACGAATTAACACAGAAATTGCGTCGCTATGAAATACTATGGGTTCTATGCCTTCGCTTTCTAAATCGAGGAACGATCCTATGGCAACGACAAGATCTTCTATTGGGAGGCGAGTATCTCATGCCGGATGCACTATTCCTTCTTTTTTTCATCCGCCGATCCCTCAAAATGACGAATTAACACAGAAATTGCGTCGCTATGAAATACTTTAGGTTCTATGACTTCTCTTTCTTAATCGAGGAGCGTTTCTATGGCAACGACAGGATCTCCTATTGGGAGGCGAGTATCTCATGTCGGATGCACTATTCCTTCTTTATTGCATCCGTCGATCCCTCACAATGACGAATTAACACAGAAATTGCGTCGCTATGAAATACTATAGGTTCTATGATTTCTCTTTTTAAATTGAGGAGCGTCTCTATGGCAACGACAGGATCTCCTATTGGGAGGCGAGTATCTCATGTCAGATGCACTATTCCTTCTTTATTGCATCCGTCGATACCTCACAATGACGAATTAACACAGAAATCGCGTCGCTATGAAATACTATAGGTCCTATGACTTCTCTTTCTAAATCGAGGAGCGTTTCTATGGCAACGACAGGTTCTCCTATTGGGAGGCGAGTATCTCATGTCGGATGCACTATTCCTTCTTTATTGCATCCGTCGATCCCTCACAATGACGAATTAACACAGAAATTGCGTCGCTATGAAATACTATAGGTTCTATGACTTCTCTTTCTAAATCGAGGAGCGTTTCTATGGCAACGGCAGGATCTCCTATTGGGAGGTGAGTATCTCATGTCGGATGCACTATTCCTTCTATATTGCATCCGTCGATCCCTCACAATGACGAATTAACACAGAAATTGCGTCGCTATGAAATACTATAGGTACTATGACTTCTCTTTCTAAATCGGGAGCGTTTCTATTGCAACGACAGGATCTGTTATTGGGAGGCGAGTATCTCATGTCGGATGCACTATTCCTTCTTTATTGCATCCGTCGATCTCTCACAATGACGAATTAACACAGAAATTGCGTCGCAATTAAATACTATAGGTTCTATGACTACTCTTTTTTAATCGAGGAGCATTTCTATGGCAACGACAGGATCTCCTATTGGGAGGCGACTATCTCATGTCGGATGTACTATTCCTTCTTTATTACATCCGTCGTTCCCACACAATGACGAATTAACACAGAAATTGCGTCGCTATGAAATACTATAGGCTCTATGACTTCTCTTTCTAAATCGAGGAAAGATCCTATGGCAACGACAGGATAGCCTATTGGGAGGCGAGTATCTCATGTCGGATGCACTATTCCTTCTTTGTTGCATCCGTCGATCCCTCACAATGACGAATTAACACATAAATTGCGTCGCTATGAAATACTATAGGTTCTATGACTTCTCTTTCTAAATCGAGGAGCGTTTCTATGGCAACGACAGGATCTCCTATTGGGAGGCGAGTATCTCATGTCGGATGCACTATTCCTTCTTTATTATTATTCTTTATTATTATCCCTCACAATGACGAATTAACACAGAAATTGCGTCGCTATGAAATACTATAGGTTCTATGACTTTTCTAAATCGAGGAGCGTTTCTATGGCAACGACAGGATCTCCTATTGGGAGGCGAGTATCTCAAGTCGGATGCACTATTCCTTCTGTATTGCATCCGTCGATCCCTGACACTGACGAATTAACACAGAAATTGCGTCGCTATGAAATACTATGGGTTCTATGCCTTCGCTTTCTAAATCGAGGAACGATCCTATGGCAACGACAAGATCTTCTATTGGGAGGCGAGTATCTCATGTCGGATGCACTATTCCTTCTTTTTTTCATCCGTCGATCCCTCAAAATGACGAATTAACACAGAAATTGCGTCGCTATGAAATACTTTAGGTTCTATGACTTCTCTTTCTTAATCGAGGAGCGTTTCTATGGCAACGACAGGATCTCCTATTGGGAGGCGAGTATCTCATGTCGGATGCACTATTCCTTCTTTATTGCATCCGTCGATCCCTCACAATGACGAATTAACACAGAAATTGCGTCGCTATGAAATACTATAGGTTCTATGATTTCTCTTTTTAAATTGAGGAGCGTCTCTATGGCAACGACAGGATCTCCTATTGGGAGGCGAGTATCTCATGTCAGATGCACTATTCCTTCTTTATTACATCCGTCGATACCTCACAATGACGAATTAACACAGAAATTGCGTCGCTATGATATACTATGGGTCCTATGAATTCTCTTTCTAAATCGAGGAGCGTTTCTATGGCAACGACAGGTTCTCCTATTGGGAGGCGAGTATCTCATGTCGGATGCACTATTCCTTCTTTATTGCATCCGTCGATCCCTCACAATGACGAATTAACACAGAAATTGCGTCGCTCTGAAATACTATAGGTTCTATGACTTCTCTTTCTAAATCGAGGAGCGTTTCTATGGCAACGGCAGGATCTCCTATTGGGAGGCGAGTATCTCATGTCGGATGCACTATTCCTTCTATATTGCATCTGGCGATCCCTCACAATGACGAATTAGCACAGAAATTGCGTCGCTATGAAATACTACAGGTTGTATGACTTCTCTTTCTAAATCGAGAAGCGTTTCTATGGCAACGACAGGATCTCCTATTGGGAGGCGAGTATCTCATGTCGGATGCACTATTCCTTCTGTATTGCATCCGTCGATCCGTCACAATGACGAATTAACACAGAAATTACGTCGCTATGAAATACTATAGGTTCTATGCCTTCTCTTTCTAAATCGAGGAACGATCCTATGGCAACGACAGGATCTCCTATTGGGAGGCGAGTATCTCATGTCGGATGCACTATTCCTTCTTTATTGCATCCGTCGATCCCTGACAATGACGAATTCACACAGAAATTGCGTCGCTATGAAATACTATAGGTTCTATGACTTCTCTTTCCAAATCGAGGAGCGTTTCTATGGCAACGACAGGATCTCCTATTGGGAGGCGAGTATCTCATGTCGGATGCACTATTCATTCTTTATTGCATCCGTCGATCCCTCACAATGACGAATTAACACAGAAATTGCCTCGCTATGAAATACTATAGGTTCTATGACTATTCTTTCTAAATCGAGGAGCGTTTCTATGGCACGACAGGATCTCCTATTGGGAGGCGAGTATCTCATGTCGGATGCACTATACCTTCTTTATTGCATCCGTCGATCCCTCAAATTGACGAATTAACACAGAAATTGCGTCGCTATGAAATACTATAGGTTCTATGCCTTCTCTTTCTAAATCGAGAAACGATCCTATGGCAACGACAAGATCTCCTATTGGGAGGCGGGTATCTCATGTTGGATGCACTTTTCCTTGTTTATAGCATCCGTCGATCCCTCACAATGACGAATTAACACAGAAATTGCGTCGCTATGAAGTACTATAGGTTCCATGCCTTCTCTTTCTAAATCGAGGAACGATCCTATGGCAACGAAAGGATCTCCTATTGGGAGGCGAGTATCTCATGTCGGATGCACTATTCCTTCTTTATTGCATCCGTCGATCCCTCACAATGACGAATTAACACAGAAATTGCGTCACTATGAGATACTATAGGTTCTATGATTTCTCTTTCTAAATCGAGGAGCGTTTCTATGGCAACGAAAGGATCTCCTATTGGGAGGCGGGTATCTCATGTTGGATGCACTATTCCTTGTTTATTGCATCCGTCGATCCCTCACAATGACGAATTAACACAGAAATAGCGTCGCTATGAAATACTATAGGTCCTATGACTTCTCTTTCTAAATCGAGGAGCGTTTCTATTGCAACGACAGGATCTCCTATTGGGAGGCGAATATCTCATGTCGGATGCACTATTCCTTCTTTAGTGCACCCGTCGATCCCTCACAATGACGAATTAACACAGACATTGCGTCGCTATGAAATACTATAGGTTCTATGACTTCTCTTTCTAAATCGAGGAGCGTTACTATGGCAACGACAGGATCTCCTATTGGGAGGTGAGTATCTCATGTCGGATGCACTATACCTTCTATATTGCATCCGTCGATCCCTCACAATGACGAATTAACACAGAAATTGCGTCGCTATGAAATACTATAGGTTCTATGATTTCTCTTTTTAAATTGAGGAGCGTCTCTATGGCAACGACAGGATCTCCTATTGGGAGGCGAGTATCTCATGTCAGATGCACAATTCCTTCTTTATTGCATCCGTCGATACCTCACAATGACGAATTAACACAGAAATTGCGTCGCCATGAAATACTATAGGTCCTATGACTTCTCTTTCTAAATCGAGGAGCGTTTCTATGGCAACGACAGGTTCTCCTATTGGGAGGCGAGTATCTCATGTCGGATGCACTATTCCTTCTTTATTGCATCCGTCGATCCCTCACAATGACGAATTAACACAGAAATTGCGTCGCTATGAAATACTATAGGTTCTATGCCTTCTCTTTCTAAATCGAGAAACGATCCTATGGCAACGACAGGATCTCCTATTGGGAGGCGAGTATCTTATGTCGGATGCACTATTCCATCTTTAGTGCATCCGTCGATTTCGCACAATGACGAATTAACACAGAAATTGCGTCGCTATGAAATACTATAGGTTCTATGATTTCTCTTTCTAAATCGAGGAGCGTTTCTATGGAAACGACAGGATCTCCTATTGGGAGGCGAGTATCTCATGTCGGATGCACTATTCCCTCTTTATTGCATCCGTCGATCCCTCACTATGACGAATTAACACAGAAATTGAATCGCTATGAAATACTATAGGTTCTATGACTTCTCTTTCTAAATCGAGGAGCGTTTCTATGGCAACGAGAGGATCTCCTATTGGGAGACGAGTATCTCATGTCGGATGCACTATTCCTTCTTTATTGCATCCGTCGATCCCTCACAATGACGAATTAACACAGAAATTGCGGCGCTATGAAATACTATAGGTTCTATGCCTACTCTTTCTAAATCGAGGAGCGTTTCTATGGCAACGACAGGATCTCCTATTGGGAGGCGAGTATCTCATGTCGGATGCACTATGTCTTCTTTATTGCATCCGTCGATACCTCACAATGACGAATTAACGCAGAAATTGCGTCGCTATGAAATACTCTAGGTCCAATGACTTCTCTTTCTAAATCGAGGAGCGTTTCTATGGCAACGACAGGATCTCCTATTGGGAGGCGAGTATCTCATGTCGGATGCACTATTCCTTCTTTATTGCATCCGTCGATCACTCACAATGACGAATTAACACAGAAATTGCGTCGCTATGAAATACTATAGGTTCTATGACTTTTCTAAATCGAGGAGCGCTTCTATGGCAACGACAGGATCTCCTATTGGGAGGCGAGTATCTCATGTCGGATGCACTATTCCTTCTGTATTGCATCCGTCGATCCCTCACAATGACGAATTAACACAGATATTGCGTCGCTATGAAATACTATATGTCCTATGACTTCTCTTTCTAAATCGAGGAGCGTTTCTGTGGCAACGACAGGATCTCCTATTGGGAGGCGAGTATCTCATGTCGGATGCACTATTCCTTCTGTATTGCATCCGTCGATCCGTCAGAATGACGAATTAACACAGAAATTGCGTCGCACAGAAATACTATAGGTTCTATGGCTTCTCTTTCTAAATCGAGGAACGATCCTATGGCAACGACAGGATCTCCTATTGGGAGGCGAGTATCTCATGTCGGATGCACTATTCCTTCTTTATTGCATCCGTCGATCCCTCACAATGACGAATTAACACAGAAATTGCGTCACTATTGGATACTATAGGTTCTATGGTTTCTCTTTCTAAATCGAGGAGCGTTTCTATGGCAACGACAGGATCTCCTATTGGGAGGCGGGTATCTCATGTTGAATGCACTATTCCTTGTTTATTGCATCCGTCGATCCCTCACAATGACGTATTAACACAGAAATTGCGTCGCTATGAAATACTATAGGTTCAATGCCTTCTCTTTCTAAATCGAGAAACGATCCTACGGCAACGACAGGATCTCCTATTGGGAGGCGGGTATCTCATGTTGGATGCATTATTCCTTCTTTATTGCATCCGTCGATCCCACACAATGACGAATTAACACAGAAATTGCATCGCTATGAAATACTATATTTTCTATGACTTCTCGTTCCTAATCGAGGTCCGTTTCTACGGCAACGACAGGATCTCCTATTGGGAGGCGAGTTATCTCATGTCGGATGCACTATTCCTTCTTTATTGCATCCGTCGATACCACACTATGACAAATTAACACAGAAATTGCGTCGCTATGAAAAACTATAGGTTCTATGACTTCTCTTTCTAAATCGAGGAGCGTTTCTATGGCAACGACAGGATCTCCTATTGGGAGGCGAGTATCTCATGTCGGATGCACTATTCCTTCTGTATTGCATCCGTCAATCCCTCACAATGGCGAATTAACACAGAAATTGCGTCGCTATGAAATACTATAAGTTCTATGCCTTCTCTTTCTAAATCGAGGAAAGATCCTATGGCAACGACTGGATCTCCTATTGGGAGGCGAGTATCTCATGTCGGATCCACTATTCCTTCTTTATTGCATCCATCGATCCCTCACAATGACGAATTAACACAGAAATTTTGTCGCTATGAAATACTATAGGTTCTATAACTTCTCTTTCTAAATCGAGGAGCGTTTCAATGGCAACGACAGGATCTCCTATTGGGAGGCGGGTATCTCATGTCGGATGCTCTATTCCTTCTTTATTGCATCCGTCGATCCCACACAATGACGAATTAACACAGAAATTGCGTCGCTATGAAATACTATAGGTTCTATGACTTTTCTATCCAAATTTAGGAGCGTTTCTATGGCAACGACAAGATCTCCTATTGGGAGGCGAGTATCTCATGTCGGATGCACTATTCGTTCTTTATTGCATCCGTCGATCCCTCACAATGACGAATTAACACAGAAATTGCGTCGCTATGAAATACTATAGGTTCTATAACTTCTCTTTCTAAATCGAGGAGTGTTTCTAGGGCAACGACAGGATCTCCTATCGGGAGGCGAGTATCTCATGTCGGATGCACTATTCCTTCTTTATTGCATCCGTCGATCCCTCAAAATGACGAATTAACACAGAAATTGCGTCGCTATGAAATACTATAGGTTCTATGCCTTCTCTTTCTAAATCGAGGAACGATCCTTGGCAACGACAGGATCTCCTATTGGGAGGCGAGTATCTCATGTCGGTTGCACTATTCCTTCTTTATTGCATCCGTCGATCCCTGACAATGACGAATTGACACAGAAATTGCGTCGCTATGAAATACTATAGGTTATATCGCTTCTCTTTCTAAATCGAGGAGCGTTTCTATGGCAACAACAGGATCTCCTATTGGGAGGCGGGTATCTCATGTCGGATGCACTATTCCTTCTTTATTGCATCCGTCGATCCCACACTATGACGAATTAAAACAGAAATTGCGTCGCTATGAAATACTATAGGTTCTATGACTTCTCTTTCTAAATCGAGGAGCGTTTCTATGGCAACGACAGGATCTCCTATTGGGAGGCGAGTATCTCATGTCGGATACACTATTCCTTCTTTATTGCGTCCGTCGATCCCTCACAATGACGAATTAACACAGAAATTGTGTCGCTATGAAATACTATAGGTTCTATAACTTCTCTTTCTTAATCGAGGAGTCTTTCTATGGCAATGACAGGATCTCCTATTGGAGGCGAGTATCTCATGTCGGATGCACTATTCCTTCTTTATTCCATCTGTCGATCCCACACAATGACGAATTAAGACAGAAATTGCGTTGCTATGGAATACTATAGGTTCTATGACTTCTCTTTCTAAATCGAAGAACGTTCCTATGGCAACGACAGGTTCTCCTATTGGGAGGCGAGTATCTCATGTCGGATGCACTATTCCTTCTGTATTGCATCCGGCGATCCCTCACAATGACGAATTAACACAGAAATTGCGTCGCTATGAGATAGTATATGTTCTATGACTTCTCTTTCTAAATGAAGTAGCGTTTCTATGGCATCGACAGGATCTCCTATTGGGAGGCGAGTATCTCATGTCGGATGCACTATTCCTTCTTTATTGCATCCGTTGATCCCTCACAATGACGAATTAACACAGAAATTGCGTCGCTATGAAATACTATAGGTTCTATGACTTCTCTATCCAAATCGAGGAGCGTTTCTATGGCAACGACAAGATCTCCTATTGGGAGGCGAGTACCTCATGTCGGAAGCACTATTCGTTCTTTATTGCATCCGTCGATCCCTCACAATGACGAATTAACACAGAAATTGCGTCGCTATGAAATACTATAGGTTCTATGACTTCTCTTTCTAAATCGAGGAGCGTTTCTATGGCAACGAAAGGATCTCCTATTGGAAGGCGACTATCTCATGTCGGATGCATTATTCCTTCTTTATTCCATCCGTCGATCCCTCACAATGACGAATTAACACAGAAATTGCGTCCCTATGAAATACTATAGGTTCTATGACTTCTCTTTCTAAATCGAGGAGCGTTTCTATGGCAACGACAGGATCTGCTATTGGGAAGCAAATATCTCATGTTGGATGCACTATTCCTTCTTTATTGCATCCGTCGATACCTCACAATGACGAATTAACACAGAAATTGCGTCGCTATGAAATACTATAGGTCCTATGACTTCTCTTTCTAAATCGAGGAGCGTTTCTATGGCAACGACAGGATCTCCTATAAGAAGGCGAGTATCTCATGTCGGATGCACTATTCCTTCTTTATTGCATCCGTCGATCCCTCACAATGACGAATTAACACAGAAATTGCGTCGCTATGATATACTCTAGGTTCTATGACTTCTCTTTCTAAATCGAGGAGCGTTTCTATAGCAACGACGGAATCTCCTATTGGGAGGCGAGTATCTCATGTCGGATGCACTATTCGGTCTTTATTGCATCCGTCGATCCCTCACAATGACGAATTAACACAGAAATTGCGTCGCTATGAAATACTATAGGTTCAATGACTTCTCTTTCTAAATCGAGGTGCGTTTCTACGGCAACGAAAGGATCTCCTATTGGGAGGCGAGTATCTCATGTCGGATGCACTATTCCTTCTTTATTGCATCCGTCGATACCGCACTATGACGAATTAACACAGAAATTGCGTCGCTATGAAATACTATAGGTTCTATGACTTCTCTTTCTAAATCGAGGAGCGTTTCTATAGCAACGACAGAACCTCCTATTGGTAGGCGAGTATCTCATGTCGGATGCACTATTCCTTCTGTATTGCATCCGTCGATTCCTCACAATGACGAATTAACACAGAAATTGCGTCGCTATGAAATACTATAGGTTCTATGCCTTCTCTTTCGAAATCGAGGAAATATCCTATGGCAACGTCAGGATCCCCTATTGGGAGGCGAGTATCTCATGTCGGATGCACTATTCCTTCTTTATTACATCCAACGATCCCTCACAATGACGAATTAACACAGAAATTGTGTCGCTATGAAATACTATAGGTTCTATAACTTCTCTTTCTAAATCGAGGAGCGTTTCTATTTCAACGACAGGATCTCCTATTGGGAGGCGAGTATCTAATGTCGGATGCTCTATTCCTTCTTTATTGCACCCGTCGATCCCACACAATGACGAATTAACACAGAAATTGCGTCGCTATGAAATACTATAGGTTCTATGACTTCTCTTTCTAAATCGACGAGCGTTTCTGTGGCAACGACAGGATCTCCTATAGGGAGGCGAGTATCTCATGTCGGATGCACTATTCCTTTTGTATTCCATCCGTCATCCGTCACAATGACGATTTAACACAGAAATTGCGTCGCAATGAAATACTATAGGATCTATGCCTTCTCTTTCTAAATCGAGGAACGATCCTATGGCAACGACAGGATCTCCTATTGGGAGGCAAGTATCTCATGTCGGATGCACTATTCCTTCTTTATTGCATCCGTCGATCCCTGACAATGACGAATTAACACAGAAATTGCGTCGCTATGAAATACTATAGGTTCTATGGCTTCTCTTTCTAAATCGAGGAATGTTTCTATGGCAACGACAGGATCTCCTATTGGGAGGCGGGTATCTCATGTCGGATGCACTATTCCTTCTTTATTGCATCCGTCGATCCCACACTATGACGAATTAACACAGAAATTGCGTCGCTATGAAATACTATAGGTTCTATGACTTCTCTTTCTAAATCGAGGAGCGTTTTAATGGCAACGACAGGATTTCCTGTTGGTAGGCGAGTATCTCATGTCGGATGCACTATTCCTTCTTTATTGCATCCGTCGATCCCTCACAATGAAGAATTAACACAGAAATTGTGTCGCTATGAAATACTATAGGTTCTATAACTTCTCTTTCTAAATCGAGGAGCGTTTCTATGGCAACGACAGGATCACCCATTGGGAGGCGAGTATCTCATGTCGGATGCACTATTCCATCTTTATTCCATCCGTCGATCCAACACAATGACGAATTATGACAGAAATTGCGTCGCTATGAAATACTATAGGTTCTATGACTTCTCTTTCTAAATCGAGGAGCGTTCCTATGGCAACGACAGGTTCTCCTATTGGGAGGCAAGTATCTCATGTCGGATGCACTATTCCTTCTGTATTGCATCCGGCGATCCCTCACAATGACGAATTAACACAGAAATTGCGTCGCTATGAGATACTATATGTTCTATGACTTCTCTTTCTAAATGAAGGAGCGTTTCTGTGGCAACGACAGGATCTCCTGTTGGGAGGCGAGTATCTCATGTCGGATACACTATTCCTTCTGTATTGCATCCGTCGATCCGTCACAATGACGAATTAACACAGATATTGCTTCGCTATGAAATACTATAGGTTCTATGACTTTTCTAAATCGAGGAGCGTTTTTATGGCAACGACAGGATCTCCTATTGGCAGGCGAGTATCTCATGTCGGATGCACTATTCCTTCTTTATTCCATCCGTCGATCCCACACAATGACGAATTAACATAGAAATTGCGTCGCTATGAAATACTATAGGTCCTATGACTTCTCTTTCTAAATCGAGGAGCGTTTCTATGGCAACGACAGGATCTCCTATTGGGAGGCGAGTATCTCATATTGGATGCACCATTTCTTCTATATTGCATCCGTGGATCCCTCACAATGACGAATTAACACAGAAATTGCGTCGCTATGAAATACTATAGGTTCTATGACTTCTCCATCTTAATCGAGGAGCGTTTCTATGGCAACGACAGGATCTCCTATTGGGAGGCGAGTATCCCTTGTCGGATGCACTATTCCTTCTTTATTGCATCCGTCGATCCCTCACAATGACGAATTAACACAGAAATTGCGTCGCTATGAAATACTATAGGTTCTCTGACTTCTCTTTCTAAATCGAGGAGCGTTTCTATGGCAACGACAGGATCTGCTATTGGGAGGCGAGTATCTCATGTCGGATGCACTATTCCTTCTTTATTGCATCCGTCGATCCCTCACAATGATTAATTAACACAGAAATTGCGTCGCTATGAAATACTATAGGTCCTATGACTTCTCTTTCTAAATCGAGGAGCGTTTCTGTGGCAACGACTGGATCTCCTTTTGGGAGGCGAGTATCTCATGTCGGATGCACTATTCCTTCTGTATTGCATTCGTCGATCCGTCACAATGACGAATTAACACAGAAATTGCGTCGCTATGAAATACTATAGGTTCTATGACTTTTCTTTCCACATCGAGGAGCGTTTCTATGGCAACGACAGGTTCTACTATTGGGAGGCGAGTATCTCATGTCGGATGCACTATTCCTTGTTTATTGCATCCGTCGATCCCTCACAATGACGAATTAACACAGAAATTGCATCGCTATGAAATACTATAGCTTCTATGCCCTCTCTTTCTAAATCGAGGAACGATCCTATGGCAACGACAGGATCTCCTATTCTGAGGCGAGTATCTCATGTCGGATGCACTATTCCTTCTTTATTGCATCCGTCGATCCCTCACAATGACGAATTAACACAGAAATTGCGTCACTATGAGATACTATAGGTTCTATGATTTCTCTTTCTAAATCGAGAAGCGTTTCTATGGCAACGACAGGATCTCCTATTGGGAGGCGAGTATGTCATGTCGGATGCACTATTCCTTCTTTATTGCATCCGTCGATCCTTCAAAATGACGAATTAACACAGAAATTGCGTCGCTATGAAATACTATAGGTTCTATGCCTTCTCATTCTAAATCGAGAAACGATCCTATGGCAACGACAGGATCTCCTATTGGGAGGCGGGTATCTCATGTTGGATGCACTATTCCTTCTTTATTGCATCCGTCGATCCCTCAAAATGACGAATTAACACAGAAATTGTGTCGCTATGAAAAGCTATAGGTTCTATGACTTCTCTTTCTAAATCGAGGTGCGTTTCTACGGCAACGACAGGATCTCCTATTGGGAGGCGAGTATCTCATGTCGGATGCACTATTCCTTCTTTATTGCATCCGTCGATCCCACACTATGACGAATTAACACAGAAATTGCGTCGCTATGAAATACTATAGGTTCTATGACTTCTCTTTCTAAATCGAGGAGTGTTTCTATGGCAACGACAGGATCTCCTATTGGGAGGCGAGTATCTCATGTCGGATGCACTATTCCTTCTGTATTGCATCCGTCGATCCTTCACAATGACGAATTAACACAGAAATTGCGTCGCTATGAAATACTATAGGTTCTATGCCTTCTCCTTCTAAATCGAGGAACGATCCTATGGCAACGACATTATCTCCTATTGGGAGGCGAGTATCTCATGTGGGATGCACTATTCCTTCTTTATTGCATCCGTCGATCCCTCACAATGACGAATTAACAGAGAAATTGTGTCGCTATGAAATACTATAGGTTCTATAACTTCTCTTTCTAAATCGAGGAGCGTTTCTATGGCAACGAAAGGATCTCCTATTGGGAGGCGAGTATCTCATGTCGGATGCACTATTCCTTTATTATTGCATCCGTCGATCCCACACAATGACGAATTAACACAGAAATTGCGTCGCTATGAAATACTATAGGTTCTATTACTTCTTTTTCTAAATCGAGGAGTGTTCCTATGGCAACGACAGGGTCTCCTATGGGGGGGCGAGTATCTCATGTCCGAAACACTATTCCTTCTGTATTGCATCCGGCGATCCCTCACAATGACGAATTAACACAGAAATTGCGTCGCTATGAGATACTAAATGTTCTATGTCTTCTCTTTCTAAATGAAGGAGCGTTTCTATGGCAACGACAGGATCTCCTATTGGGAGGCGAGTATCTCATGTGGGATGCACTATTCCTTCTTTATTGCATCCGTCGATCCCTCACAATGACGAATTAACAGAGAAATTGTGTCGCTATGAAATACTATAGGTTCTATAACTTCTCTTTCTAAATCGAGGAGCTTTTCTATGGCAACGACAGGATCTCCTATTGGGAGGCGAGTATCTCATGTCGGGTGCACTATTCCTTCTTCATTGCATTCGTCGATCCCTCACAATGACGAATTAACACAGAAATTGCATCGCTATGAAATACTATAGATTCTATGCCTTCTCTTTCTAAATCGAGGAACGATCCTATGGCAACGAAAGGATCTCCTATTGGGAGGCGAGTATCTCATGTCGGATGCACTATTCCTTCTTTATTGCATCCGTCGAACCCTCGCAATGACGAATTAACACAGAAATTGCGTCGCTATGAAATACTATAGGTTCTATGACTTCTCTTTCTAAATCGAGGAGCGTTTCTATGTGCAACGACAGGATCTCCTATTGGGAGGCGTGTATCTCATGTCGGATGCACTATTCCTTCTTTATTGCATCCGTCGATCCCTCACAATGACGAATTAACACAGAAATTGTGTCGCTATGAAATACTATAGGTTCTATGATTTCTTTTTCTAAATCGAGGAGCGTTTCTATGGCAACGACAGGATCTCCTATTGGGAGGCGAGTATCTCATGCCGGATGCACTATTCCTTCTTTATTGCATCCGTCGATCTCTCACAATGACGAATTAACACAGTAATTGCGTCGCTATGAAATACTATAGGTTCTATGACTTCTCTTTCTAAATCTAGGAGAGTTTCTATGGCAACGACAGGATCTCCTATTGGGAGGCGAGTATGTCGTGTCGGATGCAATATTCCTTCTTTATTGCATCCGGTGATCCCTCACAATGAAGAATTAACACAGAAATTGCGTCGCTAAGAGATACTATAGGTTCTATGACTTCTCTTTCCAAATCAAGGAGCGTTTCTATGGCAACGACAGGATCTCCTATTGCAAGGCGAGTATCTCATGTTGGATGCACTATTCCTTCTTTATTGCATCCGTCGATCCCTCACAATGACGAATTAACACAGAAATTGCGTCGCTATGAAGTACTATAGGTTCTATGACTACTCTTTCTAAATCGCGGAGCGTTTCTATGGCAACGACAGGATCTCCTATTGGGAGGCGAGTATCTCATGTCGGATGCACTATTCCTTCTTTATTGCATCCGTCGATCCCCCACAATGACGAATTAACACAGAAATTGCGTCGCTATGAAATACTATAGGTTCTATGACTTCTCTTTCTACATCGAGGAGTGTTTCTATGGCAACGACAGGATCTCCTATTGGGAGGCGAGTATCTCATGTCGGATGCTCTATTCCTTCTGTATTGCATCTGTCGATCCCTCACAATGACGAATTAACACAGAAATTGCGTCGCTATGAAATACTATAGGTTCTATGCCTTCTCTTTCTAAATCGAGGAACGATCCGATGGCAACGACTGAATCTCCTATTGGGAGGCGAGTATCTCATGTGGGATGCACTATTCCTTCTTTATTGCATCCGTCGATCCCTCACAATGACGAATTAACAGAGAAATTGTGTCGCTATGAAATACTATAGGTTCTATAACTTCTCTTTCTAAATCTACTAGCGTTTCTATGGCAACGACAGGAACTCCTATTGGGAGGCGAGTATCTCATGTAGGATGCACTATTCCTTTATTATTGCATCCGTCGATCCCACACAATGACGAATTAACACATAAATTGCGTCGCTATGAAATACAATGAGTTCTATGACTTCTCTTTCTAAATCGAGGAGCGTTCCTATGGCAACGACAGGGTCTCCTTTTGGGGGGCGAGTATCTCATGTCGGATACACTATTCCTTCTGTATTGCATCCGGCGATCCCTCACAATGACGAATTAACACAGAAATTGCGTCGTTATGAGACACTATATGTTCTATGATTTCTCTTTCTAAATGAAGGAGCGTTTCTATGGCAACGACAGGATCTCCTATTGGGAGGCGAGTATCTCATGTTGGATGCACTATTCCTTCTTTATTGCATCCGTCGATCCCTCAAAATGACGAATTAACACAGAAATTGCGTCGCTATTAAATACTATAGGTTCTATGACTTGTCTTTCTAAATCGAGGAACGATCCTATGGCAACGACAGGATCTCCTATTGGGAGGCGTGTATCTGATGTCGGATGCCCTATTCCTTCTTTATTGCATCCGTCGATCCCTCACAATGACGAATTAACACAGAAATTGGGTCGCTATGAAATACTATAGGTTCTATGACTTCTCTTTCTAAATCGAGGAGTGTTTCTATGGCAACGACAGGATCTCCTATTTATGAGATGTGTATCTCATGTCGGATGCACTATTCCTTCTTTATTGCATCCGTCGATCCCTCACAATGACGAATTAACACAGAAATTGTGTCGCTATGAAATACTATAGGTTCTATGACTTCTCTTTCTAAATCGAGGAGCGTTTCTATGGCAACGACAGGATCTGCTATTGGGAGGCGAGAATCTCATGTCGGATGCACTATTCCATCTGTATTGCTTCCGTCGGTCCCTCACAATGACGAATTAACACAGAAATTGCATCGCTATGAAATACTATAGATTCTATGCCTTCTCTTTCTAAATCGAGGAACGATCCTATGGCAACGACAGGATCTCCTATTGGGAGGCGAGTATCCCATGTCGGATGCACTATTCGTTCTTTATTGCATCCGTCGATCCCTCACAATGACGAACTAACACAGAAATGATGTCGCTATGAAATACTATAGGTTCTAAGCCTTCTCTTTCTAAATCGAGGAACGATCCTATGGCAACGAAAGGATCTCCTATTGGGAGGCGAGTATCTCATGTCGGATGCACTATTCCTTCTTTATTGCATCCGTCGATCCCTCACAATGACGAATTAACACAGAAATTGCGTCGCTATGAAATACTATAGGTTCTATGAATTCTCTTTCTAAATCGAGGAGTGTTTCTATGGCAACGACAGGTTCTCCTATTGGGAGATGTGTATCTCATGTCGGATGCACTATTCCTTCTGTATTGCATCCGGCGATCCCTCACAATGACGTATTAACACAGAAATTGCGTCGCTATGAAATACTATAGGTTCTATGACTTCTCTTTCTAAATCGAGGTGTGTTTCTAGGGCAACGACACGATCTCCTATTGGGAGGCGAGTATCTCATGTCGGATGCACTATTCCTTCTGTATTGCATTCGTCGATCCCTCACAATGACGAATTAAAAACAGAAATTGCGTCGCTATGAAATACTATAGGTTCTATGACTTCTCTTTCTAAATCGAGGAGTGTTTCTATGGCAACAACAGGATCTCCTATTGGGAGGCGAGTATCTCATGTCGGATGCACTATTCCTTCTTTATTGCATCCGTCGATCCCTCAAAATGACGAATTAACACAGAAATTGCGTCGCTATTAAATACTATAGGTTTTATGACTTGTCCTTCTAAATCGACGAACGATTCTATGGCAACGACAGGATCTCCTATTGGGAGGCGAGTATTTCATGTCGGATGCACTAATCCTTCTTTATTGCATCCGTCGATCCCTCACAATGACGAATTAACACAGAAATTGCGTCGCTATGAAATACTATAGGTTCCATGACTTCTCTTTCTAAACCGAGGAGCGTTTCTATGGCAACGACAGGATCTCCTATTGGGAGATGTGTATCTCATGTAGGATGCACTATTCCTTCATTATTGCATCCGTCGATCCCTCACAATGACGAATTAACACACAAATTGCGTCGCTATGATATACTATAGGTTCTATGACTTCTGTTTCTAAATCGAGGAGCGTTTCTATGGCAACGACAGGATCTCCTATTGGGAGGCGTGTATCTCATGTCGGATGCTCTATTCCTTCTTTATTGCATCCGTCGATCCCTCACAATGACGAATTAACACAGAAATTGCGTCGCTATGAAATACTATAGGTTCTATGACTTCTCTTTCTAAATCGAGGAGGGTTTCAATGGCAACGACAGGATCTCCTATTGGGAGGCGAGTATCTCATGTCGGATGCACTATTCCTTCTTTATTGCATCCGTCGATCCCTCACATGGACGAATTAACACAGAAATTGGGTCGCTATGAAATACTATAGGTTCTATGACTTCTCTTTCTAAATCGAGGAGTGTTTCTATGGCAACGACAGGATCTCCTATTGGGAGATGTGTATCTCATGTCGGATGCACTATTCCTTCTTTATTGCATCCGTCGATCCCTCACAATGACGAATTAACACAGAAATTGCGTCGCTATGAAATACTATAGGTTCTATGACTTCTCTTTCTAAATCGAGGTGCGTTTCTACGGCAACGACAGGATCTCCTATTGGGAGGCGGGTATCTCATGTCGTATGCACTATTCCTTCTTTATTGCATCCGTCGATCCCACACAATGACGATTTAACACAGAAATTGCGTCGCTATGAAGTACTATAGGTTCCATGACTTCTCTTTCTAAATCGAGGAGCATTCCTATGGCAACGACAGGTTCTCCAATTGGGAGGCGAGTATCTCATGTCGGAAGCACTATTCCTTCTGTATTGCATCCGGCGATCCATCACAATGACGAATTAACACAGAAATTGCGTCGCTATGAAATACTATAGGTTCTATGACTTCTCTTTCTAAATGAAGGAGCGTTTCTATGGCAACGACAGGATCTCCTATTGGGAGGCGAGTATCTCATGCCGGATGCACTATTCCTTCTTTATTGCATCCGCCGATCCCTCACAATGACGAATTAACACAGAAATTGCGTCGCTATGAAATACTATAGGTTCTATGCCTTCTCTTTCTATATCGAGGAACGATCCTATGGCAACGACAGGTTCTCCTATTGGTAGGCGAGTATCTCATGTCGGATGCACTATTCCTTCTTTATTGCATCCGTCGATCACTCACAATGACGAATTAATAAGGAAATTGCGTCGCTATGAAATACTATAGGTTCTATGACTACTCTTTCTAAATCGAGGAGCGTTTCTATGGCAACGACAGTATCTCCTATTGGGAGGCGAGTATCTCATGTCGGAAGCACTATTCCTTCTCTATTGCATTTGTCGATCCCTCACAATGACGAATTAACACAGAAATTGCGTCGCTATCAAATACTATAGGTTCTATGCCTTCTCTTTGTAAATCGAGGAACGATCGTATAGCAACGACAAGATCTCCTATTGGGAGGCGTATCTCATGTCGGATGCACTATTCCTTCTCTATTGCATCCGTCGATCCCTCACAATGACGAATTAACACAGAAATTGCGTCGCTATGAAATACTATAGGTTCTATGACTTCTCTTTCTAAATCGAAAAACGATACTATGGCAACGAAAGGATCTCCTATTGGGAGGCGAGTATCTCATGTTGGTTGCACTATTCCTTCTTTAGTGCATCCGTCGATCCCTCACAATGACGAATTAACACAGATATTGCGTCGCTATGAAATACTATAGGTTCTATGACTTCTGTTTCTAAATCGAGGAGCGTTTCTATGGCAACGACAGGATCTCCTATTTGAAGGCGAGTATCTCATGTCGAATGCACTATTCCTTCTTTATTGCCTCCGTCGATCCCTCACAATGACGAATTAACACAGAAATTGCGTCGCTATGAAATACTATAGGTTCTATGACTACTCTTTCTAAATCGAGGAGCGATTCTATGGCAACGACAGGATCTCCTATTGGGAGGCGAGTATCTCATGTCGGATGCACTATTCGTTCTTTATTGCATCCGTCGATCCCTCACAATGACGAATTAACACAGAAATTGCGTCGCTATGAAATACTATAGGTTCTATGACTTCTCTTTCCAAATCGAGGAGTGTTTCTATGGCAACGACAGGATCTCCTATTGGGAGGCGAGTATCTCATGTCGGATGCACTATTCGTTCTTTATTGCATCCGTCGATCCCTCACAATGACGAATTAACACAGAAATTGCGTCGCTATGAAATACTATAGGTTCTATGACTTCTCTTTCTAAATCGAGGTGTGTTTCTAGGGCAACGACACGATCTCCTATTGGGAGGCGAGTATCTCATGTCGGATGCACTATTCCTTCTTTATTGCATTCGTCGATCCCTCACAATGACGAATTAAAAACAGAAATTGCGTCGCTATGAAATACTATAGGTTCTATGACTTCTCTTTCTAAATCGAGGAGTGTTTCTATGGCAACAACAGGATCTCCTATTGGGAGGCGAGTATCTCATGTCGGATGCACTATTCCTTCTTTATTGCATCCGTCGATCCCTCAAAATGACGAATTAACACAGAAATTGCGTCGCTATTAAATACTATAGGTTTTATGACTTGTCCTTCTAAATCGACGAACGATCCTATGGCAACGACAGGATCTCCTATTGGGAGGCGAGTATTTCATGTCGGATGCACTAATCCTTCTTTATTGCATCCGTCGATCCCTCACAATGACGAATTAACACAGAAATTGCGTCGCTATGAAATACTATAGGTTCCATGACTTCTCTTTCTAAACCGAGGAGCGTTTCTATGGCAACGACAGGATCTCCTATTGGGAGATGTGTATCTCATGTAGGATGCACTATTCCTTCATTATTGCATCCGTCTATCCCTCACAATGACAAATTAACACACAAATTGCGTCGCTATGATATACTATAGGTTCTATGACTTCTGTTTCTAAATCGAGGAGCGTTTCTATGGCAACGACAGGATCTCCTATTGGGAGGCGTGTATCTCATGTCGGATGCTCTATTCCTTGTTTATTGCATCCGTCGATCCCCCACAATGACGAATTAACACAGAAATTGCGTCGCTATGAAATACTATAGGTTCTATGACTTCTCTTTCTAAATCGAGGAGCGTTTCTATGGCAACGACAGGATCTCCTATTGGGAGGCGAGTATCTCATGTCGGATGGACTATTCCTTCTTTATTGCATCCGTCGATCCCTCACAATGACGAATTAACACAGAAATTGGGTCGCTATGAAATACTATAGGTTCTATGACTTCTCTTTCTAAATCGAGGAGTGTTTCTATGGCAACGACAGGATCTCCTATTGGGAGATGTGTATCTCATGTCGGATGCACTATTCCTTCTTTATTGCATCCGTCGATCCCTCACAATGACGAATTAACACAGAAATTGCGTCGCTATGAAATACTATAGGTTCTATGACTTCTCTTTCTAAATCGAGGTGCGTTTCTACGGCAACGACAGGATCTCCTATTGGGAGGCGGGTATCTCATGTCGTATGCACTATTCCTTCTTTATTGCATCCGTCGATCCCACACAATGACGATTTAACACAGAAATTGCGTCGCTATGAAGTACTATAGGTTCCATGACTTCTCTTTCTAAATCGAGGAGCATTCCTATGGCAACGACAGGTTCTCCAATTGGGAGGCGAGTATCTCATGTCGGAAGCACTATTCCTTCTGTATTGCATCCGGCGATCCATCACAATGACGAATTAACACAGAAATTGCGTCGCTATGAAATACTATAGGTTCTATGACTTCTCTTTCTAAATGAAGGAGCGTTTCTATGGCAACGACAGGATCTCCTATTGGGAGGCGAGTATCTCATGCCGGATGCACTATTCCTTCTTTATTGCATCCGCCGATCCCTCACAATGACGAATTAACACAGAAATTGCGTCGCTATGAAATACTATAGGTTCTATGCCTTCTCTTTCTATATCGAGGAACGATCCTATGGCAACGGCAGGTTCTCCTATTGGTAGGCGAGTATCTCATGTCGGATGCACTATTCCTTCTTTATTGCATCCGTCGATCACTCACAATGACGAATTAATAAGGAAATTGCGTCGCTATGAAATACTATAGGTTCTATGACTACTCTTTCTAAATCGAGGAGCGTTTCTATGGCAACGACAGTATCTCCTATTGGGAGGCGAGTATCTCATGTCGGAAGCACTATTCCTTCTTTATTGCATTTGTCGATCCCTCACAATGACGAATTAACACAGAAATTGCGTCGCTATCAAATACTATAGGTTCTATGCCTTCTCTTTGTAAATCGAGGAACGATCGTATAGCAACGACAAGATCTCCTATTGGGAGGCGTATCTCATGTCGGATGCACTATTCCTTCTCTATTGCATCCGTCGATCCCTCACAATGACGAATTAACACAGAAATTGCGTCGCTATGAAATACTATAGGTTCTATGACTTCTCTTTGTAAATCGAGGAGCGTTTCTATGTGCAACGACAGGATCTCCTATTGGGAGGCGTGTATCTGATGTCGGATGCACTATTCCTTCTTTATTGCATCCGTCGATCACTCACAATGACGAATTAACACAGAAATTGCGTCGCTATGAAGTACTATAGGTTCCATGACTACTCTTTCTAAATCGAGGAGCGTTTCTATGGCAACGACAGGATCTCCAATTGGGATGCGAGTATCTCATGCCGGATGCACTATTCCTTCTTTATTGCATCCGCCGATCCCTCACAATGACGAATTAACACAGAAATTGCGTCGCTATGAAATACTATAGTTTCTATGCCTTCTCTTTCTAAATCGAGGAACGATCCTATGGCAACGACAGGTTCTCCTATTGGTAGGCGAGTATCTCATGTCGGATGCACTATTCCTTCTTTATTGCATCCGTCGATCCCTCACAATGACGAATTAACCCAGAAATTGCGTCGCTATGAAATACTATAGGTTCTATGACTTCTCTTTCTAAATCGAGGAGCGTTTCTATGGCAACGACAGGATCTCTATTTGAAGGCGAGTATCTCATGTCGAATGCACTATTCCTTTTTTATTGCCTCCGTCGATCCCTCACACTGACGAATTAACACAGAAATTGCGTCTCTATGAAATACTATAGGTCCTATGACTTCTCTTTGTAAATCGAGGAACGTTTCTATGGCAACCACAGTATCTCCTATTGGGAGGCGAGTATCTCATGTCGGATGCACTATTCCTTCTTTATTGCATCCGTCGATCCCTCACAATGACGAATTAACACAGAAATTGCGTCGCTATGAAATACTATAGGTTCCATGACTTCTCTTTCTAAATCGAGGAGCGTTTCTATGGCAACGACAGGATCTCCTATTGGGAGATGTGTATCTCATGTAGGATGCACTATTCCTTCTTTATTGCATCCGTCGATCCCTCACAATGACGAATTAACACAGAAATTGCGTCGCTATGAAATACTATAGGTTCTATGACTTCTGTTTCTAAATCGAGGAGCGTTTCTATGGCAACGACAGGATCTCCTATTGGGAGGCGAGTATCTCATGTCGGTTGCACTATTCCTTCTTTATTGCATCCGTCGATCCCTCACAATGACGAAGTAACACAGAAATTGGGTCGCTATGAAATACTATAGGTTCTATGACTTCTCTTTCTAAATCGAGTAGCGTTTCTATGGCAACGACAGGATCTCCTATTAGGAGGCGAGTATCTCAGGTCGGATGCACTAATCCTTCTTTATTACATCCGTCGATCCCTCACAATGACGAATTAACACAGAAATTACGTCGCTATGAAATACTATAGGTTCTATGAATTCTCTTTCTAAATCGAGGAGCGTTTCTATGGCAATGACAGGATCTCCTATTGGGAGAAACGCCATAAAAACGCTCCTCGATTTAGAAAGAGAAGTCATAGAACCTATAGTATTTCATAGCGACGCAATATCTGTGTTAATTCGTCATTGTGAGGGATCGACGGATGCAATAAAGAAGGAATAGTGCATCTGACATGAGATACTCGCCTCCCAATAGGAGAAAAAATGGTTCAAATGGCTCTGAGCACTATGGGACTCAACATCTTAGGTCATAAGTCCCCTAGAACTTAGAACTACTTAAACCTAACTAACCTAAGGACATGACACACACCCATGCCCGAGGCAGGATTCGAACCTGCGACCGTAGCAGTCCCGCGGTTCCGGACTGCAGCGCCAGAACCGCTAGACCACCGCGGCCGGCCTCCCAATAGGAGACACTGTGGTTGCCATAGAAACGTTCCTCGATTTACAAAGAGAAGTCATAGGACCTATTGTATTTCATAGAGACGCAATTTCTGTGTCAATTCGTCATTGTGAGGGATCGACGGAGGCAATAAAGAAGGAATAGTGCATCTGACTTGAGATACTCGCCTTCAAATAGGAGATCCTGTCGTTGCCATAGAAACGCTCCTCGATTTAGAAAGAGAAGTCATAGAACCTATAGTATTTCATAGCGACGCAATTTCTGTGTTAATTGGTCATTGTGAGGGATCGACGGATGCAATAAAGAAGGAATAGTGCATCCGACATGAGATACTCCCCTACCAATAGGAGAACCTGTCGTTGCCATAGGATCGTTCCTCGATTTAGAAAGAGAAGGCATAGAACCTATAGTATTTCATAGCGACGCAATTTCTGTGTTAATTCGTCATTGTGAGGGATCGGCGGATGCAATAAAGAAGGAATAGTGCATCCGGCATGAGATACTCGCCTCCCAATAGGAGATCCTGTCGTTGCCATAGAAACGCTCCTCGAGTTAGAAAGAGTAGTCATGGAACCTATAGTATTTCATAGCGACGCAATTTCTGTGTTAATTCGTCATTGTGAGTGATCGACGGATGCAATAAAGAAGGAATAGTGCATCCGACATGAGATACTCGCCTCCCAATAGGAGATCCTGTCGTTGCCATAGAAACGCTCCTCGATTTAGAAAAAAAATTCATAGAACCTATAGTATTTCATAGCGACGCAATTTCTGTGTTAATTCTTCATTGTGAGGGATCGACGGATGCAATAAAGAACGAATAGTGCATCCGACATGAGATACACGCCTCCCAATTGGAGATCCTGTCGTTGCACATAGAAACGCTCCTCGATTTACAAAGAGAAGTCATAGAACCTATAGTATTTCATAGCGACGCAATTTCTGTGTTAATTCGTCATTGTGAGGGATCGACGGATGCAATAAAGAAGGAATAGTGCATCCGACATGAGAAACTCGCCCTCCAATAGGAGATCCTGTCGTTGCCATAGGATCGTTCCTCGATTTACAAAGAGAAGGCATAGAACCTATAGTATTTCATAGCGACGCAATTTCTGTGTTAATTCGTCATTGTGAGGGATCGACTAATGCAATGAAGAAGGAATAGTGCATCCGACATGAGATACTCGCCTCCCAATAGGAGATACTGTCGTTGCAATAGAAACGCTCCTCGATTTAGAAAGAGTAGTCATAGAACCTATAGTATTTCATAGCGACGCAATTTCCTTATTAATTCGTCATTGTGAGTGATCGACGGATGCAATAGAGAAGGAATAGTGCATCCGACATGAGATTCTCGCCTCCCAATAGGAGATCCTGTCGTTGCCATAGAAACGCTCCTTCATTTAGAAAGAGAGGTCATAGAACATATAGTATCTCATAGCGACGCAATTTCTGTGTTAATTCGTCATTGTGGGGGATCGCCGGATGCAATACAGAAGGAATAGTGCTTCCGACATGAGCTACTCGCCTCCCAATAGGAGAACCTGTCGTTGCCATAGGAATGCTCCTCGATTTAGAAAGAGAGGTCATGGAACCTATAGTATTTCATAGCGACGCAATTTCTGTGTTAAATCGTCATTGTGTGGGATCGACGGATGCAATAAAGAAGGAATAGTGCATCCGTCATGAGATACTCGCCTCCCAATAGGAGATCCTGTCGTTGCCATGGAAAAGCTCCTCGATTTAGAAAGAGAAGTTATAGAACCTATAGTATTTCACAGCGACACAATTTCTGTGTTAATTCGTCATTGTGAGGGATCGACGGATGCAATAAAGAAGGAATAGTGCATCCGACATGAGATACTCGCCTCCCAATAGGAGATCCTGTCGTTGCCATAGGATCGTTCCTCCATTTAGAAAGAGAAGGCGCAGAACTTATAGTATTTCATAGCGACGCAATTTCTGTGTTAATTCGTCATTGTGAGGGATCGACGGATGCAATACAGAAGGAATAGTGCATCCGACATGAGATACTCGCCTCCCAATAGGAGATCCTGTCGTTGCCATAGAAACGCACCTCGATTTAGAATGAGAAGTCATGGAACCTATAGTATTTCTGAGCGACGCAATTTCTGTGTTAATTCGTCATAGTGTGGGATCGACGGATGCAATAAAGAAGGAATAGTGCATCCGACATGAGATACTCGCCTCCCAATAGGAGGTCCTGTCGTTGCCGTAGAAACGCACCTCGATTTAGAAAGAGAAGTCATAGAACTTATAGTATTTCATAGCGACACAATTTCTGTGTTAATTCGTCATTGTGAGGGATCGACGGATGCAATAAACAAGGAATAATGCATCCAACATGAGATACCCGCCTCCCAATAGGAGATCCTGTCGTTGCCATAGGATCGTTTCTCGATTTAGAAAGAGAAGGCACAGAACCTATAGTATTTCATGGCGACGCAATTTCTGTGTTAATTCGTCATTGTGAGGGATCGACGGATGCAATAAACAAGGAATAGTGCATCCAACATGAGATACCCGCCTCCCAATGGGAGATCCTGTCGTTGCCATAGGATCGTTTCTCGATTTAGAAAGAGAAGGCATAGAACCTATAGTATTTCATGGCGACGCAATTTCTGTGTTAATTCGTCATTGTGAGGGATCGACGGATGCAATAAAGAAGGAATAGTGCATCCGACATGAGATACTCGCCTCCCAATAGGAGATCCTGTCGTTGCCATAGAAACGCTCCTCGATTTAAGAAGAGAAATCATAGATCCTATAGTATCTCATAGTGACGCAATTTCTGTGTTAATTCGTCATTGCGAGGGATCGACGGATGCAATAAAGAGGGAATAGGGAATCCGACATGAGATACTCGCCTCCCAATAAGAGATCCTTTCGTTGCCATAGGATCGTAACTCGATTTAGAAAGAGAAGGCATAGAACCCATAGTATTTCATAGCGACGCAATTTCTGTGTTAATTCGTCATTGTGAGGGATCGACGGATGCAATAAAGAAGGAATAGTGCATCCGACATGAGATACTCGCCTCCCAATAGGAGATACTGTCGTTGCCATAGAAACGCTCATCGATTTAGAAAGAGTAGTCATAGAACCTATAGTATTTCATAGCGACGCAATTTCTGTGTTAATTCGTCACTGTGAGCGATCGACGGATGCAATAAATAAGGAATAGTGCATCCAACATGAGATACCCGCCTCCCAATAGGAGATCCTGTCGTTGCCATAGTATCGTTTTTCGATTTAGAAAGAGAAGGCATAGAACCCATAGTATTTCATAGCGACGCAATTTCTGTGTTAATTCGTCATTGTGAGGGATCGCCGGATGCAATACAGAAGGAATAGTGCATCCGACATGAGATACACATCTCCCAATAGGAGATCCTGTCGTTGCCATAGAAACACTCCTCGATTTAGAAAGAGAAGTCATAGGACCTATAGTATTTCATAGCGACGTAATTTCTGTGTTAATTCGTCATTGTGAGGGATCGACGGATGCAATAACGAAGGAATAGTGCATCCGACATGAGATACTCGCCTCTCAATAGGAGATCCTTTCGTTGCCATAGGATCGTTCCACGATTTAGAAAGAGAAGGCTTAGAACCAATAGTATTTCATAGCGACATCATTTCTGTGTTAATTCGTCATTGTGAGGGATCGACGGATGCAATAAAGAAGGAATAGTGCATCCGACATGAGATACTCGCCTCCGAATAGGAGATCCTGTCGTTGCCATAGAAACACTCCTCGATTTAGAAAGAGAAGTCATAGAACCTATAGTATTTCATAGCGATGCAATTTCTGTGTTAATTCGTCATTGTGAGGGACCGACGGATGCAATACAGATGGAATAGTGCATCCGACATGAGATACTCGCCTCCCAATAAGAGATCTTGTCGTTGCCATAGAATCGCTCCTCGATTTAGAAAGAGAAGTCATAGAACCTATAGTATTTCATAGCGACGCAATTTCTGTGTTAATTCGTCATAGTGTGGGATCGACGGATGCAATAAAGAAGGAATAGTGCATACGACATCAGATACCCGCCTCCCAATTGGAGTTCCTGTCGTTGCCGTAGAAACGCACCTCGATTTAGAAAGAGAAGTCATAGAACCTATAGTATTTCATAGCGACACAATTTCTGTGTTAATTCGTCATTGTGAGGGATCGACGGATGCAATAAAGAAGGAATAGTGCATCCGACATGAGATACACATCTCCCAATAGGAGATCCTGTCGTTGCCATAGAAACACTCCTCGATTTAGAAAGAGAAGTCATAGAACCTATAGTATTTCATAGCGACACAAATTCTCTGTTAATTCGTCATTGTGAGGGATCGACGGATGCAATAAAGAAGGAATAGTGCATCCGACATGAGATACTCGCCTCCCAATAGGAGATCCTGTCGTTGCCATAGAAACGCTCCTCGATTTAGAAAGAGAAGTCATAGAACCTATAGTATTTCATAGCGACGCAATTTCTGTGTTAATTCGTCATTGGGAGGGATCGGCGGATGCAATAAAGAAGGAATAGAGCATCCGACATGAGATACACGCCTCCCAATAGGAGATCCTGTCGTTGCCATAGAAACGCTCCTCGATTTAGAAACAGAAGTCATAGAACCTATAGTATTTCATAGCGACGCAATTTCTGTGTTAATTCGTCATTGTGAGGGATCGACGGATGCAATAATGAAGGAATAGTGCATCCTACATGAGATACACATCTCCCAATAGGAGATCCTGTCGTTGCCATAGAAACGCTCCTCGGTTTAGAAAGAGAAGTCATGGAAACTATAGTATTTCATAGCGACGCAATTTCTGTGTAATTCGTCATTGTGAGGGATCGACGGATGCAATAAAGAAGGATTAGTGCATCCGACATGAAATACTCGACTCCCAATAGGAGATCCTGTCGTTGCCATAGGATCGTTCCTCGATTTAAAAAGACAAGGCATAGAACCTATAGTATTTCATAGCGACGCAATTTCTGTGTTAATTCGTCATTATGAGGGATCGCCGGATGCAATAAAGAAAGAATAGTGCATCCGACATGAGATACTCGCCTCCCAATAGGAGATCCTGTCGTTGCCATAGAAACACTCCTCGATTTAGAAAGAGAAGTCATAGAACCTATATTATTTCATAGCGACGCAATTTCTGTTTTTAATTCGTCATTGTGAGGGATCGACGAATGCAATAAAGTAGCAATAGTGCATCCAACATGAGATACTCGCCTCCCAATAGGAGATCGTGTCGTTGCCCTAGAAACACACCTCGATTTAGAAAGAGAAGTCATAGAACCTATAGTATTTCATAGCGACGCAATTGCTGTGTTAATTCGTCATTGTGAGGGATCGACGGATACAATAAAGAACGAATAGTGCATCCGACATGAGATACTCGCCTCCCAATAGGAGATCCTGTCGTTGCCATAGAAACGCTCCTCGGTTTAGAAAGAGAAGTCATGGAACCTATAGTATTTCATAGCGACGCAATTTCTGTGTAATTCGTCATTGTGAGGGATCGACGGATGCAATAAAGAAGGATTAGTGCATCCGACATGAAATACTCGACTCCCAATAGGAGATCCTGTCGTTGCCATAGGATCGTTCCTCGATTTAAATAGACAAGGCATAGAACCTATAGTATTTCATAGCGACGCAATTTCTGTGTTAATTCGTCATTTTGAGGGATCGACGGATGCAATAAAGAAAGAATAGTGCATCCGACATGAGATACTCGCCTCCCAATAGGAGATCCTGTCGTTGCCATAGAAACACTCCTCGATTTAGAAAGAGAAGTCATAGAACCTATATTATTTCATAGCGACGCAATTTCTGTTTTTAATTCGTCATTGTGAGGGATCGACGAATGCAATAAAGAAGGAATAGTGCATCCGACATGAGATACTCGCCTCCCAATAGGAGATCGTGTCGTTGCCCTAGAAACACACCTCGATTTAGAAAGAGAAGTCATAGAACCTATAGTATTTCATAGCGACGCAATTTCTGTGTTAATTCGTCATTGTGAGGGATCGACGGATACAATAAAGAACGAATAGTGCATCCGACATGAGATACTCGCCTCCCAATAGGAGATCCTGTCGTTGCCATAGAAACGCTCCTCGATTTAGAATGAGAAGTCATAGAACCTATAGTATTTCATAGCGACACAATTTCTGTGTTAATACGTCATTGTGAGGGATCGACGGATGCAATAAAGAAGGAATAGTGCATCTGACATGAGATACTCGCCTCCAATAGGAGATACTGTGGTTGCCATAGAAACGTTCCTCGATTTACAAAGAGAAGTCATAGGACCTATAGTATTTCATGGAGACGCAATTTCTGTGTCAATTCGTCATTGTGAGGGATCGACGGAGGCAATAAAGAAGGAATAGTGCATCCGACATGAGATACTCGCCTTCAAATAGGAGATCTTGTCGTTGCCATAGAAACGCTCCTCGATTTAGAAAGAGATGTCATAGAACCTATAGTATTTCATAGCGACGCAATTTCTGTGTTAATTCGTCATTGTGAGGGATCGACGGATGCAATAAAGAAGGAATAGTGCATCCGACATGAGATACTCCCCTACCAATAGGAGAACCTGTCGTTGCCATAGGATCGTTCCTCGATTTAGAAAGAAAGGCATAGAACCTATAGTATTTCATAGCGACGCAATTTCTGTGTTAATTCGTCATTGTGAGGGATCGGCGGATGCAATAAAGAAGGAATAGTGCATCCGGCATGAGATACTCGCCTCCCAATAGGAGATCCTGTCGCTACCATAGAAACGCTCCTCGATTTAGAAAGAGTAGTCATGGAACCTATAGTATTTCATAGCGACGCAATTTCTGTGTTAATTCGTCATTGTGAGTGATCGACGGATGCAATAAAGAAGGAATAGTGCATCCGACATGAGATACACGCCTCCCAATAGGAGTTCCTGTCGTTGCACATAGAAACGCTCCTCGATTTAAAAAGAGAAGTCATAGAACCTACAGTATTTCATAGCGACGCAATTTCTGTGTTAATTCGTCATTGTGAGGGATCGACGGATGCAATAAAGAAGGAATAGTGCATCCGACATGAGAAACTCGCCTCCCAATAGGAGATCCTGTCGTTGCCATAGGATCGTTCCTCGATTTACAAAGAGAAGGCATAGAACCTATAGTATTTCATAGCGACGCAATTTCTGTGTTAATTCGTCATTGTGAGGGATCGACTAATGCAATAAAGAAGGAATAGTGCATCCGACATGAGATACTCGCCTCCCAATAGGAGATCCTGTCGTTGCCATAGAAACGCTCCTTCATTTAGAAAGAGAAGTCATAGAACATATAGTATCTCATAGCGACGCAATTTCTGTGTTAATTCGTCATTGTGAGGGATCGCCGGATGCAATACAGAAGGAATAGTGCTTCCGACATGAGATACTCGACTCCCAATAGGAGAACCTGTCGTTGCCATAGGAATGCTCCTCGATTTAGAAAGAGAGGTCATGGAACCTATAGTATTTCATAGCGACGCAATTTCTGTTTTAAATCGTCATTGTGTGGGATCGACGGATGCAATAAAGAAGGAATAGTGCATCCGTCATGAGATACTCGCCTCCCAATAGGAGATCCTGTCGTTGCCATAGGATCGTTCCTCGATTTAGAAAGAGAAGGCGCAGAACTTATAGTATTTCATAGCGACGCAATTTCTGTGTTAATTCGTCATTGTGAGGGATCGACGGATGCAATACAGAAGGAATAGTGCATCCGACATGAGATACTCGCCTCCCAATAGGAGATCCTGTCGTTGCCATAGAAACGCTCCTCGATTTAGAAAGAGAAGTCATGGAACCTATAGTATTTCTGAGCGACGCAATTTCTGTGTTAATTCGTCATAGTGTGGGATCGACGGATGCAATAAAGAAGCAATAGTGCATCCGACATGAGATACTCGCCTCCCAATAGGAGATCCTGTCGTTGCCGTAGAAACGCACCTCGATTTAGAAAGAGAAGTCATAGAACCTATAGTATTTCATAGCGACACAATTTCTGTGTTAATTAGTCATTGTGAGGGATCGACGGATGCAATAAACAAGGAATAGTGCATCCAACATGAGATACCCGCCTCCCAATGGGAGATCCTGTCGTTGCCATAGGATCGTTCCTCGATTTAGAAAGAGAAGGCATAGAACCTATAGTATTTCATGGCGACGCAATTGCTGTGTTAATTCGTCATTGTGAGGGATCGACGGATGCAATAAAGAAGGAATAGTGCATCCGACATGAGATACTCGCCTCCCAATAGGAGATCCTGTCGTTGCCATAGAAACGCTCCTCGATTTAAGAAGAGAAATCATAGATCCTTTAGTATCTCATAGTGACGCAATTTCAGTGTTAATTCGTCATTGCGAGGGATCGACGAATGCAATAAAGAGGGAATATAGAATCCGACATGAGATACTCGCCTCCCAATAGGAGATCCATTCGTTGCCATAGGATCGTAACTCGACTTAGAAAGAGAAGGCATAGAACCCATAGTATTTCATAGCGACGCAATTTCTGTGTTAATTCGTCATTGTGAGGGATCGACGGATGCAATAAAGAAGGAATAGTGCATCCGACATGAGATACTCGCCTCCCAATAAGAGATCCTGTCGTTGCCATAGAAACGCTCCTCGATTTAGAAAGAGAAGTCATAGAACCTATAGTATTTCATAGCGACGCAATTTCTGTGTAAATTCGTCATAGTGTGGGATCGACGGATGCAATAAAGAAGGAATAGTGCATCCGACATGAGATACTCGCCTCCGAATAGGAGATCCTGTCGTTGCCATAGAAACACTCCTCGATTTAGAAAGAGATGTCATAGAACCTATAGTATTTCATAGCGATGCAATTTCTGTGTTAATTCGTCATTGTGAGGGACCGACGGATGCAATACAGATGGAATAGTGCATCCGACATGAGATACACGCCTCCCAATAGGAGATCCTGTCGTTGCACATAGAAACGCTCCTCGATTTAAAAAGAGAAGTCATAGAACCTACAGTATTTCATAGCGACGCAATTTCTGTGTTAATTCGTCATTGTGAGGGATCGACGGATGCAATAAAGAAGGAATAGTGCATCCGACATGAGAAACTCGCCTCCCAATAGGAGATCCTGTCGTTGCCATAGGATCGTTCCTCGATTTACAAAGAGAAGGCATAGAACCTATAGTATTTCATAGCGACGCAATTTCTGTGTTAATTCGTCATTGTGAGGGATCGACTAATGCAATAAAGAAGGAATAGTGCATCCGACATGAGATACTCGCCTCCCAATAGGAGATCCTGTCGTTGCCATAGAAACGCTCCTTCATTTAGAAAGAGAAGTCATAGAACATATAGTATCTCATAGCGACGCAATTTCTGTGTTAATTCGTCATTGTGAGGGATCGCCGGATGCAATACAGAAGGAATAGTGCTTCCGACATGAGATACTCGACTCCCAATAGGAGAACCTGTCGTTGCCATAGGAATGCTCCTCGATTTAGAAAGAGAGGTCATGGAACCTATAGTATTTCATAGCGACGCAATTTCTGTTTTAAATCGTCATTGTGTGGGATCGACGGATGCAATAAAGAAGGAATAGTGCATCCGTCATGAGATACTCGCCTCCCAATAGGAGATCCTGTCGTTGCCATAGGATCGTTCCTCGATTTAGAAAGAGAAGGCGCAGAACTTATAGTATTTCATAGCGACGCAATTTCTGTGTTAATTCGTCATTGTGAGGGATCGACGGATGCAATACAGAAGGAATAGTGCATCCGACATGAGATACTCGCCTCCCAATAGGAGATCCTGTCGTTGCCATAGAAACGCTCCTCGATTTAGAAAGAGAAGTCATGGAACCTATAGTATTTCTGAGCGACGCAATTTCTGTGTTAATTCGTCATAGTGTGGGATCGACGGATGCAATAAAGAAGCAATAGTGCATCCGACATGAGATACTCGCCTCCCAATAGGAGATCCTGTCGTTGCCGTAGAAACGCACCTCGATTTAGAAAGAGAAGTCATAGAACCTATAGTATTTCATAGCGACACAATTTCTGTGTTAATTAGTCATTGTGAGGGATCGACGGATGCAATAAACAAGGAATAGTGCATCCAACATGAGATACCCGCCTCCCAATGGGAGATCCTGTCGTTGCCATAGGATCGTTCCTCGATTTAGAAAGAGAAGGCATAGAACCTATAGTATTTCATGGCGACGCAATTGCTGTGTTAATTCGTCATTGTGAGGGATCGACGGATGCAATAAAGAAGGAATAGTGCATCCGACATGAGATACTCGCCTCCCAATAGGAGATCCTGTCGTTGCCATAGAAACGCTCCTCGATTTAAGAAGAGAAATCATAGATCCTTTAGTATCTCATAGTGACGCAATTTCAGTGTTAATTCGTCATTGCGAGGGATCGACGAATGCAATAAAGAGGGAATATAGAATCCGACATGAGATACTCGCCTCCCAATAGGAGATCCATTCGTTGCCATAGGATCGTAACTCGACTTAGAAAGAGAAGGCATAGAACCCATAGTATTTCATAGCGACGCAATTTCTGTGTTAATTCGTTATTGTGAGGGATCGACGGATGCAATAAAGAAGGAATAGTGCATCCGACATGAGATACTCGCCTCCCAATAAGAGATCCTGTCGTTGCCATAGAAACGCTCCTCGATTTAGAAAGAGAAGTCATAGAACCTATAGTATTTCATAGCGACGCAATTTCTGTGTAAATTCGTCATAGTGTGGGATCGACGGATGCAATAAAGAAGGAATAGTGCATCCGACATGAGATACTCGCCTCCGAATAGGAGATCCTGTCGTTGCCATAGAAACACTCCTCGATTTAGAAAGAGATGTCATAGAACCTATAGTATTTCATAGCGATGCAATTTCTGTGTTAATTCGTCATTGTGAGGGACCGACGGATGCAATACAGATGGAATAGTGCATCCGACATGAGGTACTCGCCTCAGAATAAGAGATCCTGTCGTTGCCATAGAAACGCTCCTCGATTTAGAAAGAGAAGTCATAGAACCTATAGTATTTCATAGCGACGCAATTTCTGTGTTAATTCGTCATAGTGTGGGATCGACGGATGCAATAAACAAGGAATAGTGCATACGACATCAGATACCCGCCTCCCAATAGGAGTTCCTGTCGTTGCCGTAGAAACGCACCTCGATTTAGAAAGAGAAGTCATAGAACCTATAGTATTTCATAGCGACACAATTTCTGTGTTAATTCGTCATTGTGAGGGATCGACGGATGCAATAAAGAAGGAATAGTGCATCCGACATGAGATACACATCTCCCAATAGGAGATCCTGTCGTTGCCATAGTAACACTCCTCGATTTAGAAAGAGAAGTCATAGAACCTATAGTATTTCATAGCGACGCAATTTCTGTGTTAATTCGTCATTGTGAGGGATCGACGGATGCAATAAAGAAGGAATAGTGCATCCGACATGAGATACTCGCCTCCCAATAGGAGATCCTGTCGTTGCCATAGAAACGCTCCTCGATTTAGAAAGAGAAGTCATAGAACCTATAGTATTTGATAGCGACGCAATTTCTGTGTTAATTCGTCATTGGGAGGGATCGGCGGATCCAATAAAGAAGGAATAGAGCATCCGACATGAGATACACGCCCCCCAATAGGAGATCCTGTCGTTTCCATAGAATCGTACCTCGATTTAGAAACAGAAGTCATAAAATTTATAGTATTTCATAGCGACGCAATATCTGTGTTAATTCGTCATTGTGAGGGATCGACGGATGCAATAATGAAGGAATAGTGCTTCCTACATGAGATACACATCTCCCAATAGGAGATCCTGTCGTTGCCATAGAAACGCTCCTCGGTTTAGAAAGAGAAGTAATGGAACCTATAGTATTTCATAGCCTCGCAATTTCTGTGTAATTCGTCATTGTGAGGGATCGACGGATGCAATAAAGAAGGATTAGTGCATCCGACATCAAATACTCGACTCCCAATATTAGATCCTGTCGTTGCCATAGGATCGTTCCTCGATTTAAAAAGACAAGGCTTAGAACCTATAGTATTTCATGGCGACGCAATTTCTGTGTTAATTCGTCATTTTGAGGGATCGACGGATGCAATAAAGAAGGAATAGTGCATCCGAAAAGAGATACACATCTCCCAATAGGAGATCCTGTCGTTGCCATAGTAACACCCCTCGACTTAGAAAGAGAAGTCATAGAACCTATAGTATTTCATAGCGACGCAATTTCTGTGTTAATTCGTCATTGTGAGGGATCGACGGATGCAATAAAGAAGGAATAGTGGATCCGACATGAGATACTCGCCTCCCAATAGGAGATCCTGTCGTTGCCATAGGATCGTTCCTCGATTTAGAAAGAGAAGGCATAGAACCTATAGTATTTCATAGCGACGCATTTTCTGTGTTAATTCGTCATTGGGAGGGATCGGCGGATGCAATAAAGAAGGAATAGAGCATCCGACATGAGATACACGCCTCCCAATAGGAGATCCTGTCGTTGCCATAGAAACGCTCCTCGATTTAGAAACAGAAGTCATAGAACCTATAGTATTTCATAGCGACGCAATTTCTGTGTTAATTCGTCATTGGGAGCGATCGACGGATGCAATAAAGAAGGAATAGTGCATCCGACATGAGATACACATCTCCCAATAGGAGATCCTGTCGTTGCCATAGTAACACCCCTCGATTTAGAAAGAGAAGTCATAGAACCTATAGTATTTCATAGCGGCGCAACTTCTGTGTTAAATCGTCATTGTGAGGGATTGACGGATGCAATAAAGAAGGAATAGTGCATCCGAAATGAGATACTCGAATCCCAATAGGAGATCCTGTCGTTGCCATAGGATCGTTCCTCGATTTAGAAAGAGAAGGCATAGAACCTGTAGTATTTCATTGCGACGCAATTTCTCTGTTAATTCGTCATTGTGAGGGATCGACGGATGCAATACAGAAGGAATAGTGCATCCGACATGAGATACTCGCCTCCCAATAGGAGATCCTTTCGTTGCCATAGGATCGTTCCTCGATTTAGAAAGAGAAGGCTTAGAACCTATAGTATTTCATAGCGACATCATTTCTGTGTTAATTCGTCATTGTGAGGGATCGACGGATGCAATAAAGAAGGAATAGTGCATCCGAAATGAGATACTCGCCTCCCAATAGGAGATCCTGTCGTTGTCATAGGATCGTTCCTCGATTTAGAAAGAGAAGGCATAGAATCTATAGTATTTCATAGCGATGCAATTTCTGTGTTAATTCGTCATTGTGAGGGACCGACGGATGCAAAACAGATGGAATAGTGCATCCGACATGAGATACTCGCCTCCCAATAGGAGATCCTGTCGTTGCCATAGAAACGCTCCTCGATTTAGAAACAGAAGTCATAGAACCTATAGTATTTCATAGCGACGCAATTTCTGTGTTAATTCGTCATTGTGAGGGATCGACGGATGCAATAATGAAGCAATAGTGCATCCTACATGAGATACACATCTCCCAATAGGAGGTCCTGTCGTTGCCATAGAAACGCTCCTCGGTTTAGAAAGAGAAGTCATGGAACCTATAGTATTTCATAGCGACGCAATTTCTGTGTAATTCGTCATTGTGAGGGATCGACGGATGCAATAAAGAAGGATTAGTGCATCCGACATGAAATACTCGACTCCCAATAGGAGATCCTGTCGTTGCCATAGGATCGTTCCTCGATTTAGAAAGAGAAGGCATAGAACCTGTAGTATTTCATTGCGACGCAATTTCTCTGTTAATTCGTCATTGTGAGGGATCGACGGATGCAATAAAGAACGAATAGTGCATCCGACATGAGATATTCGCCTCCCAATAGGAGATCCTGTCGTTGCCATAGAAACGCTCCTTGATTTGGAAAGAGAAGTCATAGAACCTATAGTATTTCATAGCGGCGCAATTTCTGTGTTAAATCGTCATTGTGAGGGATCGACGGGTGCAATAAAGAAGCAATAGTGCATCCGACATGAGATACTCGAATCCCAATAGGAGATCCTGTCGTTGCCATAGGATCGTTCCTCGATTTAGAAAGAGAAGGCATAGAACCTATAGTATTTCATAGCGACGCAATTTCTGTGTTAATTCGTCATTGTGACGGATCGACGGATGCAATACAGAAGGAATAGTGCATCCGACATGAGATACTCGCCTCCCAATAGGAGATCCTTTCGTTGCCATAGGATCGTTCCTCGATTTAGAAAGAGAAGGCTTAGAACCTATAGTATTTCATAGCGACATCATTTCTGTGTTAATTCGTCATTGTGAGGGATCGACGGATGCAATAAAGAAGGAATAGTGCATCCGACATGAGATACTCGCCTCCCAATAGGAGATCCTGTCGTTGTCATAGGATCGTTCCTCGATTTAGAAAGAGAAGGCATAGAATCTATAGTATTTCATAGCGATGCAATTTCTGTGTTAATTCGTCATTGTGAGGGACCGACGGATGCAAAACAGATGGAATAGTGCATCCGACATGAGATACTCGCCTCCCAATAGGAGATCCTGTCGTTGCCATAGAAACGCTCCTCGATTTAGAAAGAGAAGTCATAGAACCTATAGTATTTCATAGCGACGCAATTTCTGTGTTAATTCGTCATTGTGAGGGATCGACGGATGCAATAAAGAAGGAATAGTGCATCCGACATGAGATACACGCCTCCCAATAGGAGATCCTGTCGTTGCCATAGAAACGCTCCTCGATTTAGAAACAGAAGTCATAGAACCTATAGTATTTCATAGCGACGCAATTTCTGCGTTAATTCGTCATTGTGAGGGATCGACGGATGCAATAAAGAAGGAATAGTGCATCCTACATGAGATACACATCTCCCAATAGGAGATCCTGTCGTTGCCATAGAAACGCTCCTCGATTTAGATAGAGAAATCATGGAACCCATAGTATTTCATAGCGACGCAATTTCTGTGTTAATTCGTCATTGTCCGGGATCGACGGATGCAATAAAGAAGGATTAGTGCATCCGACATGAAATACTCCCCTCCCAATAGGAGATCCTGTCGTTGCCATAGGATCGTTTCTCGATTTAGAAAGAGAAGGCATAGAACCTATAGTATTTCATAGCGACACAATTTCTGTGTTAATTCGTCATTGTGAGGGATCGACGGATGAAATAAAGAAGGAATAGTGCATCCGACATGAGATACACATCTCCCAATAGGAGATCCTGTCGTTGCCATAGTAACACTCCTCGATTTAGAAAGAGAAGTCATAGACCCTATAGTATTTCATAGCGACGCAATTTCTGTGTTAATTCGTCATTGTGAGGGATCGACGGATGCAATAAAGAAGGAATAGTGCATCCGACATGAGATACTCGCCTCCCAATAGGAGATCCTGTCGTTGCCATAGAAACGCTCCTCGATTTAAAAACAGAAGTCATAGAACCTATAGTATTTCATAGCGACGCAATTTCTGTGTTAATTCGTCATTGGGAGGGATCGGCGGATCCAATAAAGAAGGAATAGAGCATCCGACATGAGATACACGCCCCCCAATAGGAGATCCTGTCGTTGCCATAGAAACGTACCTGGATTTAGAAACAGAAGTCATAAAATTTATAGTATTTCATAGCGACGAAATTTCTGTGTTAATTCGTCATTGTGAGGGATCGACGGATGCAATAATGAAGGAATAGTGCATCCTACATGAGATACACATCTCCCAATAGGAGATCCCGTCGTTGCCATAGAAACGCTCCTCGGTTTAGAAAGAGAAGTCATGGAACCTATAGTATTTCATAGCGACGCAATTTCTGTGTAATTCGTCATTGTGAGGGATCGACGGATGCAATAAAGAAGGATTAGTGCATCCGACATGAAATACTCGACTCCCAATAGGAGATCCTGTCGTTGCCATAGGATCGTTCCTCGATTTAAAAAGACAAGTCTTAGAACCTATAGTATTTCATGGCGACGCAATTTCTGTGTTAATTCGTCATTTTGAGGGATCGACGGATGCAATAAAGAAGGAATAGTGCATCCGACATGAGATACACATCTCCCAATAGGAGATCCTGTCGTTGCCATAGTAACACCCCTCGATTTAGAAAGAGAAGTCATAGAACCTATAGTATTTCATAGCGACGCAATTTCTGTGTTAATTCGTCATTGTGAGGGATCGACGGATGCAATAAAGAAGGAATAGTGGATCCGACATGAGATACTCGCCTCCCAATAGGAGATCCTGTCGTTGCCATAGAAACGCTCCTCGATTTGGAAAGAGAAGTCATAGAACCTATAGTATTTCATAGCGGCGCAACTTCTGTGTTAAATCGTCATTGTGAGGGATTGACGGATGCAATAAAGAAGGAATAGTGCATCCGAAATGAGATACTCGAATCCCAATAGGAGATCCTGTCGTTGCCATAGGATCGTTCCTCGATTTAGAAAGAGAAGGCATAGAACCTATAGTATTTCATAGCGACGCATTTTCTGTGTTAATTCGTCATTGGGAGGGATCGGCGGATGCAATAAAGAAGGAATAGGGCATCCGACATGAGATACACGCCTCCCAATAGGAGATCCTGTCGTTGCCATAGAAACGCTCCTCGATTTAGAAACAGAAGTCATAGAACCTATAGTATTTCATAGCGACGCAATTTCTGTGTTAATTCGTCATTGTGAGGGATCGACGGATGCAATAATGAAGGAATAGTGCATCCTACATGAGATACACATCTCCCAATAGGAGGTCCTGTCGTTGCCATAGAAACGCTCCTCGGTTTAGAAAGAGAAGTCATGGAACCTATAGTATTTCATAGCGACGCAATTTCTGAGTAATTCGTCATTGTGAGGGATCGACGGATGCAATAAAGAAGGATTAGTGCATCCGACATGAAATACTCGACTCCCAATAGGAGATCCTGTCGTTGCCATAGGATCGTTCCTCGATTTAGAAAGAGAAGGCATAGAACCTATAGTATTTCATTGCGACGCAATTTCTCTGTTAATTCATCATTGTGAGGGATCGACGGATGCAATAAAGAACGAATAGTGCATCCGACATGAGATACTCGCCTCCCAATAGGAGATCCTGTCGTTGCCATAGAAACGCTCCTCGATTTGGAAAGAGAAGTCATAGAACCTATAGTATTTCATAGCGGCGCAATTTCTGTGTTAAATCGTCATTGTGAGGGATCGACGGGTGCAATAAAGAAGCAATAGTGCATCCGACATGAGATACTCGAATCCCAATAGGAGATCCTGTCGTTGCCATAGGATCGTTCCTCGATTTAGAAAGAGAAGGCATAGAACCTATAGTATTTCATAGCGACGCAATTTCTGTGTTAATTCGTCATTGTGACGGATCGACGGATGCAATACAGAAGGAATAGTGCATCCGACATGAGATACTCGCCTCCCAATAGGAGATCCTTTCGTTGCCATAGGATCGTTCCTCGATTTAGAAAGAGAAGGCTTAGAACCTATAGTATTTCATAGCGACATCATTTCTGTGTTAATTCGTCATTGTGAGGGATCGACAGATGCAATAAAGAAGGAATAGTGCATCCGACATGAGATACACATCTCCCAATAGGAGATCCTATCGTTGCCATAGAAACGCTCCTCGATTTAGATAGAGAAATCATGGAACCCATAGTATTTCTAGCGACGCAATTTCTGTGTTAATTCGTCATTGTCCGGGATCGACGGATGCAATAAAGAAGGATTAGTGCATCCGACATGAAATACTCCCCTCCCAATAGGAGATCCTGTCGTTGGCATAGAAACACTCCTCGATTTAGAAAGAGAAGTCATAGAACCTATAGTATTTCATAGCGACGTAATTTCTGTGTTAATTCGTCATTGTGAGGGATCGACGGATGCAATAAAGAAGGAATAGTGCATCCGACATAAGATACTCGCCTCTCAATAGGAGATCCTTTCGTTGCCATAGGATCGTTCCTCGATTTAGAAAGAGAAGGCTTAGAACCAATAGTATTTCATAGCGACATCATTTCTGTGTTAATTCGTCATTGTGAGGGATCGACGGATGCAATAAAGAAGGAATAGTGCATCCGACATGAGATACTCGCCTCCGAATAGGAGATCCTGTCGTTGCCATAGAAACACTCCTCGATTTAGAAAGAGAAGTCATAGAACCTATAGTATTTCATAGCGATGCAATTTCTGTGTTAATTCGTCATTGTGAGGGACCGACGGATGCAATAAAGAAGGAATAGTGCATCCGACATGAGATACACATCTCCCAATAGGAGATCCTGTCGTTGCCATAGTAACACTCCTCGATTTAGAAAGAGAAGTCATAGAAACTATAGTATTTCATAGCGACGCAATTTCTGTGTTAATTCGTCATTGTGAGGGATCGACGGATGCAATAAAGAAGGAATAGTGCATCCGACATGAGATACTCGCCTCCCAATAGGAGATCCTGTCGTTGCCATAGAAACGCTCCTCGATTTAGAAAGAGAAGTCATAGAACCTATAGTATTTCATAGCGACGCAATTTCTGTGTTAATTCGTCATTGGGAGGGATCGGCGGATCCAATAAAGAAGGAATAGAGCATCCGACATGAGATACACGCCTCCCAATAGGAGATCCTGTCGTTGCCATAGAAACGTACCTCGATTTAGAAACAGAAGTCATAAAACCTATAGTATTTCATAGCGACGCAATTTCTGTGTTAATTCGTCATTGTGAGGGATCGACGGATGCAATAATGAAGGAATAGTGCATCCTACATGAGATACACATCTCCCAATAGGAGATCCTGTCGTTGCCATAGAAACGCTCCTCGGTTTAGAAAGTGAAGTCATGGAACCTATAGTATTTCATAGCGACGCAATTTCTGTGTAATTCGTCATTGTGAGGGATCGACTGATGCAATAAAGAAGGATTAGTGCATCCGACATGAAATACTCGACTCCCAATAGGAGATCCTGTCGTTGCCATAGGATCGTTCCTCGATTTAAAAAGACAAGGCTTAGAACCTATAGTATTTCATAGCGACGCAATTTCTGTGTTAATTCGTCATTTTGAGAGATCGACGGATGCAATAAAGAAGGAATAGTGCATCCGACATGAGATACACATCTCCCAATAGGAGATCCTGTCGTTCCCATAGTAACACTCCTCGATTTAGAAAGAGAAGTCATAGAACCTATAGTATTTCATAGCGACGCAATTTCTGTGTTAATTCGTCATTGTGAGGGATCGACGGATGCAATAAAGAAGGAATAGTGGATCCGACATGAGATACTCGCCTCCCAATAGGAGATCCTGTCGTTGCCATAGAAACGCTCCTCGATTTGGAAAGAGAAGTCATAGAACCTATAGTATTTCATAGCGGCGCAACTTCTGTGTTAAATCGTCATTGTGAGGGATTGACGGATGCAATAAAGAAGGAATAGTGCATCCGACATGAGATACTCGAATCCCAATAGGAGATCCTGTCGTTGCCATAGGATCGTTCCTCGATTTAGAAAGAGAAGGCATAGAACCTATAGTATTTCATAGCGACGCAATTTCTGTGTTAATTCGTCATTGTGACGGATCGACGGATGCAATACAGAAGGAATAGTGCATCCGACATGAGATACTCGCCTCCCAATAGGAGATCCTGTCGTTGCCACAGAAACGCCATCGATTTAGAAAGAGAAGTCATAGGACCTATAGTATTTCATAGCGACGCAATTTCTGTGTTAATTCGTCATTGTTAGGGATCGACGGATGCAATAAAGATGGAATAGTGCATCCGACATGAGATACTCGCCTCCCAATTGGAGATCCTGTCGTTGCCGTAGAATCGCACCTCGATTTAGAAAGAGAAGTCATAGAACCTATAGTATTTCATAGCGACACAATTTCTGTGTTAATTCGTCATTGTGAGGGATCGACGGATGCAATAAACAAGGAATAGTGCATCCAACATGAGATACCCGCCTCCCAATAAGAGATCCTGTCGTTGCCATAGGATCGTTTCTCGATTTAGAAAGTGAAGGCATAGAACCTATAGTATTTCATAGCGACGCAATTTCTGTGTTAATTCGTCATTGTGAGTGATCGACGGATGCAATAAAGAAGGAATAGTGCATCCTACATGAGATACACATCTCCCAATAGGAGATCCTGTCGTTGCCATAGAAACGCTCCTCGGTTTAGAAAGAGAAGTCATGGAACCTATAGTATTTCATAGCGACGCAATTTCTGTGTAATTCGTCATTGTGAGGGATCGACGGATGCAATAAAGAAGGATTAGTGCATCCGACATGAAATACTCGACTCCCAATAGGAGATCCTGTCGTTGCCATAGGATCGTTCCTCGATTTAGAAAGAGAAGGCTTAGAACCTATAGTATTTCATAGCGACATCATTTCTGTGTTAATTCGTCATTGTGAGGGATCGACAGATGCAATAAAGAAGGAATAGTGCATCCGACATGAGATACTCGCCTCCCAATAGGAGATCCTGTCGTTGTCATAGGATCGTTCCTCGATTTAGAAAGAGAAGGCACAGAATCTATAGTATTTCATAGCGATGCAATTTCTGTGTTAATTCGTCATTGTGAGGGACCGACGGACGCAATACAGATGGAATAGTGCATCCGACATGAGATACTCGCCTCCCAATAGGAGATCCTGTCGCTGCCATAGAAACGCTCCTCGATTTAGAAAGAGAAGTCATAGAACCTATAGTATTTCATAGCGACGCAATTTCTGTGTTAATTCGTCATTGTGAGGGATCGACGGATGCAATAATGAAGGAATAGTGCATCCTACATGAGATACACATCTCCCAATAGGAGATCCTGTCGTTGCCATAGAAACGCTCCTCGGTTTAGAAAGAGAAGTCATGGAACCTATAGTATTTCATAGCGACGCAATTTCTGTGTAATTCGTCATTGTGAGGGATCGACGGATGCAATAAAGAAGGATTAGTGCATCCGACATGAAATACTCGACTCCCAATAGGAGATCCTGTCGTTGCCATAGGATCGTTCCTCGATTTAAAAAGACAAGGCTTAGAACCTATAGTATTTCATAGCGACGCAATTTCTGTGTTAATTCGTCATTTTGAGGGATCGACGGATGCAATAAAGAAGGAATAGTGCATCCGACATGAGATACACATCTCCCAATAGGAGATCCTGTCGTTGCCATAGTAACACTCCTCGATTTAGAAAGAGAAGTCATAGAACCTATAGTATTTCATAGCGACGCAATTTCTGTGTTAATTCGTCATTGTGAGGGATCGACGGATGCAATAAAGAAGGAATAGTGGATCCGACATGAGATACTCGCCTCCCAATAGGAGATCCTGTCGTTGCCATAGAAACGCTCCTCGATTTGGAAAGAGAAGTCATAGAACCTATAGTATTTCATAGCGGCGCAACTTTTGTGTTAAATCGTCATTGTGAGGGATTGACGGATGCAATAAAGAAGGAATAGTGCATCCGACATGAGATACTCGAATCCCAATAGGAGATCCTGTCGTTGCCATAGGATCGTTCCTCGATTTAGAAAGAGAAGGCATAGAACCTATAGTATTTCATAGCGACGCAATTTCTGTGTTAATTCGTCATTGTGACGGATCGACGGATGCAATACAGAAGGAATAGTGCATCCGACATGAGATACTCGCCTCCCAATAGGAGATCCTGTCGTTGCCACAGAAACGCCATCGATTTAGAAAGAGAAGTCATAGGACCTATAGTATTTCATAGCGACGCAATTTCTGTGTTAATTCGTCATTGTTAGGGATCGACGGATGCAATAAAGATGGAATAGTGCATCCGACATGAGATACTCGCCTCCCAATAGGAGATACTGTCGTTGCCGTAGAATCGCACCTCGATTTAGAAAGAAAAGTCATAGAACCTATAGTATTTCATAGCGACATCATTTCTGTGTTAATTCGTCATTGTGAGGGATCGACAGATGCAATAAAGAAGGAATAGTGCATCCGACATGAGATACTCGCCTCCCAATAGGAGATCCTGTCGTTGTCATAGGATCGTTTCTCGATTTAGAAAGAGAAGGCATAGAACCTATAGTATTTCATAGCGACGCAATTTCCGTGTTAATTCGTCATTGTGAGTGATCGACGGATGCAATAAAGAAGGAATAGTGCATCCGACATGAGATACTCGCCTCCCAATAGGAGATCCTTTCGTTGCCATAGGATCGTTCCTCGATTTAGAAAGAGAATTCTTAGAACCTATAGTATTTCATAGCGACATCATTTCTGTGTTAATTCGTCATTGTGAGGGATCGACAGATGCAATAAAGAAGGAATAGTGCATCCGACATGAGATACTCGCCTCCCAATAGGAGATCCTGTCGTTGTCATAGGATCGTTCCTCGATTTAGAAAGAGAAGGCATAGAATCTATAGTATTTCATAGCGATGCAATTTCTGTGTTAATTCGTCATTGTGAGGGACCGACGGATGCAATACATTTCGAATAGTGCATCCGACATGAGATACTCGCCTCCCAATAGGAGATCCTGTCGCTGCCATAGAAACGCTCCTCGATTTAGAAAGAGAAGTCATAGAACCTATAGTATTTCATAGCGACGCAATTTCTGTGTTAATTCGTCATTGTGAGGGATCGACGGATGCAATAAAGAAGGAATAGTGCATCCGAAATGAGATACACGCCTCCCAATAGGAGATCCTGTCGTTGCCATAGAAACGCTCCTCGATTTAGAAACAGAAGTCATAGAACCTATAGTATTTCATAGCGACGCAATTTCTGCGTTAATTCGTCATTGTGAGGGATCGACGGATGCAATAAAGAAGGAATAGTGCATCTTACATGAGATACACATCTCCCAATAGGAGATCCTGTCGTTGCCATAGAAACGCTACTCGATTTAGAAAGAGAAATCATGGAACCCATAGTATTTCATAGCGACGCAATTTCTGTGTTAATTCGTCATTGTCCGGGATAGACGGATGCAATAAAGAAGGATTAGTGCATCCGACATGAAATACTCCCCTCCCAATAGGAGATCCTGTCGTTGGCATAGGATCGTTCTTCGATTTAGAAAGCGAAGGCATAGAACCTATAGTATTTCATAGCGATGCAATTTCTGTGTTAATTCGTCATTGTGAGGGACCGACGGATGCAATACAGATGGAATAGTGCATCCGACATGAGATACTCGCCTCCCAATAGGAGATCCTGTCGTTGCATAGAAACGCTCCTCGATTTAGAAAGAGAAGTCATAGAACCTATAGTATTTCATAGCGACGCAATTTCTGTGTTAATTCGTCATGGTGTGGGATCGACGGATGCAATAAAGAAGGAATAGTGCATACGACATGAGATACCCGCCTCCCAATAGGAGATCCTGTCGTTGCCGTAGAAACGCACCTCGATTTAGAAATAGAAGTCATAGAACCTATAGTATTTCACATCGACACAATTTCTGTGTTAATTCGTCATTGTGAGGGATCGACGGATGCAATAAAGAAGGAATAGTGCATCCGACATGAGATACACATCTCCCAATGGGAGATCCTGTCGTTGCCATAGAAACACTCCTCGATTTAGAAAGAGAAGTCATAGAACCTATAGTATTTCATAGCGACGCAATTTCTGTGTTAATTCGTCATTGTGTGGGATCGACGGATGCAATAATAAAGGAATAGTGCATACGACATGAGATACTCGCCTCCCAATAGGAGATCCTGTCGTTGCCATAGAAACGCTCCTTGATTTAGAAAGAGAAGTTATAGAACCTATAGTATTTCATAGCGACACAATTTCTCTGTTAATTCGTCATTGTGAGGGATCGACGGATGCAATAAAGAAGGAATAGTGCATCCGACATGAGATACTCGCCTTGCAATAGGAGATAGTGTCGTTGCCATAGAAACGCTCCTTGATTTGGAAAGAGAAGTCATAGAACCTATAGTATCTCTTAGCGACGCAATTTCTGTGTTAATTCTTCATTGTGAGGGATCACCGCATGCAATAAAGAAGGAATAGTGCATCCGACACGACATACTCGCCTCCCAATAGCAGATCCTGTCGTTGCCATAGAAACGCTCCTAGATTTAGGAAGAGAAGTCATAGAACCTATAGTATTTCTTAGCGACGCAATTACTGTGTTAATTCGTCATTGTGAGGGATCGACGGATGCAATAAAGAAGGAATAGTGCATCCGACATGAGATACTCGCCTCCCAATAGGAGATCCTGTCGTTGCCATAGAAACGCTCCTCGATTTAGAAAAAGAAATCATAGAACCTATAGTATTTCATAGCGACGCAATTTCTGTGTTAATTCGTTATTGTGAGGGATCGACGGATGCAATAAAGAAGGAATAGTGCATCCGACATGAGATACTCGCCTCCCAATAGGAGATCCTTTCGTTGTCATAGGATCGTTCCTCGATTTAGAAAGAGAAGGCTTAGAACCTATAGTATTTAATAGCGACGCAATTTCTGTGTTAATTCGTCATAGTGTGGGATCGACGGATGCAATAAAGAAGGAATAGTGCATACGACATCAGATACCCGCCTCCCAATAGGAGATCCTGTCGTTGCCGTAGAAACGCACCTCGATTTAGAAATAGAAGTCATAGAACCTATAGTATTTCATAGCGACACAATTTCTGTGTTAATTCGTCATTGTGAGGGATCGACGGATGCAATAAAGAAGGAATAGTGCATCCGACATGAGATACACATCACCCAATAGGAGATCCTGTCGGTGCCATAGAAACACTCCTCGATTTAGAAAGAGAAGTCATAGAACCTATAGTATTTCATAGCGACGCAATTTCTGTGTTAATTCGTCATTGTGAGGGATCGACGGATGCAATAAAGAAGGAATAGTGCATCCGACATGAGATACTCGCCTCCCAATAGGAGATCCTGTCGTTGCCATAGAAACGCTCCTCGATTTAGAAAGAGAAGTCATAGAGCCGATAGTATTTCATGGCGACGCATTTTCTGTGTTAATTCGTCATTGGGAGGGATCGGCGGATGCAATAAAGAAGGAATAGAGCATCCGACATGAGATACACGCCTCCCAATAGGAGATCCTGTCGTTGCCATAGAAACGCTCCTCGATTTAGAAACAGAAGTCATAGAACCTATAGTATTTCATAGCGACGCAATTTCTGTGTTAATTCGTCATTGTGAGGGATCGACGGATGCAATAATGAAGGAATAGTGCATCCTACATGAGATACACATCTCCCAATAGAAGATCCTGTCGTTGCCATAGAAACGCTCCTCGGTTTAGAAAGAGAAGTCATGGAACCTATAGTATTTCATAGCGACGCAATTTCTGTGTAATTCGTCATTGTGAGGGATCGACGGATGCAATAAAGAAGGATTAGTGCATCCGACATGAAATACTCGACTCCCAATAGGAGATCCTGTCGTTGCCATAGGATCGTTCCTCGATTTTGAAAGAGAAGGCATAGAACCTATAGTATTTCATAGCGACGCAATTTCTCTGTTAATTCGTCATTGTGAGGGATCGACGGATGCAATAAAGAACGGATAGTGCATCCGACATGAGATACTCGCCTCCCAATAGGAGATCCTGTCGTTGCCATAGAAACGCTCCTCGATTTGGAAAGAGAAGTCATAGAACCTATAGTATTTCATAGCGGCGCAATTTCTGTGTTAAATCGTCATTGTGAGGGATCGACGGGTGCAATAAAGAAGGAATAGTGCATCCGACATGAGATACTCGAATCCCAATAGGAGATCCTGTCGTTGCCATAGGATCGTTCCTCGATTTAGAAAGAGAAGGCATAGAACCTATAGTATTTCATAGCGACGCAATTTCTGTGTTAATTCGTCATTGTGACGGATCGACGGATGCAATACAGAAGGAATAGTGCATCCGACATGAGATACTCGCCTCCCAATAGGAGATCCTTTCGTTGCCATAGGATCGTTCCTCGATTTAGAAAGAGAAGGCTTAGAACTTATAGTATTTCATAGCGACATCATTTCTGTGTTAATTCGTCATTGTGAGGGACCGACAGATGCAATAAAGAAGGAATAGTGCATCCGACATGAGATACTCGCCTCCCAATAGGAGATCCTGTCGTTGTCATAGGATCGTTCCTCGATTTAGAAAGAGAAGGCATAGAATCTATAGTATTTCATAGCGATGCAATTTCTGTGTTAATTCGTCATTGTGAGGGACCGACGGATGCAATACAGATGGAATAGTGCATCCGACATGAGATACTCGCCTCCCAATAGGAGATCCTGTCGTTGCCATAGAAACGCTCCTCGATTTAGAAAGAGAAGTCATAGAACCTATAGTATTTCATAGCGACGCAATTTCTGTGTTAATTCGTCATTGTGAGGGATCGACGGATGCAATAAAGAAGGAATAGTGCATCCGACATGAGATACACGCCTCCCAATAGGAGATCCTGTCGTTGCCATAGAAACGCTCCTCGATTTAGAAACAGAAGTCATAGAACCTATAGTATTTCACAGCGACGCAATTTCTGCGTTAATTCGTCATTGTGAGGGATCGACGGATGCAATAAAGAAGGAATAGTGCATCCTACATGAGATACACATCTCCCAATAGGAGATCCTGTCGTTGCCATAGAAACGCTCCTCGATTTAGAAAGAGAAATCATTGAACCCATAGTATTTCATAGCGACGCAATTTCTGTGTTAATTCGTCATTGTCCGGGATCGACGGATGCTATAAAGAAGGATTAGTGCATCCGACATGAAATACTCCCCTCCCAATAGGAGATCCTGTCGTTGGCATAGGATCGTTCCTCGATTTAGAAAGAGAAGGCGTAGAACCTGTAGTATTTCATAGCGACGCAATTTCTGTGTTAATTCGTCATTGTGAGGGACCGACGGATGCAATACAGATGGAATAGTGCATCCGACATGAGATACTCGCCTCCCAATAGGAGATCCGGTCGTTGCATAGAAACGCTCCTCGATTTAGAAAGAGAAATCATAGAACCTATAGTATTTCATAGCGACGCAATTTCTGTGTTAATAGTGTGGGATCGACGGATGCAATAAAGAAGGAATAGTGCATACGACATGAGATACCCGCCTCCCAATAGGAGATCCTGTCGTTGCCGTAGAAACGCACCTCGATTTAGAAAGAGAAGTCATAGAACCTATAGTATTTCATATCGACACAATTTCTGTGTTAATTCGTCATTGTGAGGGATCGACGGATGCAATAAAGAAGGAATAGTGCATCCGACATGAGATACACATCTCCCAATGGGAGATCCTGTCGTTGCCATAGAAACACTCCTCGATTTAGAAAGAGAAGTCATAGAACCTATAGTATTTCATAGCGACGCAATTTCTGTGTTAATTCGTCATTGTGCGGGATCGACGGATGCAATAATAAAGGAATAGTGCATACGACATGAGATACTCGCCTCCCAATAGGAGATCCTGTCGTTGCCATAGAAACGCTCCTCGATATAGAAAGAGAAGTTATAGAACCTATAGTATTTCATAGCGACACAATTTCTCTGTTAGTTCGTCATTGTGAGGGATCGACGGATGCAATAAAGAAGGAATAGTGCATCCCACATGAGATACTTGCCTCCCAATAGGAGATTCTGTCGTTGCCATAGGATCGTTCCTCGATTTAGAAAGAGAAGGCATAGAACCTATAGTATTTCATAGCGACGCAAGTTCTGTGTTAATTCGTCATTGTGAGGGATCGACGGATGCAATAAAGAAGGAATAGTGCATCCGACATGAGATACTCGCCTCCCAATAGGAGATCCTGTCGTTGCCATAGAAACACTCTTCGATTTAGAAAGAGAAGTCATAGAACCTATAGTATTTCATAGCGACGCAATTTCCTTATTAATTCGTCATTGTGAGGGATCGACGAATGCAATAAAGAAGGAATAGTGCATCCGACATGAGATACTCGCCTCCGAATAGGAGATCCTGTCGTTGCCATAGAAACGCTCCTCGGTTTAGAAAGAGAAGTCATGGAACCTATAGTATTTCATAGCGACGCAATTTCTGTGTAATTCGTCATTGTGAGGGATCGACGGATGCAATAAAGAAGGATTAGTGCATCCGACATGAAATACTCGACTCCCAATAGGAGATCCTGTCGTTGCCATAGGATCGTTCCTCGATTTAGAAAGAGAAGGCATAGAACTTATAGTATTTCATAGCGACGCAATTTCTGTGTTAATTCGTCATTTTGAGGGATCGACGGATGCAATAAAGAAGGAATAGTGCATCCGACATGAGAAACTCGCCTCCCAATAGGAGATCCTGTCGTTGCCATAGAAACACTCTTCGATTTAGAAAGAGAAGTCATAGAACCTATAGTATTTCATAGCGACGCAATTTCCTTATTAATTCGTCATTGTGAGGGATCGACGAATGCAATAAAGAAGGAATAGTGCATCCGACATGAGATACTCGCCTCCCAATAGGAGATCGTGCCGTTGCCCTAGAAACAAACCTCGATTTAGAAAGAGAAGTCATAGAACCTATAGTATTTCATAGCGACGCAATTTCTCTGTTAATTCGTCATTGTGAGGGATCGACGGATGAAATAAAGAACGAATAGTGCATCCGACATGAGATACTCGCCTCCCAATAGGAGATCCTGTCGTTGCCATAGAAACGCTCCTCGATTTGGAAAGAGAAGTCATAGAACCTATAGTATTTCATAGCGGCGCAATTTCTGTGTTAAATCGTCATTGTGAGGGATCGACGGATGCAATAAAGAAGGAATAGTGCATCCGACATGAGATACTCGAATCCCAATAGGAGAATCTGTCGTTGCCATAGGATCGTTCCTCGATTTAGAAAGAGAAGGCATAGAACCTATAGTATTTCATAGCGACGCAATTTCTGTGTTAATTCGTCATTTTGACGGATCGACGGATGCAACACAGAAGGAATAGTGCATCCGACATGAGATACTCGCCTCCCAATAGGAGATCCTGTCGTTGCCACAGAAACGCCATCGATTTAGAAAGAGAAGTCATAGGACCTATAGTATTTCATAGCGACGCAATTTCTGTGTTCATTCGTCATTGTTAGGGATCGACGGATGCAATAAAGAAGGAATAGTGCATCCGAAATGACATACTCGCCTCCCAATAGGAGATCCTGTCGTTGCCGTAGAATCGCACCTCGATTTAGAAAGAGAAGTCATAGAACCTATAGTATTTCATAGCGACACAATTTCTGTGTTAATTCGTCATTGTGAGAGATCGACGGATGCAATAAACAAGGAATAGTGCATCCAACATGAGATACCCGCCTCCCAATAGGAGATCCTGTCGTTGCCATAGGATCGTTTCTCGATTTAAAAAGAGAAGGCATAGAACCTATAGTATTTCATAGCGACGCAATTTCTGTGTTAATTCGTCATAGTGAGGGATCGACGGATGCAATAAAGAAGGAATAGTGCATCCGACATGAGATACTCGCCTCCCAATAGGAGATCCTGTCGTTGTCATAGGATCGTTCCTCGATTTAGAAAGAGAAGGCATAGAATCTATAGTATTTCATAGCGATGCAATTTCTGTGTTAATTCGTCATTGTGAGGGACCGACGGATGCAATACAGATGGAATAGTGCATCCGACATGAGATACTCGCCTCCCAATAGGAGATCCTGTCGTTGCATAGAAACGCTCCTCGATTTAGAAAGAGAAGTCATAGAACCTATAGTATTTCATAGCGACGCAATTTCTGTGTTAATTCGTCATAGTGTGGGATCGACGGATGCAATAAAGAAAGAATAGTGCATACGACATGAGATACCCGCCTCCCAATAGGAGATCCTGTCATTGCCGTAGAAACGCACCTCGATTTTGAAAGAGAAGTCATAGAACCTATAGTATTTCATATCGACACAATTTCTGTGTTAATTCGTCATTGTGAGGGATCGACGGATGCAATAAAGAAGGAATAGTGCATCCGACATGAGATACACATCTCCCAATGGGAGATCCTGTCGTTGCCATAGAAACACTCCTCGATTTAGAAAGAGAAGTCATAGAACCTATAGTATTTCATAGCGACGCAATTTCTGTGTTAATTCATCATTGTGGGGAACGACGGATGCAATAAAGAAGGAATAGTGCATCCGACATGAGATACCCGCCTCCCAATAGGAGATCCTGTCGTTGCCATAGAAACGCTCCTCGATTTAGAAAGAGAAGTCATAGAACCTATAGTATTTCATAGCGACGCAATTTCTGTGTTAATTCGTCATTGTGAGGGATCGACGGATGCAATAAAGATGGAATAGTGCATCCGACATGAGATACACGCCTCCCAATAAAAGATCCTGTCGTTGCCATAGAAACGCTCCTCGATTTGCAAACAGAAGTCATAGAACCTATAGTATTTCATAGCGACGCAATTTCTGTGTTAATTCGTCATTGTGAGGGATCGACGGATGCAATAAAGAAGGAATAGTGCATCCTACATGAGATACACATCTCCCTATTGGAGATTCTGTCGTTGCCATAGAAACGCTCCTCGATTTAGAAAGAGAAATCAAGGAACATATAGTATTTCATAGCGACGCAATTTCTGTGTTAATTCGTCATTGTGAGGGATTGACGGATGCAATAAAGAAGGAATAGTGCATCCGACATGAGATACTCGCCTCCCAATAGGAGATCCTGTCGTTGCCATAGAAACGCTCCTTCATTTAGAAAGAGAAATCATAGAACATATAGTATCTCATAGCGACGCAATTTCTTTGTTAATTCGTCATTGTGAGGGATCGCCGGATGCAATACAGAAGGAATAGTGTATCCGACATAAGATACTCGCCCCCCAATAGGAGACCCTGTCGTTGCCATAGGAACGCTCCTCGATTTAGAAAGAGAAGTCATAGAACCTATAGTATTTCATATCGACGCAATTTCTGTGTTAATTCGTCATTGTGTGGGATCGACGGATGCAATAATAAAGCAATAGTGCATCCGACATGAGATACTCGCCTCCCAATAGGAGATCCTGTCGTTGCCATAGAAACGCTCCTCGATTTAGAAAGAGAAGTTATAGAACCTATAGTATTTCATAGCGACACAATTTCTCTGTTAATTCGTCATTGTGAGGGATCGACGGATGCAATAAAGAAGGAATAGTGCATCCCACATGAGATACTCGCCTCCCAATAGGAGATTCTGTCGTTGCCATAGGATCATTCCTCGATTTAGAAAGAGAAGGCATACAACCTATAGTATTTCATAGCGACGCAATTTCTGTGTTAATTCGTCATTGTGAGGGACCGACGGATGCAATTCAGAAGGAATAGTGCATCCGACATGAGATACTCGCCTTCAAATAGGAGTTCCTGACGTTGCCATAGAAACGCCCCTCGATTTAGAAAGATAAGTCATAGAACCTATAGTATTTCATAGCGACGCAATTTCTGTGTTAATTCGTCATTGTGAGGGATCGACGGATGCAATAAAGAAGGAATAGTGCATCCGACATGAGATACTCACCTACCAATAGGAGAACCTGTCGTTGCCATAGGATCGTTCCTCGATTTAGAAAGAGAAGGCATAGAACCTATAGTATTTCATAGCGATGCAATTTCTGTGTTAATTCGTCATCGTGAGGGATCGGCGGATGCAATAAAGAAGGAATAGTGCATCCGACATGAGATACACGCCTCCCAATAGGAAATCCTGTCGTTGCACATAGAAACGCTCCTCGATTTACAAAGAGAAGTCATAGAACCTATAGTATTTCATTGCGACGCAATTTCTGTGTTAATTCGTCATTGTGAGGGATCGACGGATGCAATAAAGAAGGAATAGTGCATCCGACATGAGAAACTCGCCTCCCAATAGGAGATCCTGTCGTTGCCATAGGATCGTTCCTCGATTTACAAAGAGAAGGCATAGAACCTATAGTATTTCATAGCGACGCAATTTCTGTGTTAATTCGTCATTGTGAGGGATCGACGGATGCAATTCAGAAGGAATAGTGCATCCGACATGAGATACTCGCCTTCAAATAGGAGTTCCTGTCGTTGCCATAGAAATGCTCCTCGATTTAGAAAGAGTAGTCATGGAACCTATAGTATTTCATAGCGACGCAATTTCTGTGTTAATTCGTCATTGTGAGTGATCGACGGATGCAATAAAGAAGGAATAGTGCATCCGACATGAGATACTCGCCTCCCAATAGGAGATCCTGTCGTTGCCATAGAAACGCTCCTCGAATTAGAAAAAAAATTCATAGAACCTATAGTATTTCATAGCGCCGCAATTTCTGTGTTAATTCTTCATTGTGAGCGATCGACGGATGCAATAAAGAAGGAATAGTGCATCCGACATGAGATTCTCGCCTCCCAATAGGAGATCCTGTCGTTGCCATAGAAACGCTCCTTCATTTAGAAAGAGAAGTCGTAGAACATATAGTATCTCATAGCGACGCAATTTCTGTGTTAATTCGTCATTGTGAGGGATCGCCGGATGCAATACAGAAGGAATAGTGCTTCCGACATGAGATACTCGCCTCCCAATAGGAGATGCTGTCGTTGCCATAGGATCGTTGCTCGATTTAGAAGAGAAGGCGCAGAACTTATAGTATTTCATAGCGACGCAATTTCTGTGTTAATTCGTCATTGTGAGGGATCGACGGATGCAATACAGAAGTAATAGTGCATCCGACATGAGATACTCGCCTCCCAATAGGAGATCCTGTCGTTGCCGTAGAAACGCTCCTCGATTTAGAAAGAGAAGTCATGTAACCTATAGTATTTCTGAGCGACGCAATTTCTGTGTTAATTCGTCATAGTGTGGGATCGACGGATGCAATAAAGAAGGAATAGTGCATCCGACATGAGAAACTCGCCTCCCAATAGGAGATCCTGTCGTTGCCGTAGAAACGCACCTCGATTTAGAAAGAGAAGTCATAGAACCTATAGTATTTCATAGCGACACAATTTCTGTGTTAATTCGTCATTGTGAGGGATCTACGGATGCAATAAACAAGGAATACTGCATCCAACATGAGATACCCGCCTCCCAATAGGAGATCCTGTCGTTGCCATAGGATCGTTTCTCGATTTAGAAAGAGAAGGCATAGAACCTATAGTATTTCATGGCGACGCAATTTCAGTGTTAATTCGTCATTGTGAGGGATCGACGGATGCAATAAAGAAGGAATAGTGCATCCGACATGAGATACTCGCCTCCCAATAGGAGAACCTGTCGTTGCCATAGAAACGCTCCTCGATTTAGGAAGAGAAATCATAGATCCTATAGTATCTCATAGTGACGCAATTTCTGTGTTAATTCGTCATTGCGAGGGATCGACGGATGCAATAAAGAGGGAATAGTGCATCCGACATGAGATACTCGCCTCCCAATAGGAGATACTATCGTTGCCATAGAAACGCTCCTCGATTTAGAATGAGTATTCATAGAACCTATAGTATTTCATAGCGACGCAATTTCTGTGTTAATTCGTCATTGTGAGCGATCGACGGACGCAATAAATAAGGAATAGTGCATCCAACATGAGATATTCGCCTCCCAATAGGAGATCCTGTCGTTGCCATAGTATCGTTTTTCGATTTAGAAAGAGAAGGCATAGAACCTATAGTTTTTCATAGCGACGCAATTTCTGTGTTAATTCGTCATTGTGAGGGATCGCCGGATGCAATACAGAAGGAATAGTGCATCCGACATGAGATACACATCTCCCAATAGGAGATCCTGTCGTTGCCATAGAAACACTCCTCGATTTAGAAAAAGAAGTCATAGAACCTATAGTATTTCATAGCGACGTAATTTCTGTGTTAATTCGTCATTGTGAGGGATCGACGGATGCAATAAAGAAGGAATAGTGCATCCGACATGAGATACTCGCCTCCCAATAGGAGATCCTTTCGTTGCCATAGGATCGTTCCTCGATTTAGAAAGAGAAGGCTTAGAACCTATAGTATTTCATAGCGACATAATTTCTGTGTTAATTCGTCATTGTGAGGGATCGACGGATGCAAAAAAGAACGAATAGTGCATTCGACATGAGATACTCGCCTCCCAATAGGAGATCCTGATGTTGCCATAGGATCGTTCCTCGATTTAGAAAGAGAAGGCATAGAATCTATAGTATTTCATAGCGATGCAATTTCTGTGTTAATTCGTCATTGCGAGGGACCGATGGATGCAATACAGATGGAATAGTGCATCCGACATGAGATACACGCCTCCCAATAGGAAATCCTGTCGTTGCACATAGAAACGCTCCTCGATTTACAAAGAGAAGTCATAGAACCTATAGTATTTCATTGCGACGCAATTTCTGTGTTAATTCGTCATTGTGAGGGATCGACGGATGCAATAAAGAAGGAATAGTGCATCCGACATGAGAAACTCGCCTCCCAATAGGAGATCCTGTCGTTGCCATAGGATCGTTCCTCGATTTACAAAGAGAAGGCATAGAACCTATAGTATTTCATAGCGACGCAATTTCTGTGTTAATTCGTCATTGTGAGGGATCGACGGATGCAATTCAGAAGGAATAGTGCATCCGACATGAGATACTCGCCTTCAAATAGGAGTTCCTGTCGTTGCCATAGAAATGCTCCTCGATTTAGAAAGAGTAGTCATGGAACCTATAGTATTTCATAGCGACGCAATTTCTGTGTTAATTCGTCATTGTGAGTGATCGACGGATGCAATAAAGAAGGAATAGTGCATCCGACATGAGATACTCGCCTCCCAATAGGAGATCCTGTCGTTGCCATAGAAACGCTCCTCGAATTAGAAAAAAAATTCATAGAACCTATAGTATTTCATAGCGCCGCAATTTCTGTGTTAATTCTTCATTGTGAGCGATCGACGGATGCAATAAAGAAGGAATAGTGCATCCGACATGAGATTCTCGCCTCCCAATAGGAGATCCTGTCGTTGCCATAGAAACGCTCCTTCATTTAGAAAGAGAAGTCGTAGAACATATAGTATCTCATAGCGACGCAATTTCTGTGTTAATTCGTCATTGTGAGGGATCGCCGGATGCAATACAGAAGGAATAGTGCTTCCGACATGAGATACTCGCCTCCCAATAGGAGATCCTGTCGTTGCCATAGGATCGTTGCTCGATTTAGAAGAGAAGGCGCAGAACTTATAGTATTTCATAGCGACGCAATTTCTGTGTTAATTCGTCATTGTGAGGGATCGACGGATGCAATACAGAAGTAATAGTGCATCCGACATGAGATACTCGCCTCCCAATAGGAGATCCTGTCGTTGCCGTAGAAACGCTCCTCGATTTAGAAAGAGAAGTCATGTAACCTATAGTATTTCTGAGCGACGCAATTTCTGTGTTAATTCGTCATAGTGTGGGATCGACGGATGCAATAAAGAAGGAATAGTGCATCCGACATGAGAAACTCGCCTCCCAATAGGAGATCCTGTCGTTGCCGTAGAAACGCACCTCGATTTAGAAAGAGAAGTCATAGAACCTATAGTATTTCATAGCGACACAATTTCTGTGTTAATTCGTCATTGTGAGGGATCTACGGATGCAATAAACAAGGAATACTGCATCCAACATGAGATACCCGCCTCCCAATAGGAGATCCTGTCGTTGCCATAGGATCGTTTCTCGATTTAGAAAGAGAAGGCATAGAACCTATAGTATTTCATGGCGACGCAATTTCAGTGTTAATTCGTCATTGTGAGGGATCGACGGATGCAATAAAGAAGGAATAGTGCATCCGACATGAGATACTCGCCTCCCAATAGGAGAACCTGTCGTTGCCATAGAAACGCTCCTCGATTTAGGAAGAGAAATCATAGATCCTATAGTATCTCATAGTGACGCAATTTCTGTGTTAATTCGTCATTGCGAGGGATCGACGGATGCAATAAAGAGGGAATAGTGCATCCGACATGAGATACTCGCCTCCCAATAGGAGATACTATCGTTGCCATAGAAACGCTCCTCGATTTAGAATGAGTATTCATAGAACCTATAGTATTTCATAGCGACGCAATTTCTGTGTTAATTCGTCATTGTGAGCGATCGACGGACGCAATAAATAAGGAATAGTGCATCCAACATGAGATATTCGCCTCCCAATAGGAGATCCTGTCGTTGCCATAGTATCGTTTTTCGATTTAGAAAGAGAAGGCATAGAACCTATAGTTTTTCATAGCGACGCAATTTCTGTGTTAATTCGTCATTGTGAGGGATCGCCGGATGCAATACAGAAGGAATAGTGCATCCGACATGAGATACACATCTCCCAATAGGAGATCCTGTCGTTGCCATAGAAACACTCCTCGATTTAGAAAAAGAAGTCATAGAACCTATAGTATTTCATAGCGACGTAATTTCTGTGTTAATTCGTCATTGTGAGGGATCGACGGATGCAATAAAGAAGGAATAGTGCATCCGACATGAGATACTCGCCTCCCAATAGGAGATCCTTTCGTTGCCATAGGATCGTTCCTCGATTTAGAAAGAGAAGGCTTAGAACCTATAGTATTTCATAGCGACATAATTTCTGTGTTAATTCGTCATTGTGAGGGATCGACGGATGCAAAAAAGAACGAATAGTGCATTCGACATGAGATACTCGCCTCCCAATAGGAGATCCTGATGTTGCCATAGGATCGTTCCTCGATTTAGAAAGAGAAGGCATAGAATCTATAGTATTTCATAGCGATGCAATTTCTGTGTTAATTCGTCATTGCGAGGGACCGATGGATGCAATACAGATGGAATAGTGCATCCGACATGAGATACACGCCTCCCAATAGGAAATCCTGTCGTTGCACATAGAAACGCTCCTCGATTTACAAAGAGAAGTCATAGAACCTATAGTATTTCATTGCGACGCAATTTCTGTGTTAATTCGTCATTGTGAGGGATCGACGGATGCAATAAAGAAGGAATAGTGCATCCGACATGAGAAACTCGCCTCCCAATAGGAGATCCTGTCGTTGCCATAGGATCGTTCCTCGATTTACAAAGAGAAGGCATAGAACCTATAGTATTTCATAGCGACGCAATTTCTGTGTTAATTCGTCATTGTGAGGGATCGACGGATGCAATTCAGAAGGAATAGTGCATCCGACATGAGATACTCGCCTTCAAATAGGAGTTCCTGTCGTTGCCATAGAAATGCTCCTCGATTTAGAAAGAGTAGTCATGGAACCTATAGTATTTCATAGCGACGCAATTTCTGTGTTAATTCGTCATTGTGAGTGATCGACGGATGCAATAAAGAAGGAATAGTGCATCCGACATGAGATACTCGCCTCCCAATAGGAGATCCTGTCGTTGCCATAGAAACGCTCCTCGAATTAGAAAAAAAATTCATAGAACCTATAGTATTTCATAGCGCCGCAATTTCTGTGTTAATTCTTCATTGTGAGCGATCGACGGATGCAATAAAGAAGGAATAGTGCATCCGACATGAGATTCTCGCCTCCCAATAGGAGATCCTGTCGTTGCCATAGAAACGCTCCTTCATTTAGAAAGAGAAGTCGTAGAACATATAGTATCTCATAGCGACGCAATTTCTGTGTTAATTCGTCATTGTGAGGGATCGCCGGATGCAATACAGAAGGAATAGTGCTTCCGACATGAGATACTCGCCTCCCAATAGGAGATCCTGTCGTTGCCATAGGATCGTTGCTCGATTTAGAAGAGAAGGCGCAGAACTTATAGTATTTCATAGCGACGCAATTTCTGTGTTAATTCGTCATTGTGAGGGATCGACGGATGCAATACAGAAGTAATAGTGCATCCGACATGAGATACTCGCCTCCCAATAGGAGATCCTGTCGTTGCCGTAGAAACGCTCCTCGATTTAGAAAGAGAAGTCATGTAACCTATAGTATTTCTGAGCGACGCAATTTCTGTGTTAATTCGTCATAGTGTGGGATCGACGGATGCAATAAAGAAGGAATAGTGCATCCGACATGAGAAACTCGCCTCCCAATAGGAGATCCTGTCGTTGCCGTAGAAACGCACCTCGATTTAGAAAGAGAAGTCATAGAACCTATAGTATTTCATAGCGACACAATTTCTGTGTTAATTCGTCATTGTGAGGGATCTACGGATGCAATAAACAAGGAATACTGCATCCAACATGAGATACCCGCCTCCCAATAGGAGATCCTGTCGTTGCCATAGGATCGTTTCTCGATTTAGAAAGAGAAGGCATAGAACCTATAGTATTTCATGGCGACGCAATTTCAGTGTTAATTCGTCATTGTGAGGGATCGACGGATGCAATAAAGAAGGAATAGTGCATCCGACATGAGATACTCGCCTCCCAATAGGAGAACCTGTCGTTGCCATAGAAACGCTCCTCGATTTAGGAAGAGAAATCATAGATCCTATAGTATCTCATAGTGACGCAATTTCTGTGTTAATTCGTCATTGCGAGGGATCGACGGATGCAATAAAGAGGGAATAGTGCATCCGACATGAGATACTCGCCTCCCAATAGGAGATACTATCGTTGCCATAGAAACGCTCCTCGATTTAGAATGAGTATTCATAGAACCTATAGTATTTCATAGCGACGCAATTTCTGTGTTAATTCGTCATTGTGAGCGATCGACGGACGCAATAAATAAGGAATAGTGCATCCAACATGAGATATTCGCCTCCCAATAGGAGATCCTGTCGTTGCCATAGTATCGTTTTTCGATTTAGAAAGAGAAGGCATAGAACCTATAGTTTTTCATAGCGACGCAATTTCTGTGTTAATTCGTCATTGTGAGGGATCGCCGGATGCAATACAGAAGGAATAGTGCATCCGACATGAGATACACATCTCCCAATAGGAGATCCTGTCGTTGCCATAGAAACACTCCTCGATTTAGAAAAAGAAGTCATAGAACCTATAGTATTTCATAGCGACGTAATTTCTGTGTTAATTCGTCATTGTGAGGGATCGACGGATGCAATAAAGAAGGAATAGTGCATCCGACATGAGATACTCGCCTCCCAATAGGAGATCCTTTCGTTGCCATAGGATCGTTCCTCGATTTAGAAAGAGAAGGCTTAGAACCTATAGTATTTCATAGCGACATAATTTCTGTGTTAATTCGTCATTGTGAGGGATCGACGGATGCAAAAAAGAACGAATAGTGCATTCGACATGAGATACTCGCCTCCCAATAGGAGATCCTGATGTTGCCATAGGATCGTTCCTCGATTTAGAAAGAGAAGGCATAGAATCTATAGTATTTCATAGCGATGCAATTTCTGTGTTAATTCGTCATTGCGAGGGACCGATGGATGCAATACAGATGGAATAGTGCATCCGACATGAGATACTCGTCTCCTAATAAGAGATCCTGTTGTTGCCATAGAAACGCTCCTCGATTTAGAAAGAGAAGTCATAGAACCTATAGTATTTCATAGCGACGCAATGTCTGTGTTAATTCGTCATAGTGTGGGATCGACGGATGCAATAAAGAAGGAATAGTGCATACGACATGAGATACTCGCCTCCCAATAGGAGATCCTTTCGTTGCCATAGGATCGTTCCTCGATTTAGAAAGAGAAGGCTTAGAACCTATAGTATTTCATAGCGACATAATTTCTGTGTTAATTCGTCATTGTGAGGGATCGACGGATGCAAAAAAGAACGAATAGTGCATTCGACATGAGATACTCGCCTCCCAATAGGAGATCCTGTCGTTGCCATAGGATCGTTCCTCGATTTAGAAAGAGAAGGCATAGAATCTATAGTATTTCATAGCGATGCAATTTCTGTGTTAATTCGTCATTGCGAGGGACCGATGGATGCAATACAGATGGAATAGTGCATCCGACATGAGATACTCGCCTCCTAATAAGAGATCCTGTCGTTGCCGTAGAAACGCACCTCGATTTAGAAAGAGAAGTCATAGAACCTATAGTATTTCATAGCGACACAATTTCTGTGTTAATTCGTCATTGTGAGGGATCGACGGATGCAATAAACAAGGAATAGTGCATCCAACATGAGATACCCGCCTCCCAATAGGAGATCCTGTCGTTGCCATAGGATCGTTTTTCGATTTAAAAAGAGAAGGCATAGAATCTATAGTATTTCATGGCGACGCAATTACTGTGTTAATTCGTCATTGTGAGGGATCGACGGATGCAATAAAGAGGGAATAGTGCATCCAACATGAGATACCCGCCTCCCAATAGGAGATCCTGTCGTTGCCATAGTATCGTTTTTCGATTTAGAAAGAGAAGGCATAGAACCTATAGTATTTCATAGCGACGCAATTTCTGTGTTAATTCGTCATTGTGAGGGATCGCCGGATTCAATACAGAAGGAATAGTGCATCCGACATGAGATACACATCTCCCAATAGGAGATCCTGTCGTTGCCATAGAAACACTCCTCGATTTAGAAAGAGAAGTCATAGAACCTATAGTATTTCATAGCGACGTAATTTCTGTGTTAATTCGTCATTGTGAGGGATCGACGGATGCAATAAAGAAGGAATAGTGCATCCGACATGAGATACTCGCCTCCCAATAGGAGATCCTTTCGTTGCCATAGGATCGTTCCTCGATTTAGAAAGAGAAGGCTTAGAACCTATAGTATTTCATAGCGACATCATTTCTGTGTTAATTCGTCATTGTGAGGGATCGACGGATGCAATAAAGAACGAATAGTGCATCCGACATAAGATACTCGCCTCCCAATAGGAGATCCTGTCGTTGCCATAGAAACGCTCCTCGATTTGGAAAGAGAAGTCATAGAACCTATAGTATTTCATAGCGACGCAATTTCTGTGTTAATTCGTCATTGTGGGGGATCGACGGATGCAATAAAGAAGGAATAGTGCATCCGACATGAGAAACTCGCCTCCCAATAGGAGATCCTGTCGTTGCCATAGGATCGTTCCTCGATTTACAAAGAGAAGGCATAGAACCTATAGTATTTCATAGCGACGCAATTTCTGTGTTAATTCGTCATTGTGAGGGATCGACGGATGCAATTCAGAAGGAATAGTGCATCCGACATGAGATACTCGCCTTCAAATAGGAGTTCCTGTCGTTGCCATAGAAATGCTCCTCGATTTAGAAAGAGTAGTCATGGAACCTATAGTATTTCATAGCGACGCAATTTCTGTGTTAATTCGTCATTGTGAGTGATCGACGGATGCAATAAAGAAGGAATAGTGCATCCGACATGAGATACTCGCCTCCCAATAGGAGATCCTGTCGTTGCCATAGAAACGCTCCTCGAATTAGAAAAAAAATTCATAGAACCTATAGTAATTCATAGCGCCGCAATTTCTGTGTTAATTCTTCATTGTGAGCGATCGACGGATGCAATAAAGAAGGAATAGTGCATCCGACATGAGATACACACCTCCCAATAGGAAATCCTGTCGTTGCACATAGAAACGCTCCTCGATTTACAAAGAGAAGTCATAGAACCTATAGTATTTCATAGCGACGCAATTTCTGTGTTAATTCGCCATTGTGAGGGATCGACGGATGCAATAAAGAAAGAATAGTGCATCCGACATGAGAAACTCGCCTCCCAATAGGAGATCCTGTCGTTGCCATAGGATCGTTCCTCGATTTACAAAGAGAAGGCATAGAACCTATAGTATTTCATAGCGACGCAATTTCTGTGTTAATACGTCATTGTGAGGGATCGACTAATGCAATAAAGAAGGAATAGTGCATCCGTCATGAGATACTCGCCTCCCAATAGGAGATACTGTCGTTGCCATAGAAACGCTCCTCGATTTAGAAAGAGTAGTCATAGAACCTATAGTATTTCATAGCGACGCAATTTACATATTAATTCGTCATTGTGAGTGATCGACGGATGCAATAAGGAAGGAATAGTGCATCCGACATGAGATTCTCGCCTCCCAATAGGAGATCCTGTCGTTGCCATAGAAACGCTCCTTCATTTAGAAAGAGAAGTCATAGAACATATAGTATCTCATAGCGACGCAATTTCTGTGTTAATTCGTCATTGTGAGGGATCGCTGTATGCAATACAGAAGGAATAGTGCTTCCGACATGAGATACTCGCCTCCCAATAGGAGATCCTGTCGTTGCCATAGGATCGTTCCTCGATTTAGAAGAGAAGGCGCAGAACTTATAGTATTTCATAGCGACGCAATTTCTGTGTTAATTCGTCATTGTAAGGGATCGACGGATGCAATACAGAAGTAATAGTGCATCCGACATGAGATACTCGCCTCTCAATAGGAGATCCTGTCGTTGCCATAGAAACGCTCCTCGATTTAGAAAGAGAAGTCATGGAACCTATAGTATTTCTGAGCGATGCAATTTCTGTGTTAATTCGTCATAGTGTGGGATCGACGGATGCAATAAAGAAGGAATAGTGCATCCGACATGAGAAACTCGCTTCCCAATAGGAGATCCTGTCGTTGCCGTAGAAACGCACCTCGATTTAGAAAGAGAAGTCATAGAACCTATAGTATTTCATAGCGACACAATTTCTGTGTTAATTCGTCATTGTGAGGGATCGACGGATGCAATAAACAAGGAATAGTGCATCCAACATGAGATACCCGCCTCCCAATAGGAGATCCTGTCGTTGCCATAGGATCGTTTCTCGATTTAGAAAGAGAAGGCATAGAACCTATAGTATTTCATGGCGACGCAATTTCTGTGTTAATTCGTCATTGTGAGGGATCGACGGATGCAATAAAGAAGGAATAGTGCATCCGACATGAGATACTCGCCTCCCAATAGGGGATCCTGTCGTTGCCATAGAAACGCTCCTCGATTTAGGAAGAGAAATCATAGATCCTATAGTATCTCATAGTGACGCAATTTCTGTGTTAATTCGTCATTGCGAGGGATCGACGGATGCAATAAAGAGGGAATAGTGCATCCGACATGAGATACTCGCTTCCCAATAGGAGATACTGTCGTTGCCATAGAAACGCTCCTCGATTTAGAAAGAGTAGTCATAGAACCTATAGTATTTCATAGCGACGCAATTTCTGTGTTAATTCGTCATTGTGAGCGATCGACGGATGCAATAAATAAGGAATAGTGAATCCAACATGAAATACCCGCCTCCCAATAGGAGATCCTGTCGTTGCCATAGGATCGTTTCTCGATTTAGAAAGAGAAGGCATAGAACCTATAGTATTTCATGGCGACGCAATTTCTGTGTTAATTCGTCATTGTGAGGGATCGACGGATGCAATAAAGAAGGAATAGTGCATCCGACATGAGATACTCGCCTCCCAATAGGGGATCCTGTCGTTGCCATAGAAACGCTCCTCGATTTAGGAAGAGAAATCATAGATCCTATAGTATCTCATAGTGACGCAATTTCTGTGTTAATTCGTCATTGCGAGGGATCGACGGATGCAATAAAGAGGGAATAGTGCATCCGACATGAGATACTCGCCTCCCAATAGAAGATACTGTCGTTGCCATAGAAACGCTCCTCGATTTAGAAAGAGTAGTCATAGAACCTATAGTATTTCATAGCGACGCAATTTCTGTGTTAATTCGTCATTGTGAGCGATCGACGGATGCAATAAATAAGGAATAGTGCATCCAACATGAGATACCCGCCTCCCAATAGGAGATCCTGTCGTTGCCATAGTATCGTTTTTCGATTTAGAAAGAGAAGGCATAGAACCTATAGTTTTTCATAGCGACGCAATTTCTGTGTTAATTCGTCATTGTGAGTGATCGCCGGATCCAATACAGAAGGAATAGTGCATCCGACATGAGATACACATCTCCCAATAGGAGATCCTGTCGTTGCCATAGAAACACTCCTCGATTTAGAAAAAGAAGTCATAGAACCTATAGTATTTCATAGCGACGTAATTTCTGTGTTAATTCGTCATTGTGAGGGATCGACGGATGCAATAAAGAAGGAATAGTGCATCCGACATGAGATACTCGCCTCCCAATAGGAGATCCTTTCGTTGCCATAGGATCGTTCCTCGATTTAGAAAGAGAAGGCTTAGAACCTACAGTATTTCATAGCGACATCATTTTTGTGTTAATTCGTCATTGTGAGGGATCGACGGATGCAATAAAGAAAGAATAGTGCATCCGACATGAGATACTCGCCTCCCAATAGGAGATCCTGTCGTTGCCATAGGATCGTTCCTCGATTTAGAAAGAGAAGGCATAGAATCTATAGTATTTCATAGCGATGCAATTTCTGTGTTAATTCGTCATTGCGAGGGACCGACGGATGCAATACAGATGGAATAGTGCATCCGACATGAGATACTCGCCTCCCAATAAGAGATCCTGTCATTGCCATAGAAACGCTCCTCGATTTAGAAAGAGAAGTCATAGAACCTATAGTATTTCATAGCAACGCAATTTATGTGTTAATTCGTCATTTTGAGGGATCGACGGATGCAATAAAGAAGGAATAGTGCATCCGACATGAGATACTCGCCTCCCAATAGGAGATCGTGTCGTTGCCCTAGAAACACACCTCGATTTAGAAAGAGAAGTCATAGAACCTACAGTATTTCATAGCGACGCAATTTCTGTGTTAATTCGTCATTGTGAGGGATCGACGGATGCAATAAAGAACGAATAGTGCATCCGACATGAGATACTCGCCTCCCAATAGGAGATCCTGTCGTTGCCATAGAAACGCTCCTCGATTTGGAAAGAGAAGTCATAGAACCTATAGTATTTCATAGCGGCGCAATTTCTGTGTTAAATCGTCATTGTGAGGGATCGACGGATGCAATAAAGAAGGAATAGTGCATCCGACATGAGATACTCGAATCCCAATAGGAGATCCAGTCGTTGCCATAGGATCGTTCCTCGTTTTAGAAAGAGAAGGCATAGAACCTATAGTATTTCATAGCGACGCAATTTCTGTGTTAATTCGTCATTGTGACGGATCAACGGATGCAATACAGAAGGAATAGTGCTTCCGACATGAGATACTCGCCTCCCAATAGGAGATCCTGTCGTTGCCACAGAAACGCCATCGATTTAGAAAGAGAAGTCATAGGACCTATAGTATTTCATAGCGACGCAATTTCTGTGTTAATTCGTCATTGTTAGGGATCGACGGATGCAATAAAGAAGGAATAGTGCATCCGACATGACATACTCGCCTCCCAATAGGAGATCCTGTCGTTGCCGTAGAATCGCACCTCGATTTAGAAAGAGAAGTCATAGAGCCTATAGTATTTCATAGCGACACAATTTCTGTGTTAATTCGTCATTGTGAGGGATCGACGTATGCAATAAACAAGGAATAGTGCATCCAACATGAGATACCCGCCTCCCAATAAGAGATCCTGTCGTTGCCATAGGATCGTTTCTCGATTTAGAAAGAGAAGGCATAAAACCTATAGTATTTCATAGCGACGCAATTTCTGTGTTAATTCGTCATTGTGAGGGATCGACGGATGCAATAAAGAAGGAATAGTGCATCCGACATGAGATACTCGCCTCCCAATAGGAGATCCTGTCGTTGCCATAGGATCGTTCCTCGATTTAGAAAGAGAAGGCGCAGAACTTATAGTATTTCATAGCGACGCAATTCCTGTGTTAATTCGTCATTGTGAGGGATCGACGGATGCAATACAGAAGGAATAGTGCATCCGACATGAGATACTCGCCTCCCAATAGGAGATCCTGTCGTTGCCATAGAAACGCTCCTCGATTTAGAAAGAGAAGTCATGGAACCTATAGTATTTCTGAGCAACGCAATTTCTGTGTTAATTCGTCATAGTGTGGGATCGACGGATGCAATAAAGAAGGAATAGTGCATCCGACATGAGATACTCGCCTCCCAATAGGAGATCCTGTCGTTGCCGTAGAAACGCACCTCGATTTAGAAAGAGAAGTCATAGAACCCATAGTATTTCATAGCGACGCAATTTCTGTGTTAATTCGTCATTGTGAGCGATCGACGGATGCAATAAATAAGGAATAGTGCATCCAACATGAGATACCCGCCTCCCAATAGGAGATCCTGTCGTTGCCATAGTATCGTTTTTCGATTTTGAAAGAGAAGGCATAGAACATATAGTATTTCATAGCGACGCAATTTCTGTTTTAATTCGTCATAGTGTGGGATCGACGGATGCAATAAAGAAGGAATAGTGCATACGACATCAGAAACCCGCCTCCCAATAGGAGATCCTGTCTTTGCCGTAGAAACGCACCTCGATTTAGAAAGAGAAGTCATAGAACCTATAGTATTTCATAGCGACACAATTTCTGTGATAATTCGTCATTGTGAGGGATCGACGGATGCAATAAAGAAGGAATATGAGATACTCGCCTCCCAATAGGAGATCCTTTCGTTGCCATAAGATCGTTCCTCGATTTAGAAAGAGAAGGCTTAGAACCTATAGTATTTCATAGCGACATCATTTCTGTGTTAATTCGTCATTGTGAGGGATCGACGGATGCAATAAACAAGGAATAGTGCATCCAACATGAGATACCCGCCTCCCAATAAGAGATCCTGTCGTTGCCATAGGATCGTTTCTCGATTTAGAAAGAGAAGGCATAAAACCTATAGTATTTCATAGCGACGCAATTTCTGTGTTAATTCGTCATTGTGACGGATCAACGGATGCAATACAGAAGGAATAGTGCATCCGACATGAGATACTCGCCTCCCAATAGGAGATCCTGTCGTTGCCACAGAAACGCCATCGATTTAGAAAGAGAAGTCATAGGACCTATAGTATTTCATAGCGACGCAATTTCTGTGTTAATTCGTCATTGTGAGGGATCGACGGATGCAATACAGAAGGAATAGTGCATCCGACATGAGATACTCGCCTCCCAATAGGAGATCCTGTCGATGCCATAGGATCGTTCCTCGATTTAGAAAGAGAAGGCGCAGAACTTATAGTATTTCATAGCGACGCAATTTCTGTGTTAATTCGTCATTGTGAGGGATCGACGGATGCAATAAAGAACGAATAGTGCATCCGACATGAGATACTCGCCTCCCAATAGGAGATCCTGTCGTTGCCATAGAAACGCTCCTCGATTTGGAAAGAGAAGTCATAGAACCTATAGTATTTCATAGCGGCGCAATTTCTGTGTTAAATCGTCATTGTGAGGGATCGACGGATGCAATAAAGAAGGAATAGTGCATCCGACATGAGATACTCGAATCCCAATAGGAGATCCAGTCGTTGCCATAGGATCGTTCCTCGTTTTAGAAAGAGAAGGCATAGAACCTATAGTATTTCATAGCGACGCAATTTCTGTGTTAATTCGTCATTGTGACGGATCAACGGATGCAATACAGAAGGAATAGTGCATCCGACATGAGATACTCGCCTCCCAATAGGAGATCCTGTCGTTGCCACAGAAACGCCATCGATTTAGAAAGAGAAGTCATAGGACCTATAGTATTTCATAGCGACGCAATTTCTGTGTTAATTCGTCATTGTTAGGGATCGACGGATGCAATAAAGAAGGAATAGTGCATCCGACATGACATACTCGCCTCCCAATAGGAGATCCTGTCGTTGCCGTAGAATCGCACCTCGATTTAGAAAGAGAAGTCATAGAGCCTATAGTATTTCATAGCGACACAATTTCTGTGTTAATTCGTCATTGTGAGGGACCGACGGATGCAATAAACAAGGAATAGTGCATCCAACATGAGATACCCGCCTCCCAATAAGAGATCCTGTCGTTGCCATAGGATCGTTTCTCGATTTAGAAAGAGAAGGCATAAAACCTATAGTATTTCATAGCGTCGCAATTTCTGTGTTAATTCGTCATTGTGAGGGATCGACGGATGCAATAAAGAAGGAATAGTGCATCCGACATGAGATACTCGCCTCCCAATAGGAGATCCTGTCGTTGCCATAGGATCGTTCCTCGATTTAGAAAGAGAAGGCGCAGAACTTATAGTATTTCATAGCGACGCAATTCCTGTGTTAATTCGTCATTGTGAGGGATCGACGGATGCAATACAGAAGGAATAGTGCATCCGACATGAGATACTCGCCTCCCAATAGGAGATCCTGTCGTTGCCATAGAAACGCTCCTCGATTTAGAAAGAGAAGTCATGGAACCTATAGTATTTCTGAGCAACGCAATTTCTGTGTTAATTCGTCATAGTGTGGGATCGACGGATGCAATAAAGAAGGAATAGTGCATCCGACATGAGTTACTCGCCTCCCAATAGGAGATCCTGTCGTTGCCGTAGAAACGCACCTCGATTTAGAAAGAGAAGTCATAGAACCCATAGTATTTCATAGCGACGCAATTTCTGTGTTAATTCGTCATTGTGAGCGATCGACGGATGCAATAAATAAGGAATAGTGCATCCAACATGAGATACCCGCCTCCCAATAGGAGATCCTGTCGTTGCCATAGTATCGTTTTTCGATTTTGAAAGAGAAGGCATAGAACATATAGTATTTCATAGCGACGCAATTTCTGTTTTAATTCGTCATAGTGTGGGATCGACGGATGCCATAAAGAAGGAATAGTGCATACGACATCAGAAACCCGCCTCCCAATAGGAGATCCTGTCTTTGCCGTAGAAACGCACCTCGATTTAGAAAGAGAAGTCATAGAACCTATAGTATTTCATAGCGACACAATTTCTGTGATAATTCGTCATTGTGAGGGATCGACGGATGCAATAAAGAAGGAATATGAGATACTCGCCTCCCAATAGGAGATCCTTTCGTTGCCATAAGATCGTTCCTCGATTTAGAAAGAGAAGGCTTAGAACCTATAGTATTTCATAGCGACATCATTTCTGTGTTAATTCGTCATTGTGAGGGATCGACGGATGCAATAAAGAACGAATAGTGCATCCGACATGAGATACTCGCCTCCCTATAGGAGATCCTGTCGTTGCCATAGGATCGTTCCTCGATTTAGAAAGAGAAGGCATAGAATCTATAGTATTTCATAGCGATGCAATTTCTGTGTTAATTCGTCATTGTGAGGGACCGACGGATGCAATACAGATGGAATAGTGCATCCGACATGAGATACTCGCCTCCCAATAAGAGATCCTGTCGTTGCCATAGAAACGCTCCTCGATTTAGAAAGAGAAGTCATAGAACCTATAGTATTTCATAGCGACGCAATTTCTGTGTTAATTCGTCATTTTGAGGGATCGACGGATGCAATAAAGAAGGAATAGTGCATCCGACATGAGATACTCGCCTCCCAATAGGAGATCGTGTCGTTGCCCTAGAAACACACCTCGATTTAGAAAGAGAAGTCATAGAACCTATAGTATTTCATAGCGACGCAATTTCTGTGTTAATTCGTCATTGTGACGGATCAACGGATGCAATACAGAAGGAATAGTGCATCCGACATGAGATACTCGCCTCCCAATAGGAGATCCTGTCGTTGCCACAGAAACGCCATCGATTTGGAAAGAGAAGTCATAGGACCTATAGTATTTCATAGCGACGCAATTTCTGTGTTAATTCGTCATTGTGAGGGATCGACGGATGCAATAAAGAAGGAATAGTGCATCCGACATGACATACTCGCCTCCCAATAGGAGATCCTGTCGTTGCCGTAGAATCGCACCTCGATTCAGAAAGAGAAGTCATAGAACCTATAGTATTTCATAGCGACACAATTTCTGTGTTAATTCGTCATTGTGAGGGATCGACGGATGCAATAAACAAGGAATAGTGCATCCAACATGAGATACCCGCCTCCCAATAGGAGATCCTGTCGTTGCCATAGGATCGTTTCTCGATTTAGAAAGAGAAGGCATAGAACCTATAGTATTTCATAGCGACGCAATTTCTGTGTTAATTCGTCATTGTGAGGGATCGACGGATGTAATAAAGAAGGAATAGTGCATCCGACATGAGATACTCGCCTCCCAATAGGAGATCCTGTCGATGCCATAGGATCGTTCCTCGATTTAGAAAGAGAAGGCGCAGAACTTATAGTATTTCATAGCGACGCAATTTCTGTGTTAATTCGTCATTGTGAGGGATCGACGGATGCAATACAGAAGGAATAGTGCATCCGACATGAGATACTCGCCTCCCAATAGGAGATCCTGTCGTTGCCATAGAAACGCTCTTCGATTTAGAAAGAGAAGTCATGGAACCTATAGTATTTCATAGCGACGCAATTTCTGTGTTAATTCGTCATAGTGTGGGATCGACGGATGCAATCAAGAAGGAATAGTGCATCCGACATGAGATACTCGCCTCCCAATAGGAGATAGTGGCGTTGCCCTAGAAACACACCTCGATTTAGAAAGAGAAGTCATAGAACCTATAGTATTTCATAGCGACGCAATTTCTGTGTTAATTCGTCATTGTGAGGGATCGACGGATGCAATAAAGAACGAATAGTGCATCCGACATGAGATACTCGCCTCCCAATAGGAGATCCTGTCGTTGCCATAAAAACACTCCTCGATTTAGAAAGAGAAGTCACAGAACCTATAGTATTTCATAGCGACGCAATTTCTGTTTTTAATTCGTCATTGTGAGGGATCGACGAATGCAATAAAGAAGGAATAGTGCATCCGACATGAGATACTCGCCTCCCAATAGGAGATAGTGGCGTTGCCCTAGAAACACACCTCGATTTAGAAAGAGAAGTCATAGAACCTATAGTATTTCATAGCGACGCAATTTCTGTGTTAATTCGTCATTGTGAGGGATCGACGGATGCAATAAAGAACGAATAGTGCATCCGACATGAGATACTCGCCTCCCAATAGGAGATCCTGTCGTTGCCATAGAAACGCTCCTCGATTTGGAAAGAGAAGTGATAGAACCTATAGTATTTCATAGCGGCGCAATTTCTGTGTTAATTCGTCATTGTGACGGATCGACGGATGCAATACAGAAGGAATAGTGCATCCGACATGAGATACTCGCCTCCCAATAGGAGATCCTGTCGTTGCCACAGAAACGCCATCGATTTAGAAAGAGAAGTCATAGGACCTATAGTATTTCATAGCGACGCAATTTCTGTGTTAATTCGTCATTGTTAGGGATCGACGGATGCAATAAAGAAGGAATAGTGCATCCGACATGAGATACTCGCCTCCCAATAGGAGATCCTGTCGTTGCCGTAGAATCGCACCTCGATTTAGAAAGAGAAGTCATAGAACCTATAGTATTTCATAGCGACACAATTTCTGTGTTAATTCGTGATTGTGAGGGATCGACGGATGCAATAAACAAGGAATAGTGCATCCAACATGAGATACCCGCCTCCCAATAGGAGATCCTGTCGTTGCCATAGGATCGTTTCTCGATTTAGAAAGAGAAGGCATAGAACCTATAGTATTTCATAGCGACGCAATTTCTGTGTTAATTCGTCATTGTGAGGGATCGACGGATGCAATAAAGAAGGAATAGTGCATCCGACATGAGATACTCGCCTCCCAATTGGAGATCCTGTCGTTGCCATAGGATCGTTCCTCGATTTAGAAAGAGAAGGCTTAGAACCTATAGTATTTCATAGCGACATCATTTCTGTGTTAATTCGTCATTGTGAGGGATCGACGGATGCAATAAAGAGGGAATAGTGCATCCGACATGAGATACTCGCCTCCCAATAGGAGATCTTGTCGTTGTCATGGGATCGTTCCTCAATTTAGAAAGAGAAGGCATAGAATCTATAGTATTTCATAGCGATGCAATTTCTGTGTTTATTCGTCATTGTGAGGGACCGACGGATGCAATACAGATGGAATAGTGCATCCGACATGAGATACTCGCCTCAAGTAGGAGATCCTGTCGTTGCATAGAAACGCTCCTCGATTTAGAAAGAGAAGTCATAGAACCTATAGTATTTCATAGCGACGCAATTTCTGTGTTAATTCGTCATAGTGTGGGATCGACGGATGCAATAAAGAAGGAATAGTGCATACGACATGAGATACACGCCTCCCAATATGAGATCCTGTCGTTGCCGTAGAAATGCACCTCGATTTAGAAAGAGAAGTCATAGAACCTATAGTATTTCATATCGACACAATTTCTGTGTTAATTCGTCATTGTGAGGGATCGACGGATGCAATAAAGAAGGAATAGTGCATCCGACATGAGATACACATCTCCCAATAGGAGATCCTGTCGTTGCCATAGAAACACTCCTCGATTTAGAAAGAGAAGTCATAGAACCTATAGTATTTCATAGCGACGCAATTTCTGTGTTAATTCGTCTTTGTGAGGGATCGACGGATGCAATAAAGAAGGAATAGTGCATCCGACATGAGATTCCCGCCTCCCAATAGGAGATCCTGTCGTTGCCATAGAAACGCTCCTCGATTTAGAAACAGAAGTCATAGAACCAATAGTATTTCATAGCGACGCAATTTCTGCGTTAATTCGTCATTGTGAGGGATCGACGGATGCAATAAAGAAAGAATAGTGCTTCCTACATGATATACACATCTCCCAATAGGAGATCCTGTCGTTGCCATAGAAACGCTCCTCGATTTAGAAAGAGAAATCATGGAACCTATAGTATTTCATAGCGACGCAATTTCTGTGTTAATTCTTCATTGTCCGGGATCGACGAATGCAATAAAGAAGGATTAGTGCATCCGACATGAAATACTCGCCTCCCAATAGGAGTTCCTGTCGTTGGCATAGGATCGTTCCTCGATTTAGAAAGAGAAGGCATAGAACCTATAGTATTTCATAGCGACGCAATTTCTGTGTTAATTCGTCATTTTGAGAGATCGACGGATGCAATAAAGAAGAAATAGTGCATCCGATATGAGATACTCTCTTCCCAATAGGAGATCCTGTCGTTGCCATAGAAACACACCTCGATTTAGCAAGAGTAGTCATAGAACCTATAGTATTTCATAGCGACGCAATTTCTGTGTTAATTAGTTATTGTGAGTGATCGACGGATGCAATACAGAAGGAATAGTGCATCCGACATGAGATACTCGCCTCCCAATAGGAGATCCTGTCGTTGCCATAGAAATGCTCCTTCATTTAGAAAGAGAAATCATAGAACATATAGTATCTCATAGCGACGCATTTTCTGTGTTAATTCGTCATTGTGAGGGATCGCCGGATGCAATACAGAAGGAATAGTGTATCCGACATGAGATACTCGCCCCCCAATAGGAGACCCTGTCGTTGCCATAGGAACGCTCCTCGATTTAGAAAGAGAAGTCATAGAACCTATAGTATTTCATAGCGACGCAATTTCTGTGTTAATTCGTCAGTGTGTGGGATCGACGGATGCAATAATAAAGGAATAGTGCATCCGACATGAGATACTCGCCTCCCAATAGGAGGTCCTGTCGTTGCCATAGAAACGCTCCTCGATTTAGAAAGAGAAGTTATAGAATCTATAGTATTTCATAGCGACACAATTTCTCTGTTAATTCGTCATTGTGAGGGATCGACGGATGCAATAAAGAAGGAATAGTGCATCCCACATGAGATACTCGCCTCCCAATAGGAGATTCTGTCGTTGCCATAGGATCGATCCTCGATTTAGAAAGAGAAGGCATAGGACCTATAGTATTTCATAGCGACGCAATGTCTGTGTTAATTCGTCATTGTGAGGGATCGACGGATGCAGTACAGAAGGAATAGTGCATCCGACATGAGATACTCGCCTCCCAATAGGAGATCCTGTCGTTGCCATAGAAACACTCCTCGATTTAGAAAGAGAAGTCATAGAACCTATTGTATATCATAGCGACGCAATTTCTGTGTTAATTCTTCATTGTGAGGGATCACCGGATGCAATAAAGAAGGAATAGTGCAACCGACACGACATACTCGCCTCCCAATAGCAGATCCTGTCGTTGCCATTGAAACGCTCCTAGATTTAGGAAGAGATGTCATAGAACCTATAGTATTTCATAGCGATCTAATTACTGTGTTAATTCGTCATTGTGAGGGATCGACGAATGCAATAAAGAAGGAATAGTGCATCCGACATGAGATACTCGCCTCCCAATAGGAGATCCTGTCGTTGCCATAGAAACACTCCTCGATTTAGAAAGAGAAGTCATAGAACCTATAGTATTTCATAGCGACGCAATTTCTGTGTTAATTCGTCATTGTGAGGGATCGACGGATGCAATAATGAAGGAATAGTGCATCCTACATGAGATACACATCTCCCAATAGGAGATCCTGTCGTTGCCATAGAATCGCTCCACGGTTTAGAAAGAGAAGTCATGGAACCTATAGTATTTCATAGCGACGCAATTTCTGTGTAATTCGTCATTGTGAGGGATCGACGGATGCAATAAAGAAGGATTAGTGCATCCGACATGAAATACTCGACTCCCAATAGGAGATCCTGTCGTTGCCATAGGATCGTTCCTCGATTTAGAAAGACAAGGCATAGAACCTATAGTATTTCATAGCGACGCAATTTCTGTGTTAATTCGTCATTTTGAGGGATCGACCGATGCAATATAGAAGGAATAGTGCATCCGACATGAGATACTCACCTCCCAATAGGAGATCCTGTCGTTGCCATAGAAACACTCTTCGATTTAGAAAGTTAAGTCATAGAACCTATAGTATTTCATAGCGACGCAATTTCTGTGTTAATTCGTCATTGTGAGGGATCGACGGATGCAATAATGAAGGAATAGTGCATCCTACATGAGATACACATCTCCCAATAGGAGATCCTGTCGTTGCCATAGAATCGCTCCACGGTTTAGAAAGAGAAGTCATGGAACCTATAGTATTTCATAGCGACGCAATTTCTGTGTAATTCGTCATTGTGAGGGATCGACGGATGCAATAAAGAAGGATTAGTGCATCCGTCATGAAATACTCGACTCCCAATAGGAGATCCTGTCGTTGCCATAGGATCGTTCCTCGATTTAGAAAGACAAGGCATAGAACCTATAGTATTTCATAGCGACGCAATTTCTGTGTTAATTCGTCATTTTGAGGGATCGACCGATGCAATATAGAAGGAATAGTGCATCCGACATGAGATACTCGCCTCCCAATAGGAGATCCTGTCGTTGCCATAGAAACACTCCTCGATTTAGAAAGAGAAGTCATAGAACCTATAGTATTTCATAGCGACGCAATTTCTGTGTTAATTCGTCATTGTGAGGGATCGTCGGATGCAATAAAGAACGAATAGTGCATCCGACATGAGATACTCGAATCCCAATAGGAGATCCTGTCGTTGCCATAGGATCGTTTCTCGATTTAGAAAGAGAAGGCATAGAACCTATAGTACTTCATAGCGACCCAATTTCTGTGTTATTTCGTCATTGTGACGGATCGACGGATGCAATACAGAAGGAATAGTGCATCCGACATGAGATACTCGCCTCCCAATAGGAGATCCTGTCGTTGCCGTAGAAACGCTCCTCGATTTAGAAAGAGAAGTCATAGAACCTATAGTATTTCATAGCGACGCAATTTCTGTGTTAAATCGTCATTGTTACGGATCGACGGATGCAATAAAGAAGGAATAGTGCATCCGACATGAGATACTCGCCTCCCAATAGGAGATCCTGTCGTTGCCGTAGAATCGCACCTCGATTTAGAAAGAGAAATCATAGAAGCTATAGTATTTCATAGCGACGCAATTTCTGTGTTAATTCGTCATTGTGAGGGATCGACGGATGCAATAAAGAAGGAATAGTGCATCCGACATGAGATACTCGCCTCCCAATTGGAGATCCTTTCGTTGCCATATGATCGTTCCTCGATTTAGAAAGAGAAGGCTTAGAACCTATAGTATTTCATAGCGACATCATTTCTGTGTTAATTCGTCATTGTGAGGGATCGACGGATGCAATAAAGAAGGAATAGTGCATCCGACATGAGATACTCGCCTCCCAATAGGAGTTCCTGTCGTTGTCATAGGATCGTTCCTCGATTTAGAAAGACAAGGCATAGAATCTATAGTATTTCATAGCGATGCAATTTCTGTGTTAATTCGTCATTGTGAGGGACCGACGGATGCAATACAGATGGAATAGTGCATCCGACATGAGATACTCGCCTCCCAATAGGAGATCCTGTCGTTGCATAGAAACGCTCCTCGATTTAGAAAGAGAAGTCTTAGAACCTATAGTATTTCATAGCGACGCAATTTCTGTGTTAATTCTCCATAGTGTGGGATCGACGGATGCAATAAAGAAGGAATAGTGCATACGACATGAGATACCCGCCTCCCAATAGGAGATCCTGTCGTTGCCGTAGAAACGCACCTCGATTTAGAAAGAGAAGTCATAGAACCTATAGTATTTCATATCGACACAATTTCTGTGTTAATTCGTCATTGTGAGGGATCGACGGATGCAATAAAGAAGGAATAGTGCATCCGCCATGAGATACACATCTCCCAATAGGAGATCCTTTCGTTGCCATAGAAACACTCCTCGATTTAGAAAGAGAAGTCATAGAACCTATAGTATATCATAGCGACGCAATTTCTGTGTTAATTCGTCATTGTGAGGGATCGACGGATGCAATAAAGAAGGAATAGTGCATCCGACATTAGATACCCGCCTCCCAATAGGAGATCCTGTCGTTGCCATAGAAACGCTCCTCGATTTAGAAAGAGAAGTCATAGAACCTATAGTATTTCATAGCGACGCAATTTCTGTGTTAATTCGTCATTGTGAGGGATCGACGGATGCAATAAAGAAGGAATAGTGCATCCGACATGAGATACACGCCTCCCAATAGGAGATCCTGTCGTTGCCATACAAACGCTCCTCGATTTAGAAACAGAAGTCATAGAAGCTATAGTATTTCATAGCGACGCAATTTCTGTGTTAATTCGTCATTATGAGGGATCGACGGATGCAATAAAGAAGGAATAGTGCATCCTACATGAGATACATATCTCCCAATAGGAGATACTGTCGTTGCCATAGAAACGCTCCTCGATTTAGAAAGATAAATCATGGAACCTATAGTATTTCATAGCGACGCAATTTCTGTGTTAATTCGTCATTGTCCGGGATCGACGGATGCAATAAAGAAGGATTAGTGCATCCGACATGAAATACTCGCCTCCCAATAGGAGATCCTGTCGTTGGCATAGGATCGTTCCTCGATTTAGAAAGAGAAGGCATAGAACCTATAGTATTTCATAGCGACGCAATTTCTGTGTTAATTCGTCATTGTGAGGGATCGACGGATGCAATAAAGAACGAATAGTGCATCCGACATGAGATACACGCCTCCCAATAGGAGATCCTGTCGTTGCACATAGAAGCGCTCCTCGATTTAGAAAGAGAAGTCATAGAACCTATAGTATTTCATAGCGACTCAATTTCTGTGTTAATTCGTCATTGCGAGGGATCGACGGATGCAATAAAGAAGGAATAGTGCATCCGACATGAGATACTCGCCTCCCAATAGGAGATCCTGTCGTTGCCATAGGATCGTTCCTCGATTTAGAAAGAGAAGGCATAGAACCTATAGTATTTCATAGCGACGCAATTTCTGTGTTAATTCGTCATTGTGAGGGATCGCCGGATGCAATACAGAAGGAATAGTGTATCCGACATGAGATACTCGCCCCCCAATAGGAGACCCTGTCGTTGCCATAGGAACGCTCCTCGATTTAGAAAAAGAAGTCATAGAACCTATAGTATTTCGTAGCGACGCAATTTCTGTGTTAATTCGTCATTGTGTGGGATCGACGGATGCAATAATAAAGGAATAGTGCATCCGACATGAGATACTCGCCTCCCAATAGGAGATCCTTTCGTTGCCATAGAAACGCTCCTCGATTTAGAAAGAGTAGTTATAGAACCTATAGTATTTCATAGCGACACAATTTCTGTGTTAATTCGTCATTGTGAGGGATCGACGGATGCAATACAGAAGGAATAGTGCATCCGACATGAGATACCCGCCTACCAATAGGAGATCCTGTCGTTGCCATAGGATCGTTTCTCGATTTAGAAAGAGTAGTCATAGAACCTATAGTATTTCATAGCGACGCAATTTCTGTGTTAATTCGTCATTGTGAGGGATCGACGGATGCAATACAGAAGGAATAGTGCATCCGACATGAAATACTCGCCTCCCAATAGGAGATCCTGTCGTTGCCATAGAAACACTCCTCGATTTAGAAAGAGAAGTGATAGAACCTATAGTATTTCATAGCGACGCAATTTCTGTGTTAATTCGTCATAGTGTGGGATCGACGGATGCAATAAAGAAGGAATAGTGCATCCGACATGAGATACTCGCCTCCCAATAGGAGAACCTGTCGTTGCCGTAGAAATGCACCTCGATTTAGAAAGAGAAGTCATAGAACCTATAGTATATCATTGCAACACAATTTCTGTGTTAATTCGTCATTGTGAAGGATCGACGGATGCAATAAAGAAGGAATAGTGCATCCAACATGAGATACCCGCCTCCCAATAGGAGATCCTGTCGTTGCCATAGAAACGCTCCTCGATTTAGAAAGAGAAGGCTTAGAACCTATAGTATTTCATAGCGACATCATTTCTGTGTTAATTCGTCATTGTGAGGGATCGACGGATGCAATAAAGAACGAATAGTGCATCCGACATGAGATACTCGCCTCCCAATAGGAGATCCTGTCGTTGCCATAGGATCGTTCATCGATTAAGAATGAGAAGGCATAGAATCTATAGTATTTCATAGCGATGCAATTTCTGTGTTAATTCGTCATTGTGAGGGACCGACGGATGCAATACAGATGGAATAGTGCATCCGACATGAGATACTCGCCTCCCAATAAGAGACCTTGTCGTTGCCATAGAAACGCTCCTCGATTTAGAAAGAGAAGTCATAGAACCTATAGTATTTCATAGCGACGCAATTTCTGTGTTAATTCGTCATAGTGTGGGATCGACGGATGCAATAAAGAAGGAATAGTGCATACGACATCAGATACCCGCCTCCCAATAGGAGATCCTGTCGTTGCCGTAGAAACGCACCTCGATGTAGAAAGAGAAGTCATAGAACCTATAGTATTTCATAGCGACACAATTTCTGTGTTAATTCGGCATTGTGAGGGATCGACGGATGCAATAAAGAAGGAATAGTGCATCCGACATGAGATACACATCTCCCGATAGGAGATCCTGTCGTTGCCATAGAAACACTCCTCGATTTACAAAGAGAAGTCATAGAACCTATAGTATTTCATAGCGCCGCAATTTCTGTGTTAATTCGTCATTGTGAGGGATCGACGGATGCAATAAAGAAGGAATAGTGCATCCCACATGAGATACTCGCCTCCCAATAGGAGATCCTGTCGTTGCCATAGAAACGCTCCTCGATTTAGAAAGAGAAGTCATAGAACCTATAGTATTTCATAGCGACGCAATTTCTGTGTTAATTCGTCATTGGGAGGGATCGGCGGATGCAATAAAGAAGGAATAGAGCATCCGACATGAGATACACGCCTCCCAATAGGAGATCCTGTCGTTGCCATAGAAACGCTCCTCGCTTTAGAAAAAGAAGTCATAGAACCTATAGTATTTCATAGCGACGCAGTTGCTGTGTTAATTCGTCATTGTGAGGGATCGACGGATGCAATAATGAAGGAATAGTGCATCCCACATGAGATACACGTCTCCCAATAATAGATCATGTCGTTGCCATAGAAACGCTCCTCGGTTTAGAAAGAGAAGTCATGGAACCTATAGTATTTCATAGGGACGCAATTTCTGTGTAATTCGTCATTGTGAGGGATCGACGGATGCAATAAAGAAGGATTAGTGCATCCGACAAGAAATACTCGACTCCCAATAGGAGATCCTGTCGTTGCCATAGGATCGTTCCTCGATTTAGAAAGACAAGGCATAGAACCTATAGTATTTCATAGCGACGCAATTTCTGTGTTAATTCGTCATTTTGAGGGATCGACGGATGCAATAAAGAAGGAATAGTGCATCCGACATGAGATACTCGCCTCCCAATAGGAGATCCTGTCGTTGCCATAAAAACACTCCTCGATTTAGAAAGAGAAGTCACAGAACCTATAGTATTTCATAGCGACGCAATTTCTGTTTTTAATTCGTCATTGTGAGGGATCGACGAATGCAATAAAGAAGGAATAGTGCATCCGACATGAGATACTCGCCTCCCAATAGGAGATCGTGGCGTTGCCCTAGAAACACACCTCGATTTAGAAAGAGAAGTCATAGAACCTATAGTATTTCATACCGGCGCAATTTCTGTGTTAAATCGTCATTGTGAGGGATCGACGGATTCAATAAAGAAGGTATAGTGCATCCGACATGAGATACTCGAATCCCAATAGGAGATCCAGTCGTTGCCATAGGATCGTTCCTCGATTTAGAAAGAGAAGGCATAGAACCTATAGTATTTCATAGCGACGCAATTTCTGTGTTAATTCGTCATTGTGACGGATCGACGGATGCAATACAGAAGGAATAGTGCATCCGACATGAGATACTCGCCTCCCAATAGGAGATCCTGTCGTTGCCACAGAAACGCCATCGATTTAGAAAGAGAAGTCATAGGACCTGTAGTATTTAATAGCTACGCAATTTCTGTGTTAGTTCGTCATTGTTAGGGATCGATGGATGCAATAAAGAAGGAATAGTGCATCCGACATGATATACTCGCCTCCCAATAGGAGATCCTGTCGTTGCCGTAGAATCGCACCTCGATTTAGAAAGAGAAGTCATAGAATCTATAGTATTTCATAGCGACACAATTTCTGTGTTAATTCGTGATTGTGAGGGATCGACGGATGCAATAAACAAGGAATAGTGCATCCAACATGAGACACCCGCCTCCCAATAGGAGATCCTGTCGTTGCCATAGGATCGTTTCTCGATTTAGAAAGAGAAGGCATAGAACCTATAGTATTTCATAGCGACGCAATTTCTGTGTTAATTCGTCATTGTGAGGGATCGACGGATGCAACAAAGAAGGAATAGTGCATCCGACATGAGATACTCGCCTCCCAATAGGAGATCCTTTCGTTGCCATGGGATCGTTACTCGATTTAGAAAGAGAAGGCTTAGAACCTATAGTATTTCATAGCGACATCATTTCTGTGTTAATTCGTCATTGTGAGGGATCGACGGATGCAATAAAGAAGGAATAGTTCATCCGACATGAGATACTCGCCTCCCAATAGGAGATCCTTTCGTTGCCATAGGATCGTTCCTCGATTTAGAAAGAGAAGGCTTAGAACCTATAGTATTTCATAGCGACATTATTTCTATGTTAATTCGTCATTGTGAGGGATCGACGGATGCAATAAAGAAGGAATAGTGCATCCGACATGGGATACTCGCCTCCCAATAGGAGATCTTGTCGTTGTCATAGGATCGTTCCTCGATTTAGAAAGAGAAGACATAGAATCTATAGTATTTCATAGCGATGCAATTTCTGTGTTTATTCGTCATTGTGAGGGACCGACGGATGCAATACAGATGGAATAGTGCATCCGACATGAGATACTCGCCTCAAGTAGGAGATCCTGTCGTTGCATAGAAACGCTCCTCGATTTAGAAAGAGAAGTCATTGAACCTATAGTATTTCATAGCGACGCAATTTATGTGTTAATTCGTCATAGTGTGGGATCGACGGATGCAATAAACAAGGAATAGTGCATACGACATGAGATACACGCCTCCCGATATGAGATCCTGTCGTTGCCGTAGAAACGCACCTCGATTTAGAAAGAGAAGTCATAGAACCTATAGTATTTCATAGCGACGCAATTTCTGTGTTAATTCGTCATTGTGTGGGATCGACAGATGCAATAATAAAGGAATAGTGCATCCGACATGAGATACTCGCCTCCGAATAGGAGATCCTGTCGTTGCCATAGAAACGCTCCTCGATTTAGATAGAGAAGTTATAGAACCTATAGTATTTCATAGCGACACAATTTCTCTGTTAATTCGTCATTGTGAGGGATCGACGGATGCAATAAAGAAGGAATAGTGCATCCCACATGAGATACTCGCCTCCCAATAGGAGATTCTGTCGTTGCCATAGGATCGTTCCTCGATTTAGAAAGAGAAGCCATAGAAACTATAGTATTTCATAGCGACGCAATGTCTGTGTTAATTCGTCATTGTGAGGGATCGACGGATGCAGTACAGAAGGAATAGTGCATCCGACATGAGATACTCGCCTCCCAATAGGAGATCCTGTCGTTGCCATAGAAACACTCCTCGATTTAGAAAGAGAACTCATAGAACCTATTGTATTTCATAGCGACACAATTTCTGTGTTAATTCGTGATTGTGAGGGATCGACGGATGCAATAAACAAGGAATAGTGCATCCAACATGAGATACCCGCCTCCCAATAGGAGATCCTGTCGTTGCCATAGGATCGTTTCTCGATTTAGAAAGAGAAGGCATAGAACCTATAGTATTTCATAGCGACGCAATTTCTGTGTTAATTCGTCATTGTGAGGGATCGACGGATGCAATAAAGAAGGAATAGTGCATCCGACATGAGATACTCGCCTCCCAATTGGAGATCCTTTCGTTGCCATAGGATCGTTCCTCGATTTAGAAAGAGAAGGCTTAGAACCTATAGTATTTCATAGCGACATCATTTCTGTGTTAATTCGTCATTGTGAGGGATCGACGGATGCAATAAAGAGGGAATAGTGCATCCGACATGAGATACTCGCCTCCCAATAGGAGATCTTGTCGTTGTCATAGGATCGTTCCTCAATTTAGAAAGAGAAGGCATAGAATCTATAGTATTTCATAGCGATGCAATTTCTGTGTTTATTCGTCATTGTTAGGGACCGACGGATGCAATACAGATGGAATAGTGCATCCGACATGAGATACTCGCCTCAAGTAGGAGATCCTGTCGTTGCATAGAAACGCTCCTCGATTTAGAAAGAGAAGTCATAGAACCTATAGTATTTCATAGCGACGCAATTTCTGTGTTAATTCGTCATAGTGTGGGATCGACGGATGCAATAAAGAAGGAATAGTGCATACGACATGAGATACACGCCTCCCAATATGAGATCCTGTCGTTGCCGTAGAAACGCACCTCTATTTAGAAAGAGAAGACATAGAACCTATAGTATTTCATATCGACACAATTTCTGTGTTAATTCGTCATTGTGAGGGATCGACGGATGCAATAAAGAAGGAATAGTGCATCCGACATGAGATACACATCTCCCAATAGGAGATCCTGTCGTTGCCATAGAAACACTCCTCGATTTAGAAAGAGAAGTCATAGAACCTATAGTATTTCATAGCGACGCAATTTCTGTGTTAATTCGTCTTTGTGAGGGATCGACGGATGCAATAAAGAAGGAATAGTGCATCCGACATGAGATTCCCGCCTCCCAATAGGAGATCCTGTCGTTGCCATAGAAACGCTCCTCGATTTAGAAACAGAAGTCATAGAACCAATAGTATTTCATAGCGACGCAATTTCTGCGTTAATTCGTCATTGTGAGGGATCGACGGATGCAATAAAGAAAGAATAGTGCTTCCTACATGATATACACATCTCCCAATAGGAGATCCTGTCGTTGCCATAGAAACGCTCCTCGATTTAGAAAGAGAAATCATGGAACCTATAGTATTTCATAGCGACGCAATTTCTGTGTTAATTCTTCATTGTCCGGGATCGACGAATGCAATAAAGAGGGATTAGTGCATCCGACATGAAATACTCGCCTCCCAATAGGAGATCCTGTCGTTGGCATAGGATCGTTCCTCGATTTAGAAAGAGAAGGCATAGAACCTATAGTATTTCATAGCGACGCAATTTCTGTGTTAATTCGTCATTTTGAGAGATCGACGGATGCAATAAAGAAGAAATAGTGCATCCGATATGAGATACTCTCCTCCCAATAGGAGATCCTGTCGTTGCCATAGAAATACACCTCGATTTAGCAAGAGTAGTCATAGAACCTATAGTATTTCATAGCGACGCAATTTCTGTGTTAATTAGTTATTGTGAGTGATCGACGGATGCAATACAGAAGGAATAGTGCATCCGACATGAGATACTCGCCTCCCAATAGGAGATCCTGTCGTTGCCATAGAAATGCTCCTTCATTTAGAAAGAGAAATCATAGAACATATAGTATCTCATAGCGACGCAATTTCTGTGTTAATTCGTCATTGTGAGGGATCGCCGGATGCAATACAGAAGGAATAGTGTATCCGACATGAGATACTCGCCCCCCAATAGGAGACCCTGTCGTTGCCATAGGAACGCTCCTCGATTTAGAAAGAGAAGTCATAGAACCTATAGTATTTCATAGCGACGCAATTTCTGTGTTAATTCGTCAGTGTGTGGGATCGACGGATGCAATAATAAAGGAATAGTGCATCCGACATGAGATACTCGCCTCCCAATAGGAGGTCCTGTCGTTGCCATAGAAACGCTCCTCGATTTAGAAAGAGAAGTTATAGAATCTATAGTATTTCATAGCGACACAATTTCTCTGTTAATTCGTCATTGTGAGGGATCGACGGATGCAATAAAGAAGGAATAGTGCATCCCACATGAGATACTCGCCTCCCAATAGGAGATTCTGTCGTTGCCATAGGATCGTTCCTCGATTTAGAAAGAGAAGGCATAGGACCTATAGTATTTCATAGCGACGCAATGTCTGTGTTAATTCGTCATTGTGAGGGATCGACGGATGCAGTACAGAAGGAATAGTGCATCCGACATGAGATACTCGCCTCCCAATAGGAGATCCTGTCGTTGCCATAGAAACACTCCTCGATTTAGAAAGAGAAGTCATAGAACCTATTGTATATCATAGCGACGCAATTTCTGTGTTAATTCTTCATTGTGAGGGATCACCGGATGCAATAAAGAAGGAATAGTGCAACCGACACGACATACTCGCCTCCCAATAGCAGATCCTGTCGTTGCCATTGAAACGCTCCTAGATTTAGGAAGAGATGTCATAGAACCTATAGTATTTCATAGCGATCTAATTACTGTGTTAATTCGTCATTGTGAGGGATCGACGAATGCAATAAAGAAGGAATAGTGCATCCGACATGAGATACTCGCCTCCCAATAGGAGATCCTGTCGTTGCCATAGAAAGACTCCTCGATTTAGAAAGAGAAGTCATAGAACCTATAGTATTTCATAGCGACGCAATTTCTGTGTTAATTCGTCATTGTGAGGGATCGACGGATGCAATAATGAAGGAATAGTGCATCCTACATGAGATACACATCTCCCAATAGGAGATCCTGTCGTTGCCATAGAATCGCTCCACGGTTTAGAAAGAGAAGTCATGGAACCTATAGTATTTCATAGCGACGCAATTTCTGTGTAATTCGTCATTGTGAGGGATCGACGGATGCATTAAAGAAGGATTAGTGCATCCGACATGAAATACTCGACTCCCAATAGGAGATCCTGTCGTTGCCATAGGATCGTTCCTCGATTTAGAAAGACAAGGCATAGAACCTATAGTATTTCATAGCGACGCAATTTCTGTGTTAATTCGTCATTTTGAGGGATCGACCGATGCAATATAGAAGGAATAGTGCATCCGACATGAGATACTCACCTCCCAATAGGAGATCCTGTCGTTGCCATAGAAACACTCTTCGATTTAGAAAGAGAAGTCATAGAACCTATAGTATTTCATAGCGACGCAATTTCTGTGTTAATTCGTCATTGTGAGGGATCGACGGATGCAATAATGAAGGAATAGTGCATCCTACATGAGATACACATCTCCCAATAGGAGATCCTGTCGTTGCCATAGAATCGCTCCACGGTTTAGAAAGAGAAGTCATGGAACCTATAGTATTTCATAGCGACGCAATTTCTGTGTAATTCGTCATTGTGAGGGATCGACGGATGCAATAAAGAAGGATTAGTGCATCCGTCATGAAATACTCGACTCCCAATAGGAGATCCTGTCGTTGCCATAGGATCGTTCCTCGATTTAGAAAGACAAGGCATAGAACCTATAGTATTTCATAGCGACGCAATTTCTGTGTTAATTCGTCATTTTGAGGGATCGACCGATGCAATATAGAAGGAATAGTGCATCCGACATGAGATACTCGCCTCCCAATAGGAGATCCTGTCGTTGCCATAGAAACACTCCTCGATTTAGAAAGAGAAGTCATAGAACCTATAGTATTTCATAGCGACGCAATTTCTGTGTTAATTCGTCATTGTGAGGGATCGTCGGATGCAATAAAGAACGAATAGTGCATCCGACATGAGATACTCGAATCCCAATAGGAGATCCTGTCGTTGCCATAGGATCGTTTCTCGATTTAGAAAGAGAAGGCATAGAACCTATAGTACTTCATAGCGACCCAATTTCTGTGTTATATCGTCATTGTGACGGATCGACGGATGCAATACAGAAGGAATAGTGCATCCGACATGAGATACTCGCCTCCCAATAGGAGATCCTGTCGTTGCCGTAGAAACGCTCCTCGATTTAGAAAGAGAAGTCATAGAACCTATAGTATTTCATAGCGACGCAATTTCTGTGTTAAATCGTCATTGTTACGGATCGACGGATGCAATAAAGAAGGAATAGTGCATCCGACATGAGATACTCGCCTCCCAATAGGAGATCCTGTCGTTGCCGTAGAATCGCACCTCGATTTAGAAAGAGAAATCATAGAAGCTATAGTATTTCATAGCGACGCAATTTCTGTGTTAATTCGTCATTGTGAGGGATCGACGGATGCAATAAAGAAGGAATAGTGCATCCGACATGAGATACTCGCCTCCCAATTGGAGATCCTTTCGTTGCCATATGATCGTTCCTCGATTTAGAAAGAGAAGGCTTAGAACCTATAGTATTTCATAGCGACATCATTTCTGTGTTAATTCGTCATTGTGAGGGATCGACGGATGCAATAAAGAAGGAATAGTGCATCCGACATGAGATACTCGCCTCCCAATAGGAGTTCCTGTCGTTGTCATAGGATCGTTCCTCGATTTAGAAAGAGAAGGCATAGAATCTATAGTATTTCATAGCGATGCAATTTCTGTGTTAATTCGTCATTGTGAGGGACCGACGGATGCAATACAGATGGAATAGTGCATCCGACATGAGATACTCGCCTCCCAATAGGAGATCCTGTCGTTGCATAGAAACGCTCCTCGATTTAGAAAGAGAAGTCATAGAACCTATAGTATTTCATAGCGACGCAATTTCTGTGTTAATTCGTCATAGTGTGGGATCGACGGATGCAATAAAGAAGGAATAGTGCATACGACATGAGATACCCGCCTCCCAATAGGAGATCCTGTCGTTGCCGTAGAAACGCACCTCGATTTAGAAAGAGAAGTCATAGAACCTATAGTATTTCATATCGACACAATTTCTGTGTTAATTCGTCATTGTGAGGGATCGACGGATGCAATAAAGAAGGAATAGTGCATCCGCCATGAGATACACATCTCCCAATAGGAGATCCTTTCGTTGCCATAGAAACACTCCTCGATTTAGAAAGAGAAGTCATAGAACCTATAGTATTTCATAGCGACGCAATTTCTGTGTTAATTCGTCATTGTGAGGGATCGACGGATGCAATAAAGAAGGAATAGTGCATCCGACATTAGATACCCGCCTCCCAATAGGAGATCCTGTCGTTGCCATAGAAACGCTCCTCGATTTAGAAAGAGAAGTCATAGAACCTATTATATTTCATAGCGACGCAATATCTGTGTTAATTCGTCATTGTGAGGGATCGACGGATGCAATAAAGAAGGAATAGTGCATCCGACATGAGATACACGCCTCCCAATAGGAGATCCTGTCGTTGCCATAGAAACGCTCCTCGATTTAGAAACAGAAGTCATAGAAGCTATAGTATTTCATAGCGACGCAATTTCTGTGTTAATTCGTCATTATGAGGGATCGACGGATGCAATAAAGAAGGAATAGTGCATCCTACATGAGATACATATCTCCCAATAGGAGATCCTGTCGTTGCCATAGAAACGCTCCTCGATTTAGAAAGATAAATCATGGAACCTATAGTATTTCATAGCGACGCAATTTCTGTGTTAATTCGTCATTGTCCGGGATCGACGGATGCAATAAAGAAGGATTAGTGCATCCGACATGAAATACTCGCCTCCCAATAGGAGATCCTGTCGTTGGCATAGGATCGTTCCTCGATTTAGAAAGAGAAGGCATAGAACCTATAGTATTTCATAGCGACGCAATTTCTGTGTTAATTCGTCATTGTGAGGGATCGACGGATGCAATAAAGAACGAATAGTGCATCCGACATGAGATACACGCCTCCCAATAGGAGATCCTGTCGTTGCACATAGAAGCGCTCCTCGATTTAGAAAGAGAAGTCATAGAACCTATAGTATTTCATAGCGACTCAATTTCTGTGTTAATTCGTCATTGCGAGGGATCGACGGATGCAATAAAGAAGGAATAGTGCATCCGACATGAGATACTCGCCTCCCAATAGGAGATCCTGTCGTTGGCTTAGGATCGTTCCTCGATTTAGAAAGAGAAGGCATAGAACCTAGAGTATTTCATAGCGACGCAATTTCTGTGTTAATTCGTCATTGTGAGGGATCGCCGGATGCAATACAGAAGGAATAGTGTATCCGACATGAGATACTCGCCCCCCAATAGGAGACCCTGTCGTTGCCATAGGAACGCTCCTCGATTTAGAAAAAGAAGTCATAGAACCTATAGTATTTCATAGCGACGCAATTTCTGTGTTAATTCGTCATTGTGTGGGATCGACGGATGCAATAATAAAGGAATAGTGCATCCGACATGAGATACTCGCCTCCCAATAGGAGATCCTTTCGTTGCCATAGAAACGCTCCTCGATTTAGAAAGAGTAGTTATAGAACCTATAGTATTTCATAGCGACACAATTTCTGTGTTAATTCGTCATTGTGAGGGATCGACGGATGCAATACAGAAGGAATAGTGCATCCGACATGAGATACCCGCCTACCAATAGGAGATCCTGTCGTTGCCATAGGATCGTTTCTCGATTTAGAAAGAGTAGTCATAGAACCTATAGTATTTCATAGCGACGCAATTTCTGTGTTAATTCGTCATTGTGAGGGATCGACGGATGCAATACAGAAGGAATAGTGCATCCGACATGAAATACTCGCCCCCCAATAGGAGATCCTGTCGTTGCCATAGAAACACTCCTCGATTTAGAAAGAGAAGTGATAGAACCTATAGTATTTCATAGCGACGCAATTTCTGTGTTAATTCGTCATAGTGTGGGATCGACGGATGCAATAAAGAAGGAATAGTGCATCCGACATGAGATACTCGCCTCCCAATAGGAGAACCTGTCGTTGCCGTAGAAATGCACCTCGATTTAGAAAGAGAAGTCATAGAACCTATAGTATATCATTGCAACACAATTTCTGTGTTAATTCGTCTTTGTGAAGGATCGACGGATGCAATAAAGAAGGAATAGTGCATCCAACATGAGATACCCGCCTCCCAATAGGAGATCCTGTCGTTGCCATAGAAACGCTCCTCGATTTAGAAAGAGAAGGCTTAGAACCTATAGTATTTCATAGCGACATCATTTCTGTGTTAATTCGTCATTGTGAGGGATCGACGGATGCAATAAAGAACGAATAGTGCATCCGACATGAGATACTCGCCTCCCAATAGGAGATCCTGTCGTTGCCATAGGATCGTTCATCGATTAAGAATGAGAAGGCATAGAATCTATAGTATTTCATAGCGATGCAATTTCTGTGTTAATTCGTCATTGTGAGGGACCGACGGATGCAATACAGATGGAATAGTGCATCCGACATGAGATACTCGCCTCCCAATAAGAGATCTTGTCGTTGCCATAGAAACGCTCCTCGATATAGAAAGAGAAGTCATAGAACCTATAGTATTTCATAGCGACGCAATTTCTGTGTTAATTCGTCATAGTGTGGGATCGACGGATGCAATAAAGAAGGAATAGTGCATAGGACATCAGATACCCGCCTCCCAATAGGAGATCCTGTCGTTGCCGTAGAAACGCACCTCGATGTAGAAAGAGAAGTCATAGAACCTATAGTATTTCATAGCGACACAATTTCTGTGTTAATTCGTCATTGTGAGGGATCGACGGATGCAATAAAGAAGGAATAGTGCATCCGACATGAGATACACATCTCCCGATAGGAGATCCTGTCGTTGCCATAGAAACACTCCTCGATTTACAAAGAGAAGTCATAGAACCTATAGTATTTCATAGCGCCGCAATTTCTGTGTTAATTCGTCATTGTGAGGGATCGACGGATGCAATAAAGAAGGAATAGTGCATCCCACATGAGATACTCGCCTCCCAATAGGAGATCCTGTCGTTGCCATAGAAACGCTCCTCGATTTAGAAAGAGAAGTCATAGAACCTATAGTATTTCATAGCGACGCAATTTCTGTGTTAATTCGTCATTGGGAGGGATCGGCGGATGCAATAAAGAAGGAATAGAGCATCCGACATGAGATACACGCCTCCCAATAGGAGATCCTGTCGTTGCCATAGAAACGCTCCTCGCTTTAGAAAAAGAAGTCATAGAACCTATAGTATTTCATAGCGACGCAGTTTCTGTGTTAATTCGTCATTGTGAGGGATCGACGGATGCAATAATGAAAGAATAGTGCATCCCACATGAGATACACGTCTCCCAATAATAGATCATGTCGTTGCCATAGAAACGCTCCTCGGTTTAGAAAGAGAAGTCATGGAACCTATAGTATTTCATAGCGACGCAATTTCTGTGTAATTCGTCATTGTGAGGGATCGACGGATGCAATAAAGAAGGATTAGTGCATCCGACAAGAAATACTCGACTCCCAATAGGAGATCCTGTCGTTGCCATAGGATCGTTCCTCGATTTAGAAAGACAAGGCATAGAACCTATAGTATTTCATAGCGACGCAATTTCTGTGTTAATTCGTCATTTTGAGGGATCGACGGATGCAATAAAGAAGGAATAGTGCATCCGACATGAGATACTCGCCTCCCAATAGGAGATCCTGTCGTTGCCATAAAAACACTCCTCGATTTAGAAAGAGAAGTCACAGAACCTATAGTATTTCATAGCGACGCAATTTCTGTTTTTAATTCGTCATTGTGAGGGATCGACGAATGCAATAAAGAAGGAATAGTGCATCCGACATGAGATACTCGCCTCCCAATAGGAGATCGTGGCGTTGCCCTAGAAACACACCTCGATTTAGAAAGAGAAGTCATAGAACCTATAGTATTTCATACCGGCGCAATTTCTGTGTTAAATCGTCATTGTGAGGGATCGACGGATTCAATAAAGAAGGTATAGTGCATCCGACATGAGATACTCGAATCCCAATAGGAGATCCAGTCGTTGCCATAGGATCGTTCCTCGATTTAGAAAGAGAAGGCATAGAACCTATAGTATTTCATAGCGACGCAATTTCTGTGTTAATTCGTCATTGTGACGGATCGACGGATGCAATACAGAAGGAATAGTGCATCCGACATGAGATACTCGCCTCCCAATAGAAGATCCTGTCGTTGCCACAGAAACGCCATCGATTTAGAAAGAGAAGTCATAGGACCTGTAGTATTTAATAGCTACGCAATTTCTGTGTTAGTTCGTCATTGTTAGGGATCGATGGATGCAATAAAGAAGGAATAGTGCATCCGACATGATATACTCGCCTCCCAATAGGAGATCCTGTCGTTGCCGTAGAATCGCACCTCGATTTAGAAAGAGAAGTCATAGAATCTATAGTATTTCATAGCGACACAATTTCTGTGTTAATTCGTGATTGTGAGGGATCGACGGATGCAATAAACAAGGAATAGTGCATCCAACATGAGATACCCGCCTCCCAATAGGAGATCCTGTCGTTGCCATTGGATCGTTTCTCGATTTAGAAAGAGAAGGCATAGAACCTATAGTATTTCATAGCGACGCAATTTCTGTGTTAATTCGTCATTGTGAGGAATCGACGGATGCAACAAAGAAGGAATAGTGCATCCGACATGAGATACTCGCCTCCCAATAGGAGATCCTTTCGTTGCCATGGGATCGTTACTCGATTTAGAAAGAGAAGGCTTAGAACCTATAGTATTTCATAGCGACATCATTTCTGTGTTAATTCGTCATTGTGAGGGATCGACGGATGCAATAAAGAAGGAATAGTTCATCCGACATGAGATACTCGCCTCCCAATAGGAGATCCTTTCGTTGCCATAGGATCGTTCCTCGATTTAGAAAGAGAAGGCTTAGAACCTATAGTATTTCATAGCGACATTATTTCTATGTTAATTCGTCATTGTGAGGGATCGACGGATGCAATAAAGAAGGAATAGTGCATCCGACATGAGATACTCGCCTCCCAATAGGAGATCCTTTCGTTGCCATAGAAACACTCCTCGATTTAGAAAGAGAAGTCATAGAACCTATAGTATTTCATAGCGACGCAATTTATGTGTTAATTCGTCTTAGTGTGGGATCGACGGATGCAATAAACAAGGAATAGTGCATACGACATGAGATACACGCCTCCCGATATGAGATCCTGTCGTTGCCGTAGAAACGCACCTCGATTTAGAAAGAGAAGACATAGAACCTATAGTATTTCATATCGACACAATTTCTGTGTTAATTCGTCATTGTGAGGGATCGACGGATGCAATAAAGAAGGAATAGTGTATCCGACATGAGATACTCGCCCCCCAATAGGAGACCCTGTCGTTGCCATAGGAACGCTCATCGATTTAGAAAGAGAAGTCATAGAACCTATTGTATTTCATAGCGACGCAATTTCTGTGTTAATTCTTCATTGTGAGGGATCACCGGATGCAATAAAGAAGGAATAGTGCAACCGACACGACAACTCGCCTCCCAATAGCAGATCCTGTCGTTGCCATAGAAACGCTCCTAGATTTAGGAAGACAAGTCATAGAACCTATAGTATTTCATAGCGACGCAAATACTGTGTTAATTCGTCATTGTGAGGGATCGACGGATGCAATAAAAAAGGAATAGTGCATCCGACATGAGATACTCGCCTCCCAATAGGAGATCCTGTCGTTGCCATAGAAACACTCCACGATTTAGAAAGAGTAGTCATAAAACCTATAGTATTTCATAGCGACGCAATTTCTGTGTTAATTCGTCATAGTGTGGGATCGACGGATGCAATAAAGAAGGAATAGTGCATACATCAGATACCCACCTCCCAATAGCAGATCCTGTCGTTGCCGTAGAAACGCACCTCGATTTAGAAAGAGAAGTCATAGAACCTATAGTATTTCATAGCGACACAATTTCTGTGTTAATTCGTCATTGTGAGGGATCGACGGATGCAATAAAGAAGGAATAGTGCATCCGACATGAGATACACATCTCCCAATAGGAGATCCTGTCGTTGCCATAGAAACACTCCTCGATTTAGAAAGAGAAGTCATAGAACCTATAGTATTTCATAGCGACGCAATTTCTGTGTTAATTCGTCATTGTGAGGGATCGACGGATGAAATTAAGAAGGAATAGTGCATCCGACATGAGATACTCGCCTCCCAATAGGAGATCCTGTCGTTGCCATAGAAACGCTCCTCGATTTAGAAAGAGAAGTCATAGAACCTATAGTATTTCATAGCGACGCAATTTCTGTGTTAATTCGTCATTGTGAGGGATCGACGGATGCAATAATGAAGGAATAGTGCATCCTTCATGAGATACACATCTCCCAATAGGAGATCCTGTCGTTGCCATAGAATCGCTCCTCGGTTTAGAAAGAGAAGTCATGGAACCTATAGTATTTCATAGCGACGCAATTTCTGTGTAATTCGTCATTGTGAGGGATCGACGGATGCAATAAAGAAGGATTAGTGCATCCGACATGAAATACTCGACTCCCAATAGGAGATCCAGTCGTTGCCATAGGATCGTTCCTCGATTTAGAAAGACAAGGCATAGAACCTATAGTATTTCATAGCGACGCAATTTCTGTGTTAATTCGTCATTTTGAGGGATCGACGGATGCAATATAGAAGGAATAGTGCATCCGACATGAGATACTCGCCTCCCAATTGGAGATCCTTTCGTTGCCATAGGATCGTACCTCGATTTAGAAAGAGAAGGCTTAGAACCTATAGTATTTCATAGCGACATCATTTCTGTGTTAATTCGTCATTGTGAGGGATCGACGGATGCAATAAAGAGGGAATAGTGCATCCGACATGAGATACTCGCCTCCCAATAGGAGATCTTGTCGTTGTCATAGGATCGTTCCTCAATTTAGAAAGAGAAGGCATAGAATCTATAGTATTTCATAGCGATGCAATTTCTGTGTTTATTCGTCATTGTGAGGGACCGACGGATGCAATACAGATGGAATAGTGCATCCGACATGAGATACTCGCCTCAAGTAGGAGATCCTGTCGTTGCATAGAAACGCTCCTCGATTTAGAAAGAGAAGTCATAGAACCTATAGTATTTCATAGCGACGCAATTTCTGTGTTAATACGTCATTGTGAGGGATCGACGGATGCAATAAAGAAGGAATAGTGCATCCGACATGAGATACTCGCCTCCCAATAGGAGAACCTGTCGTTGCCATAGAAACGCTCCTTTATTTAGAAAGAGTAGTCATAGAACCTATAGTATTTCATAGCGACGCAATTTCTATGTTAATTCGTCATTGTGAGTGATCGACGGATGCAATAAAGAAGGAATAGTGCATCCGATATGAGATACTCGCCTCCCAATAGGAGATCCTGTCGTTGCCATAGAATCGCTCCTTCATTTAGAAAGAGAAGTCATAGAACATTTAGTATCTCATAGCGACGCAATTTCTGTGTTAATTGGTCATTGTGAGGGAACGCCGGATGCAATACAGAAGGAATAGTGTATCCGACATGAGATACTCGCCCCCCAATAGGAGACCCTGTCGTTGCCATAGGAACGCTCCTCGATTTAGAAAAAGAAGTCATAGAACCTATAGTATTTCATAGCGACGCAATTTCTGTGTTAATTCGTCATTGTGTGGGATCGACGGATGCAATAATAAAGGAATAGTGCATCCGACATGAGATACTCGCCTCCCAATAGGAGATCCTTTCGTTGCCATAGAAACGCTCCTCGATTTAGAAAGAGTAGTTATAGAACCTATAGTATTTCATAGCGACACAATTTCTGTGTTAATTCGTCATTGTGAGGGATCGACGGATGCAATACAGAAGGAATAGTGCATCCGACATGAGATACCCGCCTCCCAATAGGAGATCCTGTCGTTGCCATAGGATCGTTTCTCGATTTAGAAAGAGAAGGCATAGAACCTATAGTATTTCATAGCGACGCAATTTCTGTGTTAATTCGTCATAGTGTGGTATCGACGGATGCAATAAAGAAGGAATAGTGCATCCGACATGACATACTCGCCTCCCAATAGGAGATCCTGTCGTTGCCATAGAAACGCTCCTCGATTTGGAAAGAGAAGGCTTAGAACCTATAGTATTTCATAGCGACATCATTTCTGTGTTAATTCGTCATTGTGAGGGATCGACGGATGCAATAAAGAACGAATAGTGCATCCGACATGAGATACTCGCCTCCCAATAGGAGATCCTGTCGTTGCCATAGGATCGTTCATCGATTTAGAAAGAGAAAGCATAGAATCTATAGTATTTCATAGCGATGCAATTTCTGTGTTAATTCGTCATTGGGAGGGACCGACGGATGCAATACAGATGGAATAGTGCATCCGACATGAGATACTCGCCTCCCAATAAGAGATCTTATCGTTGCCGTAGAAACGCTCCTCGATTTAGAAAGAGAAGTCATAGAACCTATAGTATTTCATAGCGACGCAATTTCTGTGTTAATTCGTCATAGTGTGGGATCGACGGATGCAATAAAGAAGGAATAGTGCATACGACATCAGATACCCGCCTCCCAATAGGAGATCCTGTCGTTGCCGTAGAAACGCGCCTCGATTTAGAAAGAGAAGTCATAGAACCTATAGTATTTCATAGCGACACAATTTCTGTGTTAATTCGTCATTGTGAGGGATCGACGGATGCAATAAAGAAGGAATAGTGCATCCGACATGAGATACACATCTCCCGATAGGAGATCCTGTCGTTGCCATAGAAACACTCCTCGATTTACAAAGAGAAGTCATAGAACCTATAGTATTTCATAGCGACGCAATTTCTGTGTTAATTCGTCATTGTGAGGGATCGACGGATGCAATAAAGAAGGAATAGTGCATCCCACATGAGATACTCGCCTCCCAATAGGAGATCCTGTCGTTGCCATAGAAACGCTCCTCGATTTAGAAAGAGAAGTCATAGAACCTATAGTATTTCATAGCGACGCAATTTCTGTGTTAATTCGTCATTGGGAGGGATCGGCGGATGCAATAAAGAAGGAATAGAGCATCCGACATGAGATACACGCCTCCCAATAGGAGATCCTGTCGTTGCCATAGAAACGCTCCTCGCTTTAGAAACAGAAGTCATAGAACCTATAGTATTTCATAGCGACGCAGTTTCTGTGTTAATTCATCATTGTGAGGGATCGACGGATGCAATAATGAAGGAATAGTGCATCCTACATGAGATACACGTCTCCCAATCATAGATCATGTCGTTGCCATAGAAACGCTCCTCGGTTTAGAAAGAGAAGTCATGGAACCTATAGTATTTCATAGCGACGCAATTTCTGTGTAATTCGTCATTGTGAGGGATTGACGGATGCAATAAAGAAGGATTAGTGCATCCGACAAGAAATACTCGACTCCCAATAGGAGATCCTGTCGTTGCCATAGGATCGTTCCTCGATTTAGAAAGACAAGGCATAGAACCTATAGTATTTCATAGCGACGCAATTTCTGTGTTAATTCGTCATTTTGAGGGATCGACGGATCCAATAAAGAAGGAATAGTGCATCCGACATGAGATACTCGCCTCCCAATAGGAGATCCTGTCGTTGCCATAAAAACACTCCTCGATTTAGAAAGAGAAGTCACAGAACCTATAGTATTTCGTAGCGACGCAATTTCTGTTTTTAATTCGTCATTGTGAGGGATCGACGAATGCAATAAAGAAGGAATAGTGCATCCGACATGAGATACTCGCCTCCCAATAGGAGATCGTGGCGTTGCCCTAGAAACACACCTCGATTTAGAAAGAGAAGTCATAGAACCTATAGCATTTCATAGCGGCGCAATTTCTGTGTTAAATCGTCATTGTGAGGGATCGACGGATGCAATAAAGAAGGAATAGTGCATCCGACATGAGATACTCGAATCCCAATAGGAGATCCAGTCGTTGCCATAGGATCGTTCCTCGATTTAGAAAGAGAAGGCATAGAACCTATAGTATTTCATAGCGACGCAATTTCTGTGTTAATTCGTCATTGTGAGGGATCGACGGATGCAACAAAGAAGGAATAGTGCATCCGACATGAGATACTCGCCTCCCAATAGGAGATCCTTTCGTTGCCATGGGATCGTTCCTCGATTTAGAAAGAGAAGGCTTAGAACCTATAGTATTTCATAGCGACATCATTTCTGTGTTATTTCGTCATTGTGAGGGATCGACGGATGCAATAAAGAAGGAATAGTTCATCCGACATGAGATACTCGCCTCCCTATAGGAGATCCTTTCGTTGCCATAGGATCGTTCCTCGATTTAGAAAGAGAAGGCTTAGAACCTATAGTATTTCATAGCGACATTATTTCTATGTTAATTCGTCATTGTGAGGGATCGACGGATGCAATAAAGAAGGAATAGTGCATCCGACATGAGATACTCGCCTCCCAATAGGAGATCTTGTCGTTGTCATAGGATCGTTCCTCGATTTAGAAAGAGAAGACATAGAATCTATAGTATTTCATAGCGATGCAATTTCTGTGTTTATTCGTCATTGTGAGGGACCGACGGATGCAATACAGATGGAATAGTGCATCCGACATGAGATACTCAACTCAAGTAGGAGATCCTGTCGTTGCATAGAAACGCTCCTCGATTTAGAAAGAGAAGTCATAGAACCTATAGTATTTCATAGCGACGCAATTTCTGTGTTAAATCGTCATAGTGTGGGATCGACGGATGCAATAAACAAGGAATAGTGCATACGACATGAGATACACGCCTCCCGATATGAGATCCTGTCGTTGCCGTAGAAACGCACCTCGATTTAGAAAGAGAAGACATAGAACCTATAGTATTTCATATCGACACAATTTCTGTGTTAATTCGTCATTGTGAGGGATCGACGGATGCAATAAAGAAGGAATAGTGCATCCGACATGAGATACACATCTCCCAATAGGAGATCCTGTCGTTGCCATAGAAACACTCCTCGATTTAGAAAGAGAAGTCATAGAACCTATAGTATTTCATAGCGACGCAATTTCTGCGTTAATTCGTCATTGTGAGGGATCGACGGATGCAATAAAGAAAGAATAGTGCTTCCTACATGAGATACACATCTCCCAATAGGAGATCCTGTCGTTGCCATAGAAACGCTAATCGATTCAGAAAGAGAAATCATGGAACCTATAGTATTTCATAGCGACGCAATTTCTGTGTTAATTCGTCATTGTCCGGGATCGACGGATGCAATAAAGAAGGATTAGTGCATCCGACATGAAATACTCGCCTCCCAATAGGAGATCCTGTCGTTGGCATAGGATCGTTCCTCGATTTAGAAAGAGAAGGCATAGAACATATAGTATTTCATAGCGACGCAATTTCTGTGTTTATTCGTAATTTTGAGGGATCGACGGATGCAATAAAGAAGAAACAGTGCATCCGACATGAGATACTCTCCTCCCAATAGGAGATCCTGTCGTTGCCATAGAAACACACCTCGATTTAGAAAGAGTAGTCATAGAACCTATAGTATCTCATAGCGACGCAATTTCTGTGTTAATTCGTCATTGTGAGGGATCGCCGGATGCAATACAGAAGGAATAGTGTATCCGACATGAGATACTCGCCCCCCAATAGGAGACCCTGTCGTTGCCATAGGAACGCTCCTCGATTTAGAAAGAGAAGTCATAGAACCTATAGTATTTCATAGCGACGCAATTTCTGTGTTAATTCGTCATTGTGTGGGATCGACAAATGCAATAATAAAGGAATAGTGCATCCGACATGAGATACTCGCCTCCGAATAGGAGATCCTGTCGTTGCCATAGAAACGCTCCTCGATTTAGATAGAGAAGTTATAGAACCTATAGTATTTCATAGCGACACAATTTCTCTGTTAATTCGTCATTGTGAGGGATCGACGGATGCAATAAAGAAGGAATAGTGCATCCCACATGAGATACTCGCCTCCCAATAGGAGATTCTGTCGTTGCCATAGGATCGTTCCTCGATTTAGAAAGAGAAGCCATAGAAACTATAGTATTTCATAGCGACGCAATGTCTGTGTTAATTCGTCATTGTGAGGGATCGACGGATGCAGTACAGAAGGAATAGTGCATCCGACATGAGATACTCGCCTCCCAATAGGAGATCCTGTCGTTGCCATAGAAACACTCCTCGATTTAGAAAGAGAACTCATAGAACCTATTGTATTTCATAGCGACGCAATTTCTGTGTTAATTCTTCATTGTGAGGGATCACCGGATGCAATAAAGAAGGAATAGTGCAACCGACACGACAACTCGCCTCCCAATAGCAGATCCTGTCGTTGCCATAGAAACGCTCCTAGATTTAGGAAGACAAGTCATAGAACCTATAGTATTTCATAGCGACGCAAATACTGTGTTAATTCGTCATTGTGAGGGATCGACGGATGCAATACAGAAGGAATAGTGCATCCGACATGAGATACTCGCCTCCCAATAGGAGATCCTGTCGTTGCCATAGAAACACTCCACGATTTAGAAAGAGTAGTCATAGAACCTATAGTATTTCATAGCGACGCAATTTCTGTGTTAATTCGTCATAGTGTGGGATCGACGGATGCAATAAAGAAGGAATAGTGCAATCATCAGATACCCACCTCCCAATAGCAGATCCTGTCGTTGCCGTAGAAACGCACCTCGATTTAGAAAGAGAAGTCATAGAACCTATAGTATTTCATAGCGACACAATTTCTGTGTTAATTCGTCATTGTGAGGGATCGACGGATGCAATAAAGAAGGAATAGTGCATCCGACATGAGAAACACATCTCCCAATAGGAGATCCTGTCGTTGCCATAGAAACACTCCTCGATTTAGAAAGAGAAGTCATAGAACCTATAGTATTTCATAGCGACGCAATTTCTGTGTTAATTCGTCATTGTGAGGGATCGACGGATGAAATTAAGAAGGAATAGTGCATCCGACATGAGATACTCGCCTCCCAATAGGAGATCCTGTCGTTGCCATAGAAACGCTCCTCGATTTAGAAAGAGAAGTCATAGAACCTATAGTATTTCATAGCGACGCAATTTCTGTGTTAATTCGTCATTGTGAGGGATCGACGGATGCAATAATGAAGGAATAGTGCATCCTTCATGAGATACACATCTCCCAATAGGAGATCCTGTCGTTGCCATAGAATCGCTCCTCGGTTTAGAAAGAGAAGTCATGGAACCTATAGTATTTCATAGCGACGCAATTTCTGTGTAATTCGTCATTGTGAGGGATCGACGGATGCAATAAAGAAGGATTAGTGCATCCGACATGAAATACTCGACTCCCAATAGGAGATCCTGTCGTTGCCATAGGATCGTTCCTCGATTTAGAAAGACAAGGCATAGAACCTATAGTATTTCATAGCGACGCAATTTCTGTGTTAATTCGTCATTTTGAGGGATCGACGGATGCAATATAGAAGGAATAGTGCATCCGACATGAGGTACTCGCCTCCCAATAGGAGATCCTTTCGTTGCCATAGAAACACTCCTCGATTTAGAAAGAGAAGTCATAGAACCTATAGTATTTCATAGCGACGCAATTTCTGTTTTTAATTCGTCATTGTGAGGGATCGACGAATGCAATAAAGAAGGAATAGTGCATCCGACATGAGATACTCGCCTCCCAATAGGAGATCGTGTCGTTGCCCTAGAAACACACCTCGATTTAGAAAGAGAAGTCATAGAACCTATAGTATTTCATAGCGACGCAATTTCTGTGTTAATTCGTCATTGTGAGGGATCGACGGATGAAATTAAGAAGGAATAGTGCATCCGACATGAGATACTCGCCTCCCAATAGGAGATCCTGTCGTTGCCATAGGATCGTTCCTCGATTTAGAAAGAGAAGGCATAGAACCTATAGTATTTCATAGCGACGCAATTTCTGTGTTAATACGTCATTGTGAGGGATCGACGGATGCAATAAAGAAGGAATAGTGCATCCGACATGAGATACTCGCCTCCCAATAGGAGAACCTGTCGTTGCCATAGAATCGCTCCTTCATTTAAAAAGAGAAGTCATAGAACATTTAGTATCTCATAGCGACGCAATTTCTGTGTTAATTCGTCATTGTGAGGGATCGCCGGATGCAATACAGAAGGAATAGTGTATCCGACATGAGATACTCGCCCCCCAATAGGAGACCCTGTCGTTGCCATAGGAACGCTCCTCGATTTAGAAAAAGAAGTCATAGAACCCATAGTATTTCATAGCGACGCAATTTCTGTGTTAATTCGTCATTGTGTGGGATCGACGGATGCAATAATAAAGGAATAGTGCATCCGACATGAGATACTCGCCTCCCAATAGGAGATCCTTTCGTTGCCATAGAAACGCTCCTCGATTTAGAAAGAGTAGTTATAGAACCTATAGTATTTCATAGCGACACAATTTCTGTGTTAATTCGTCATTGTGAGGGATCGACGGATGCAATACAGAAGGAATAGTGCATCCGACATGAGATACCCGCCTCCCAATAGGAGATCCTGTCGTTGCCATAGGATCGTTTCTCGATTTAGAAAGAGTAGTCATAGAACCTATAGTATTTCATAGCGACGCAATTTCTGTGTTAATTCGTCATTGTGAGGGATCGACGGATGCAATACAGAAGGAATAGTGCATCCGACATGAGATACTCGCCTCCCAATAGGAGATCCTGTCGTTGCCATAGAAACACTCCTCGATTTAGAAAGAGAAGTGATAGAACCTATAGTATTTCATAGCGACGCAATTTCTGTGTTAATTCGTCATAGTGTGGGATCGACGGATGCAATAAAGAAGGAATAGTGCATCCGACATGAGATACTCGCCTCCCAATAGGAGATCCTGTCGTTGCCGTAGAAATGCACCTCGATTTAGAAAGAGAAGTCATAGAACCTATAGTATATCATTGCGACACAATTTCTGTGTTAATTCGTCATTGTGAAGGATCGACGGATGCAATAAAGAAGGAATAGTGCATCCAACATGAGATACCCGCCTCCCAATAGGAGATCCTGTCGTTGCCATAGGATCGTTTCTCGATTTAGAAAGAGAAGGCATAGAACCTATAGTATTTCATAGCGACGCAATTTCTGTGTTAATTCGTCATAGTGTGGTATCGACGGATGCAATAAAGAAGGAATAGTGCATCCGACATGACATACTCGCCTCCCAATAGGAGATCCTGTCGTTGCCATAGAAACGCTCCTCGATTTAGAAAGAGAAGGCTTAGAACCTATAGTATTTCATAGCGACATCATTTCTGTGTTAATTCGTCATTGTGAGGGATCGACGGATGCAATAAAGAACGAATAGTGCATCCGACATGGGATACTCGCCTCCCAATTGGAGATCCTGTCGTTGCCATAGGATCGTTCATCGATTTAGAAAGAGAAAGCATAGAATCTATAGTATTTCATAGCGATGCAATTTCTGTGTTAATTCGTCATTGTGAGGGACCGACGGATGCAATACAGATGGAATAGTGCATCCGACATGAGATACTCGCCTCCCAATAAGAGATCTTGTCGTTGCCATAGAAACGCTCCTCGATTTAGAAAGAGAAGTCATAGAACCTATAGTATTTCATAGCGACGCAATTTCTGTGTTAATTCGTCATAGTGTGGGATCGACGGATGCAATAAAGAAGGAATAGTGCATACGACATCAGATACCCGCCTCCCAATAGGAGATCCTGTCGTTGCCGTAGAAACGCACCTCGATTTAGAAAGAGAAGTCATAGAACCTATAGTATTTCATAGCGACACAATTTCTGTGTTAATTCGTCATTGTGAGGGATCGACGGATGCAATAAAGAAGGAATAGTGCATCCGACATGAGATACACATCTCCCGATAGGAGATCCTGTCGTTGCCATAGAAACACTCCTCGATTTACAAAGAGAAGTCATAGAACCTATAGTATTTCATAGCGACGCAATTTCTGTGTTAATTCGTCATTGTGAGGGATCGACGGATGCAATAAAGAAGGAATAGTGCATCCCACATGAGATACTCGCCTCCCAATAGGAGATCCTGTCGTTGCCATAGAAACGCTCCTCGATTTAGAAAGAGAAGTCATAGAACCTATAGTATTTCATAGCGACGCAATTTCTGTGTTAATTCGTCATTGGGAGGGATCGGCGGATGCAATAAAGAAGGAATATAGCATCCGACATGAGATACACGCCTCCCAATAGGAGATCCTGTCGTTGCCATAGAAACGCTCCTCGCTTTAGAAACAGAAGTCATAGAACCTATAGTATTTCATAGCGACGCAGTTTCTGTGTTAATTCGTCATTGTGAGGGATCGACGGATGCAATAATGAAGGAATAGTGCATCCTACATGAGATACACGTCTCCCAATCATAGATCATGTCGTTGCCATAGAAACGCTCCTCGGTTTAGAAAGAGAAGTCATGGAACCTATAGTATTTCATAGCGACGCAATTTCTGTGTAATTCGTCATTGTGAGGGATCGACGGATGCAATAAAGAAGGATTAGTGCATCCGACAAGAAATACTCGACTCCCAATAGGAGATCCTGTCGTTGCCATAGGATCGTTCTTCGATTTAGAAAGACAAGGCATAGAACCTATAGTATTTCATAGCGACGCAATTTCTGTGTTAATTCGTCATTTTGAGGGATCGACGGATGCAATAAAGAAGGAATAGTGCATCCGACATGAGATACTCGCCTCCCAATAGGAGATCCTGTCGTTGCCATAAAAACACTCCTCGATTTAGAAAGAGAAGTCACAGAACCTATAGTATTTCATAGCGACGCAATTTCTGTTTTTAATTCGTCATTGTGAGGGATCGACGAATGCAATAAAGAAGGAATAGTGCATCCGACATGAGATACTCGCCTCCCAATAGGAGATCGTGGCGTTGCCCTAGAAACACACCTCGATTTAGAAAGAGAAGTCATAGAACCTATAGCATTTCATAGCGGCGCAATTTCTGTGTTAAATCGTCATTGTGAGGGATCGACGGATGCAATAAAGAAGGAATAGTGCATCCGACATGAGATACTCGAATCCCAATAGGAGATCCAGTCGTTGCCATAGGATCGTTCCTCGATTTAGAAAGAGAAGGCATAGAACCTATAGTATTTCATAGCGACGCAATTTCTGTGTTAATTCGTCATTGTGACGGATCGACGGATGCAATACAGAAGGAATAGTGCATCCGACATGAGATACTCGCCTCCCAATAGGAGATCCTGTCGTTGCCACAGAAACGCCATCGATTTAGAAAGAGATGTCATAGGACCTATAGTATTTAATAGCTACGCAATTTCTGTGTTAGTTCGTCATTGTTAGGGATCGACGGATGCAATAAAGAAGGAATAGTGCATCCGACATGATATACTCGCCTCCCAATGGGAGATCCTGTCGTTACCGTAGAATCGCACCTCGATTTAGAAAGAGAAGTCATAGAATCTATTGTATTTCATAGCGACACAATTTCTGTGTTAATTCGTGATTGTGAGGGATCGACGGATGCAATAAACAAGGAATAGTGCATCCAACATGAGATACCCGCCTCCCAATAGGAGATCCTGTCGTTGCCATAGGATTGTTTCTCGATTTAGAAAGAGAAGGCATAGAACCTATAGTATTTCATAGCGACGCAATTTCTGTGTTAATTCGTCATTGTGAGGGATCGACGGATGCAACAAAGAAGGAATAGTGCATCCGACATGAGATACTCGCCTCCCAATAGGAGATCCTTTCGTTGCCATAGGATCGTTCCTCGATTTAGAAAGAGAAGGCTTAGAACCTATAGTATTTCATAGCGACATCATTTCTGTGTTAATTCGTCATTGTGAGGGATCGACGGATGCAATACAGAAGGAATAGTGCATCCGACATGAGATACTCGCCTCCCAATAGGAGATCCTTTCGTTGCCATAGGATCGTTCCTCGATTTAGAAAGAGAAGGCTTAGAACCTATAGTATTTCATAGCGACATCATTTCTATGTTAATTCGTCATTGTGAGGGATCGACGGATGCAATAAGGAAGGAATAGTGCATCCGACATGAGATACTCGCCTCCCATTAGGAGATCTTGTCGTTGTCATAGGATCGTTCCTCGATTTAGAAAGAGAAGGCATAGAATCTATAGTATTTCATAGCGATGCAATTTCTGTGTTTATTCGTCATTGTGAGGGACCGACGGATGCAATACAGATGGAATAGTGCATCCGACATGAGATACTCGCCTCAAGTGGGAGATCCTGTCGTTGCATAGAAACGCTCCTCGATTTAGAAAGAGAAGTCATAGAACCTATAGTATTTCATAGCGACGCAATTTCTGTGTTAATTCGTCATAGTGTGGGATCGACGGATGCAATAAACAAGGAATAGTGCATACGACATGAGATACACGCCTCCCGATATGAGATCCTGTCGTTGCCGTAGACACGCACCTCGATTTAGAAAGAGAAGACATAGAACCTATAGTATTTCATATCGACACAATTTCTGTGTTAATTCGTCATTGTGAGGGATCGACGGATGCAATAAAGAAGGAATAGTGCATCCGACATGAGATACACATCTCCCAATAGGAGATCCTGTCGTTGCCATAGAAACACTCCTCGATTTAGAAAGAGAAGTCATAGAACCTATAGTATTTCATAGCGACGCAATTTCTGTGTTAATTCGTCATTGTGAGGGATCGACGGATGCAATAAAGAAAAAATAGTGCATCCGACATGAGATTCCCGCCTCCCAATAGGAGATCCTGTCGTTGCCATAGAAACGCTCCTCGATTTAGAAACAGAAGTCATAGAACCTATAGTATTTCATAGCGACGCATTTTCTGCGTTAATTCGTCATTGTGAGGGATCGACGGATGCAATAAAGAAAGAATAGTGCTTCCTACATGAGATACACATCTCCCAATAGGAGATCCTGTCGTTGCCATAGAAACGCTCCTCGATTTAGAAAGAGAAATCATGGAACCTATAGTATTTCATAGGGACGCAATTTCTGTGTTAATTCGTCATTGTCCGGGATCGACGGATGCAATAAAGAAGGATTAGTGCATCCGACATGAAATACTCGCCTCCCAATAGGAGATCCTGTCGTTGGCATAGGATCGTTCCTCGATTTAGAAAGAGAAGGCATAGAACATATAGTATTTCATAGCGACGCAATTTCTGTGTTAATTCGTCATTTTGAGGGATCTACGGATGCAATAAAGAAGAAATAGTGCATCCGACATGAGATACTCTCCTCCCAATAGGAGATCCTGTCGTTGCCATAGAAACACACCTCGATTTAGAAAGAGTAGTCATAGAACCTATAGTGTCTCATAGCGACGCAATTTCTGTGTTAATTCGTCATTGTGAGGGATCGCCGGATGCAATACAGAAGGAATAGTGTATCCGACATGAGATACTCGCCCCCCAATAGGAGACCCTGTCGTTGCCATAGGAACGCTCCTCGATTTAGAAAGAGAAGTCATAGAACCTATAGTATTTCATAGCGACGCAATTTCTGTGTTAATTCGTCATTGTGTGGGATCGACGGATGCAATAATAAAGGAATAGTGCATCCGACATGAGATACTCGCCTCCGAATAGGAGATCCTGTCGTTGCCATAGAAACGATCCTCGATTTAGATAGAGAAGTTATAGAACCTATAGTATTTCATAGCGACACAATTTCTCTGTTAATTCGTCATTGTGAGGGATCGACGGATGCAATAAAGAAGGAATAGTGCATCCCACATGAGATACCCGCCTCCCAATAGGAGATTCTGTCGTTGCCATAGGATCGTTCCTCGATTTAGAAAGAGAAGCCATAGAACCTATAGTATTTCATAGCGACGCAAATACTGTGTTAATTCGTCATTGTGAGGGATCGACGGATGCAATAAAAAAGGAATAGTGCATCCGACATGAGATACTCGCCTCCCAATAGGAGATCCTGTCGTTGCCATAGAAACACTCCACGATTTAGAAAGAGTAGTCATAGAACCTATAGTATTTCATAGCGACGCAATTTCTGTGTTAATTCGTCATAGTGTGGGATCGACGGATGCAATAAAGAAGGAATAGTGCATACATCAGATACCCAGCTCCCAATAGCAGATCCTGTCGTTGCCGTAGAAACGCACCTCGATTTAGAAAGAGAAGTCATAGAACCTATAGTATTTCATAGCGACACAATTTCTGTGTTAATTCGTCATTGTGAGGGATCGACGGATGCAATAAAGAAGGAATAGTGCATCCGACATGAGATACACATCTCCCAATAGGAGATCCTGTCGTTGCCATAGAAACACTCCTCGATTTAGAAAGAGAAGTCATAGAACCTATAGTATTTCATAGCGACGCAATTTCTGTGTTAATTCGTCATTGTGAGGGATCGACGGATGAAATTAAGAAGGAATAGTGCATCCGACATGAGATACTCGCCTCTCAATAGGAGATCCTGTCGTTGCCATAGAAACGCTCCTCGATTTAGAAAGAGAAGTCATAGAACCTATAGTATTTCATAGCGACGCAATTTCTGTGTTAATTCGTCATTGTGAGGGATCGACGGATGCAATAATGAAGGAATAGTGCATCCTTCATGAGATACACATCTCCCAATAGGAGATCCTGTCGTTGCCATAGAATCGCACCTCGGTTTAGAAAGAGAAGTCATGGAACCTATAGTATTTCATAGCGACGCAACTTCTGTGTAATTCGTCATTGTGAGGGATCGACGGATGCAATAAAGAAGGATTAGTGCATCCGACATGAAATACTCGACTCCCAATAGGAGATCCTGTCGTTGTCATAGGATCGTTCCTCGATTTAGAAAGACAAGGCATAGAACCTATAGTATTTCATAGCGACGCAATTTCTGTGTTAATTCGTCATTTTGAGGAATCGACGGATGCAATATAGAAGGAATAGTGCATCCGACATGAGATACTCGCCTCCCAATAGGAGATCCTGTCGTTGCCATAGAAACACTCCTCGATTTAGAAAGAGAAGTCATAGAACCTATAGTATTTCATAGCGACGCAATTTCTGTTTTTAATTCGTCATTGTGAGGGATCGACGAATGCAATAAAGAAGGAATAGTGCATCCGACATGAGATACTCGCCTCCCAATAGGAGATCGTGTCGTTGCCCTAGAAACACACCTCGATTTAGAAAGAGAAGTCATAGAACCTATAGTATTTCATAGCGACGCAATTTCTGTGTTAATTCGTCATTGTGAGGGATCGTCGGATGCAATAAAGAACGAATAGTGCATCCGACATGAGATACTCGCCTCGCAATAAGAGATCCTGTCGTTGCCATAGAAACGCTCCTCGATTTGGAAAGAGAAGTCATAGAACCTATAGTATTTCATAGCGGCGCAATTTCTGTGTTAAATCGTCATTGTGAGGGATCGACGGATGCAATAAAGAAGGAATAGTGCATCCGACATGAGATACTCGAATCCCAATAGGAGATCCTGTCGTTGCCATAGGATCATTTCTCGATTTAGAAAGAGAAGGCATAGAACCTATAGTATTTCATAGCGACGCAATTTCTGTGTTATTTCGTCATTGTGACGGATCGACGGATGCAATACAGAAGGAATAGTGCATCCGACATGAGATACTCGCCTCCCAATAGGAGATCCTGTCGTTGCCGTAGAAACGCTCCTCGATTTAGAAAGAGAAGTCATAGAACCTATAGTATTTCATAGCGACGCAATTTCTGTGTTAAATCGTCATTGTTAGGGATCGACGGATGCAATAAGGAAGGAATAGTGCATCCGACATGAGATACTCGCCTCCCAATAGGAGATCCTGTCGTTGCCGTAGAATCGCACCTCGATTTAGAAAGAGAAGTCATAGAACCTATAGTATTTCATAGCGACGCAATTTCTGTGTTAATTCGTCATTGTGAGGGATCGACGGATGCAATAAAGAAGGAATAGTGCATCCGACATGAGATACTCGCCTCCCAATAGGAGATCCTTTCGTTGCCATAGGATCGTTCCTCGATTTAGAAAGAGAAGGCTTAGAACCTATAGTATTTAATAGCGACATCATTTCTGTGTTAATTCGTCATTGTGAGGGATCGACGGATGCAATAAAGAAGGAATAGTGCATCCGACATGAGATACTCGCCTCCCAATAGGAGATCCTGTCGTTGTCATAGGATCGTTCCTCGATTTATAAAGAGAAGGCATAGAATCTATAGTATTTCATAGCGATGCAATTTCTGTGTTAATTCGTCATTGTGAGGGACCGACGGATGCAATACAGATGGAATAGTGCATCCGACATGAGATACTCGCCTCCCAATAGGAGATCCTGTCGTTGCATAGAAACGCTCCCCGATTTAGAAAGAGAAGTCATAGAACCTATAGTATTTCATAGCGACGCAATTTCTGTGTTAATTCGTCATAGTGTGGGATCGACGGATGCAATAAAGAAGGAATAGTGCATACGACATGAGATACCCGCCTCCCAATAGGAGATCCTGTCGTTGCCGTAGAAACGCACCTCGATTTAGAAAGAGAAGTCATAGAACCTATAGTATTTCATATCGACACAATTTCTGTGTTAATTCGTCATTGTGAGGGATCGACGGATGCAATAAAGAAGGAATAGTGCATCCGCCATGAGATACACATCTCCCAATAGGAGATCCTGTCGTTGCCATAGAAACAGTCCTCGATTTAGAAAGAGAAGTCATAGAACCTATAGTATTTCATAGCGACGCAATTTCTGTGTTAATTCGTCATTGTGAGGGATCGTCGGATGCAATAAAGAACGAATAGTGCATCCGACATGAGATACTCGCCTCGCAATAGGAGATCCTGTCGTTGCCATAGAAACGCTCCTCGATTTGGAAAGAGAAGTCATAGAACCTATAGTATTTCATAGCGGCGCAATTTCTGTGTTAAATCGTCATTGTGAGGGATCGACGGATGCAATAAAGAAGGAATAGTGCATCCGACATGAGATACTCGAATCCCAATAGGAGATCCTGTCGTTGCCATAGGATCGTTTCTCGATTTAGAAAGAGAAGGCATAGAACCTATAGTATTTCATAGCGACGCAATTTCTGTGTTATTTCGTCATTGTGACGGATCGACGGATGCAATACAGAAGGAATAGTGCATCCGACATGAGATACTCGCCTCCCAATAGGAGATCCTGTCGTTGCCGTAGAAACGCTCCTCGATTTAGAAAGAGAAGTCATAGAACCTATAGTATTTCATAGCGACGCAATTTCTGTGTTAAATCGTCATTGTTAGGGATCGACGGATGCAATAAGGAAGGAATAGTGCATCCGACATGAGATACTCGCCTCCCAATAGGAGATCCTGTCGTTGCCGTAGAATCGCACCTCGATTTAGAAAGAGAAGTCATAGAACCTATAGTACTTCATAGCGACGCAATTTCTGTGTTAATTCGTCATTGTGAGGGATCGACGGATGCAATAAAGAAGGAATATTGCATCCGACATGAGATACTCGCCTCCCAATAGGAGATCCTTTCGTTGCCATAGGATCGTTCCTCGATTTAGAAAGAGAAGGCTTAGAACCTATAGTATTTCATAGCGACATCATTTCTGTGTTAATTCGTCATTGTGAGGGATCGACGGATGCAATAAAGAAGGAATAGTGCATCCGGCATGAGATACTCGCCTCCCAATAGGAGATCCTGTCGTTGTCATAGGATCGTTCCTCGATTTAGAAAGAGAAGGCATAGAATCTATAGTATTTCATAGCGATGCAATTTCTGTGTTAATTCGTCATTGTGAGGGACCGACGGATGCAATACAGATGGAATAGTGCATCCGACATGAGATACTCGCCTCCCAATAGGAGATCCTGTCGTTGCATAGAAACGCTCCCCGATTTAGAAAGAGAAGTCATAGAACCTATAGTATTTCATAGCGACGCAATTTCTGTGTTAATTCGTCATAGTGTGGGATCGACGGATGCAATAAAGAAGGAATAATGCATACGACATGAGATACCCGCCTCCCAATAGGAGATCCTGTCGTTGCCGTAGAAACGCACCTCGATTTAGAAAGAGAAGTCATAGAACCTATAGTATTTCATATCGACACAATTTCTGTGTTAATTCGTCATTGTGAGGGATCGACGGATGCAATAAAGAAGGAATAGTGCATCCGCCATGAGATACACATCTCCCAATAGGAGATCCAGTCGTTGCCATAGAAACAGTCCTCGATTTAGAAAGAGAAGTCATAGAACCTATAGTATTTCATAGCGACGCAATTTCTGTGTTAATTCGTCATTGTGAGGGATCGACGGATGCAATAAAGAAGGAATAGTGCATCCGACATGAGATACACGCCTCCCAATAGGAGATCCTGTCGTTGCCATACAAACGCTCCTCGATTTAGAAAGAGAAGTCATAGAACCTATAGTATTTCATAGCGACGCAATTTCTGTGTTAATTCGTCATTGTGAGGGATCGACGGATGCAATAAAGAAGGAATAGTGCATCCGACATGAGATACACGCCTCCCAATAGGAGATCCTGTCGTTGCCATAGAAACGCTCCTCGATTTAGAAACAGAAGTCATAGAACCTATAGTATATCATAGCGACGCAATTTCTGTGTTAATTCGTCATTGTGAGGGATCGACGGATGCAATAAAGAAGGAATAGTGCATCCTACATGAGATACACATCTCCCAATAGGAGATCCTGTCGTTGCCATAGAAACGCTCCTCGATTTAGAAAGATAAATCATGGAACCTATAGTATTTCATAGCGACGCAATTTCTGTGTTAATTCGTCATTGTCCGGGATCGACGGATGCAATAAAGAAGGATTAGTGCATCCGACATGAGATACTCGCCTCCCAATAGGAGATCCTGTCGTTGCCATAGGATCGTTCCACGATTTAGAAAGAGAAGGCATAGAACCTATAGTATTTCATAGCGACGCAATTTCTATGTTAATTCGTCATTGTGAGTGATCGACGGATGCAATAAAGAAGGAATAGTGCATCTGACATGAGATACTCGCCTCCCAATAGGAGAACCTGTCGTTGCCATAGAAACGCTCCTCGATTTAGAAAGAGTAGTCATAGAACCTATAGTATTTCATAGCGACGCAATTTCTATGTTAATTCGTCATTGTGAGTGATCGACGGATGCAATAAAGAAGGAATAGTGCATCCGATATGAGATACTCGCCTCCCAATAGGAGATCCTGTCGTTGCCATAGAAACGCTCCTTCATTTAGAAAGAGAAGTCATAGAACATTTAGTATCTCATAGCGACGCAATTTCTGTGTTAATTCGTCATTGTGAGGGATCGCCGGATGCAATACAGAAGGAATAGTGTATCCGACATGAGATACTCGCCCCCCAATAGGAGACCCTGTCGTTGCCATAGGAACGCTCCTCGATTTAGAAAAAGAAGTCATAGAACCTATAGTATTTCATAGCGACGCAATTTCTGTGTTAATTCGTCATTGTGTGGGATCGACGGATGCAATAATAAAGGAATAGTGTATCCGACATGAGATACTCGCCTCCCAATAGGAGATCCTTTCGTTGCCATAGAAACGCTCCTCGATTTAGAAAGAGAAGTTATAGAACCTATAGTATTTCATAGCGACACAATTTCTCTGTTAATTCGTCATTGTGAGGGATCGACGGATGCAATAAAGAAGGAATAGTGCATCCCACATGAGATACTCGCCTCCCAATAGGAGATCCTGTCGTTGCCATAGGATCGATCCTCGATTTAGAAAGAGAAGTCATAGAACCTATAGTATTTCATAGCGACGCAATTTCTGTGTTAATTCGTCATTGTGAGGGATCGACGGATGCAATACAGAAGGAATAGTGCATCCGACATGAGATACTCGCCTCCCAATAGGAGATCCTGTCGTTGCCATAGAAACACTCCTCGATTTAGAAAGAGAAGTCATAGAACCTATAGTATTTCATAGCGACGCAATTTCTGTGTTAATTCGTCATAGTGTGGGATCGACGGATGCAATAAAGAAGGAATAGTGCATCCGACATGAGATACTCGCCTCCCAATAGGAGATCCTGTCGTTGCCGTAGAAATTCACCTCGATTTAGAAGGAGAAGTCATAGAACCTATAGTATTTCATATCGACACAATTTCTGTGTTAATTCGTCATTGTGAGGGATCGACGGATGCAATAAAGAACGAATAGTGCATCCGCCATGAGATACACATCTCCCAATAGGAGATCCAGTCGTTGCCATAGAAACAGTCCTCGATTTAGAAAGAGAAGTCATAGAACCTATAGTATTTCATAGCGACGCAATTTCTGTGTTAATTCGTCATTGTGAGGGATCGACGGATGCAATAAAGAAGGAATAGTGCATCCGACATGAGATACACGCCTCCCAATAGGAGATCCTGTCGTTGCCATACAAACGCTCCTCGATTTAGAAAGAGAAGTCATAGAACCTATAGTATTTCATAGCGACGCAATTTCTGTGTTAATTCGTCATTGTGAGGGATCGACGGATGCAATAAAGAAGGAATAGTGCATCCGACATGAGATACACGCCTCCCAATAGGAGATCCTGTCGTTGCCATAGAAACGCTCCTCGATTTAGAAACAGAAGTCATAGAACCTATAGTATATCATAGCGACGCAATTTCTGTGTTAATTCGTCATTGTGAGGGATCGACGGATGCAATAAAGAAGGAATAGTGCATCCTACATGAGATACACATCTCCCAATAGGAGATCCTGTCGTTGCCATAGAAACGCTCCTCGATTTAGAAAGATAAATCATGGAACCTATAGTATTTCATAGCGACGCAATTTCTGTGTTAATTCGTCATTGTCCGGGATCGACGGATGCAATAAAGAAGGATTAGTGCATCCGACATGAGATACTCGCCTCCCAATAGGAGATCCTGTCGTTGCCATAGGATCGTTCCTCGATTTAGAAAGAGAAGGCATAGAACCTATAGTATTTCATAGCGACGCAATTTCTATGTTAATTCGTCATTGTGAGTGATCGACGGATGCAATAAAGAAGGAATAGTGCATCTGACATGAGATACTCGCCTCCCAATAGGAGAACCTGTCGTTGCCATAGAAACGCTCCTCGATTTAGAAAGAGTAGTCATAGAACCTATAGTATTTCATAGCGACGCAATTTCTATGTTAATTCGTCATTGTGAGTGATCGACGGATGCAATAAAGAAGGAATAGTGCATCCGATATGAGATACTCGCCTCCCAATAGGAGATCCTGTCGTTGCCATAGAAACGCTCCTTCATTTAGAAAGAGAAGTCATAGAACATTTAGTATCTCATAGCGACGCAATTTCTGTGTTAATTCGTCATTGTGAGGGATCGCCGGATGCAATACAGAAGGAATAGTGTATCCGACATGAGATACTCGCCCCCCAATAGGAGACCCTGTCGTTGCCATAGGAACGCTCCTCGATTTAGAAAAAGAAGTCATAGAACCTATAGTATTTCATAGCGACGCAATTTCTGTGTTAATTCGTCATTGTGTGGGATCGACGGATGCAATAATAAAGGAATAGTGTATCCGACATGAGATACTCGCCTCCCAATAGGAGATCCTTTCGTTGCCATAGAAACGCTCCTCGATTTAGAAAGAGAAGTTATAGAACCTATAGTATTTCATAGCGACACAATTTCTCTGTTAATTCGTCATTGTGAGGGATCGACGGATGCAATAAAGAAGGAATAGTGCATCCCACATGAGATACTCGCCTCCCAATAGGAGATCCTGTCGTTGCCATAGGATCGATCCTCGATTTAGAAAGAGAAGTCATAGAACCTATAGTATTTCATAGCGACGCAATTTCTGTGTTAATTCGTCATTGTGAGGGATCGACGGATGCAATACAGAAGGAATAGTGCATCCGACATGAGATACTCGCCTCCCAATAGGAGATCCTGTCGTTGCCATAGAAACACTCCTCGATTTAGAAAGAGAAGTCATAGAACCTATAGTATTTCATAGCGACGCAATTTCTGTGTTAATTCGTCATAGTGTGGGATCGACGGATGCAATAAAGAAGGAATAGTGCATCCGACATGAGATACTCGCCTCCCAATAGGAGATCCTGTCGTTGCCGTAGAAATTCACCTCGATTTAGAAAGAGAAGTCATAGAACCTATAGTATTTCATAGTGACGCAATTTCTGTTTAATTCCTCATAGTGTGGGATCGACAGTTGCAGTAAAGAAGGAACAGTGCATCCGACATGAGATACCCGCCTCCCAATAGGAGATCCTGTCGTTGCCCTAGAAACACTCCTCGATTTAGAAAGAGAAGTCTTACAACCTATAGTATTTCATAGCGACGCAATTTCTGTGTTAATTCGTCATTGTGAGGGATCGACGGATGCAATAAAGAACGAATAGTGCATCCGACATGCGAAACTCGCCTCCCAATAGGAGATCTTGTTGTTGCCATAGAAACGCTCCTCGATTTGGAAAGAAAAGTCATAGAACCTATAGTATTTCATAGCGACGCAATTTCTGTGTTAATTCGTCATTGTGAGGGATCGACGGATGCAATATAGTGGGAATAGTGCATCCAACATGAGATACTCGCCTCCCAATAGGAGATCCTGTCGTTGCCATAGAATCGCTCCTCGATTTAGAAAGGGAAGTCATAGAACCTATAGTATTTCATAGCGACGCAATTTCTGTGTTAATTCGTCATTGTGAGGGATCGACGGATGCAATAAAGTAGGAATAGTGCATCCGACATGAGATACTCGCCTCCCAATAGGTGATCCTGTCGTTGCCATAGAAACGCTCCTCGATTTAAAAAGAGAAGTCATAGAACCTATAGTATTTCATAGCGACGCAATTTCTGTGTTAATTCCTCATAGTGTGGGATCGACGGATGCAATAAAGAAGAAATAGTGCATCCGACATGAGATACCCGCCTCCCAATTGGAGATCCTGTCGTTGCCATAGGATCGTTCCTCGATTTAGAAAGAGAAGGCATAGAACCTATAGTATTTCATAGCGACGCAATTTCTGTGTTAATTCGTCATTTTGAGGGATCGACGGATGCAATAAAGAAGGAATAGTGCGTCCGACATGAGATACTCGCCTCCCAATAGGAGATCCTGTCGTTGCCATAGAAACGCTCCTCAATTTAGAAAGAGAAGTCATAGAACCTATAGTATATCATAGCGACGCAATTTCTGTGTTAATTCGTCATTGTGAGGGATCGACGAATGCAATAAAGAAGGAATAGTGCATCCGACATGAGATACTCGCCTCCCAATAGGAGATCCTGTCGTTGCCCTAGAAACACTCCTCGATTTAGAAAGAGAAGTTATAGAACCTATAGCATTTCATAGCGACGCAATTTCTGTGTTAATTCGTCATTGTGAGGGATCGACGGATGCAATAAACAAGGAATAGTGCATCCGACATGAGATACTCGCCTCCCAATAGTTGAACCTGTCGTTGCCATAGATACGCTCGTCGATTTGGAAAGAAAAGTCATAGAACCTATAGTATTTCATAGCGTCGCAATTTCTGTGTTAATTCGCCATTGTGAGGAATCGACGGATGGAATAAAGAAGGAATAGTGCATCGCACATGAGATACTCGCCTCCCAATAGGAGATCCTGTCGTTGCCATAGGATCGTTCCTCGATTTAGAAAGAGAAGGCATAGAACCTATAGTATTTCATAGCGACGCAATTTCTGTGTTAATTCGTCATTGTGACGGATCGACGGATGCAATACAGAAGGAATAGTGCCTTCGACATGAGATACTCGCCTCCCAGAAGGAGATCCTGTCGTTGCCACAGAAACGCTCCTCAATTTTGAAAGAGAAGTCATAGGACCTATAGTATTTCATAGCGACGCAATTTCTGTGTTAATTCGTCATTGTGAGGGATCGACGGATGCAATAAAGAAGGAATAGTGCATCCGACATGAGATACTCGCCTCCCAATAGGAGATCCTGTCGTTACCATAGAAACGCCCCTCGATTTAGAAAGAGAAGTCATAGAACCTATAGTATTTCATAGCGACGCAATTTCAGTGTTAATTCGTAATTGTGAGGGATCGACGGATGCAATATAGAAGGAATAGTGCATCCAACATGAGATACTCGCCTCCCAATAGGAGATCCTGTCGTTGCCATAGAAACGCTCCCCGATTTAGATAGAGAAGTCATTGGACCTATGGTATTTCATACCGACGCAATTTCTGTGTTTATTCGTCATTGTGTGGGATCGACGGATGCAATAAAGAAGGAATAATGCATCCGACATGAGATACTCGCCTGCCAGTAGGAGATCCTGTCGTTGCCATAAAAACGCTCCTCGATTTAGAAAGAGAAGTCAGAGAACCTATAGTAATTCATAGCGAAGCAATTTCTGTGTTAATTCGTCATTGTGAGGGATCGACGGATGCAATAAAGAAGGAATAGTGCATCCGACATGAGATATTCGCCTCCCAATAGGAGATCCTGTCGTTGCCATAGAAACGCTCCTCGATTTAGAAAGAGAAGTCATAGGACCTATGGTACTTCATAGCGACGCAATTTCTGTGTTAATTCGTCATTGTGTGGGATCGACGGATGCAATAAAGAAGGAATAGTGCATCCGACATGAGATACTCGCCTGCCAATAGGAGATCCTGTCGTTGCCATAAAAACGCTCCTCGATTTAGAAAGAGAAGTCAGAGAACCTATAGTAATTCATAGCGAAGCAATTTCTGTGTTAATTCGTCATTGTGAGGGATCGACGGATGCAATAAAGAAGGAATAGTGCATCCGACATGAGATATTCGCCTCCCAATAGGAGATCCTGTCGTTGCCATAGAAACGCTCCTCCATTTAGAAAGAGAAGTCATAGGACCTATGGTACTTCATAGCGACGCAATTTCTGTGTTAATTCGTCATTGTGTGGGATCGACGGATGCAATAACGAAGGAATAGTGCATCCGACATGAGATACTCGCCTCCCAATAGGAGATCCTGTCGTTGCCATAGAAACGCTCCTTCATTTAGAAAGAGAAGTCATAGAACATATAGTATCTCATAGCGACGCAATTTCTGTGTTAATTCGTCATTGTGAGGGATCGCCGGATGCAATACAGAAGGAATAGTGCATCCGACATGAGATACTCGCCTCCCAATAGGAGAACCTGTCGCTGCCATAGGAACGCTCCTCGATTTAGAAAGAGAAGTCATAGAACCTATAGTATTTCATAGCGACGCAATTTCTGTGTTAATTCGTCATTGTGTGGGATCGACGGATGGAATAAAGAAGGAATAGTGCATCCGACATGAGATACTCGCCTCCCAACAGGAGATCCTGTCGTTGCCATAGAAACGCTCATCGATTTAGAAAGAGAAGTTATAGAACCTATAGTATTTCATAGCAACACAATTTCTGTGTTATTTCGTCATTGTGAGGGATAGACGGAAGCAATAAAGAAGGAATAGTGCATCCGACATGAGATACTCGCCTCCCAATAGGAAATCCTGTCGTTGCCATAAAAACGCTCCTCGATTTAGAAAGAGTAGTCATAGAACCTATAGTATTTCATAGCGACGCAATTTCTGTGTTAATTCGTCATAGTGTGGGATCGACGGATGCAATAAAGAAAGAATAGTGCATCCGACATGAGATACCCGCCTCCCAATAGCAGATTCGGTCGGTGCCATAGAAACGCTCCTGGATTTAGAAAGAGAAGCCATTGAACCTATAGTATTTCATAGCGACGCAATTTCTGTGTTAATTCGTCAAGGTCAGGGATCGACGGATGCAATAAAGAAGGAATAGTGCATCCGACATGAGATGCTCGCCTCCCAATAGGAGATCCTGTCGTTGCCATAGGATCGTTCCTCGATTTAGAAAGAGAAGGCATAGAACCTATAGTATTTCATAGCGACGCAATTTCTGTGTTAATTCGTCATTTTGAGGGATCGACGGATGCAATAAAGAAGGGTTAGTGCATCTGGCATGAGATACTCGCCTCCCAATAGGAGATCCTGTCGTTGCCCTAGAAACACTCCTCGATTTAGAAAGAGAAGTTATAGAACCTATAGTATTTCATAGCGACGCAATTTCTGTGTTAATTCGTCATAGTGTGGGATCGACGGATGCAATAAAGAAGGAATAGTGCATCCGATATGAGATACTCGCCTCCCAATAGGAGATCCTGTCGTTGCCGTAGAAATTCACCTCGATTTAGAAAGAGAAGTCATAGAACCTATAGTATATCATTGCGACACAATTTCTGTGTTAATTCGTCATTGTGAAGGATCGACGGATGCAATAAAGAAGGAATAGTGCATCCAACATGAGATACTCGCCTCCCAATAGGAGACCCTGTCGTTGCCATAGGATCGTTTCTCGATTTAGAAAGAGAAGGCATAGAACCTATAGTATTTCATAGCGACGCAATTTCTGTGTTAATTCGTCAAGGTCAGGGATCGACGGATGCAATAAAGAAGGAATAGTGCATCCGACATGAGATGCTCGCCTCCCAATAGGAGATCCTGTCGTTGCCATAGGATCGTTTCTCGATTTAGAAAGAGAAGGCATAGAACCTATAGTATTTCATAGCGACGCAATTTCTGTGTTAATTCGTCATAGTGTGGGATCGACGGATGCAATAAAGAATGAATAGTGCATCCGACATGACATACTCGCCTCCCAATAGGAGATCCTGTCGTTGCCATAGAAACGCTCCTCGATTTAGAAAGAGAAATCATAGAACCTATAGTATCTCATAGTGACGCAATTTCTGTGTTAATTCGTCATAGTGAGGGATCGACGGGATGCAATAAAGAAGGAATAGTGCATCCGACATGAGATACTCGCCTCCCAATAGGAGATCCTGTCGTTGCCATAGGATCGTTTCTCGATTTAGAAAGAGAAGGCATAGAACCTATAGTATTTCATAGCGACGCAATTTCTGTGTTAATTCGTCATAGTGTGGGATCGACAGATGCAATAAAGAATGAATAGTGCATCCGACATGACATACTCGCCTCCCAATAGGAGATCCTGTCGTTGCCATAGAAACGCTCCTCGATTTAGAAAGAGAAGTCATAGAACCTATAGTATTTCATAGTGACGCAATTTCTGTTTAATTCCTCATAGTGTGGGATCGACAGTTGCAGTAAAGAAGGAACAGTGCATCCGACATGAGATACCCGCCTCCCAATAGGAGATCCTGTCGTTGCCCTAGAAACACTCCTCGATTTAGAAAGAGAAGTCTTACAACCTATAGTATTTCATAGCGACGCAATTTCTGTGTTAATTCGTCATTGTGAGGGATCGACGGATGCAATAAAGAACGAATAGTGCATCCGACATGCGAAACTCGCCTCCCAATAGGAGATCTTGTCGTTGCCATAGAAACGCTCCTCGATTTGGAAAGAAAAGTCATAGAACCTATAGTATTTCATAGCGACGCAATTTCTGTGTTAATTCGTCTTTGTGAGGGATCGACGGATGCAATATAGAGGGAATAGTGCATCCAACATGAGATACTCGCCTCCCAATAGGAGATCCTGTCGTTGCCATTGAAACGCTCCTCGATTTAGAAAGAGAAGTCATAGAACCTATAGTATTTCATAGCGACGCAATTTCTGTGTTAATTCGTCATTGTGAGGGATCGACGGATGCAATAAAGAAGGAATAGTGCATCCGACATGAGATACTCGCCTCCCAATAGGAGATCCTGTCGTTGCCATAGAAACGCTCCTCGATTTAAAAGGAGAAGTCATAGAACCTATAGTATTTCATAGCGACGCAATTTCTGTGTTAATTCCTCATAGTGTGGGATCGACGGATGCAATAAAGAAGAAATAGTGCATCCGACATGAGATACCCGCCTCCCAATTGGAGATCCTGTCGTTGCCATAGGATCGTTCCTCGATTTAGAAAGAGAAGGCATAGAACCTATAGTATTTCATAGCGACGCAATTTCTGTGTTAATTCGTCATTGTGACCGATCGACGGATTCAATACAGAAGGAATAGTGCCTTTGACATGAGATACTCGCCTCCCAGAAGGAGATCCTGTCGTTGCCACAGAAACGCTCCTCAATTTAGAAAGAGAAGTCATAGGACCTATAGTATTTCATAGCGACGCAATTTCTGTGTTAATTCGTCATTGTGAGGGATAGACGGAAGCAATAAAGAAGGAATAGTGCATCCGACATGAGATACTCGCCTCCCAATAGGAAATCGTGTCGTTGCCATAAAAACGCTCCTCGATTTAGAAAGAGTAGTCATAGAACCTATAGTATTTCATAGCGACGCAATTTCTGTGTTAATTCGTCATAGTGTGGGATCGACGGATGCAATAAAGAAAGAATAGTGCATCCGACATGAGATACCCGCCTCCCAATAGGAGATTCGGTCGGTGCCATAGAAACGCTGCTCGATTTAGAAAGAGAAGCCATTGAACCTATAGTATTTCATAGCGACGCAATTTCTGTGTTAATTCGTCAAGGTCAGGTATCGACGGATGCAATAAAGAAGGAATAGTGCATCCGACATGAGATGCTCGCCTCCCAATAGGAGATCCTGTCGTTGCCATAGGATCGTTCCTCGATTTAGAAAGAGAAGGCATAGAACCTATAGTATTTCATAGCGACGCAATTTCTGTGTTAATTCGTCATTTTGAGGGATCGACGGATGCAATAAAGAAGGGTTAGTGCATCTGGCATGAGATACTCGCCTCCCAATAGGAGATCCAGTCGTTGCCCTAGAAACACTCCTCGATTTAGAAAGAGAAGTTATAGAACCTATAGTATTTCCTAGCGACGCAATTTCTGTGTTAATTCGTCATAGTGTGGGATCGACGGATGCAATAAAGAAGGAATAGTGCATCCGACATGAGATACTCGCCTCCCAATAGGAGATCCTGTCGTTGCCGTAGAAATTCACCTCGATTTAGAAAGAGAAGTCATAGAACCTATAGTATATAATTGCGACACAATTTCTGTGTTAATTCGTCATTGTGAAGGATCGACGGATGCAATAAAGAAGGAATAGTGCATCCAACATGAGATACCCGCCTCCCAATAGGAGATCCTGTCGTTGCCATAGGATCGTTTCTCGATTTAGAAAGAGTAGTCATAGAACCTATAGTATTTCATAGCGACGCAATTTCTGTGTTAATTCGTCATAGTGTGGGATCGACGGATGCAATAAAGAATGAATAGTGCATCCGACATGACATACTCGCCTCCCAATAGGAGATCCTGTCGTTGCCATAGAAACGCTCCTCGATTTAGAAAGAGAAATCATAGAACCTATAGTATCTCATAGTGACGCAATTTCTGTGTTAATTCGTCATAGTGAGGGATCGACGGGATGCAATAAAGAAGGAATAGTGCATCCGACATGAGATACTCGCCTCCCAATAGGTGATCCTTTCGTTGCCATAGGATCGTTCCTCGATTCAGAAAGGGAAGCATAGAACCTATAGTATTTCATAGCGACACAATTTCTGTGTTAATTTGTCATTGTGAGGGATCGACGGATGCAATAAAGAAGGAATTGTGCATCCGACATGAGATACTCGCCTCCCAATAGGAGATCCTGTCGTTGCCATAGGATCGTTCCTCGATTTAGAAAGAGAGGGCATAGAACCTATAGTATTTCATAGCGACGCAATTTCTGTGTTAATTCGTCATTGTGAGGGATCGACGGATGCAATACAGATGGAATAGTGCATCCGACATGAGATACTCGCCTCCCAATAGCAGATCCTGTCGTTGCCATAGAAACGCTCCTCGATTTAGAAAGAGAAGTCATAGAACCTATAGTATTTCATAGTGACGCAATTTCTGTTTAATTCCTCATAGTGTGGGATCGACAGTTGCAGTAAAGAAGGAACAGTGCATCCGACATGAGATACCCGCCTCCCAATAGGAGATCCTGTCGTTGCCCTAGAAACACTCCTCGATTTAGAAAGAGAAGTCTTACAACCTATAGTATTTCATAGCGACGCAATTTCTGTGTTAATTCGTCATTGTGAGGGATCGACGGATGCAATAAAGAACGAATAGTGCATCCGACATGCGAAACTCGCCTCCCAATAGGAGATCTTGTCGTTGCCATAGAAACGCTCCTCGATTTGGAAAGAAAAGTCATAGAACCTATAGTATTTCATAGCGACGCAATTTCTGTGTTAATTCGTCTTTGTGAGGGATCGACGGATGCAATATAGAGGGAATAGTGCATCCAACATGAGATACTCGCCTCCCAATAGGAGATCCTGTCGTTGCCATTGAAACGCTCCTCGATTTAGAAAGAGAAGTCATAGAACCTATAGTATTTCATAGCGACGCAATTTCTGTGTTAATTCGTCATTGTGAGGGATCGACGGATGCAATAAAGAAGGAATAGTGCATCCGACATGAGATACTCGCCTCCCAATAGGAGATCCTGTCGTTGCCATAGAAACGCTCCTCGATTTAAAAGGAGAAGTCATAGAACCTATAGTATTTCATAGCGACGCAATTTCTGTGTTAATTCCTCATAGTGTGGGATCGACGGATGCAATAAAGAAGAAATAGTGCATCCGACATGAGATACCCGCCTCCCAATTGGAGATCCTGTCGTTGCCATAGGATCGTTCCTCGATTTAGAAAGAGAAGGCATAGAACCTATAGTATTTCATAGCGACGCAATTTCTGTGTTAATTCGTCATTGTGACCGATCGACGGATGCAATACAGAAGGAATAGTGCCTTCGACATGAGATACTCGCCTCCCAGAAGGAGATCCTGTCGTTGCCACAGAAACGCTCCTCAATTTAGAAAGAGAAGTCATAGGACCTATAGTATTTCATAGCGACGCAATTTCTGTGTTAATTCGTCATTGTGAGGGATAGACGGAAGCAATAAAGAAGGAATAGTGCATCCGACATGAGATACTCGCCTCCCAATAGGAAATCGTGTCGTTGCCATAAAAACGCTCCTCGATTTAGAAAGAGTAGTCATAGAACCTATAGTATTTCATAGCGACGCAATTTCTGTGTTAATTCGTCATAGTGTGGGATCGACGGATGCAATAAAGAAAGAATAGTGCATCCGACATGAGATACCCGCCTCCCAATAGGAGATTCGGTCGGTGCCATAGAGACGCTGCTCGATTTAGAAAGAGAAGCCATTGAACCTATAGTATTTCATAGCGACGCAATTTCTGTGTTAATTCGTCAAGGTCAGGGATCGACGGATGCAATAAAGAAGGAATAGTGCATCCGACATGAGATGCTCGCCTCCCAATAGGAGATCCTGTCGTTGCCATAGGATCGTTCCTCGATTTAGAAAGAGAAGGCATAGAACCTATAGTATTTCATAGCGACGCAATTTCTGTGTTAATTCGTCATTTTGAGGGATCGACGGATGCAATAAAGAAGGGTTAGTGCATCTGGCATGAGATACTCGCCTCCCAATAGGAGATCCAGTCGTTGCCCTAGAAACACTCCTCGATTTAGAAAGAGAAGTTATAGAACCTATAGTATTTCCTAGCGACGCAATTTCTGTGTTAATTCGTCATAGTGTGGGATCGACGGATGCAATAAAGAAGGAATAGTGCATCCGACATGAGATACTCGCCTCCCAATAGGAGATCCTGTCGTTGCCGTAGAAATTCACCTCGATTTAGAAAGAGAAGTCATAGAACCTATAGTATATCATTGCGACACAATTTCTGTGTTAATTCGTCATTGTGAAGGATCGACGGATGCAATAAAGAAGGAATAGTGCATCCAACATGAGATACCCGCCTCCCAATAGGAGATCCTGTCGTTGCCATAGGATCGTTTCTCGATTTAGAAAGAGTAGTCATAGAACCTATAGTATTTCATAGCGACGCAATTTCTGTGTTAATTCGTCATAGTGTGGGATCGACGGATGCAATAAAGAATGAATAGTGCATCCGACATGACATACTCGCCTCCCAATAGGAGATCCTGTCGTTGCCATAGAAACGCTCCTCGATTTAGAAAGAGAAATCATAGAACCTATAGTATCTCATAGTGACGCAATTTCTGTGTTAATTCGTCATAGTGAGGGATCGACGGGATGCAATAAAGAAGGAATAGTGCATCCGACATGAGATACTCGCCACCCAATAGGTGATCCTTTCGTTGCCATAGGATCGTTCCTCGATTCAGAAAGGGAAGCATAGAACCTATAGTATTTCATAGCGACACAATTTCTGTGTTAATTTGTCATTGTGAGGGATCGACGGATGCAATAAAGAAGGAATTGTGCATCCGACATGAGATACTCGCCTCCCAATAGGAGATCCTGTCGTTGCCATAGGATCGTTCCTCGATTTAGAAAGAGAGGGCATAGAACCTATAGTATTTCATAGCGACGCAATTTCTGTGTTAATTCGTCATTGTGAGGGATCGACGGATGCAATACAGATGGAATAGTGCATCCGACATGAGATACTCGCCTCCCAATAGCAGATCCTGTCGTTGCCATAGAAACGCTCCTCGATTTAGAAAGAGAAGTCATAGAACCTATAGTATTTCATAGTGACGCAATTTCTGTTTAATTCCTCATAGTGTGGGATCGACAGTTGCAGTAAAGAAGGAACAGTGCATCCGACATGAGATACCCGCCTCCCAATAGGAGATCCTGTCGTTGCCCTAGAAACACTCCTCGATTTAGAAAGAGAAGTCTTACAACCTATAGTATTTCATAGCGACGCAATTTCTGTGTTAATTCGTCATTGTGAGGGATCGACGGATGCAATAAAGAACGAATAGTGCATCCGACATGCGAAACTCGCCTCCCAATAGGAGATCTTGTCGTTGCCATAGAAACGCTCCTCGATTTGGAAAGAAAAGTCATAGAACCTATAGTATTTCATAGCGACGCAATTTCTGTGTTAATTCGTCATTGTGAGGGATCGACGGATGCAATAAAGAAGGAATAGTGCATCCGACATGAGATACTCGCCTCCCAATAGGAGATCCTGTCGTTGCCATAGAAACGCTCCTCGATTTAAAAAGAGAAGTCATAGAACCTATAGTATTTCATAGCGACGCAATTTCTGTGTTAATTCCTCATAGTGTGGGATCGACGGATGCAATAAAGAAGAAATAGTGCATCCGACATGAGATACCCGCCTCCCAATTGGAGATCCTGTCGTTGCCATAGGATCGTTCCTCGATTTAGAAAGAGAAGGCATAGAACCTATAGTATTTCATAGCGACGCAATTTCTGTGTTAATTCGTCATTGTGACCGATCGACGGATGCAATACAGAAGGAATAGTGCCTTCGACATGAGATACTCGCCTCCCAGAAGGAGATCCTGTCGTTGCCACAGAAACGCTCCTCAATTTAGAAAGAGAAGTCATAGGACCTATAGTATTTCATAGCGACGCAATTTCTGTGTTAATTCGTCATTGTGAGGGATCGACGGATGCAATAAAGAAGGAATAGTGCATCCGACATGAGATACTCGCCTCCCAATAGGAGATCCTGTCGTTACCATAGAAACGCCCCTCGATTTAGAAAGAGAAGTCATAGAACCTATAGTATTTCATAGCGACGCAATTTCAGTGTTAATTCGTAATTGTGAGGGATCGACGGATGCAGTATAGAAGGAATAGTGCATCCAACATGAGATACTCGCCTCCCAATAGGAGATCCTGTCGTTGCCATAGAAACGCTCCCCGATTTAGAAAGAGAAGTCATTGGACCTATGGTATTTCATACCGACGCAATTTCTGTGTTTATTCGTCATTGTGTGGGATCGACGGATGCAATAAAGAAGGAATAGTGCATCCGACATGAGATACTCGCCTGCCAGTAGGAGATCCTGTCGTTGCCATAAAAACGCTCCTCGATTTAGAAAGAGAAGTCAGAGAACCTATAGTAATTCATAGCGAAGCAATTTCTGTGTTAATTCGTCATTGTGAGGGATCGACGGATGCAATAAAGAAGGAATAGTGCATCCGACATGAGATATTCCCCTCCCAATAGGAGATCCTGTCGTTGCCATAGATACGCTCCTCGGTTTAGAAAGAGAAGTCATAGGACCTATGGTACTTCATAGCGACGCAATTTCTGTGTTAATTCGTCATTGTGTGGGATCGACGGATGCAATGAAGAAGGAATAGTGCATCCGACATGAGATACTCGCCTGCCAATAGGAGATCCTGTCGTTGCCATAAAAACGCTCCTCGATTTAGAAAGAGAAGTCACAGAACCTATAGTGATTCATAGCGAAGCAATTTCTGTGTTAATTCGTCATTGTGAGGGATCGACGGATGCAATAAAGAAGGAATAGTGCATCCGACATGAGATATTCGCCTCCCAATAGGAAATCCTGTCGTTGCCATAGAAACGCTCCTCGATTTAGAAAGAGAAGTCATAGGACCTATGGTACTTCATAGCGACGCAATTTCTGTGTTAATTCGTCATTGTGTGGGATCGACGGATGCAATAAAGAAGGAATAGTGCATCCGACATGAGATACTCGCCTCCCAATAGGAGATCCTGTCGTTGCCATAGAAACGCTCCTTCATTTAGAAAGAGAAGTCATAGAACATATAGTATCTCATAGCGACGCAATTTCTGTGTTAATTCGTCATTGTGAGGGATCGCCGGATGCAATACAGAAGGAATAGTGCATCCGACATGAGATACTCGCCTCCCAATAGGAGAACCTGTCGCTGCCATAGGAACGCTCCTCGATTTAGAAAGAGAAGTCATAGAACCTATAGTATTTCATAGCGACGCAATTTCTGTGTTAATTCGTCATTGTGTGGGATCGACGGATGGAATAAAGAAGGAATAGTGCATCCGACATGAGATACTCGCCTCCCAACAGGAGATCCTGTCGTTGCCATAAAAACGCTCCTCGATTAAGAAAGAGAAGTCAGAGAACCTATAGTAATTCATAGCGAAGCAATTTCTGTGTTAATTCGTCATTGTGAGGGATCGACGGATGCAATAAAGAAGGAATAGTGCATCCGACATGAGATATTCGCCTCCCAATAGGAGATCCTGTCGTTGCCATAGAAACGCTCCTCGATTTAGAAAGAGAAGTCATAGGACCTATGGTACTTCATAGCGACGCAATTTCTGTGTTAATTCGTCATTGTGTGGGATCGACGGATGCAATAAAGAAGGAATAGTGCATCCGACATGAGATACTCGCCTCCCAATAGGAGATCCTGTCGTTGCCATAGAAACGCTCCTTCATTTAGAAAGAGAAGTCATAGAACATATAGTATCTCATAGCGACGCAATTTCTGTGTTAATTCGTCATTGTGAGGGATCGCCGGATGCAATACAGAAGGAATAGTGCATCCGACATGAGATACTCGCCTCCCAATAGGAGAACCTGTCGCTGCCATAGGAACGCTCCTCGATTTAGAAAGAGAAGTCATAGAACCTATAGTATTTCATAGCGACGCAATTTCTGTGTTAATTCGTCATTGTGTGGGATCGACGGATGCAATAAAGAAGGAATAGTGCATCCGACATGAGATACTCGCCTCCCAATAGGAGATCCTGTCGTTGCCGTAGAAATTCACCTCGATTTAGAAAGAGAAGTCATAGAACCTATAGTATATCATTGCGACACAATTTCTGTGTTAATTCGTCATTGTGAAGGATCGACGGATGCAATAAAGAAGGAATAGTGCATCCAACATGAGATACCCGCCTCCCAATAGGAGATCCTGTCGTTGCCATAGGATCGTTTCTCGATTTAGAAAGAGAAGGCATAGAACCTATAGTATTTCATAGCGACGCAATTTCTGTGTTAATTCGTCATAGTGTGGGATCGACGGATGCAATAAAGAAGGAATAGTGCATCCGACATGGCATACTCGCCTCCCAATAGGAGATCCTGTCGTTGCCATAGAAACGCCCCTCGATTTAGAAAGAGAAATCATAGAACCTATAGTATCTCATAGTGACGCAATTTCTGTGTTAATTCGTCATAGTGAGGGATCGACGGGATGCAATAAAGAAGGAATAGTGCATCCGACATGAGATACTCGCCTCCCAATACGTGATCCTTTCGTTGCCATAGGATCGTTCCTCGATTCAGAAAGGGAAGCATAGAACCTATAGTATTTCATAGCGACACAATTTCTGTGTTAATTTGTCATTGTGAGGGATCGACGGATGCAATAAAGAAGGAATTGTGCATCCGACATGAGATACTCGCCTCCCAATAGGAGATCCTGTCGTTGCCATAGGATCGTTCCTCGATTTAGAAAGAGAGGGCATAGAACCTATAGTATTTCATAGCGACGCAATTTCTGTGTTAATTCGTCATTGTGAGGGATCGACGGATGCAATACAGATGGAATAGTGCATCCGACATGAGATACTCGCCTCCCAATAGCAGATACTGTCGTTGCCATAGAAACGCTCCTCGATTTAGAAAGAGAAGTCATAGAACCTATAGTATTTCAAAGTGACGCAATTTCTGTTTAATTCCTCATAGTGTGGGATCGACAGTTGCAGTAAAGAAGGAACAGTGCATCCGACATGAGATACCCGCCTCCCAATAGGAGATCCTGTCGTTGCCCTAGAAACACTCCTCGATTTAGAAAGAGAAGTCTTACAACCTATAGTATTTCATAGCGACGCAATTTCTGTGTTAATTCGTCATTGTGAGGGATCGACGGATGCAATAAAGAACGAATAGTGCATCCGACATGCGAAACTCGCCTCCCAATAGGAGATCTTGTCGTTGCCATAGAAACGCTCCTCGATTTGGAAAGAGAAATCATAGAACCTATAGTATCTCATAGTGACGCAATTTCTGTGTTAATTTGTCATTGTGAGGGATCGACGGATGCAATAAAGAAGGAATTGTCATCCGACATGAGATACTCGCCTCCCAATAGGAGATCCTGTCGTTGCCATAGGATCGTTCCTCGATTTAGAAAGAGAGGGCATAGAACCTATAGTATTTCATAGCGACGCAATTTCTGTGTTAATTCGTCTTTGTGAGGGATCGACGGATGCAATATAGAGGGAATAGTGCATCCGACATGAGATACTCGCCTCCCAATAGGAGATCCTGTCGTTGCCATAGAAACGCTCCTCGATTTAAAAAGAGAAGTCATAGAACCTATAGTATTTCATAGCGACGCAATTTCTGTGTTAATTCCTCATAGTGTGGGATCGACGGATGCAATAAAGAAGAAATAGTGCATCCGACATGAGATACCCGCCTCCCAATTGGAGATCCAGTCGTTGCCATAGGATCGTTCCTCGATTTAGAAAGAGAAGGCATAGAACCTATAGTATTTCATAGCGACGCAATTTCTGTGTTAATTCGTCATTTTGAGGGATCGACGGATGCAATAAAGAAGGAATAGTGCGTCCGACATGAGATACTCGCCTCCCAATAGGAGATCCTGTCGTTGCCATAGAAACGCTCCACAATTTAGAAAGAGAAGTCATAGAACCTATAGTATTTCATAGCGACGCAATTTCTGTGTTAATTCGTCATTGTGAGGAATCGACGAATGCAATAAAGAAGGAATAGTGCATCCGACATGAGATACTCGCCTCCCAATAGGAGATCCTGTCGTTGCCCTAGAAACACTCCTCGATTTAGAGAGAGAAGTTATAGAACCTATAGCATTTCATAGCGACGCAATTTCTGTGTTAATTCGTCATTGTGAGGGATCGACGGATGCAATAAACAAGGAATAGTGCATCCGACATGAGATACTCGCCTCCCAATAGTTGAACCTGTCGTTGCCATAGATACGCTCGTCGATTTGGAAAGAAAAGTCATAGAACCTATAGTATTTCATAGCGTCGCAATTTCTGTGTTAATTCGCCATTGTGAGGAATCGACGGATGGAATAAAGAAGGAATAGTGCATCGCACATGGGATACTCGCCTCCCAATAGGAGATAATGTCGTTGCCATAGGATCGTTCCTCGATTTAGAAAGAGAAGGCATAGAACCTATAGTATTTCATAGCGACGCAATTTCTGTGTTAATTCGTCATTGTGACGGATCGACGGGTGCAATACAGAAGGAATAGTGCCTTCGACATGAGATACTCGCCTCCCAGAAGGAGATCCTGTCGTTGCCACAGAAACGCTCCTCAATTTAGAAAGAGAAGTCATAGGACCTATAGTATTTCATAGCGACGCAATTTCTGTGTTAATTCGTCATTGTGAGGGATCGACGGATGCAATAAAGAAGGAATAGTGCATCCGACATGAGATACTCGCCTCCCAATAGGAGATCCTGTCGTTACCATAGAAATGCCCCTCGATTTAGAAAGAGAAGTCATAGAACCTATAGTATTTCATAGCGACGCAATTTCTGTGTTAATTCGTCATTGTGTGGGATCGACGGATGGAATAAAGAAGGAATAGTGCATCCGACATGAGATACTCGCCTCCCAACAGGAGATCCTGTCGTTGCCATAAAAACGCTCCTCGATTTAGAAAGAGAAGTCAGAGAACCTATAGTAATTCATAGCGACGCAATTTCTGTGTTAATTCGTCATTGTGTGGGATCGACGGATGCAATAAAGAAGGAATAGTGCATCCGACATGAGATACTCGCCTCCCAATAGGAGATCCTGTCGTTGCCATAGAAACGCTCCTTCATTTAGAAAGAGAAGTCATAGAAAATATAGTATCTCATAGCGACACAATTTCTGTGTTAATTCGTCATTGTGAGGGATCGCCGGATGCAATACAGAAGGAATAGTGCATCCGACATGAGATACTCGCCTCCCAATAGGAGAACCTGTCGCTGCCATAGGAACGCTCCTCGATTTAGAAAGAGAAGTCATAGAACCTATAGTATTTCATAGCGACGCAATTTCTGTGTTAATTCGTCATTGTGTGGGATCGACGGATGGAATAAAGAAGGAATAGTGCATCCGACATGAGATACTCGCCTCCCAACAGGAGATCCTGTCGTTGCCATAGAAACGCTCCTCGATTTAGAAAGAGAAGTTATAGAACCTATAGTATTTCATAGCAACACAATTTCTGTGTTATTTCGTCATTGTGAGGGATAGACGGAAGCAATAAAGAAGGAATAGTGCATCCGACATGAGATACTCGTCTCCCAATAGGAAATCCTGTCGTTGCCATAGAAACGCTCCTCCATTTAGAAAGAGTAGTCATAGAACCTATAGTATTTCATAGCGACGCAATTTCTGTGTTAATTCGTCATAGTGTGGGATCGACGGATGCAATAAAGAAAGAATAGTGCATCCGACATGAGATACCCGCCTCCCAATAGGAGATTCGGTCGTTGCCATAGAAACGCTCCTCGATTTAGAAAGAGAAGCCATAGAACCTATAGTATTTCATAGCGACGCAATTTCTGTGTTAATTCGTCAAGGTCAGGGATCGACGGATGCAATAAAGAAGGAATAGTGCATCCGACATGAGATGCTCGCCTCCCAATAGGAGATCCTGTCGTTTCCATAGGATCGTTCCTCGATTTCGAAAGAGAAGGCATAGAACCTATAGTATTTCATAGCGACGCAATTTCTGTGTTAATTCGACATTTTGAGGGATCGACGGATGCAATAAAGAAGGGTTAGTGCATCCGACATGACATACTCGCCTCCCAATAGGAGATCCTGTCGTTGCCATAGAAACGCTCCTCGATTTAGAAAGAGAAATCATAGAACCTATAGTATCTCATAGTGACGCAATTTCTGTGTTAATTCGTCATAGTGAGGGATCGACGGGATGCAATAAAGAAGGAATAGTGCATCCGACATGAGATACTCGTCTCCCAATACGTGATCCTTTCGTTGCCATAGGATCGTACCTCGATTCAGAAAGGGAAGCATAGAACCTATAGTATTTCATAGCGACACAATTTCTGTGTTAATTTTTCATTGTGAGGGATCGACGGATGCAATAAAGAAGGAATTGTGCATCCGACATGAGATACTCGCCTCCCAATAGGAGATCCTGTCGTTGCCATAGGATCGTTCCTCGATTTAGAAAGAGAGGGCATAGAACCTATAGTATTTCATAGCGACGCAATTTCTGTGTTAATTCGTCATTGTGAGGGATCGACGGATGCAATACAGATGGAATATTGCATCCGACATGAGATACTCGCCTCCCAATAGCAGATACTGTCGTTGCCATAGAAACGCTCCTCGATTTAGAAAGAGAAGTCATAGAACCTATAGTATTTCATAGTGACGCAATTTCTGTTTAATTCCTCATAGTGTGGGATCGACAGTTGCAGTAAAGAAGGAACAGTGCATCCGACATGAGATACCCGCCTCCCAATAGGAGATCCTGTCGTTGCCCTTGAAACACTCCTCGATTTAGAAAGAGAAGTCTTACAACCTATAGTATTTCATAGCGACGCAATTTCTGTGTTAATTCGTCATTGTGAGGGATCGACGGATGCAATAAAGAACGAATAGTGCATCCGACATGCGAAACTCGCCTCCCAATAGGAGATCTTGTCGTTGCCATAGAAACGCTCCTCGATTTGGAAAGAAAAGTCATAGAACCTATAGTATTTCATAGCGACGCAATTTCTGTGTTAATTCGTCTTTGTGAGGGATCGACGGATGCAATATAGAGGGAATAGTGCATCCAACATGAGATACTCGCCTCCCAATAGGAGATCCTGTCGTTGCCATTGAAACGCTCCTCGATTTAGAAAGAGAAGTCATAGAACCTATAGTATTTCATAGCGACGCAATTTCTGTGTTAATTCGTCATTGTGAGGGATCGACGGATGCAATAAAGAAGGAATAGTGCATCCGACATGAGATACTCGCCTCCCAATAGGAGATCCTGTCGTTGCCATAGAAACGCTCCTCGATTTAAAAAGAGAAGTCATAGAACCTATAGTATTTCATAGCGACGCAATTTCTGTGTTAATTCCTCATAGTGTGGGATCGACGGATGCAATAAAGAAGAAATAGTGCATCCGACATGAGATACCCGCCTCCCAATTGGAGATCCTGTCGTTGCCATAGGATCGTTCCTCGATTTAGAAAGAGAAGGCATAGAACCTATAGTATTTCATAGCGACGCAATTTCTGTGTTAATTCGTCATTTTGAGGGATCGACGGATGCAATAAAGAAGGAATAGTGCGTCCGACATGAGATACTCGCCTCCCAATAGGAGATCCTGTCGTTGCCATAGATACGCTCGTCGATTTGGAAAGAAAAGTCATAGAACCTATAGTATTTCATAGCGTCGCAATTTCTGTGTTAATTCGCCATTGTGAGGAATCGACGGATGGAATAAAGAAGGAATAGTGCATCGCACATGAGATACTCGCCTCCCAATAGGAGATAATGTCGTTGCCATAGGATCGTTCCTCGATTTAGAAAGAGAAGGCATAGAACCTATAGTATTTCATAGCGACGCAATTTCTGTGTTAATTCGTCATTGTGACGGATCGACGGGTGCAATACAGAAGGAATAGTGCCTTCGACATGAGATACTCGCCTCCCAGAAGGAGATCCTGTCGTTGCCACAGAAACGCTCCTCAATTTAGAAAGAGAAGTCATAGGACCTATAGTATTTCATAGCGACGCAATTTCTGTGTTAATTCGTCATTGTGAGGGATCGACGGATGCAATATAGAAGGAATAGTGCATCCAACATGAGATACTCGCCTCCCAATAGGAGATCCTGTCGTTGCCATAGAAACGCTCCCCGATTTAGAAAGAGAAGTCATTGGACCTATGGTATTTCATACCGACGCAATTTCTGTGTTTATTCGTCATTGTGTGGGATCGACGGATGCAATAAAGAAGGAATAGTGCATCCGACATGAGATACTCGCCTGCCAGTAGGAGATCCTTTCGTTGCCATAAAAACGCTCCTCGATTTAGAAAGAGAAGTCAGAGAACCTATAGTAATTCATAGCGAAGCAATTTCTGTGTTAATTCGTCATTGTGAGGGATCGACGGATGCAATAAAGAAGGAATAGTGCATCCGAGATGAGATATTCGCCTCCCAATAGGAGATCTTGTCGTTGCCATAGAAACGCTCCTCGATTTAGAAAGAGAAGTCATAGGACCTATGGTACTTCATAGCGACGCAATTTCTGTGTTAATTCGTCATTGTGTGGGATCGACGGATGCAATAAAGAAGGAATAGTGCATCCGACATGAGATACTCGCCTGCCAATAGGAGATCCTGTCGTTGCCATAAAAACGCTCCTCGATTTAGAAAGAGAAGTCAGGGAACCTATAGTAATTCATAGCGAAGCAATTTCTGTGTTAATTCGTCATTGTGAGGGATCGACGGATGCAATAAAGAAGGAATAGTGCATCCGACATGAGATATTCGCCTCCCAATAGGAGATCCTGTCGTTGCCATAGAAACGCTCCTCGATTTAGAAAGAGAAGTCATAGGACCTATGGTACTTCATAGCGACGCAATTTCTGTGTTAATTCGTCATTGTGTGGGATCGACGGATGCAATAAAGAAGGAATAGTGCATCCGACATGAGATACTCGCCTCCCAATAGGATATCCTGTCGTTGCCATAGAAACGCTCCTTCATTTAGAAAGAGAAGTCATAGAACATATAGTATCTCATAGCGACGCAATTTCTGTGTTAATTCGTCATTGTGAGGGATCGCCGGATGCAATACAGAAGGAATAGTGCATCCGACATGAGATACTCGCCTCCCAATAGGAGAACCTGTCGCTGCCATAGGAACGCTCCTCGATTTAGAAAGAGAAGTCATAGAACCTATAGTATTTCATAGCGACGCAATTTCTGTGTTAATTCGTCATTGTGTGGGATCGACGGATGGAATAAAGAAGGAATAGTGCATCCGACATGAGATACTCGCCTCCCAATAGGAGATCCTGTCGTTGCCATAGAAACGCTCCTCGATTTAGAAAGAGAAGTTATAGAACCTATAGTATTTCATAGCAACACAATTTCTGTGTTATTTCGTCATTGTGAGGGATAGACGGAAGCAATAAAGAAGGAATAGTGCATCCGACATGAGATACTCGCCTCCCAATAGGAAATCCTGTCGTTGCCATAGAAACGCTCCTCGATTTAGAAAGAGTAGTCATAGAACCTATTATATTTCATAGCGACGCAATTTCTGTGTTAATTCGTCATAGTGTGGGATCGACGGATGCAATAAAGAAGGAATAGCGCATCCGACATGAGATACCCGCCTCCCAACAGGAGATTCGGTCGTTGCCATAGAAACGCTCCTCGATTTAGAAAGAGAAGCCATAGAACCTATAGTATTTCATAGCGACGCAATTTCTGTGTTAATTCGTCAAGGTCAGGGATCGACGGATGCAATAAAGAAGGAATAGTGCATCCGACATGAGATGCTCGCCTCCCAATAGGAGATCCTGTCGTTGCCATAGGATCGTTCCTCGAATTAGAAAGAGAAGGCATAGAACCTATAGTATTTCATAGCGACGCAATTTCTGTGTTAATTCGTCATTTTGAGGGATCGACGGATGCAATAAAGGAGGGTTAGTGCATCTGGCATGAGATACTCGCCTCCCAATAGGAGATCCTGTCGTTGCCATAGAAACGCTCCTCGATTTAGAAAGAGAAGTTATAGAACCTATAGTATTTCATAGCAACACAATTTCTGTGTTATTTCGTCATTGTGAGGGATAGACGGAAGCAATAAAGAAGGAATAGTGCATCCGACATGAGATACTCGCCTCCCAATAGGAAATCCTGTCGTTGCCATAGAAACGCTCCTCGATTTAGAAAGAGTAGTCATAGAACCTATAGTATTTCATAGCGACGCAATTTCTGTGTTAATTCGTCATAGTGTGGGATCGACGGATGCAATAAAGAAGGAATAGTGCATCCGACATGAGATACCCGCCTCCCAATAGGAGATCCTGTCGTTGCCATAGGATATTTCCTCGATTTAGAAAGAGAAGGCATAGAACCTATAGTATTTCATAGCGACGCAATTTCTGTGTTAATTCGTCATTGTGTGGGATCGACGGATGCAATAAAGAAGGAATAGTGCATCCGACATGAGATACTCGCCTTCTTATAGGAGATCCTGTCGTTGCCATAGAAACGCTCCTCGATTTAGAAAGAGAAGTCATAGGACCTATAGTATTTCATAGCGACGCAATTTCTGTGTTAATTCGTCATTGTGAGGTATCGACGGATGCAGGAAAGAAGGAATAGTGCATCCGACATGAGATATTTGCCTCCCAATAGCAGATCCTGTCGTTGCCATAGAAACGCTCCACGATTTAGAAAGAGAAGGCATAGAACCTATAGTATTTCATAGGGACGCAATTTCTGTGTTAATTCGTCATTGTGAGGGATCGACGGATGGAATAAAGAAGGAATAGTGCATCCGACATGAGATACTCGCCTCCCAATAGGAGATCCTGTCGTTGCCATAGAAACACACCTCGATTTAGAATGAGAAGTCATAGAACCTGTAGTATTTCATAGCGACGAAATATCTGTGTTAATTCGTCATTGTGAGGGATTGACGGATGCAATAAAGAAGGAGTAGTGCATCCGACATGAGATAGTCGCTTTCCAATAGGAGATCCTTTCGTTGCCATAGAAACGCTCCTCGATTTAGAAAGAGAAGTCATAGAACCTATAGTATTTCATAGCGACATAATTTCTGTGTTAATTCGTCATTGTGAGGGATCGATGGATGCAATAAAGAACGAATAGTGCATCCGACATGAGGTACTCGCCTCCCAATAGGAGATCTTGTCGTTGCCATAGAAACGCTCCTCGATTTGGATAGAGAAGTCATAGAACCTATAGTATTTCATAGCGACGCAATTTCTGTGTTAATTCGTCATTGTGAGAGATCAACGGATGCAATAAAGAAGGAATAGTGCATCCGACATGAGATACTCGCCTCCAAATAGGAGATCCTTTCGATGCCATAGAAACGCTCCTTCATTTAGAAAGAGAAGTCATAGAAGATATACTACCTCATAGCGACGCATTTTCTGTGTTAATTCGTCATTGTGAGGGATCGCCGGATGCAATACAGAAGGAATAGTGCATCCGACATGAGATACTCGCCTCCCAATAGGAGAACCTGTCGTTGCAATAGGAACGTTCTTCGATTTAGAAAGAGAAGTCATAGAACGTATAGTATTTCATAGCGACGCAATTTCTGTCTTAATTCGTCATTGTGTGCGATCGACGGATGGAATAAAGAAGGAATAGTGCATCCGACATGAGATACTCGCCTCCCAATAGGAGATCCTGTCGCTGCAATAGAAACGCTCCTCGATTTAGAAAGAGAAGTTATAGAACCTATAGTATTTCATAGCGACACAATTTCTGTGTTAATTCGTCATTTTGTGGGATCGACGGATGCAATAAAGAAGGAATAGTGCATCCGACATGAGATACCCGCCTAACAATAGGAGATCCTGTCGTTGCCATAGAAACGCTCCTCGATTTAGAAAGAGAAGTTATAGAACCTATAGTATTGCATAGCGATAAAATTACTGTGTTAATTCGTCATTGTGAGGGATCGATGGATGCAATAAAGAAGGAATAGTGCATCCGACATGAGATACTCGCCTCCCAATAGGAGATCCAGTCGTTGCCATAGGATCTTTCCTCGATTTAGAAAGAGTAGGCATAGAACCTATAGCATTTCATAGCGACGCAATTTCTGTGTTAATTCGTCATTGTGAGGGATCGACGGATGCAATACAGAAGGAATAGTGCATCCGACATGAGATACTCGCCTCCCAATAGGAGATCCTGTCGTTGCCATAGAAACGCTCCTCGATTTAGAAAGAGAAGTCATAGAACCTATAGTATTTCATAGCGACGCAATTTCTGTGTTAATTCGTCATAGTGTGGTATCGACGGACGCAATAAAGAAGGAATAGTGCATCCGACATGAGATACTCGCCTCCCAATAGGAGATCCTGTCGTTGCTGTAGAAACGCACCTCGATTAAGAAAGAGAAGTCATAGAAACTATAGTATTTCATAGCGACGCAATTTCTGTGTTAATTCGTCATTGTGTGGGATCGACGGATGCAATAAAGAAGGAATAGTGCATCCGACATGAGATACCCGCCTCCCAATAGGACATCCTGTCGTTGCCGTAGGATCGTTTCTCGATTTAGAAAGTGAAGGCATTGAACCTATAGTATTACATAACGACGCAATTTCTGTGTTAATTCGTCATTGTGAGGGATCGACGGATGCAATAAACAAGGAATAGTGCATCCAACATGAGATACCCGCCTCCCAATAGGAGATCCTGTCGTTGACATAGAAACGCTCCTCGATTTAGAAAGAGAAATCATAGAACCTATAGTATCTCATAGTGAAGCAATTTCTGTGTTAATTCGTCATTGTGAGGGATCGACAGATGCAATATAGAAGGAATAGTGCATCCGACATGAAATACTCGCCTCCCAATAGGAGATCCTTTCGTTGCCATAGGATCGTTCCTCGATTTTGAAAGAGAAGGCATAGAACCTATAGTATTTCATAGCGACGCAATTTCTGTGTTAATTCGTCATTGTGAGGGATCGACGGATGCAATACAGATGGAATAGTGCATCCGACATGAGATACTCGCCTCCCAATAGCAGATACTGTCGTTGCCATAGAAACGCTCTCGATTTAGAAAGAGAAGTCATAGAACCTATAGTATTTCATAGTGACGCAATTTCTGTTTAATTCCTCATAGTGTGGGATCGACAGTTGCAGTAAAGAAGGAACAGTGCATCCGACATGAGATACCCGCCTCCCAATAGGAGATCCTGTCGTTGCCCTAGAAACACTCCTCGATTTAGAAAGAGAAGTCTTACAACCTATAGTATTTCATAGCGACGCAATTTCTGTGTTAATTCGTCATTGTGAGTTATCGACGGATGCAATAAAGAACGAATAGTGCATCCGACATGCGAAACTCGCCTCCCAATAGGAGATCTTGTCGTTGCCATAGAAACGCTCCTCGATTTGGAAAGAAAAGTCATAGAACCTATAGTATTTCATAGCGACGCAATTTCTGTGTTAATTCGTCTTTGTGAGGGATCGACGGATGCAATATAGAGGGATTAGTGCATCCAACATGAGATACTCGCCTCCCAATAGGAGATCCTGTCGTTGCCATTGAAACGCTCCTCGATTTAGAAAGAGAAGTCATAGAACCTATAGTATTTCATAGCGACGCAATTTCTGTGTTAATTCGTCATTGTGAGGGATCGACGGATGCAATAAAGAAGGAATAGTGCATCCGACATGAGATACTCGCCTCCCAATAGGAGATCCTGTCGTTGCCATAGAAACGCTCCTCGATTTAAAAAGAGAAGTCATAGAACCTATAGTATTTCATAGCGACGCAATTTCTGTGTTAATTCCTCATAGTGTGGGATCGACGGATGCAATAAAGAAGAAATAGTGCATCCGACATGAGATACCCGCCTCCCAATTGGAGATCCTGTCGTTGCCATAGGATCGTTCCTCGATTTAGAAAGAGAAGGCATAGAACCTATAGTATTTCATAGCGACGCAATTTCTGTGTTAATTCGTCATTTTGAGGGATCGACGGATGCAATAAAGAAGGAATAGTGCGTCCGACATGAGATACTCGCCTCCCAATAGGAGATCCTGTCGTTGCCATAGAAACGCTCCTCAATTTAGAAAGAGAAGTCATAGAACCTATAGTATTTCATAGCGACGCAATTTCTGTGTTAATTCGTCATTGTGAGGGATCGACGAATGCAATAAAGAAGGAATAGTGCATCCGACATGAGATACTCGCCTCCCAATAGGAGATCCTGTCGTTGCCCTAGAAACACTCCTCGATTTAGAGAGAGAAGTTATAGAACCTATAGCATTTCATAGCGACGCAATTTCTGTGTTAATTCGTCATTGTGAGGGATCGACGGATGCAATAAACAAGGAATAGTGCATCCGACATGAGATACTCGCCTCCCAATAGTTGAACCTGTCGTTGCCATAGATACGCTCGTCGATTTGGAAAGAAAAGTCATAGAACCTATAGTATTTCATAGCGTCGCAATTTCTGTGTTAATTCGCCATTGTGAGGAATCGACGGATGGAATAAAGAAGGAATAGTGCATCGCACATGAGATACTCGCCTCCCAATAGGAGATAATGTCTTTGCCATAGGATCGTTCCTCGATTTAGAAAGAGAAGGCATAGAACCTATAGTATTTCATAGCGACGCAATTTCTGTGTTAATTCGTCATTGTGACGGATCGACGGGTGCAATACAGAAGGAATAGTGCCTTCGACATGAGATACTCGCTCCCAGAAGGAGATCCTGTCGTTGCCACAGAAACGCTCCTCAATTTAGAAAGAGAAGTCATAGGACCTATAGTATTTCATAGCGACGCAATTTCTGTGTTAATTCGTCATTGTGAGGGATCGACGGATGCAATAAAGAAGGAATAGTGCATCCGACATGAGATACTCGCCTCCCAATAGGAGATCCTGTCGTTACCATAGAAATGCCCCTCGATTTAGAAAGAGAAGTCATAGAACCGATAGTATTTCATAGCGACGCAATTTCAGTGTTAATTCGTAATTGTGAGGGATCGACGGATGCAATATAGAAGGAATAGTGCATCCAACATGAGATACTCGCCTCCCAATAGGAGATCCTGTCGTTGCCATAGAAACGCTCCCCGATTTAGAAAGAGAAGTCATTGGACCTATGGTATTTCATACCGACGCAATTTCTGTGTTTATTCGTCATTGTGTGGGATCGACGGATGCAATAAAGAAGGAATAGTGCATCCGACATGAGATACTCGCCTGCCAGTAGGAGATTCTGTCGTTGCCATAAAAACGCTCCTCGATTTAGAAAGAGAAGTCAGAGAACCTATAGTAATTCATAGCGAAGCAATTTCTGTGTTAATTCGTCATTGTGAGGGATCGACGGATGCAATAAAGAAGGAATAGTGCATCCGACATGAGATTTTCGCCTCCCAATAGGAGATCCTGTCGTTGCCATAGAAACGCTCCTCGATTTAGAAAGAGAAGTCATAGGACCTATGGTACTTCATAGCGACGCAATTTCTGTGTTAATTCGTCATTGTGTGGGATCGACGGATGCAATAAAGAAGGAATAGTGCATCCGACATGAGATACTCGCCTGCCAATAGGAGATCCTGTCGTTGCCATAAAAACGCTCCTCGATTTAGAAAGAGAAGTCAGAGAACCTATAGTAATTCATAGCGAAGCAACTTCTGTGTTAATTCGTCATTGTGAGGGATCGACGGATGCAATAAAGAAGGAATAGTGCATCCGACATGAGATATTCGCCTCCCAATAGGAGATCCTGTCGTTGCCATAGAAACGCTCCTCGATTTAGAAAGAGAAGTCATAGGACCTATGGTACTTCATAGCGACGCAATTTCTGTGTTAATTCGTCATTGTGTGGGATCGACGGATGCAATAAAGAAGGAATAGTGCATCCGACATGAGATACTCGCCTCCCAATAGGAGATCATGTCGTTGCCATAGAAACGCTCCTTCATTTAGAAAGAGAAGTCATAGAACATATAGTATCTCATAGCGACGCAATTTCTGTGTTAATTCGTCATTGTGAGGGATCGCCGGATGCAATACAGAAGGAATAGTGCATCCGACATGAGATACTCGCCTCCCAATAGGAGAACCTGTCGCTGCCATAGGAACGCTCCTCGATTTAGAAAGAGAAGTCATAGAACCTATAGTATTTCATAGCGACGCAATTTCTGTGTTAATTCGTCATTGTGTGGGATCGACGGATGGAATAAAGAAGGAATAGTGCATCCGACATGAGATACTCGCCTCCCAATAGGAGATCGTGTCGTTGCCATAGAAACGCTCCTCGATTTAGAAAGAGAAGTTATAGAACCTATAGTATTTCATAGCAACACAATTTCTGTGTTATTTCGTCATTGTGAGGGATAGACGGAAGCAATAAAGAAGGAATAGTGCATCCGACATGAGATACTCGCCACCCAATAGGAAATCCTGTCGTTGCCATAGAAACGCTCCTCGATTTAGAAAGAGTAGTCATAGAACCTATAGTATTTCATAGCGACGCAATTTCTGTGTTAATTCGTCATAGTGTGGGATCGACGGATGCAATAAAGAAGGAATAGTGCATCCGACATGAGATACCCGCCTCCCAATAGGAGATTCGGTCGTTGCCATAGAAACGCTCCTCGATTTAGAAAGAGAAGCCATAGAACCTATAGTATTTCATAGCGACGCAATTTCTGTGTTAATTCGTCAAGGTCAGGGATCGACGGATGCAATAAAGAAGGAATAGTGCATCCGACATGAGATGCTCGCCTCCCAATAGGAGATCCTGTCGTTGCCATAGGATCGTTCCTCGATTTAGAAAGAGAAGGCATAGAACCTATAGTATTTCATAGCGACGCAATTTCTGTGTTAATTCGTCATTTTGAGGGATCGACGGATGCAATAAAGAAGGGTTAGTGCATCTGGCATGAGATACTCGCCTCCCAATAGGAGATCCTGTCGTTGCCATAGAAACGCTCCTCGATTTAGAAAGAGAAGTTATAGAACCTATAGTATTTCATAGCAACACAATTTCTGTGTTATTTCGTCATTGTGAGGGATAGACGGAAGCAATAAAGAAGGAATAGTGCATCCGACATGAGATACTCGCCTCCCAATAGGAAATCCTGTCGTTGCCATAGAAACGCTCCGCGATTTAGAAAGAGTAGTCATAGAACCTATAGTATTTCATAGCGACGCAATTTCTGTGTTAATTCGTCATAGTGTGGGATCGACGGATGCAATAAAGAAGGAATAGTGCATCCGACATGAGATACTCGCCTCCCAATAGGAGATCCAGTCGTTGCCATAGAAACACACCTCGATTTAGAATGAGAAGTCATAGAACCTGTAGTATTTCATAGCGACGAAATTTCTGTGTTAATTCGTCATTGTGAGGGATCGACGGATGCAATAAAGAAGGAGTAGTGTATCCGACATGAGATAGTCGCCTTCCAATAGGAGATCCTTTCGTTGCCATAGAAACGCTCCTCGATTTAGAAAGAGCAGTCATAGAACCTATAGTATTTCATAGCGACGCAATTTCTGTGTTAATTCGTCATTGTGAGGGATCGATGGATGCAATAAAGAACGAATAGTGCATCCGACATGAGGTACTCGCCTCCCAATAGGAGATCTTGTCGTTGCCATAGAAACGCTCCTCGATTTGGATAGAGAAGTCATAGAACCTATAGTATTTCATAGCGACGCAATTTCTGTGTTAATTCGTCATTGTGAGAGATCAACGGATGCAATAAAGAAGGAATAGTGCATCCGACATGAGATACTCTCCTCCCAATAGGAGATCCTGTCGCTGCAATAGAAACGCTCCTCGATTTAGAAAGAGAAGTTATAGAACCTATAGTATTTCATAGCGACACAATTTCTGTGTTAATTCGTCATTTTGAGGGATCGACGGATGCAATAAAGAAGGAATAGTGCATCCGACATGAGATACCCGCCTAACAATAGGAGATCCTGTCGTTGCCATAGAAACGCTCCTCGATTTAGAAAGAGAAGTTATAGAACCTATAGTATTGCATAGCGACAAAATTACTGTGTTAATTCGTCATTGTGAGGGATCGATGGGTGCAATAAAGAAGGAATAGTGCATCCGACATGAGATACTCGCCTCCCAATAGGAGATCCAGTCGTTGCCATAGGATCTTTCCTCGATTTAGAAAGAGAAGGCATAGAACCTATAGCATTTCATAGCGACGCAATTTCTGTGTTAATTCGTCATTGTGAGGGATCGACGGATGCAATACAGAAGGAATAGTGCATCCGACATGAGATACTCGCCTCCCAATAGGAGATCCTGTCGTTGCCATAGAAACGCTCCTCGATTTAGAAAGAGAAGTCATAGAACCTATAGTATTTCATAGCGACGCAATTTCTGTGTTAATTCGTCATAGTGTGGTATCGACGGACGCAATAAAGAAGGAATAGTGCATCCGACATCAGATACTCGCCTCCCAATAGGAGATCCTGTCGTTGCTGTAGAAACGCACCTCGATTAAGAAAGAGAAGTCATAGAAACTATAGTATTTCATAGCGACGCAATTTCTGTGTTAATTCGTCATTGTGTGGGATCGACGGATGCAATAAAGAAGGAATAGTGCATCCAACATGAGATACCCGCCTCCCAATAGGACATCCTGTCGTTGCCGTAGGATCGTTTCTCGATTTAGAAAGTGAAGGCATTGAACCTATAGTATTACATAGCGACGCAATTTCTGTGTTAATTCGTCATTGTGAGGGATCGACGGATGCAATAAACAAGGAATAGTGCATCCAACATGAGATACCCGCCTCCCAATAGGAGATCCTGTCGTTGCCATAGAAACGCTCCTCGATTTAGAAAGAGAAACCATAGAACCTATAGTATCTCATAGTGACGCAATTTCTGTGTTAATTCGTCATTGTGAGGGATCGACAGATGCAATATAGAAGGAATAGTGCATCCGACATGAAATACTCGCCTCCCAATAGGAGATCCTTTCGTTGCCATAGGATCGTTCCTCGATTTTGAAAGAGAAGGCATAGAACCTATAGTATTTCATAGCGACGCAATTTCTGTGTTAATTCGTCATTGTGAGGGATCGACGGATGCAATAAACAAGGAATAGTGCATCCAACATGAGATACCCGCCTCCCAATAGGAGATCCTGTCGTTGCCATAGGATCGTTTCTCGATTTAGAAAGAGAAGGCATAGAACCTATAGTATTTCATAGCGACGCAATTTCTGTGTTAATTCGTCATTGTGATGGATCGACGGATGCAATAAAGAAGGTATAGTGCATCCGACATGAGATACTCGCCTCCCAATAGGAGATCCTGTCGTGCCATAGAAACGCTCCTTGATTTAGAAAGAATAGTCATAGAACCTATAGTATTTCATAGCGACGCAATTTCTGTGTTAATTCGTCATTGTGAGGGATCGACGGATGCAATATAGAGGGAATAGTGCATCCGACATGAGATACTCGCCTCCCAATAGGAGATCCTGTCGTTGCCATAGAAACGCTCCTCGATTAAGAAAGAGAAGTCATAGAACCTAAAGTATTTCATAGCGACGCAATTTCTGTGTTAATTCGCCATTTTGAGGGATCAACGGATGCAATAAAGAAGGAATAGTGCATCCGACATGAGATACTCGCCTCCCAATAGGAGATCCTGTCGATGTAATAGAAACGCTCCTTCATTTAGAAAGAGAAGTCATAGAACATATACTATCTCATAGCGACGCAATTTCTGTGTTAATTCGTCATTGTGAGGGATCGCCGGAAGCAATACAGAAGGAATAGTGAATCCGACATGAGATACTTCTCTCCCTATAGGAGAACCTGTCGTTGCCATAGGAACGTTCTTCGATTTAGAAAGAGAATTCATAGAACCTATAGTATTTCATAGCGACCCAATTTCTGTCTTAATTCGTCATTGTGTGGGATCGACGGATGGAATAAAGAAGGAATAGTGCATCCGACATTAGATACTCGCCTCCCAATAGGAAATCCTGTCGTTGCCATAGAAACGCTCCTCGATTTAGAAAGAGAAGTTATAGAACCAATAGTATTTCATAGCGACACAATTTCTGTGTTAATTCGTCATTGTGAGGGATCGACGGTTGCAATAAAGAAGGAACAGTGCATCCGACATGAGATACTCGCCTCCCAATAGGAGATCCTGTCGTTGCCATAGAGACGCTCCTCGATTTAGAAAGAGAAGTCATAGAGCCTATAGTATTTCATAGCGACGCAATTTCTGTGTTAATTCGTCATAGTGTGGGATCGACGGATGCAATAAAGAAGGAATAGTGCATCCGACATGAGATACACGCCTCCCAATAGGAGATCCTGTCGTTGCCATAGAAACGCTAATCGATTTAGAAAGAGAAGCCATAGAAACTATAGTATTTCATAGCGACGCAATTTCTGTGTCAATTCGTCATTGTCAGGGATCGACGGATGCAATAAAGAAGGAATAGTGCATCCGACATGAGATACTCGCCTCCCAATAGGAGATCCTGTCGTTTCCATAGGATCGTTCCTCGATTTAGAAAGAGAAGGCATAGAACCTATAGTATTTCATAGCGACGCAATTTCTGTGTTAATTCGTCATTTTGAGGGATCGACGGATGCAATAAAAAAGGAATAGTGCATCCGACATGAGATACTCGCCTCCCAATAGGAGATCCTGTCGTTGCCCTAGAAACACTCCTCGATTTAGAAAGAGAAGTTATAGAACCTATAGTATTTCATAGAGACGCAATTTCTGTGTTAATTCGTCATTGTGAGGGATCGACGGATGCAATAACGAACGAATAGTGCATCCGACATGAGATACTCGCCTCCCAATTGGAGATCCTGTCGTTGCCATAGAAACGCTCCTCGATTTGGAAAGAAAAGTCATAGAACCTATATTATTTCATAGCGACGCAATTTCTGTGTTAAGTCGTCATTGTGTGGGATCGACGGATGCAATAAAGAAGGAATAGAGCATCCGACATGAGATACTCGCCTCCCAATAGGACATCCTGTCGTTGCCATAGAAACGCTCCTCGATTTAGAAAGAGAAGTTATAGAACCTATAGTATTTCATAGCGACAAAATTTCTGTGTTAATTCGTCATTGTGAGTGATCGATGGATGCAATAAAGAAGGAATAGTGCATCCGTCATGAGATACTCGCCTCCCAATAGGAGTTCCAATCGTTGCCATAGCATCTTTCCTCGATTTAGAAAGAGAAGGCATAGAACCTATAGTATTTCATAGCGACGCAATTTCTGTGTTAATTCGTCATTGTGAGGGATCGACGGATGCAATACAGAAGGAATAGTGCATCCGACACGAGATACTCGCCTCCCAATAGGAGATCCTGTCGTTGCCATAGAAACGCTCCTCGATTTAGAAACAGAAGTCATAGAACCTATAGTATTTCATAGCGACGCAGAGGGATCGACGGATGCAATACAGAAGGAATAGTGCATCCGACATGAGACACTCGCCTCCCAATAGGAGATCCTGTCGTTGCCATAGAAACGCTCCTCGATTTAGAAAGAGAAGTCATAGAACCTATAGTATTTCATAGCGACGCAATTTCTGTGTTAATTCGTCATAGTGTGGTATCGACGGACGCAATAAAGAAGGAATAGTGCATCCGACATGAGATACTCGCCTCCCAATAGGAGATCCTGTCGTTGCCGTAGAAACGCACCTCGATTAAGAAAGAGAAGTCATAGAAACTATAGTATTTCATAGCGACGCAATTTCTGAGTTAATTCGTCATTGTGTGGGATCGACGGATGCAATAAAGAAGGAATAGTGCATCCAACATGAGATACCCGCCTCCCAATAGGAGATCCTGTCGTTGCCGTAGGATCGTTTCTCGATTTAGAAAGAGAAGGCATTGAACCTATAGTATTTCATAGCGACGCAATTTCTGTGTTAATTCGTCATTGTGAGGGATCGACGGATGCAATAAACAAGGAATAGTGCATCCATCATGAGATACCCGCCTCCTAATAGGAGATCCTGTCGTTGCCATAGAAACGCTCCTCGATTTAGAAAGAGAAATCATAGAACCTATAGTATCTCATAGTGACGCGATTTCTGTGTTAATTCGTCATTGTGAGGGATCGACAGATGCAATATAGAAGGAATAGTGCATCCGACATGAAATACTCGCCTCCCAATAGGAGATCCTTTCGTTGCCATAGGATCGTTCCTCGATTTTGAAAGAGAAGGCATAGAACCTATAGTATTTCATAGCGACGCAATTTCTGTGTTAATTCGTCATTGTGAGGGATCGCCGGATGCAATAAACAAGGAATAGTGTATCCAACATGAGATACCCGCCTCCCAATAGGAGATCCTGTCGTTGCCATAGGATCGTTTCTCGATTTAGAAAGAGAAGGCATAGAACCTATAGTATTTCATAGCGACGCAATTTCTGTGTTAATTCGTCATTGTGATGGATCGACGGTTGCAATAAAGAAGGTATAGTGCATCCGACATGAGATACTCGCCTCCCAATAGGAGATCCTGTCGTGCCATAGAAACGCTCCTCGATTTAGAAAGAATAGTCATAGAACCTATAGTATTTCATAGCGACGCAATTTCTGTGTTAATTCGTCATTGTGAGGGATCGACGGATGCAATAAAGAAGGAATAGTGCATCCGACATGAGATACTCGCCTCCCAATAGGAGATCCTGTCGTTGCCATAGAAACGCTCCTCGATTAAGAAAGAGAAGTCATAGAACCTAAAGTATTTCATAGCGACGCAATTTCTGTGTTAAGTCGTCATTGTGTGGGATCGACGGATGCAATAAAGAAGGAATAGAGCATCCGACAAGAGATACTCGCCTCCCAATAGGAGATCCTGTCGTTGCCATAGAAACGCTCCTCGATTTAGAAAGAGAAGTTATAGAACCTATAGTATGTCATAGCGACAAAATTTCTGTGTTAATTCGTCATTGTGAGTAATCGATGGATGCAATAAAGAACGAATAGTGCATCCGTCATGAGAAACTCGCCTCCCAATAGGAGATCCAATCGTTGCCATAGGATCTTTCCTCGATTTAGAAAGAGAAGGCATAGAACCTATAGTATTTCATAGCGACGCAATTTCTGTGTTAGTTCGTCATTGTGAGTGATCGACGGATGCAATACAGAAGGAATAGTGCATCCGACATGAGATACTCGCCTCCCAATAGGAGATCCTGTCGTTGCCATAGAAACGCTCCTCGATTTAGAAAGAGAAGTCATAGAACCTATAGTATTTCATAGCGACGCAATTTCTGTGTTAATTCGTCATAGTGTGGTATCGACGGATGCAATAAAAAAGGAATAGTGCATCCGACATGAGATACTCGCCTCCCAATAGGAGATCCTGTCGTTGCCGTAGAAACGCACCTCGATTAAGAAAGAGAAGTCATAGAAACTATAGTATTTCATAGCGACGCAATTTCTGTGTTAATTCGTCATTGTGTGGGATCGACGGATGCAATAAAGAAGGAATAGTGCATCCAACATGAGATACCCGCCTCCCAATAGGAGATCCTGTCGTTGCCGTAGGATCGTTTCTCGATTTAGAAAGAGAAGGCATTGGACCTATAGTATTTCATAGCGACGCAATTTCTGTGTTAATTCGTCATTGTGAGGGATCGACGGATGCAATAAAGAAGGAATAGTGCATCCGACATGAGATACTCGCCTCCCAATAGGAGATTCTTTCGTTGCCATAGGATCATTCGTCGATTTAGAAAGAGAATGCATAGAACCTATAGTATTTCATAGCGACGCAATTTCTGTGTTAATTCGTCATTGTGAGGGACCGACGGATGCAATAAACAAGGAATAGTGCATCCAACATGAGATACCCGCCTCCCAATAGGAGATCCTGTCGTTGCCATAGGATCGTTTCTCGATTTAGAAAGAGAAGGCATAGAACCTATAGTATTTCATAGCGACGCAATTTCTGTGTTAATTCGTCATTGTGAGGGATCTTCGGATGCAATAGAGAAGGTATAGTGCATCCGACATGAGATACTCGCCTCCCAATAGGAGATCCTGTCGTGCCATAGAAACGCTCCTCGATTTAGAAAAAATAGTCATAGAACCTATAGTATTTCATAGCGACACAATTTCTGTGTTAATTCGTCATTGTGAAGGATCGACGGATGCAATAAGGAAGGAATAGTGCATCCGACATGAGATACTCGCCTCCCAATAGGAGATCCTGTCGTTGCCATAGAAACGCTCCTCGATTAAGAAAGAGATGTCATAGAACCTAAAGTATTTCACAGCGACGCAATTTCTGTGTTAATTCGTCATTTTGAGGGATCAACGGATGCAATAAAGAAGGAATAGTGCATCCGACATGAGATACTCGCCTCCCAATAGGAGATCCTGTCGTTGCCATAGAAACGCTCCTCAATTTAGAAAGAGAAATCATAGAACCTATAGTATTTCATAGCGACGCAATTTCTGTGTTAATTCGTCATTGTGAGCGATCGACGGATGCAATAAAGAAGGAATAGTGCATCCGACATGAGATACTCGCCTCCCAATAGGAGATCCTATCGTTGCCCTAGAAACACTCCTCGATTTAGAAAGAGAAGTCATAGAACGTATAGTATTTCATAGCGACGCAATTTCTGTGTTAATTCGTCATTGTGAGGGATCGACGGATGCAATAAGGAACGAATAGTGCATCCGACATGAGATACTCGCCTCCCAATAGGAGATCCTGTCGTTGCCATAGAAACGCTCCTCGATTTGGAAAGAGAAGTCATAGAACCTATAGTATTTCATAGCGACGCAATGTCTAGGTTAATTCGTCATTGTCAGGGATCGACGGATGCAATAAAGAAGGAATATTGCATCCGACATGAGATACTCGCCTCCCAATAGGAGATCCTGTCGTTGCCATAGAAACGCTCCCCGATTAAGAAAGAGAAGTCATAGAACCTAAAGTATTTCACAGCGACGCAATTTCTGTGTTAATTCGTCATTTTGAGGGATCAACGGATGCAATAAAGAAGGAATAGTGCATCCGACATGAGATACTCGCCTCCCAATAGGAGATCCTGTCGTTGCCATAGAAACGCTCCTCAATTTAGAAAGAGAAATCATAGAACCTATAGTATTTCATAGCGACGCAATTTCTGTGTTAATTCGTCATTGTGAGCGATCGACTGATGCAATAAAGAAGGAATAGTGCATCCGACATGAGATACTCGCACCCCAATAGGAGATCCTGTCGTTGCCATAGAAACGCTCCTCGATTATGAAAGAGAAGTCATAGAACCTAAAGTATTTCACAGCGACGCAATTTCTGTGTTAATTCGTCATTGTCAGGGATCGACGGATGCAATAAAGAAGGAATAGTGCATCCGACATGAGATACTCGCCTCCCAATAGGAGATTCTTTCGTTGCCATAGGATCATTCCTCGATTTAGAAAGAGAAGGCATAGAACCTATAGTATTTCATAGCGACGTAATTTCTGTGTTAATTCGTCATTGTGACGGATCGACGGATGCAATACAGAAGGAATAGTGCATCCGATATGAGATACTCGCCTCCCAATAGGAGATCCTGTCGTTGCCATAGAAACGCTCCTCGATTAAGAAAGAGAAGTCATAGAACCTGTAGTATTTCATAGCGACACAATTTCTGTGCTAATTCGTCATTGTGAGGGATAGCCGGATGCAATATAGAAGGAATAGTGCATCCGACATGAGATACTCGCCTCCCAATAGGAGATCCTATCGTTGCCATAGAAACGCTCCTCGATTTAGAAAGAGAAGTCATAGAACCTATAGTATTTCATAGCGACGCAATTTCTGTGTTAATTCGTCATTGTGAGGGATCGACGGATGCAATAAAGAAGGAATAGTGCATCCGACATGAGATACTCGCCTCCCAATAGGAGATCCTGTCGTTGCCATAGAAACGCTCCTCGATTTAGAAAGAGAAGTCATAGGACCTATAGTATTTCATAGCGACGCAATTTCTGTGTTAATTCGTCATTGTGAGGTATCGACGGATGCAATAAAGAAGGAATAGTGCATCCGACATGAGATACACGCCTCCCAATAGCAGATCCTGTCGTTGCCATCGAAACGCTCCTCTATTTAGAAAGAGAAGGCATAGAACCTATAGTATTTCATAGCGACGCAATTTCTGTGTTAATTCGTCATTGTGAGGGATCGACGGATGCAATAAAGAAGGAACAGTGCATCCGACATGAGATAGTCGCCTCCCAATAGGAGATCCTTTCGTTGCCATAGAAACGCTCCTCGATTTAGAAAGAGAAGTCATAGAACCTATAGTATTTCATAGCGACGCAATTTCTGTGTTAATTCGTCATTGTGAGGGATCGACGGATGCAATAAAGAAGGAATAGTGCATCCGACATGAGATACTCGCCTCCCAATAGCAGATCCTGTCGTTGCCATAGAAACGCTCCTCGATTTAGAAAGAGAAGGCATAGAAGCTATAGTATTTCATAGCGACGCAATTTCTGTGTTAATTCGTCATTGTGAGGGATCGACGGATGCAATAAAGAAGGAATAGTGCATCCGACATGAGATACTCGCCTCCCAATAGGAGATCCTGTCGTTGCCATAGAAACGCTCCTCGATTTAGAAAGTGAAGTCATAGGACCTATAGTGTTTCATAGCGACGCAATTTCTGTGTTAATTCGTCATTGTGAGGTATCGACGGATGCAATAAAGAAGAAATAGTGCATCCGACATGAGATACTCACCTCCCAATAGCAGATCCTGTCGTTGCCATGGAAACGCTCCTCGATTTAGAAAGAGTAGGCATAGAACCTATAGTATTTCATAGCGACGCAATTTCTGTGTGAATTCGTCATTGTGAGGGATCGACGGATGCAATAAAGAAGGAATAGTGCATCCGACATGAGATACTCGCCTCCCAATAGGAGATCCTGTCGTTGCCATAGAAACGCTCCTCGATTTAGAAAGAGAAGTCATAGAACCTATAGTATTTCATAGCGACGCAATTTCTGTGTTAATTCGTCATTGTGAGGGATCGACGGATGCAATAAATAAGGAATAGTGCATCCAACATGAGATACCCGCCTCCCAATAGGAGATACTGTTGTTGCCATAGAAACGCTCCTCGATTTAGAAAGAGAAATCATAGAACCTATAGTATCTCATAGTGACGCAATTTCTGTGTTAATTCGTCATTGTGAGGGATCGACGGATGCAATAAAGAAGGAATAGTGCATCCGACATGAGATACTCGCCTCCCAATAGGAGATTCTTTCGTTGCCATAGGATCATTCCTCGATTTAGAAAGAGAAGGCATAGAACCTATAGTATTTCATAGCGACGCAATATCTGTGTTAATTCGTCATTGTGAGGGATCGACGGATGCAATAAAGAAGGTATAGTGCATCCGACATGAGATACTCGCCTCCCAATAGGAGATCCTGTCGTGCCATAGAAACGCTCCTCGATTTAGAAAAAATAGTCATAGAACCTATAGTATTTCATAGCGACGCAATTTCTGTGTTAATTCGTCATTGTGAGGGATCGACGGATGCAATAAAGAAGGAATAGTGCATCCGACATGAGATACTCGCCTCCCAATAGGAGATCCTGTCGTTGCCATAGAAACGCTCCTCGATTAAGAAAGAGAAGTCATAGAACCTAAAGTATTTCACAGCGACGCTATTTCTGTGTTAATTCGTCATTTTGAGGGATCAACGGATGCAATAAAGAAGGAATAGTGCATCCGACATGAGATACTCGCCTCCCAATAGGAGATCCTGTCGTTGCCATAGAAACGCTCCTCAATTTAGAAAGAGAAATCATAGAACCTATAGTATTTCATAGCGACGCAATTTCTGTGTTAATTCGTCATTGTGAGCGATCGACGGATGCAATAAAGAAGGAATAGTGCATCCGTCATGAGATACTCGCCTCCCAATAGGAGATCCTGTCGTTGCCCTAGAAACACTCCTCGATTTAGAAAGAGAAGTCATATGGAAATGGAAATGAGCGTTTGGCGTCATTGGCCGGGAGGCCCCTCGCGGGGCAGGTCCGGCCGCCTTGGCGCAGGCCTTATTACATTCGGCGCCACATTGGGCGACCTGCACGCCGGATGGGGATGAAATGATGATGAACACAGCACAACACCCAGACCCTGAGCGGAGAAAATCTCCGACCCAGCCAGGAATCGAACCCGGGCCCGGAGGACGGCAATCCGTCACGCTGACCACTCAGCTACTGGGGCGGACAGAGAAGTCATAGAACGTATAGTATTTCATAGCGACGCAATTTCTGTGTTAATTCTTCATTGTGAGGGATCGACGGATGCAATAAAGAACGAATAGTGCATCCGACATGAGATACTCGCCTCCCAATAGGAGATCCTGTCGTTGCCATAGAAACGCTCCTCGATTTGGAAAGAGAAGTCATAGAACCTATAGTATTTCGTAGCGACGCAATTTCTGTGTTAATTCGTCATTGTCAGGGATCGACGGATACAATAAAGAAGGAATAGTGCATCCGACATGAGATACTCGCCTCCCAATAGGAGATCCTGTCGTTGCCATAGGATCGTTCCTCGATTCAGAAAGAGAAGGCATAGAACCTATAGTATTTCATAGCGACGTAATTTCTGTGTTAATTCGTCATTGTGACGGATCGACGGATGCAATACAGAAGGAATAGCGCATCCGACATGAGATACTCGCCTCCCAATAGGAGATCCTGTCGTTGCCATAGAAACGCTCCTCGATTTAGAAAGAGAAGTCATAGAACCTGTAGTATTTCATAACGACGCAATTTCTGTGCTAATTCGTCATTGTGAGGGATCGCCGGATGCAATATAGAAGGAATAGTGCATCCGACATGAGATACTCGCCTCCCAATAGGAGATCCTGTCGTTGCCATAGAAACGCTCCTCAATTTAGAAAGAGAAGTCATAGAACCTATAGTATTTCATAGCGACGCAATTTCTGTGTTAATTCGTCATTGTGAGGGATCGACGGATGCAATAAAGAAGGAATAGTGCATCCGACATGAGATACTCGCCTCCCAATAGGAGATCCTGTCGTTGCCATAGAAACGCTCCTCGATTTAGAAAGAGAAGTCATAGGACCTGTAGTATTTCATAGCGACGCAATTTCTGTGTTAATTCGTCATTGTGAGGTATCGACGGATGCAATAAAGAAGGAATAGTGCATCCGACATGAGATACACGCCTCCCAATAGCAGATCCTGTCGTTGCCATCGAAACGCTCCTCTATTTAGAAAGAGAAGGCATAGAACCTATAGTATTTCATAGTGACGCAATTTCTGTGTTAATTCGTCATTGTGAGGGATCGACGGATGCAATAAAGAAGGAATAGTGCATCCGACATGAGATAGTCGCCTCCCAATAGGAGATCCTTTCGTTGCCATAGAAACGCTCCTCGATTTAGAAAGAGAAGTCATAGAACCTATAGTATTTCATAGCGACGCAATTTCTGTGTTAATTCGTCATTGTGAGGGATCGACGGATGCAATAAAGAAGGAATAGTGCATCCGACATGAGATACTCGCCTCCCAATAGGAGATCCTGTTGTTGCCATAGAAACGCACCTCGATTTAGAAAGAGAAGTCATAGGACCTATAGTATTTCATAGCGACGCAATTTCTGTGTTAATTCGTCATTGTGAGGTATCGACGGATGCAATAAAGAAGGAATAGTGAATCCGACATGAGACACTCGCCTCCAATTGGAGATCCTGTCGTTGCCATAGGATCGTTCCTCGATTTAGAAAGAGAAGCCATAGAACCTATAGTATTTCATAGCGACGCAATTTCTGTGTTAATTCGTCATTGTGAGGGATCGACGGATGCAATGAAGAAGGAATAGTGCATCGGACATGAGATAGTCGCCTCCCAATAGGAGATCCTTTCGTTGCCATAGAAACGCTCCTCGATTTAGAAAGAGAAGTCATAGAACCTATAGTATTTCATAGCGACGCAATTTCTGTGTTAATTCGTCATTGTGAGGGATCGACGGATGCAATAAAGAAGGAATAGTGCATCCGACATGAGATACTCGCCTCCCAATAGCAGATCCTGTCGTTGCCATAGAAACGCTCCTCGATTTAGAAAGAGAAGGCATAGAACCTATAGTATTTCATAGCGACGCAATTTCTGTGTTAATTCGTCATTGTGAGGGATCGACGGATGCAATAAAGAAGGAATAGTGCATCCGACATGAGATACTCGCCTCCCAATAGGAGATCCTGTCGTTGCCATAGAAACGCTCCTCGATTTAGAAAGTGAAGTCATAGGACCTATAGTGTTTCATAGCGACGCAATTTCTGTGTTAATTCGTCATTTAGAGGTATCGACGGATACAATGAGGAAGAAATAGTGCATCCGACATGAGATACTCGCCTCCCAATAGCAGATCCTGTCGTTGCCATGGAAACGCTCCTCGATTTAGAAAGAGTAGGCATAGACCCTATAGTATTTCATAGCGACGCAATTTCTGTGTTAATTCGTCATTGTGGGGGATCGACGGATGCAATAAAGAAGGAATAGTGCATCCAAAGTGAGATACTCGCCTCCCAATAGGAGATCCTGTCGTTGCCATAGAAACGCTCCTCGATTTAGAAAGAGAAGTCATAGAACCTATAGTATATCATAGCGACGCAATTTCTGTGTTAATTCGTCATTGTGAGGGATCGACGGATGCAATAAAGAAGGAATAGTGCATCCGACATGAGATACTCGCCTCCCAATAGGAGATCCTGTCGTTGCCATAGAAACGCTCCTCGATTTAGAAAGAGAAGTCATATGACCTATAGTATTTCATAGCGACGCAATTTCTGTGTTAATTCGTCGTTGTGAGGTATCGACGGATGCAATAAAGAAGGAATAGTGCATCCGACATGAGATACACGCCTCCCAATAGCAGATCCTGTCGTTGCCATAGAAACGCTAATCTATTTAGAAAGAGAAGGCATAGAACCTATAGTTTTTCATAGCTACGCAATTTCTGTGTTAATTCGTCATTGTGAGAGATCGACGGATGCAATAAAGAAGGAATAGTGCATCCGACATGAGATAATCGCCTCCCAATAGGAGATCCTTTCGTTGCCATAGAAACGCTCCTCGATTTAGAAAGAGAAGTCATAGAACCTATAGTATTTCATAGCGACGCAATTTCTGTGTTAATTCGTCATTGTGAGGGATCGACGGATGCAATAAAGAAGGAATAGTGCATCCGACATGAGATACTCGCCTCCCAATAGGAGATCCTGTCGTTGCCATAGAAACGCTCCTCGATTTAGAAAGAGAAGTCATAGGACCTATAGTATTTCATAGCGACGCAATTTCTGTGTTAATTCGTCATTGTGAGGTATCGACGGATGCAATAAAGAAGGAATAGTGCATCCGACATGAGATACTCGCCTCCAATTGGAGATCCTGTCGTTGCCATAGGATCGTTCCTCGATTTAGAAAGAGAAGCCATAGAACCTATAGTATTTCATAGCGACGCAATTTCTGTGTTATTTCGTCATTGTGAGGGATCGACGGATGCAATAAAGAAGGAATAGTGCATCCGACATGAGATAGTCGCCTCCCAATAGGAGATCCTTTCGTTGCCATAGAAACGCTCCTCGATTTAGAAAGAGAAGTCATAGAACCTATAGTATTTCATAGCGACGCAATTTCTGTGTTAATTCGTCATTGTGAGGGATCGACGGATGCAATAAAGAAGGAATAGTGCATCCGACATGAGATACTCGCCTCCCAATAGCAGATCCTGTCGTTGCCATGGAAACGCTCCTCGATTTAGAAAGAGTAGGCATAGAACCTATAGTATTTCATAGCGACGCAATTTCTGTGTTAATTCGTCATTGTGAGGGATCGACGGATGCAATAAAGAAGGAATAGCGCATCCGACATGAGATACTCGCCTCCCAATAGGAGATCCTCTCGTTGCCATAGAAACGCTCCTCGATTTAGAAAGAGAAGTCATAGAACCTATAGTATTTCATAGCGACGCAATTTCTCTGTTAATTCGTCATAGTGAGGGATCGACGGATACAATAAAGAAGGAATAGTGCATCCGACATGAGATACTCGCCTCCCAATAGGAGATCCTGTCGTTGCCATAGAAACGCCTCTCGATTTAGAAAGAGAAATCATAGAACCTATAGTATTTCATAGCGACGCAATTTCTGTGTTAATTCGTCATTGTGCGAAATCGACGGATGCACTAAAGATGGAATAGTGCATCCGACATAAGATACTCGCCTCCCAATAGGTGATCCTGTCGTTGCGATAGAAACGATCCTCGATTTAGTAAGAGAAATCATAGAACCTATAGTATCTCGTAGTGACGCAATTTCTGTGTTAATTCGTCATTGTGAGGGATCGACGGATGCAATAAAGAAGGAAGAGTGCATCCAACATGAGATTCCCGCCTCCCAATAGGAGATCCTGTCGTTGCCATAGGATCGTTTCTCGATTTAGAAAGAGAAGGCATAGAACCTATAGTATTTCATAGCGACGCAATTTCAGTGTTAATTCGTCATTGTGAGGGATCGACAGATGCAATAAAGAAGGTATAGTGCATCCGACATGAGATACTCGCCTCCCAATAGGAGATCCTGTCGTTGCCATAGAAACTCTCCTGGATTTAGAAAGAGTAGTCATAGAACCTATAGTATTTCATAGCGACGCAATTTCTGTGTTAATTCGTCATTGTGAGGGATCGACGGATGCAATAAAGAACGAATAGTGCATCCGACATGAGATACTCGCCTCCCAATAGGAGATCCTGTCGTTGCCATAGAAACGCTCCTCGATTTAGAAAGAGGAGTCATAGAACCTATAGTATTTCATAGCGACGCAATTTCTGTGTTAATTCGTCATTGTGACGGATCGACAGATGCAATAAAGAAGGTATAGTGCATCCGACATGAGATACTCGCCTCCCAATAGGAGATCCTGTCGTTCCCATAGAAACGCTACTCGATTTAGAAAGAGAAGTCATAGGACCTATAGTATTTCATAGCGACGCAATTTCTGTGTTAATTCGTAATTGTGAGGTATCGACGGATGCAATGAAGAAGGAATAGTGCATCCGGCATGAGATACTCGCCTCCCAATAGGAGATCCTGTCGTTGCCATAGAAACGCTCCTCGATTTAGAAAGTGAAGTCATAGGACCTATAGTGTTTCATAGCGACGCAATTTCTGTGTTAATTCGTCATTGTGAGGTATCGACGGATGCAATAAAGAAGAAATAGTGCATCCGACATGAGATACTCGCCTCCCAATAGCAGATCCTGTCGTTGCCATGGAAACGCTCCTCGATTTAGAAAGAGTAGGCATAGAACCTATAGTATTTCATAGCGACGCAATTTCTGTGTGAATTCGTCATTGTGAGGGATCGACGGATGCAATAAAGAAGGAATAGTGCATCCAAAATGAGATACTCGCCTCCCAATAGGAGATCCTGTCGTTGCCATAGAAACGCTCCTCGATTTAGAAAGAGAAGTCATAGAACCTATAGTATTTCATAGCGACGCAATTTCTGTGTTAATTCGTCATTGTGAGGGATCGACGGATGCAATGAAGAAGGAATAGTGCATCCGACATGAGATACTCGCCTCCCAATAGCAGATCCTGTCGTTGCCATAGAAACGCTCCTCGATTTAGAAAGAGAAGGCATAGAAGCTATAGTAATTCATAGCGACGCAATTTCTGTGTTAATTCGTCATTGTGAGGGATCGACGGATGCAATAAAGAAGGAATAGTGCATCCGACATGAGATACTCGCCTCCCAATAGGAGATCCTCTCGTTGCCATAGAAACGCTCCTCGATTTAGAAAGAGAAGTCATAGAACCTATAGTATTTCATAGCGATTCAATTTCTGTGTTAATTCGTCATAGTGAGGGATCGACGGATGCAATAAAGAAGGAATAGTGCATCCGACATGAGATACTCGCCTCCCAATAGGAGATCCTGTCGTTGCCATAGAAACGCCTCTCGATTTAGAAAGAGAAATCATAGAACCTATAGTATTTCATAGCGACGCAATTTCTGTGTTAATTCGTCATTGTGCGAAATCGACGGATGCACTAAAGATGGAATAGTGCATCCGACATAAGATACTCGCCTCCCAATAGGTGATCCTGTCGTTGCGATAGAAACGATCCTCGATTTAGTAAGAGAAATCATAGAACCTATAGTATCTCGTAGTGACGCAATTTCTGTGTTAATTCGTCATTGTGAGGGATCGACGGATGCAATAAAGAAGGAATAGTGCATCCGACATGAGATACCCGCCTCCCAATAGGAGATCCTTTCGTTGCCATAGGATCGTTTCTCGATTTAGAAAGAGAAGGCATAGAACCTATAGTATTTCATAGCGACACAATTTCTGTGTGAATTCGTCATTGTGAGGGATCGACGGATGCAATAAAGAAGTAATAGTGCATCCGACACGAGATACTCGCCTCCCAATTGGAGATCCTGTCGTTGCCATAGAATCGTTCCTCGATTTAGAAAGAGAAGGCATAGAACCTATAGTATTTCATAGCGACGCAATTTCTGTGTTAATTCGTCATTGTGATGGATCGACGGATGCAATACAGATGGAATAGTGAATCCGACATGATATACTCGCCTCCCAGTAGGAGATCCTGTCGTTGCCATAGAAACGCTCCTCGATTTAGAAAGAGAAGTCATAGAACCTATAGTATTTCATAGCGACACAATTTCTCTGTTAATTCGTCATAGTGTGGGATCGACGGATGCAATAAAGAAGGAATAGTGCATCCGACAGGAGATACTCGCCTCCCAATAGGAGATCCTGTCGTTGCCGTAGAAACGTACCTCGATTTAGAAAGAGAAGTCATAGAACCTATAGTATTTCATAGAGACACAATTTCTGTGTTAATTCGTCATTGTGAGGGATCGACGGATGCAATAAAGAAGGAAGAGTGCATCCAACATGAGATACTCGCCTCCCAATAGGAGATCCTGTCGTTGACCTAGAAACACTCCTCGATTTAGAAAGAGAAGTCATAGAACCTATAGTATTTCATAGCGACGCAATTTCTGTGTTAATTCGTCATTGTCAGGGATCGACGGATACAATAAAGAAGGAATAGTGCATCCGACATGAGATACTCGCCTCCCAATAGGAGATCCTGTCGTTGCCATAGGATCGTTCCTCGATTTAGAAAGAGAAGGCATAGAACCTATAGTATTTCATAGCGACGTAATTTCTGTGTTAATTCGTCATTGTGACGGATCGACGGATGCAATACAGAAGGAATAGCGCATCCGACATGAGATACTCGCCTCCCAATAGGAGATCCTGTCGTTGCCATAGAAAAGCTCCTCGATTTAGAAAGAGAAGTCATAGAACCTGTAATATTTCATAACGACGCAATTTCTGTGTTAATTCGTCATTGTGAGGGATCGACGGATGCAATAAAGAAGGAATAGTGCATCCGACATGAGATACTCGCCTCCCAATAGGAGATCCTGTCGTTGCCATAGAAACGCTCCTCGATTTAGAAAGAGAAGTCATAGGACCTATAGTATTTCATAGCGACGCAATTTCTGTGTTAATTCGTCATTGTGAGGTATCGACGGTTTCAATAAAGAAGGAATAGTGCATCCGACATGAGACACTCGCCTCCAATTGGAGATCCTGTCGTTGCCATAGGATCGTTCCTCGATTTAGAAAGAGAAGCCATAGAACCTATAGTATTTCATAGCGACGCAATTTCTGTGTTAATTCGTCATTGTGAGGGATCGACGGATGCAATGAAGAAGGAATAGTGCATCGGACATGAGATAGTCGCCTCCCAATAGGAGATCCTTTCGTTGCCATAGAAACGCTCCTCGATTTAGAAAGAGAAGTCATAGAACCTATAGTATTTCATAGCGACGCAATTTCTGTGTTAATTCGTCATTGTGACGGATCGACGGATGCAATAAAGAAGGAATAGTGCATCCGACATGAGATACTCGCCTCCCAATAGCAGTTCCTGTCGTTGCCATAGAAACGCTCCTCGATTTAGAAAGAGAAGGCATAGAACCTATAGTATTTCATAGCGACGCAATTTCTGTGTTAATTCGTCATTGTGAGGGATCGACGGATGCAATAAAGAAGGAATAGTGCATCCGACATGAGATACTCGCCTCCCAATAGGAGATCCTGTCGTTGCCATAGAAACGCTCCTCGATTTAGAAAGTGAAGTCATAGGACCTATAGTGTTTCATAGCGACGCAATTTCTGTGTTAATTCGTCATTGAGAGGTATCGACGGATGCAATGAAGAAGAAATAGTGCATCCGACATGAGATACTCGCCTCCCAATAGCAGATCCTGTCGTTGCCATGGAAACGCTCCTCGATTTAGAAAGAGTAGGCATAGAACCTATAGTATTTCATAGCGACGCAATTTCTGTGTTAATTCGTCATTGTGAGGGATCGACGGATGCAATAAAGAAGGAATAGTGCATCCAAAGTGAGATACTCGCCTCCCAATAGGAGATCCTGTCGTTGCCATAGAAACGCTCCTCGATTTAGAAAGAGAAGTCATAGAACCTATAGTATATCATAGTGACGCAATTTCTGTGTTAATTCGTCATTGTGAGGGATCGACGGATGCAATAAAGAAGGAATAGTGCATCCGACATGAGATACTCGCCTCCCAATAGGAGATCCTGTCGTTGCCATAGAACCGCTCCTCGATTTAGAAAGAGAAGTCATATGACCTATAGTATTTCATAGCGACGCAATTTCTGTGTTAATTCGTCGTTGTGAGGTATCGACGGATGCAATAAAGAAGGAATAGTGCATCCGACATGAGATACACGCCTCCCAATAGCAGATCCTGTCGTTGCCATAGAAACGCTAATCTATTTAGAAAGAGAAGGCATAGAACCTATAGTATTTCATAGCGACGCAATTTCTGTGTTAATTCGTCATTGTGAGGGATCGACGGATGCAATAAAGAAGGAATAGTGCATCCGACATGAGATAATCGCCTCCCAATAGGAGATCCTTTCGTTGCCATAGAAACGCTCCTCGATTTAGAAAGAGAAGTCATAGAACCTATAGTATTTCATAGCGACGCAATTTCTGTGTTAATTCGTCATAGTGAGGGATCGACGGATGCAATAAACAAGGAATAGTGCATCCGACATGAGATACTCGCCTCCCAATAGGAGATCCTGTCGTTGCCATAGAAACGCTCCTCGATTTAGAAAGAGAAGTCATAGGACCTATAGTATTTCATAGCGACGCAATTTCTGTGTTAATTCGTCATTGTGAGGTATCGACGGATGCAATAAAGAAGGAATAGTGCATCCGACATGAGATACTCGCCTCCAATTGGAGATCCTGTCATGGCCATAGGATCGTTCCTCGATTTAGAAAGAGAAGCCATAGAACCTATAGTATTTCATAGCGACGCAATTTCTGTGTTAATTCGTCATTGTGAGGGATCGACGGATGTAATAAAGAAGGAATAGTGCATCCGACATGAGATAGTCGCCTCCCAATAGGAGATCCTTTCGTTGCCATAGAAACGCTCCTCGATTTAGAAAGAGAAGACATAGAACCCATAGTATTTCATAGCGACGCAATTTCTGTGTTAATTCGTCATTGTGAGGGATCGACGGATGCAATTAAGAAGGAATAGTGCATCCGACATGAGATACTCGCCTCCCAATAGCAGATCCTGTCGTTGCCATAGAAACGCTCCTCGATTAAGTAAGAGAAGGCATAGAAGCTATAGTATTTCATAGCGACGCAATTTCTGTGATAATTCGTCATTGTGAGGGATCGACGGATGCAATAAAGAAGGAATAGTGCATCCGACATGAGATACTCGCCTCCCAATAGCAGATCCTGTCGTTGCCATGGAAACGCTCCTCGATTTAGAAAGAGTAGGCATAGAACCTATAGTATTTCATAGCGACGCAATTTCTGTGTTAATTCGTCATTGTGAGGGATCGACGGATGCAATAAAGAAGGAATAGCGCATCCGACATGAGATACTCGCCTCCCAATAGGAGATCCTCTCGTTGCCATAGAAACGCTCCTCGATTTAGAAAGAGAAGTCATAGAACCTATAGTATTTCATAGCGATTCAATTTCTGTGTTAATTCGTCATAGTGAGGGATCGACGGATGCAATAAAGAAGGAATAGTGCATCCGACATGAGATACTCGCCTCCCAATAGGAGATCCTGTCGTTGCCATAGAAACGCCTCTCGACTTAGAAAGAGAAATCATAGAACCTATAGTATTTCATAGCGACGCAATTTCTGTGTTAATTCGTCATTGTGCGAAATCGACGGATGCACTAAAGATGGAATAGTGCATCCGACATAAGATACTCGCCTTCCAATAGGTGATCCTGTCGTTGCGATAGAAACGATCCTCGATTTAGTAAGAGAAATCATAGAACCTATAGTATCTCGTAGTGACGCAATTTCTGTGTTAATTCGTCATTGTGAGGGATCGACGGATGCAATAAAGAAGGAATAGTGCATCCGACATGAGATACCCGCCTCCCAATAGGAGATCCTTTCGTTGCCATAGGATCGTTTCTCGATTTAGAAGGAGAAGGCATAGAACCTATAGTATTTCATAGCGACACACTTTCTGTGTTAATTCGTCATTGTGAGGGATCGACGGATGCAATAAAGAAGGAATAGTGCATCCGACACGAGATACTCGCCTCCCAATAGGAGATCCTGTCGTTGCCATAGAATCGTTCCTCGATTTAGAAAGAGAAGGCATAGAACCTATAGTATTTCATAGCGACGCAATTTCTGTGTTAATTCGTCATTGTGATGGATCGACGGATGCAATACAGATGGAATAGTGAATCCGATATGATATACTCGCCTCCCAGTAGGAGATCCTGTCGTTGCCATAGAAACGCTCCTCGATTTAGTAAGAGAAGTCATAGAACCTATAGTATTTCATAGCGACACAATTTCTCTGTTAATTCGTCATAGTGTGGGATCGACGGATGCAATAAAGAAGGAATAGTGCATCCGACAGGAGATACTCGCCTCCCAATAGGAGATCCTGTCGTTGCCGTAGAAACGTACCTCGATTTAGAAAGAGAAGTCATAGGACCTATAGTATTTCATAGCGACGCAATTTCTGTGTTAATTCGTCATTGTGAGGGTTCGACGGATGCAATAAAGAAGGAAGAGTGCATCCAACATGAGATTCCCGCCTCCCAATAGGAGATCCTGTCGTTGCCATAGGATCGTTTCTCGATTTAGAAAGAGAAGGCATAGAACCTATAGTATTTCATAGCGACGCAATTTCTGTGTTAATTCGTCATTGTGAGGGTTCGACGGATGCAATAAAGAACGAATAGTGCATCCGACATGAGATACTCGCCTCCCAATAGGAGATCCTGTCGTTGCCATAGAAACGCTCCTCGATTTAGAAAGAGGAGTCATAGAACCTATAGTATTTCATAGCGACGCAATTTCTGTGTTAATTCGTCATTGTGAGGGATCGACAGATGCAATAAAGAAGGTATAGTGCATCCGACATGAGATACTCGCCTCCCAATAGGAGATCCTGTCGTTGCCATAGAAACGCTACTCGATTTAGAAAGAGAAGTCATAGGACCTATAGTATTTCATAGCGACGCAATTTCTGTGTTAATTCGTCATTGTGAGGTATCGACGGATGCAATGAAGAAGGAATTGTGCATCCGGCATGAGATACTCGCCTCCCAATAGGAGATCCTGTCGTTGCCATAGAAACGCTCCTCGATTTAGAAAGTGAAGTCATAGGACCTATAGTGTTTCATAGCGACGCAATTTCTGTGTTAATTCGTCATTGTGAGGTATCGACGGATGCAATAAAGAAGAAATAGTGCATCCGACATGAGATACTCGCCTCCCAATAGCAGATCCTGTCGTTGCCATGGAAACGCTCCTCGATTTAGAAAGAGTAGGCATAGAACCTATAGTATTTCATAGCGACGCAATTTCTGTGTGAATTCGTCATTGTGAGGGATCGACGGATGCAATAAAGAAGGAATAGTGCATCCAAAATGAGATACTCGCCTCCCAATAGGAGATCCTGTCGTTGCCATAGAAACGCTCCTCGATTTAGAAGGAGAAGTCATAGAACCTATACTATTTCATAGCGACGCAATTTCTGTGTTAATTCGTCATTGTGAGGGATCGACGGATGCAATGAAGAAGGAATTGTGCATCCGACATGAGATACTCGCCTCCCAATAGCAGATCCTGTCGTTGCCATAGAAACGCTCCTCGATTTAGAAAGACAAGGCATAGAAGCTATAGTATTTCATAGCGACGCAATTTCTGTGTTAATTCGTCATTGTGAGGGATCGACGGATGCAATAAAGAAGGAATAGTGCATCCGACAGGAGATACTCGCCTCCCAATAGGAGATCCTGTCGTTGCCGTAGAAACGTACCTCGATTTAGAAAGAGAAGTCATAGAACCTATAGTATTTCATAGAGACACAATTTCTGTGTTAATTCGTCATTGTGAGGGATCGACGGATGCAATAAAGAAGGAAGAGTGCATCCAACATGAGATTCCCGCCTCCCAATAGGAGATCCTGTCGTTGCCATAGGATCGTTTCTCGATTTAGAAAGAGAAGGCATAGAACCCATAGTATTTCATAGCGACGCAATTTCAGTGTTAATTCGTCATTGTGAGGGATCGACAGATGCAATAAAGAAGGTATAGTGCATCCGACATGAGATACTCGCCTCCCAATAGGAGATCCTGTCGTTGCCATAGAAACTCTCCTCGATTTAGAAAGAGTAGTCATAGAACCTATAGTATTTCATAGCGACGCAATTTCTGTGTTAATTCGTCATTGTGAGGGATTGACGGATGCAATAAAGAACGAATAGTGCATCCGACATGAGATACTCGCCTCCCAATAGGAGATCCTGTCGTTGCCATAGAAACGCTCCTCGATTTAGAAAGAGGAGTCATAGAACCTATAGTATTTCATAGCGACGCAATTTCTGTGTTAATTCGTCATTGTGAGGGATCGACAGATGCAATAAAGAAGGTATAGTGCATCCGACATGAGATACTCGCCTCCCAATAGGAGATCCTGTCGTTGCCATAGAAACGCTACTCGATTTAGAATGAGAAGTCATAGGACCTATAGTATTTCATAGCGACGCAATTTCTGTGTTAATTCGTCATTGTGAGGTGTCGACGGATGCAATGAAGAAGGAATAGTGCATCCGGCATGAGATACTCGCCTCCCAATAGGAGATCCTGTCGTTGCCATAGAAACGCTCCACGATTTAGAAAGTGAAGTCATAGGACCTATAGTGTTTCATAGCGACGCAATTTCTGTGTTAATTCGTCATTGTGAGGTATCGACGGATGCAATAAAGAAGAAATAGTGCATCCGACATGAGATACTCGCCTCCTAATAGCAGATCCTGTCGTTGCCATGGAAACGCTCCTCGATTTAGAAAGAGTAGGCATAGAACCTATAGTATTTCATAGCGACGCAATTTCTGTGTGAATTCGTCATTGTGAGGGATCGACGGATGCAATAAAGAAGGAATAGTGCATCCAAAATGAGATACTCGCCTCCCAATAGGAGATCCTGTCGTTGCCATAGAAACGCTCCTCGATTTAGAAAGAGAAGTCATAGAACCTATAGTATTTCATAGCGACGCAATTTCTGTGTTAATTCGTCATTGTGAGGGATCGACGGATGCAATAAAGAAGGAATAGCGCATCCGACATGAGATACTCGCCTCCCAATAGGAGATCCTGTCGTTGCCATAGAAACGCCTCTCGATTTAGAAAGAGAAATCATAGAACCTATAGTATTTCATAGCGACGCAATTTCTGTGTTAATTCGTCATTGTGCGAAATCGACGGATGCACTAAAGATGGAATAGTGCATCCGACATAAGATACTCGCCTCCCAATGGGTGATCCTGTCGTTGCGATAGAAACGATCCTCGATTTAGTAAGAGAAATCATAGAACCTATAGTATCTCGTAGTGACGCAATTTCCATGTTAATTCGTCATTGTGAGGGATCGACGGATGCAATAAAGAAGGAATAGTGCATCCGACATGAGATACCCGCCTCCCAATTGGAGATCCTTTCGTTGCCATAGGATCGTTTCTCGATTTAGAAAGAGAAGGCATAGAACCTATAGTATTTCATAGCGACACAATTTCTGTGTTAATTCGTCATTGTGAGGGATCGACGGATGCAATAAAGAAGGAATAGTGCATCCGACACGAGATACTCGCCTCCCAATAGGAGATCCTGTCGTTGCCATAGAATCGTTCCTCGATTTAGAAAGAGAAGGCATAGAACCTATAGTATTTCATAGCGACGCAATTTCTGTGTTAATTCGTCATTGTGATGGATCGACGGATGCAATACAGATGGAATAGTGAATCCGATATGATATACTCGCCTCCCAGTAGGAGATCCTGTCGTTGCCATAGAAACGCTCCTCGATTTAGTAAGAGAAGTCATAGAACCTATAGTATTTCATAGCGACACAATTTCTCTGTTAATTCGTCATAGTGTGGGATCGACGGATGCAATAAAGAAGGAATAGTGCATCCGACAGGAGATACTCGCCTCCCAATAGGAGATCCTGTCGTTGCCGTAGAAACGTACCTCGATTTAGAAAGCGAAGTCATAGAACCTATAGTATTTCATAGAGACACAATTTCTGTGTTAATTCGTCATTGTGAGGGATCGACGGATGCAATAAAGAAGGAAGAGTGCATCCAACATGAGATTCCCGCCTCCCAATAGGAGATCCTGTCGTTGCCATAGGATCGTTTCTCGATTTAGAAAGAGAAGGCATAGAACCTATAGTATTTCATAGCGACGCAATTTCTGTGTTAATTCGTCATTGTGAGGGATCGACGGATGCAATAAAGAACGAATAGTGCATCCGACATGAGATACTCGCCTCCCAATAGGAGATCCTGTCGTTGCCATAGAAACGCTCCTCGATTTAGAAAGAGGAGTCATAGAACCTATAGTATTTCATAGCGACGCAATTTCTGTGTTAATTCGTCATTGTGAGGGATCGACAGATGCAATAAAGAAGGTATAGTGCATCCGACATGAGATACTCGCCTCCCAATAGGAGATCCTGTCGTTGCCATAGAAACGCTACTCGATTTAGAAAGAGAAGTCATAGGACCTATAGTATTTCATAGCGACGCAATTTCTATGTTAATTCGTCATTGTGAGGTATCGACGGATGCAATGAAGAAGGAATAGTGCATCCGGCATGAGATACTCGCCTCCCAATAGGAGATCCTGTCGTTGCCATAGAAACGCTCCTCGATTTAGAAAGTGAAGTCATAGGACCTATAGTGTTTCATAGCGACGCAATTTCTGTGTTAATTCGTCATTGTGAGGTATCGACGGATGCAATAAAGAAGAAATAGTGCATCCGACATGAGATACTCGCCTCCCAATAGCAGATCCTGTCGTTGCCATGGAAACGCTCCTCGATTTAGAAAGAGTAGGCATAGAACCTATAGTATTTCATAGCGACGCAATTTCTGTGTGAATTCGTCATTGTGAGGGATCGACGGATGCAATAAAGAAGGAATAGTGCATCCAAAATGAGATACTCGCCTCCCAATAGGAGATCCTGTCGTTGCCATAGAAACGCTCCTCGATTTAGAAGGAGAATTCATAGAACCTATAGTATTTCATAGCGACGCAATTTCTGTGTTAATTCGTCATTGTGAGGGATCGACGGATGCAATGAAGAAGGAATAGTGCATCCGACATGAGATACTCGCCTCCCAATAGCAGATCCTGTCGTTGCCATAGAAACGCTCCTCGATTTAGAAAGACAAGGCATAGAAGCTATAGTATTTCATAGCGACGCAATTTCTGTGTTAATTCGTCATTGTGAGGGATCGACAGATGCAATAAAGAAGGAATAGTGCATCCGACAGGAGATACTCGCCTCCCAATAGGAGATCCTGTCGTTGCCGTAGAAACGTACCTCGATTTAGAAAGAGAAGTCATAGAACCTATAGTATTTCATAGAGACACAATTTCTGTGTTAATTCGTCATTGTGAGGGATCGACGGATGCAATAAAGAAGGAAGAGTGCATCCAACATGAGATTCCCGCCTCCCAATAGGAGATCCTGTCGTTGCCATAGGATCGTTTCTCGATTTAGAAAGAGAAGGCATAGAACCTATAGTATTTCATAGCGACGCAATTTCAGTGTTAATTCGTCATTGTGAGGGATCGACAGATGCAATAAAGAAGGTATAGTGCATCCGACATGAGATACTCGCCTCCCAATAGGAGATCCTGTCTTTGCCATAGAAACTCTCCTCGATTTAGAAAGAGTAGTCATAGAACCTATAGTATTTCATAGCGACGCAATTTCTGTGTTAATTCGTCATTGTGAGGGATTGACGGATGCAATAAAGAACGAATAGTGCATCCGACATAAGATACTCGCCTCCCAATAGGAGATCCTGTCGTTGCCATAGAAACGCTCCTCGATTTAGAAAGAGGAGTCATAGAACCTATAGTATTTCATAGCGACGCAATTTCTGTGTTAATTCGTCATTGTGAGGGATCGACAGATGCAATAAAGAAGGTATAGTGCATCCGACATGAGATACTCGCCTCCCAATAGGAGATCCTGTCGTTGCCATAGAAACGCTACTCGATTTAGAATGAGAAGTCATAGGACCTATAGTATTTCATAGCGACGCAATTTCTGTGTTAATTCGTCATTGTGAGGTGTCGACGGATGCAATGAAGAAGGAATAGTGCATCCGGCATGAGATACTCGCCTCCCAATAGGAGATCCTGTCGTTGCCATAGAAACGCTCCACGATTTAGAAAGTGAAGTCATAGGACCTATAGTGTTTCATAGCGACGCAATTTCTGTGTTAATTCGTCATTGTGAGGTATCGACGGATGCAATAAAGAAGAAATAGTGCATCCGACATGAGATACTCGCCTCCTAATAGCAGATCCTGTCGTTGCCATGGAAACGCTCCTCGATTTAGAAAGAGTAGGCATAGAACCTATAGTATTTCATAGCGACGCAATTTCTGTGTGAATTCGTCATTGTGAGGGATCGACGGATGCAATAAAGAAGGAATAGTGCATCCAAAATGAGATACTCGCCTCCCAATAGGAGATCCTGTCGTTGCCATAGAAACGCTCCTCGATTTAGAAAGAGAAGTCATAGAACCTATAGTATTTCATAGCGACGCAATTTCTGTGTTAATTCGTCATTGTGAGGGATCGACGGATGCAATAAAGAAGGAATAGCGCATCCGACATGAGATACTCGCCTCCCAATAGGAGATCCTGTCGTTGCCATAGAAACGCCTCTCGATTTAGAAAGAGAAATCATAGAACCTATAGTATTTCATAGCGACGCAATTTCTGTGTTAATTCGTCATTGTGCGAAATCGACGGATGCACTAAAGATGGAATAGTGCATCCGACATAAGATACTCGCCTCCCAATGGGTGATCCTGTCGTTGCGATAGAAACGATCCTCGATTTAGTAAGAGAAATCATAGAACCTATAGTATCTCGTAGTGACGCAATTTCCATGTTAATTCGTCATTGTGAGGGATCGACGGATGCAATAAAGAAGGAATAGTGCATCCGACATGAGATACCCGCCTCCCAATAGGAGATCCTTTCGTTGCCATAGGATCGTTTCTCGATTTAGAAAGAGAAGGCATAGAACCTATAGTATTTCATAGCGACACAATTTCTGTGTTAATTCGTCATTGTGAGGGATCGACGGATGCAATAAAGAAGGAATAGTGCATCCGACATGAGATACTCGCCTCCCAATAGGAGATCCTGTCGTTGCCATAGAATCGTTCCTCGATTTAGAAAGAGAAGGCATAGAACCTATAGTATTTCATAGCGACGCAATTTCTGTGTTAATTCGTCATTGTGATGGATCGACGGATGCAATACAGATGGAATAGTGAATCCGACATGATATACTCGCCTCCCAGTAGGAGATCCTGTCGTTGCCATAGAAACGCTCCTCGATTTAGAAAGAGAAGTCATAGAACCTATAGTATTTCATAGCGACACAATTTCTCTGTTAATTTGTCATAGTGTGGGATCGACGGATGCAATAAAGAAGGAATAGTGCATCCGACAGGAGATACTCGCCTCCCAATAGGAGATCCTGTCGTTGCCGTAGAAACGTACCTCGATTTAGAAAGAGAAGTCATAGAACCTATAGTATTTCATAGAGACACAATTTCTGTGTTAATTCGTCATTGTGAGGGATCGACGGATGCAATAAAGAAGGAAGAGTGCATCCAAGATGAGATTCCCGCCTCCCAATAGGAGATCCTGTCGTTGCCATAGGATCGTTTCTCGATTTAGAAAAAGAAGGCATAGAACCTATAGTATTTCATAGCGACGCAATTTCAGTGTTAATTCGTCATTGTGAGGGATCGACAGATGCAATAAAGCAGGTATAGTGCATCCGACATGAGATACTCGCCTCCCAATAGGAGATCCTGTCGTTGCCATAGAAACTCTCCTCGAATAAGAAAGAGTAGTCATAGAACCTATAGTATTTCATAGCGACGCAATTTCTGTGTTAATTCGTCATTGTGAGGGATCGACGGATGCAATAAAGAACGAATAGTGCATCCGACATGAGATACTCGCCTCCCAATAGGAGATCCTGCCGTTGCCATAGAAACGCTCCTCGATTTAGAAAGAGGAGTCATAGAACCTATAGTATTTCATAGCGACGCAATTTCTGTGTTAATTCGTCATTGTGAGGGATCGACAGATGCAATAAAGAAGGTATAGTGCATCCGACATGAGATACTCGCCTCCCAATAGGAGATCCTGTCGTTGCCATAGAAACGCTACTCGATTTAGAAAGAGAAGTCATAGGACCTATAGTATTTCATAGCGACGCAATTTCTGTGTTAATTCGTCATTGTGAGGTATCGACGGATGCAATGAAGAAGGAATAGTGCATCCGGCATGAGATACTCGCCTCCCAATAGGAGATCCTATCGTTGCCATAGAAACGCTCCTCGATTTAGAAAGTGAAGTCATAGGACCTATAGTGCTTCATAGCGACGCAATTTCTGTGTTAATTCGTCATTGTGAGGTATCGACGGATGCAATAAAGAAGAAATAGTGCATCCGACATGAGATACTCGCCTCCCAATAGCAGATCCTGTCGTAGCCATGGAAACGCTCCTCGATTTAGAAAGAGTAGGCATAGAACCTATAGTATTTCATAGCGACGCAATTTCTGTGTGAATTCGTCATTGTGAGGGATCGACGGATGCAATAAAGAAGGAATAGTGCATCCAAAATGAGATACTCGCCTCCCAATAGGAGATCCTGTCGTTGCCATAGAAACGCTCCTCGATTTAGAAAGAGAAGTCATAGAACCTATAGTATTTCATAGCGACGCAATTTCTGTGTTAATTCGTCATTGTGAGGGATCGACGGATGCAATAAAGAAGGAATAGCGCATCCGACATGAGATACTCGCCTCCCAATAGGAGATCCTCTCGTTGCCATAGAAACGCTCCTCGATTTAGAAAGAGAAGGCATAAACCTATAGTATTTCATAGCGACGCAATTTCTGTGTTAATTCGTCATTGTGGTGGATCGACGGGTGCAATACAGATGGAATAGTGATTCCGACATGATATACTCGCCTCCCAGTAGGAGATCCTGTCGTTGCCATAGAAACGCTCCTCGATTTAGAAAGAGAAGTCATAGAACCTATAGTATTTCATAGCGACGCAATTTCTGTGTTAATTCGTCATTGTGATGGATCGACGGATGCAATACAGATGGAATAGTGAATCCGACATGATATACTCGCCTCCCAGTAGGCGATCCTCTCGTTGCCATAGAAACGCTCCTCGATTTAGAAAGAGAAGTCATAGGACCTATAGTATTTCATAGCGACGCAATTTCTGTGTTCATTCGTCATTGTGAGGTATCGACGGATGCAATAAAGAAGGAATAGTGCATCCGACATGAGATACTCGCCTCCAATTGGAGATCCTGTCGTTGCCATAAGATCGTTCCTCGATTTAGAAAGAGAAGCCATAGAATCTATAGTATTTCATAGCGACGCAATTTCTGTGTTAATTCGTCATTGTGAGGGATCGACGGATGCAATAAAGAAGGAATAGTGCATCCGACATGTGATAGTCGCCTCCCAATAGGAGATCCTTTCGTTGCCATAGAAACGCTCCTCGATTTAGAGAGAGAAGTCATAGAACCTATAGTATTTCATAGCGACGCAATTTCTGTGTTAATTCGTCATTGTGAGGGATCGACGGATGCAATGAAGAAGGAATAGTGCATCCGACATGAGATACTCGCCTCCCAATAGCAGATCCTGTCGTTGCCATAGAAACGCTCCTCGATTTAGAAAGAGAAGGCATAGAAGCTATAGTATTTCATAGCGACGCAATTTCTGTGTTAATTCGTCATTGTGCGAAATCGACGGATGCACTAAAGATGGAATAGTGCATCCGACATAAGATACTCGCCTCCCAATAGGTGATCCTGTCGTTGCGATAGAAACGATCCTCGATTTAGTAAGAGAAATCATAGAACCTATAGTATCTCGTAGTGACGCAATTTCTGTGTTAATTCGTCATTGTGAGGGATCGACGGATGCAATAAAGAAGGAATAGTGCATCCGACATGAGATACTCGCCTCCCAATAGGAGATCCTGTCGTTGCCATAGAAACGCCTCTCGATTTAGAAAGAGAAATCATAGAACCTATAGTATTTCATAGCGACGCAATTTCTCTGTTAATTCGTCATTGTGCGAAATCGACGGATGCACTAAAGATGGAATAGTGCATCCGACATAAGATACTCGCCTCCCAATAGGTGATCCTGTCGTTGAGATAGAAACGATCCTCGATTTAGTAAGAGAAATCATAGAACCTATAGTATCTCGTAGTGACGCAATTTCTGTGTTAATTCGTCATTGTGAGGGATCGACGGATGCAATAAAGAAGGAATAGTGCATCCGACATTAGATACCCGCCTCCCAATAGGAGATCCTTCCGTTGCCATAGGATCGTTTCTCGATTTGGAAAGAGAAGGCATAGAACCTATAGTATTTCATAGCGACACAATTTCTGTGTTAATTCGTCATTGTGAGGGATCGACGGATGCAATAAAGAAGGAATAGTGCATCCAAAATGAGATACTCGCCTCCCAATAGGAGATCCTGTCGTTGCCATAGAAACGCTCCTCGATTTAGTAAGAGAAATCATAGAACCTATAGTATTTCATAGCGACGCAATTTCTGTGTTAATTCGTCATTGTGAGGGATCGACGGATGCAATAAAGAAGGAATAGCGCATCCGACATGAGATACAAGCCTCCCAATAGGAGATCCTCTCGTTACCATAGAAACGCTCCTCGATTTAGAAAGAGAAGTCATAGAACCTATAGTATTTCATAGCGATTCAATTTCTGTGTTAATTCGTCATAGTGAGGGATCGACGGATGCAATAAAGAAGGAATAGTGCATCCGACATGAGATACTTGCCTCCCAATAGGAGATCCTGTCGTTGCCATAGAATCGTTCCTCGATTTAGAAAGAGAAGGCATAGAACCTATAGTATTTCATAGCGACGCAATTTCTGTGTTAATTCGTCATTGTGATGGATCGACGGATGCAATACAGATGGAATAGTGAATCCGACATGATATACTCGCCTCCCAGTAGGAGATCCTGTCGTTGCCATAGAAACGCTCCTCGATTTAGAAAGAGAAGTCATAGAACCTATAGTATTTCATAGCGACGCAATTTCTGTGTTAATTCCTCATTGTGATGGATCGACGGATGCAATTCAGATGGAATAGTGAATCCGACATGATATACTCGCCTCCCAGTAGGAGATCCTGTCGTTGCCATAGAAACGCTCCTCGATTTAGAAAGAGAAGTCATAGGACCTATAGTATTTCATAGCGACGCAATTTCTGTGTTAATTCGTCATTGTGAGGTATCGACGGATGCAATAAAGAAGGAATAGTGCATCCGACATGAGATACTCGCCTCCAATTGGAGATCCTGTCGTTGCCATAGGATCGTTCCTCGATTTAGAAAGAGAAGCCTTAGAACCTATAGTATTTCATAGCGACGCAATTTCTGTGTTAATTCGTCATTGTGAGGGATCGACGGATGAAATAAAGAAGGAATAGTGCATCCGAAATGAGATAGTCGCCTCCCAATAGGAGATCCTTTCGTTGCCATAGAAACGCTCCTCGATTTAGAAAGAGAAGTCATAGAACCTATAGTATTTCATAGCGACGCAATTTCTGTGTTAATTCGTCATTGTGAGGGATCGACGGATGCAATGAAGAAGGAATAGTGCATCCGACATGAGATACTCGCCTCCCAATAGCAGATCCTGTCGTTGCCATAGAAACGCTCCTCGATTTAGATAGTGAGGTCATAGGACCTATAGTGTTTCATAGCGACGCAATTTCTGTGTTAATTCGTCATTGTGAGGTATCGACGGATGCAATAAAGAAGAAATAGTGCATCCGACATGAGATACTCGCCTCCCAATAGCAGATCCTGTCGTTGCCACGGAAACGCTCCTCGATTTAGAAAGAGTAGGCATAGAACCTATAGTATTTCATAGCGACGCAATTTCTGTGTTAATTCGTCATTGTGAGGGATCGACGGATGCAATAAAGAAGGAATAGCGCATCCGACATGAGATACTCGCCTCCCAATAGGAGATCCTCTCGTTGCCATAGAAATGCTCCTCGATTTAGAAAGAGAAGTCATAGAACCTATAGTATTTCATAGCGATTCAATTTCTGAGTTAATTCGTCATAGTGAGGGATCGACGGATGCAATAAAGAAGGAATAGTGCATCCGACATGAGATACTCGCCTCCCAATAGGAGATCCTGTCGTTGCCATAGAAACGCCTCTCGATTTAGAAAGAGAAATCATAGAACCTATAGTATTTCATAGCGACGCTATTTCTGTGTTAATTCGTCATTGTGCGAAATCGACGGATGCACTAAAGATGGAATAGTGCATCCGACATAAGATACTCGCCTCCCAATAGGTGATCCTGTCGTTGCGATAGAAACGATCCTCGATTTAGTAAGAGAAATCATAGAACCTATAGTATCTCGTAGTGACGCAATTTCTGTGTTAATTCGTCATTGTGAGGGATCGACGGATGCAATAAAGAAGGAATAGTGCATCCGACATGAGATACCCGCCTCCCAATAGGAGATCCTTTCGTTGCCATAGGATCGTTTCTCGATTTAGAATGAGAAGGCATAGAACCTATAGTATTTCATAGCGACACAATTTCTGTGTTAATTCGTCATTGTGAGGGATCGACGGATGCAATAAAGAAGGAATAGTGCATCCGACATGAGATACTCGCCTCCCAATAGGAGATCCTGTCGTTGCCATAGAATCGTTCCTCGATTTAGAAAGAGAAGGCATAGAACCTATAGTATTTCATAGCGACGCAATTTCTGTGTTAATTCGTCATTGTGATGGATCGACGGATGCAATACAGATGGAATAGTGAATCCGACATGATATACTCGCCTCCCAGTAGGAGATCCTGTCGTTGCCATAGAAACGCTCCTCGATTTAGAAAGAGAAGTCATAGAACCTATAGTATTTCATAGCGACACAATTTCTCTGTTAATTCGTCATAGTGTGGGATCGACGGATGCAATAAAGAAGGAATAGTGCATCCGACATGAGATACTCGCCTCCCAATAGGAGATCCTGTCGTTGCCGTAGAAACGTACCTCGATTTAGAAAGAGAAGTCATAGAACCTATAGTATTTCATAGAGACACAATTTCTGTGTTAATTCGTCATTGTGAGAGATCGACGGATGCAATAAAGAAGGAAGAGTGCATCCAACATGAGATTCCCGCATCCCAATAGGAGATCCTGTCGTTGCCATAGGATCGTTTCTCGATTTAGAAAGAGAAGGCATAGTACCTATGGTATTTAATAGCGACGCAATTTCAGTGTTAATTCGTCATTGTGAGGGATCGACAGTTGCAATAAAGAAGGTATAGTGCATCCGACATGAGATACTCGCCTCCCAATAGGAGATCCTGTCGTTGCCATAGAAACTCTCCTCGATTTAGAAAGAGTAGTCATAGAACCTATAGTATTTCATAGCGACGCAATTTCTGTGTTAATTCGTCATTGTGAGGGATCGACGGATGCAATAAAGAACGAATAGTGCATCCGACATGAGATACTCGCCTCCCAATAGGAGATCCTGTCGTTGCCATAGAAACGCTCCTCGATTTAGAAAGAGGAGTCATAGAACCTATAGTATTTCATAGCGACGCAATTTCTGTGTTAATTCGTCATTGTGAGGGATCGACAGATGCAATAAAGAAGGTATAGTGCATCCGACATGAGATACTCGCCTCCCAATAGGAGATCCTGTCGTTGCCATAGAAACGCTACTCGATTTAGAAAGAGAAGTCATACTACCCATAGTATTTCATAGCGACGCAATTTCTGTGTTAATTCGTCATTGTGAGGTATCGACGGATGCAATGAAGAAGGAATAGTGCATCCGACATGAGATACTCGCCTCCCAATAGGAGATCCTGTCGTTGCCATAGAAACGCTCCTCGATTTAGAAAGTGAAGTAATAGGTCCTATAGTGTTTCATAGCGACCCAATTTCTGTGTTAATTCGTCATTGTGAGGTATCGACGGATGCAATAAAGAAGAAATAGTGCATCCGACATGAGATACTCGCCTCCCAATAGCAGATCCTGTCGTTGCCATGGAAACGCTCCTCGATTTAGAAAGAGTAGGCATAGAACCTATAGTATTTCATAGCGACGCAATTTCTGTGTGAATTCGTCATTGTGAGGGATCGACGGATGCAATAAAGAAGGAATAGTGCATCCAAAATGAGATACTCGCCTCCCAATAGGAGATCATGTCGTTGCCATAGAAACGCTCCTCGATTTAGAAAGAGAAGTCATAGAACCTATAGTATTTCATAGCGACGCAATTTCTGTGTTAATTCGTCATTGTGAGGGATCGACGGATGCAATAAAGAAGGAATAGCGCATCCGACATGAGATACTCGCCTCCCAATAGGAGATCCTCTCGTTGCCATAGAAACGCTCCTCGATTTAGAAAGAGAAGTCATAGAACCTATAGTATTTCATAGCGATTCAATTTCTGTGTTAATTCGTCATAGTGAGGGATCGACGGATGCAATAAAGAAGGAATAGTGCATCCGACATGAGATACTCGCCTCCCAATAGGAGATCCTGTCGTTGCCATAGAAACGCCTCTCGATTTAGAAAGAGAAATCATAGAACCTATAGTATTTCATAGCGACGCAATTTCTGTGTTAATTCGTCATTGTGCGAAATCGACGGATGCACTAAAGATGGAATAGTGCATCCGACATAAGATACTCGCCTCCCAATAGGTGATCCTGTCGTTGCAATGGAAACGATCCTCGATTTAGTAAGAGAAATCATAGAACCTATAGTATCTCGTAGTGACGCAATTTCTGTGTTAATTCGTCATTGTGAGGGATCGACGGATGCAATAAAGAAGGAATAGTGCATCCGACATGAGATACCCGCCTCCCAATAGGAGATCCTTTCGTTGCCATAGGATCGTTTCTCGATTTAGAAAGAGAAGGCATAGAACCTATAGTATTTCATAGCGACACAATTTCTGTGTTAATTCGTCATTGTGAGAGATCGACGGATGCAATAAAGAAGGAATAGTGCATCCGACATGAGATACTCGCCTCCCAATAGGAGATCCTGTCGTTGCCATAGAATCGTTCCTCGATTTAGAAAGAGAAAGCATAGAACCTATAGTATTTCATAGCGACGCAATTTCTGTGTTAATTCGTCATTGTGATGGATCGACGGATGCAATACAGGTGGAATAGTGAATCCGACATAATATACTTGCCTCCCAGTAGGAGATCCTGTCGTTGCCATAGAAACGCTCCTCGATTTAGAAAGAGAAGTCATAGAACCTATAGTATTTCATAGCGACACAATTTCTCTGTTAATTCGTCATAGTGTGGGATCGACGGATGCAATAAAGAAGGAATAGTGCATCCGACATGAGATACTCGCTTCCCAATAGGAGATCCTGTCGTTGCCGTAGAAACGTACCTCGATTTAGAAAGAGAAGTCATAGAACCTATAGTATTTCATAGAGACACAATTTCTGTGTTAATTCGTCATTGTGAGGGATCGACGGATGCAATAAAGAAGGAAGAGTGCATCCAACATGAGATTCCCGCCTCCCAATAGGAGATCCTGTCGTTGCCATAGGATCGTTTCTCGATTTAGAAAGAGAAGGCATAGAACCTATAGTATTTCATAGCGACGCTATTTCTGTGTTAATTCGTCATTGTGCGAAATCGACGGATGCAATAAAGAAGGTATACTGCATCCGACATGAGATACTCGCCTCCCAATAGGAGATCCTGTCGTTGCCATAGAAACTCTCCTCGATTTAGAAAGAGTAGTCATAGAACCTATAGTATTTCAAAGCGACGCAATTTCTGTGTTAATTCGTCATTGTGAGGGATCGACGGATGCAATAAAGAACGAATAGTGCATCCGACATGAGATACTCGCCCCCCAATAGGAGATCCTGTCGTTGCCATAGAAACGCTCCTCGATTTAGAAAGAGGAGTCATAGAACCTATAGTATTTCATAGCGACGCAATTTCTGTGTTAATTCCTCATTGTGAGGGATCGACAGATGCAATAAACAAGGTATAGTGCATCCGACATGAGATATTCGCCTCCCAAAAGGAGATCCTGTCGTTGCCATAGAAACGCTCCTCGATTTAGAAAGAGAAATCATAGGACCTATAGTATTTCATAGCGACGCAATTTCTGTGTTAATTCTTCATTGTGAGGTATCGACGGATGCAATGAAAAGGGAATGGTGCATCCGACATGAGATACTCGCCTCCCAATAGGAGATCCTGTCGTTGCCATAGAAACGCTCCTCGATTTAGAAAGAGAAATCATAGAACCTATAGTAATTCATAGCGACGCAATTTCTGTGTTAATTCGTCATGGTGAGGGATCGACGGATGCAATAAAGAAGGAATAGTGCATCCGACAAGAGATACTCGCCTCCCAATAGGAGATCCATTCGTTGCCATAGAAACGCTCCTCCATTTAGAGAGAGAAGTCATAAAACCTATTGTATTTCATAGCGACGCAATTTCTGTGTTAATTCGTCTTTGTGAGTGATCGACCGATGCAATATATAAGGAATAGGGCATCCGACATGAGATACTCGCCTCCCAATAGGAGATCCTGTCGTTGCCATAGAAGCGGTCCTCGATTTAGAAAGAGAAGTCATAGAACCTATAGTATTTCATAGCGACGCAATTTCTGTGTTAATTCGTCATAGTGAGGGATCGACGGATGCAATAAAGAAGGAATAGTGCATCCGACATGAGATACTCGCCTCCAAATTGGAGATCCTGTCGTTGCCATAGAAACGCTCCTCGATTTAGAAAGAGAAGTCATAGGACATATAGTATTTCATAGCGACGCAATTTCTGTGTTAATTCGTCATTGTGAGGGATCGACGGATGCAATAAAGAAGGAATAGTGCATCCGACATGAGATACTCGCCTCCCAATAGGAGATCCTGCCGTTGTAATTGAAACGCTCCTCGATTTAGAAGGAGAAGTCTTAGGACCTATAGTATTTCATAGCGACGCAATTTCTGTGTTAATTCGTCATTGTGAGGTATCGATTGATGCAATAAAGAAGGAATAGTGCATCCGACATGAGATACTCGCCTCCAATTGGATATCCTGTCGTTGCAATAGGATCGTTCCTCGATTTAGAAAGAGAAGCCATAGAACCTATAGTATTTCATAGCGACGCAATTTCTGTGTTAATTCGTCATTGTGAGGGATCGACGGATGCAATAAAGAAGGAATAGTGCATCCGATATGAGATACACGCCTCCCAATAGCAGATCCTGTCGTTGCCATAGAAACGCTCCTCGATTTAGAAAGAGAAGTCATAGAACCTATAGTATTTCATAGCGACGCAATTTCTGTGTTAATTCGTCATTTTGAGGGATCGACGGATGCAATAAAGAAGGAATAGTGCATCCGATATGAGATACACGCCTCCCAATAGCAGATCCTGTCGTTGCCATAGAAACGCTCCTCTATTTGGAAAGAGAAGGCATAGAACCTATAGTATTTCATAGCGACGCAATTTCTGTGTTAATTCGTCATTGTGAGGGATCGACGGATGCAATAAAGAAGGAATAGTGCATCCGACATGAGATAGTCGCCTCCCAATAGGAGATCCTTTCGTTGCCATAGAAACGCTCCTCGATTTAGAAACAGAAGTCATAGATCCTATAGTATTTCATAGCGACGCAATTTCTGTGTTAATTCGTCATTGTTAGGGATCGACGGATGCAATAAAGAAGGAATAGTGCATCCGACATGATATACTCGCCTCCCAATAGCAGATCCTGTCGTTGCCATAGAAACGCTCCTCTATTTAGAAAGAGAAGGCATAGAACCTATAGTATTTCATAACGACGCAATTTCTGTGTTAATTCATCATTGTGAGGGATCGACGGATGCAATAAAGAAGGAATAGTGCATCCGACATGAGATACTCGCCACCCAATAGCAGATCCTGTCATTGCCATAGAAACGCTCCTCTATTTAGAAAGAGAAGGCATAGAACCTATAGTATTTCATAGCGACGCAATTTCTGTGTTAATTCGTCATTGTGAGAGATCGACGGATGCAATAAAGAAGGAATAATGCATCCTACATGAGATAGTCGCCTCCCAATAGGAGATCCTTTCGTTGCCATAGAAACGCTCCTCGATTTAGAAAGAGAAGTCATAGAACCTATAGTATTTCATAGCGACGCAATTTCTGTGTTAATTCGTCATTGTGAGTGATCGACGGATGCAATAAAGAAGGAATAGTGCATCCGACATGAGATACTCGCCTACCAATAGGAGATCCTGTCGTTGCCATAGAAACGCTCCTCGATTTAGAAAGAGAAGTCATAGGACCTATAGTATTTCATAGCGACGCAATTTCTGTGTTAATTCGTCATTGTGAGGTATCGACGGACGCAATAAAGAAGGAATAGTGCATCCGACATGAGATACTCGCCTCCAATTGGAGATCCTGTCATTGCCATAGGATCGTTCCTCGATTTAGAAAGAGAAGCCATAGAACACATAGTATTTCATAGCGACGCAATTTCTGCGTTAATTCGTCATTGTGAGGGATCGACGGATGCAATAAAGAAGGAATAGTGCATCCGACATGAGATACTCACCTCCCAATAGGAGATCCTGTCGTTGCCATAGAAACGCTCCTCGATTTAGAAAAGTCATAGAACCTATAGTATTTCATAGCGACGCAATTTCTGTGTTAATTCGTCATTGTGAGGGATCGACGGATGCAATAAAGAGGGAATAGTGCATCCGACATGAGATACTCGCCCCCAATTGGAGATCCTGTCGTTGCCATAGGATCGTTCCTCGATTTAGAAAGAGAAGCCATAGAACCTATAGTATTTCATAGCGACGCAATTTCTGTGTTAATTCGTCATTGTGACGGATCGACTGATGCATTACAGAAGGAATAGTGCATCCGACATGAGATACTCGCCTCCCAATAGGAGATCCTGTCGTTGCCATAGAAACGCTCCTCGATTTAGAAAAGTCATAGAACCTATAGTATATCATAGCGACGCAATTTCTGTGTTAATTTGTCATTGTGAGGGATCGACGGATGCAATAAAGAAGGAATAGTGCATCCGACATGAGATACTCGCCTCCCAATAGGAGATCCTGTTGTTGCCATAGGATCGTTCCTCGATTTAGAAAGAGAAGCCATAGAACCTATAGTATTTCATAGCGACGCAATTTCTGTGTTAATTCGTCATTGTGAGGGATCGACGGATGCAATACAGAAGGAATAGTACATCCGACATGAGATACTCGCCTCCCAATAGGAGATCCTGTCGTTGCCATAGAAACGCTCCTCGATTTAGAAAAGTCATAGAACCTATAGTATTTCATGGCGACGCAATTTCTTTGTTAATTCGTCATTGTGAGGGATCGACGGATGCAATAAAGAAGGAATAGTGCATCCGACATGAGATACTCGCCTCCCAATAGGAGATCCTGTCGTTGCCATAGGATCGTTCCTCGATTTAGAAAGAGAAGCCATAGAACCTATAGTAATTCATAGCGACGCAATTTCTGTGTTAATTCGTCATTGTGAGGGATCGACGGATGCAATAAAGAAGGAATAGTGCATCCGACATGAGATACTCGCCTCCCAATAGCAGATCCTGTCGTTGCCATAGAAACGCTCCTCGATTTAGAAAGAGAAGGCATAGAAGCTATAGTATTTCATAGCGACGCAATTTCTGTGTTAATTCGTCATTGTGAGGGATCGACGGATGCAATAAAGAAGGAATAGTGCATCCGACATGAGATACTCGCCTCCCAATAGCAGATCCTGTCGTTGCCATGGAAACGCTCCTCGACTTAGAAAGAGTAGGCATAGAACCTATAGTATTTCATAGCGACGCCATTTCTGTGTGAATTCGTCATTGTGAGGGATCGACGGATGCAATAAAGAAGGAATAGTGCATCCAAAATGAGATACTCGCCTCCCAATAGGAGATCCTGTCGTTGCCATAGAAACGCTCCTCGATTTAGAAAGAGAAGTCATAGAACCTGTAGTATTTCATAGCGACGCAATTTCTGTGTTAATTCGCCATTGTGAGGGATCGACGGATGCAATAGAGAAGGAATAGTGCATCCGACATGAGATACTCGCCTCCCAATAGGAGATCCTCTCGTTGCCATAGAAACGCTCCTCGATTTAGAAAGAGAAGTCATAGAACCTATAGTATTTCATAGCGACACAATTTCTGTGTTAATTCGTCATTGTGAGGGATCGACGGATGCAATAAAGAAGGAATAGTGCATCCGACATGAGATACTCGCCTCCCAATAGGAGATCCTGTCGTTGCCATAGAATCGTTCCTCGATTTAGAAAGAGAAGGCATAGAACCTATAGTATTTCATAGCGACGAAATTTCTGTGTTAATTCGTCATTGTAATGGATCGACGGATGCAATACAGATGGAATAGTGCATCCGACATGAGATACTCGCCTCCCAATAAGAGATCCTGTCGTTGCCGTGGAAACGTACCTCGATTTAGAAAGAGAAGTCATAGAACCTATAGTATTTCATAGAGACACAATTTCTGTGTTAATTCGTCATTGTGAGGGATCGACGGATGCAATAAAGAAGGAATAGTGCATCCAACATGCGATTTCCGCCTCCCAATAGGAGATCCTGTCGTTCCCATATGATCGTTTCTCGATTTAGAAAGAGAAGGCATAGAACCTATAGTATTTCATAGCGACGCAATTTCAGTGTTAATTCGTCATTGTGAGGGATCGACAGATGCAGTAAAGAAGGTATAGTGCATCCGACATGAGATACTCGCCTCCCAATAGGAGATCCTGTCGTTGCCATAGAAACTCTCCTCGATTTAGAAAGAGTAGTCATAGAACCTATAGTATTTCATAGCGACGCAATTTCTGTGTTAATTCGTCATTGTGAGGGATCGACGGATGCAATAAAGAAGGAATAGTGCATCCGACATGAGATACTCGCCTCCCAATAGCAGATCCTGTCGTTGCCGTAGATACGCTCCTCGATTTTGAAAGAGAAATCATAGAACCTATAGTATCTCATAGCGACGCATTTTCTGTGTTAATTAGTCATTGTGAGGGATCGACGGATGGAATAAAGAAGGAATAGTGCATTCGACATGAGATACTCGCCTCCCAATAGGAGATCCTGTCGTTGCCATCGAAACGCTCCTCGATTTAGAAATAGAAGACATAGAACCTATAGTATTTCATAGCGATGCAATTTCTGTGTTAATTCGTCATTGTGAGGTATCGACGGATGCAATGAAGAAGGAAGAGTGCATCCGATACGAGATACTCGCCTTCCAATAGGAGATCCTGTCGTTGCCATAGAAACGCTCCGCGATTTAGAAAGAGAAGCCATAGAACCTGTAGTATTTCATTGCGACGCAATTTCTGTGTTAATTCGTCATTGTGAGGTATCGACGGATGCAATGAAGAATTAAGAGTGCATCCGATACGAGATACTCGCCTCCCAATAGGAGATCCTGTCGTTGCCATAGAAACGCTCCTCGATTTAGAAAGAGAACCATAGAACCTGTAGTATTTCAAGGCGACGCAATTTCTGTGTTAATTCGTCATTTTCAGGTATCGACGGATGCAATATAGAAGGAATAGTACATCCGACATGAGATACTCGCCTCCCAATAGGAGATCCTGTCGTCGTCACAGAAACGCTCCTCGATTTAGAAAGAGAAGTCATAGAACCTATAGTATTTCATAGCGAAGCAATTTCTGTGTTAATTCGTCATGGTGAGGGATCGACGGATGCAATAAAGAAGGAATAGTGCATCCGACAAGAGATACTCGCCTCCCAATAGAAGATAATGTTGTTGCCATAGAAACGTTCCTCGATTTAGAAAGAGAAGTCATAGAACCTATAGTATTTCATAGCGACGCAATTTCTGTGTTAATTCGTCATTGTGAGGGATCGACGGATGCAATAAAGAAGGAATAGTGCATCCGACATGAGATACTCTCCTCCCAATAGGAGATCCTGTCGTTGCCATAGCAACGCTCCTCGATTTAGAAAGAGATGGCATAGGACCTATAGTATTTCATAGCGACACAATTTCTGTGTTAATTCGGCATTGTAAGGGATCGACGGATGCAATATAAAAGGAATAGTGCATCTGGCATGAGATATTAGCCGCCTAATAGGAGATCCTGTCGTTGCCATAGAAACGCCCCTCGATTTAGAAAGAGAAGTCATAGAACCTATAGTATTTCATAGCGACGCAATTTCTGTGTTAATTAGTCATTGTGAGGGATCGACGGATGCAATAAAGAAGGAATAGTGCATCCGACATGAGATACTCGCCTCCCAGTAGGAGATCCATTCGTTGCCATAGAAACGCTCCTCCATTTAGAGAGAGAAGTCTTAAAACCTATTGTATTTCATAGCGACGCAATTTCTGTGTTAATTCGTCTTTGTGAGTGATCGACCGATGCAATATATAAGGAATAGGGCATCCGACATGAGATACTCGCCTCACAATAGGAGATCCTGTCGTTGCCATAGAAGCGCCCCTCGATTTAGAAAGAGAAGTCATAGAACCTATAGTATTTCATAGCGACGCAATTTCTGTGTTAATTCGTCATTGTGACGGATCGACGGATGCAATAAAGAAGGAATAGTGCATCCGACATGGGATACTCGCCTCCCAATAGGAGATCCTGTCGTTGGCATAGGATCGTTCCTCGATTTAGAAACAGAAGGCATAGAAGCTATAGTAATTTATAGCGACGCAATTTCTGTGTTAATTCGTCATTGTGTGGGACCGACGGATGCAATATAGAAGGAATAGTGCATCCGACATGAGATAGTCGACTCCCAATTGGAGATCCTCTCGTTGCCATAGAAACGCTCCTCGATTTAGAAAGAGAAGTCATAGGGCCTGTAGTATTTCATAGCGACTCAATTTCTGTGTTAATTCGTCATAGTGAGGGATCGACGGATGCAATAAAGAAGAAGTAGTGCATCCGACATGAGATACTCGCCTCCCAATAGGAGATCCTGTCGTTGCCATATAAACGCTCCTCGTTTTAGAAAGAGAAATCATAGAACCTTTAGTATTTCATAGCGACTCTATTTCTGTGTTAATTCGTCTTTGTGTGGGATCGACGGATGCAATAAAGAAGGAATAGTGCATCCGACATGAGATACTCGCCTCCCAATAGGAGATCCTGTCGTTGCCATAGAAACGCTCCTCGATTTAGAAAGAGAAATCATAGAACCTATAGTATTTCATATCTCCCCAATTTATGTGTTAATTCGTCATTAGGAGGGATCGACGGATGCAATAAAGAAGTTATTGTGCATCCGACATGAGATACACGCCTCCCAATAGCAGATCCTGTCGTTGCCATAGAAACGCTCCTCGATTTAGAAAGAGAAATCAGAGAACCTATAGTATTTCATAGCGACTCTATTTCTGTGTTAATACGTCATTGTGTGGGATCGACGGATGCAATAAAGAAGGAATAGTGCATCCGACATGAGATACTCGCCTCCCAATAGGAGATCCTGTCGTTGCCATAGAAACGCTCCTCTATTTAGAAAGAGAAGGCATAGAACCTATAGTATTGCATAGCGACGCAATTTCTGTGTTAATTCGTCATTGTGAGGGATCGACGGATGCAATAAAGAAGGAATAGTGCATCCGACATGAGATAGTCGCCTCCCAATAGGAGATCCTTTCGTTGCCATAGAAACGCTCCTCGATTTAGAAACAGAAGTCATAGAACCTATAGTATTTCATAGCGACACAATTTCTGTGTTAATTCGTCATTGTGTGGGATCGACGGATGCAATAAAGAAGGAATAGTGCATCCGACATCAGATACTCGCCTCCCAATAGGAGATCCTATCGTTGCCATAGAAACGCTCCTCGATTTAGAAAAGTCATAGAACCTATAGTATTTCATAGCGACGCAATTTCTGTGTTAATTCGTCATTGTGAGGTATCGACGGATGCAATGAAGAAGGAATAGTGCATCCGACATGAGATTCTCGCCTCCCAATAGGAGATCCTGTCGTTGCCATAGAAACGCTCCTCGATTTAGAAAGAGAAATCATAGAACCTCTAGTAATTCATAGCGACGCAATTTCTGTGTTAATTCGTCATGGTGAGGGATCGACGGATGCAATAAAGAAGGAATAGTGCATCCGACAAGAGATACTCGCCTCCCAATAGGAGATCCATTCGTTGCCATAGAAACGCTCCTCCATTTAGAGAGAGAAGTCATAAAACCTATTGTATTTCATAGCGACGAAATTTCTGTGTTAATTCGTCTTTGTGAGTGATCGACCGATGCAATATATAAGGAATAGGGCATCCGACATGAGATACTCGCCTCCCAATAGGAGATCCTGTCGTTGCCATAGAAGCGCTCCTCGATTTAGAAAGAGAAGTCATAGAACCTATAGTATATCATAGCGACGCAAATTCTGTGTTAATTCGTCATTGTGACGGATCGACGGATGCAATAAAGAAGGAATAGTGCATCCGACATGAGATACTCGCCTCCCAATAGGAGATCCTGTCGTTGCCATAGGATCGTTCCTCGATTTAGAAACAGAAGGCATAGTAGCTATAGTAATTTATAGCGACGCAATTTCTGTGTTAATTCGTCATTGTGTGGGACCGACGGATGCAATAAAGACGGAATAGTGCATCCGACATGAGATAGTCGACTCCCAATTGGAGATCCTCTCGTTGCCATAGAAACGCTCCTCGATTTAGAAAGAGAAGTCATAGAGCCTGTAGTATTTCATAGCGACTCAATTTCTGTGTTAATTCCTCATAGTGAGGGATCAACGGAATCAATAAAGAAGGAATAGTGCATCCGACATGAGATACTCGCCTCCCAATAGGAGATCCTGTCGTTGCCGTATAAACGCTCCTCGATATAGAAAGAGAAATCATATAACATATAGTATTTCATAGCGACTCTATTTCTGTGTTAATTCGTCATTGTGAGGGATCGACGGATGCAATAAAGAAGGAATAGTGCATCCGACATGAGATACTCGCCTCCCAATGGGAGATCCTGTCGTTGCCATAGAATCGTTCCTCGATTTAGAAAGAGAAGGCATAGAACCTATAGTATTTCATAGCGACGAAATTTCTGTGTTAATTCGTCATTGTGATGGATCGACGGATGCAATACAGATGGAATAGTGCATCCGACATGATATACTCGCCTACCAGTAGGAGATCCTGTCGTTGCCATAGAAACGCTCCTCGATTTAGAAAGAGAAGTCATAGAACCTATAGTATTTCATAGCGACACAATTTCTCTGTTAATTCGTCATAGTGTGGGATCGACGGATGCAATAAAGAAGGAATAGTGCATCCGACATGAGATACTCGCCTCCCAATAGGAGATCCTGTCGTTCCCATATGATCGTTTCTCGATTTAGAAAGAGAAGGCATAGAACCTATAGTATTTCATAGCGACGCAATTTCAGTGTTAATTCGTCATTGTGAGGGATCGACAGATGCAATAAAGAAGGTATAGTGCATCCGACATGAGATACTCGCCTCCCAATAGGAGATCCTGTCGTTGCCATAGAAACTCTCCTCGATTTAGAAAGAGTAGTCATAGAACCTATAGTATTTCATAGCGACGCAATTTCTGTGTTAATTCGTCATTGTGAGGGATCGACGGATGCAATAAAGAAGGAATAGTGCATCCGACATGAGATACTCGCCTCCCAATAGCAGATCCTGTCGTTGCCGTAGATACGCTCCTCGATTTAGGAAGAGAAATCATAGAACCTATAGTATCTCATAGCGACGCATTTTCTGTGTTAATTAGTCATTGTGAGGGATCGACGGATGGAATAAAGAAGGAATAGTGCATTCGACATGAGATACTCGCCTCCCAATAGGAGATCCTGTCGTTGCCATCGAAACGCTCCTCGATTTAGAAATAGAAGACATAGAACCTATAGTATTTCATAGCGATGCAATTTCTGTGTTAATTCGTCATTGTGAGGTATCGACGGATGCAATGAAGAAGGAAGAGTGCATCCGATACGAGATACTCGCCTCCCAATAGGAGATCATGTCGTTGCCATAGAAACGCTCCGCGATTTAGAAAGAGAAGCCATAGAACCTGTAGTATTTCATTGCGACGCAATTTCTGTGTTAATTCGTCATTGTGAGGTATCGACGGATGCAATGAAGAATTAAGAGTGCATCCGATACGAGATACTCGCCTCCCAATAGGAGATCCTGTCGTTGCCATAGAAACGCTCCTCGATTTAGAAAGAGAAGCCATAGAACCTGTAGTATTTCATTGCGACGCAATTTCTTTGTTAATTCGTCATTTTCAGGTATCGACGGATGCAATATAGAAGGAATAGTGCATCCGACATGAGATACTCGCCTCCCAATAGGAGATCCTGTCGTTGTCACAGAAACGCTCCTCGATTTAGAAAGAGAAGTCATAGAACCTATAGTATTTCATAGCGACGCAATTTCTGTGTTAATTCGTCATGGTGAGGGATCGACGGATGCAATAAAGAAGGAATAGTGCATCCGACAAGAGATACTCGCTTCCCAATAGGAGATCCATTCGTTGCCATAGAAACGCTCCTCCATTTAGAGAGAGAATTCTTAAAACCTATTGTATTTCATAGCGACGCAATTTCTGTGTTAATTCGTCTTTGTGAGTGATCGACCGATGCAATATATAAGGAATAGGGCATCCGACATGAGATACTCGCCTCACAATAGGAGATCCTGTCGCTGCCATAGAAGCGCTCCTCGATTTAGAAAGAGAAGTCATAGAACCTATAGTATTTCATAGCGACGCAATTTCTGTGTTAATTCGTCATTGTGACGGATCGACGGATGCAATAAAGAAGGAATAGTGCATCCGACATGGGATACTCGCCTCCCAATAGGAGATCCTGTCGTTGGCATAGGATCGTTCCTCGATTTAGAAACAGAAGGCATAGAAGCTATAGTAATTTATAGCGACGCCATTTCTGTGTTAATTCGTCGTTGTGTGGGACCGACGGATGCAATATAGAAGGAATAGTGCATCCGACATGAGATAGTCGACTCCCAATTGGAGATCCTCTCGTTGCCATAGAAACGCTCCTCGATTTAGAAAGAGAAGTCATAGGGCCTGTAGTATTTCATAGCGACTCAATTTCTGTGTTAATTCGTCATAGTGAGGGATCGACGGATGCAATAAAGAAGAAGTAGTGCATCCGACATGAGATACTCGCCTCCCAATAGGAGATCCTGTCGTTGCCATATAAACGCTCCTCGTTTTAGAAAGAGAAATCATAGAACCTTTAGTATTTCATTGCGACTCTATTTCTGTGTTAATTCGTCTTTGTGTGGGATCGACGGATGCAATAAAGAAGGAATAGTGCATCCGACATGAGATACTCGCCTCCCAATAGGAGATCCTGTCGTTGCCATAGAAACGCTCCTCGATTTAGAAAGAGAAATCATAGAACCTATAGTATTTCATATCGACCCAATTTATGTGTTAATTCGTCATTAGGAGGGATCGACGGATGCAATAAAGAAGTTATTGTGCATCCGACATGAGATACACGCCTCCCAATAGCAGATCCTGTCGTTGCCATAGAAACGCTCCTCGATTTAGAAAGAGAAATCAGAGAACCTATAGTATTTCATAGCGACACTATTTCTGTGTTAATACGTCATTGTGTGGGATCGACGGATGCAATAAAGAAGGAATAGTGCATCCGACATGAGATACTCGCCTCCCAATAGGAGATCCTGTCGTTGCCATAGAAACGCTCCTCTATTTAGAAAGAGAAGGCATAGAACCTATAGTATTTCATAGCGACGCAATTTCTGTGTTAATTCGTCATTGTGAGGGATCGACGGATGCAATAAAGAAGGAATAGTGCATCCGACATGAGATAGTCGCCTCCCAATAGGAGATCCTTTCGTTGCCATAGAAACGCTCCTCCATTTAGAGAGAGAAGTCTTAAAACCTATTGTATTTCATAGCGACGCAATTTCTGTGTTAATTCGTCTTTGTGAGTGATCGACCGATGCAATATATAAGGAATAGGGCATCCGACATGAGATACTCGCCTCACAATAGGAGATCCTGTCGCTGCCATAGAAGCGCTCCTCGATTTAGAAAGAGAAGTCATAGAACCTATAGTATTTCATAGCGACGCAATTTCTGTGTTAATTCGTCATTGTGACGGATCGACGGATGCAATAAAGAAGGAATAGTGCATCCGACATGGGATACTCGCCTCCCAATAGGAGATCCTGTCGTTGGCATAGGATCGTTCCTCGATTTAGAAACAGAAGGCATAGAAGCTATAGTAATTTATAGCGACGCAATTTCTGTGTTAATTCGTCATTGTGTGGGACCGACGGATGCAATATAGAAGGAATAGTGCATCCGACATGAGATAGTCGACTCCCAATTGGAGATCCTCTCGTTGCCATAGAAACGCTCCTCGATTTAGAAAGAGAAGTCATAGGGCCTGTAGTATTTCATAGCGACTCAATTTCTGTGTTAATTCGTCTTTGTGAGTGGTCGACCGATGCAATATATAAGGAATAGGGCATCCGACATGAGATACTCGCCTCCCAATAGGAGATCCTGTCGTTGCCATAGAAGCGCTCCTCGATTTAGAAAGAGAAGTCATAGAACCTATAGTATTTCATAGCGACGCAATTTCTGTGTTAATTCGTAATGTGACGGATCGACGGATGCAATAAAGAAGGAATAGTGCATCCGACATGAGATACTCGCCTCCCAATAGGAGATCCTGTCGTTGCCATAGGATCGTTCCTCGATTTAGAAACAGAAGGCATAGTAGCTATAGTAATTTATAGCGACGCAATTTCTGTGTTAATTCGTCATTGTGTGGGACCGACGGATGCAATAAAGAAGGAATAGTGCATCCGACATGAGATAGTCGATTCCCAATTGGAGATCCTCTCGTTGCCATAGAAACGCTCCTCGATTTAGAAAGAGAAGTCATAGAGCATGTAGTATTTAATAGCGACTCAATTTCTGTGTTAATTCCTCATAGTGAGGGATCAACGGAACCAATAAAGAAGGAATAGTGCATCCGACATGAGATACTCGCCTCCCAATAGGAGATCCTGTCGTTGCCGTATAAACGCTCCTCGATTTAGAAAGAGAAATCATAGAACATATAGTATTTCATAGCGACTCTATTTCTGTGTTAATTCGTCATTGTGTGGGATCGACGGATGCAATAAAGAAGGAATAGTGCATCCGACATGAGATACTCGACTCCCAATAGGAGATCCTGTCGTTGCCATAGAAACGCTCCTCGATTTAGAAAGAGAAATCATAGAATCTATAGTATTTCATAGCGACCCAATTTCTGGGTTAATTCGTCATTGGGAGGGATCGACGGATGCAATAAAGAAGGAATAGTGCATCCGACATGAGATACACGCCTCCCAATAGCAGATCCTGTCGTTGCCATAGAAACGCTCCTCGATTTAGAAAGAGAAATCAGAGAACCTATAGTATTTCATTGCGACACTATTTCTGTGTTAATACGTCATTGTGTGGGATCGACGGATGCAATAAAGAAGGAATAGTGCATTCGACATGAAATACTCGCTTCCCAATAGGAGATCCTGTCGTTGCCATAGAAACGCTCCTCTATTTAGAAAGAGAAGGCATAGAACCTATAGTATTTCATAGCGACGCAATTTCTGTGTTAATTCGTCATTGTGAGGGATCGACGGATGTAATAAAAAAGGAATAGTGCATCCGACATGAGATAGTCGCCCCCCAATAGGAGATCCTTTCGTTGCCATAGAAACGCTCCTCGATTTAGAAAGAGAAGTCATAGAACCTATAGTATTTCATAGCGACGCAATTTCTGTGTTAATTCGTCATTGTGTGGGATCGACGGATGCAATAAAGAAGGAATAGTGCATCCGACATGAGATACTCGCCTCCCAAAAGGAGATCTTGTCGTTGCCATAGGATCGTTCCTCGATTTAGAAAGAGAAGGCATAGAACCTATAGTATTTCATAGCGACGCAATTTCTGTGTTAATTCGTCATTGTGAGGGATCGACGGATGCAATACAGAAGGAATAGTGCATCCGACATGAGATAAACGCCTCCCAATAGGAGATCCTATCGTTGCCATAGAAACGCTCCTCGATTTAGAAAAGTCATAGAACCTATAGTAGTTCATAGCGACGCAATTTCTGTGTTAATTCGTCATTGTGAGGGATCGACGGATGCAATAAAGAAGGAATAGTGCATCCGACATGAGATACTCGCCTCCCAATAGGAGATCCTGTCGTTGCCATAGGATCGTTCCTCGATTTAGAAAGACAAGCCATAGAACCTATATTATTTGATATATCGACGCAATTTCTGTGTTAATTCGTCATTGTGACGGATCGACGGATGCAATACAGAAGGAATAGTGCATCCGACATGAGATACTCGCCTCCCAATAGGAGATCCTGTCGTTGCCATAGAAACGCTCCTCGATTTAGAAAGAGAAGTCATAGAACCTATAGTATTTCATAGCGACGCAATTTCTGTGTTAATTCGTCATTGTGAGGGACGACGGATGCAATACAGAAGGAATAATACATCCGAAATGAGATACTCGCCTCCCAATAGGAGATCCTGTCGTTGCCATAGAAACGCTCCTCGATTTAGAAAGAGAAGTCATAGAACCTATAGTATTTCATAGCGACGCAATTTCTGTGTTAATTCGTCATTGTGAGGGATCGACGGATGCAATAAAGAAGGAATAGTGCATCCGACTTGAGATACTCGCCTCCCAATAGGAGATGCTCTCGTTGCCATAGAAACGCTCCTCGATTTAGAAAGAGAAGTCATGGAACCTATAGTATTTCATAGCGATTCAATTTCTGTGTTAATTCGTCATAGTGAGGGATCGACGGATGCAATAAAGAAGGAATAGTGCATCCGACATGAGATACTCGCCTCCCAATAGGAGATCCTGTCGTTGCCATAGAAACGCTCCTCGATTTAGAAAGAGAAATCATAGAACCTATAGTATTTCATCGCGACGCAATTTCTGTGTTAATTCGTCATTGTGCTAAATCGATGGATGCGCTAAAGATGGAATAGTGCATCCGACATAAGATACTCGCCTCCCAATAGGAGATCCTGTCTTTGCCATAGAAACGCTCCTCGATTTAGTAAGAGAAATCATAGAACCTATAGTATTTCATAGCGACACAATTTCTGTGTTAATTCGTCATTGTGAGGGATCGACGGATGCAATAAAGAAGGAATAGTGCATCCGACATGAGATACTCGCCTCCCAATAGGAGATCCTGTCGTTGCCATAGGATCGTTCCTCGATTTAGAAAGAGAAGGCATAGAACCTATAGTATTTGATAGCGACGAAATTTCTGTGTTAATTCGTCATTGTGAGGGATCGACGGATGCAATAAAGAAGGAATAGTGCATCCGACATGAGATACTCGCCTCCCAATAGGAGATCCTGTCGTTGCCGTATAAACGCTCCTCGATTTAGAAAGAGAAATCATAGAACATATAGTATTTCATAGCGACTCTATTTCTGTGTTAATTCGTCATTGTGTGGGATCGACGGATGCAATAAAGAAGGAATAGTGCATCCGACATGAGATACTCGACTCCCAATAGGAGATCCTGTCGTTGCCATAGAAACGCTCCTCGATTTAGAAAGAGAAATCATAGAATCTATAGTATTTCATAGCGACCCAATTTCTGGGTTAATTCGTCATTGGGAGGGATCGACGGATGCAATAAAGAAGGAATAGTGCATCCGACATGAGATACACGCCTCCCAATAGCAGATCCTGTCGTTGCCATAGAAACGCTCCTCGATTTAGAAAGAGAAATATGAGAACCTATAGTATTTCATAGCGACACTATTTCTGTGTTAATACGTCATTGTGTGGGATCGACGGATGCAATAAAGAAGGAATAGTGCATCCGACATGAAATACTCGCCTCCCAATAGGAGATCCTGTCGTTGCCATAGAAACGCTCCTCTATTTAGAAAGAGAAGGCATAGAACCTATAGTATTTCATAGCGACGCAATTTCTGTGTTAATTCGTCATTGTGAGGGATCGACGGATGCAATAAAAAAGGAATAGTGCATCCGACATGAGATAGTCGCCCCCCAATAGGAGATCCTTTCGTTGCCATAGAAACGCTCCTCGATTTAGAAAGAGAAGTCATAGAACCTATAGTATTTCATAGCGACGCAATTTCTGTGTTAATTCGTCATTGTGTGGGATCGACGGATGCAATAAAGAAGGAATAGTGCATCCGACATGAGATACTCGCCTCCCAAAAGGAGATCTTGTCGTTGCCATAGGATCGTTCCTCGATTTAGAAAGAGAAGGCATAGAACCTATAGAATTTCATAGCGACGCAATTTCTGTGTTAATTCGTCATTGTGAGGGATCGACGGATGCAATACAGAAGGAATAGTGCATCCGACATGAGATAAACGCCTCCCAATAGGAGATCCTATCGTTGCCATAGAAACGCTCCTCGATTTAGAAAAGTCATAGAACCTATAGTAGTTCATAGCGACGCAATTTCTGTGTTAATTCGTCATTGTGAGGGATCGACGGATGCAATAAAGAAGGAATAGTGCATCCGACATGAGATACTCGCCTCCCAATAGGAGATCCTGTCGTTGCCATAGGATCGTTCCTCGATTTAGAAAGACAAGCCATAGAACCTATATTATTTGATATATCGACGCAATTTCTGTGTTAATTCGTCATTGTGACGGATCGACGGATGCAATACAGAAGGAATAGTGCATCCGACATGAGATACTCGCCTCCCAATAGGAGATCCTGTCGTTGCCATAGAAACGCTCCTCGATTTAGAAAGAGAAGTCATAGAACCTATAGTATTTCATAGCGACGCAATTTCTGTGTTAATTCGTCATTGTGAGGGACGACGGATGCAATACAGAAGGAATAGTGCATCCGAAATGAGATACTCGCCTCCCAATAGGAGATCCTGTCGTGGCCATAGAAACGCTCCTCGATTTAGAAAGAGAAGTCATAGAACCTATAGTATTTCATAGCGACGCAATTTCTGTGTTAATTCGTCATTGTGAGGGATCGACGGATGCAATAAAGAAGGAATAGTGCATCCGACATGAGATACTCGCCTCCCAATAGGAGATGCTCTCGTTGCCATAGAAACGCTCCTCGATTTAGAAAGAGAAGTCATAGAACCTATAGTATTTCATAGCGATTCAATTTCTGTGTTAATTCGTCATAGTGAGGGATCGACGGATGCAATAAAGAAGGAATAGTGCATCCGACATGAGATACTCGCCTCCCAATAGGAGATCCTGTCGTTGCCATAGAAACGCTCCTCGATTTAGAAAGAGAAATCATAGAACCTATAGTATTTCATCGCGACGCAATTTCTGTGTTAATTCGTCATTGTGCTAAATCGACGGATGCACTAAAGATGGAATAGTGCATCCGACATAAGATACTCGCCTGCCAATAGGAGATCCTTTCGTTGCCATAGGGTCGTTTCTCGATTTAGAAAGAGAAGGCATAGAACCTATAGTATTTCATAGCGACACAATTTCTGTGTTAATTCGTCATTGTGAGGGATCGACGGATGCAATAAAGAAGGAATAGTGCATCCGACATGAGATACTCGCCTGCCAATAGGAGATCCTGTCGTTGCCGTAGAAACGTACCTCGATTTAGAAAGAGAAGTCATAGAACCTATAGTATTTCATAGCGACCCAATTTCTGTGTTAATTCGTCATTGGGAGGGATCGACGGATGCAATAAAGAAGGAATAGTGCATCCGACATGAGATACACGCCTCCCAATAGCAGATCCTGTCGTTGCCATAGAAACGCTCCTCGATTTAGAAAGAGAAATCAGAGAACCTATAGTATTTCATAGCGACTCTATTTCTGTGTTAATACGTCATTGTGTGGGATCGACGGATGCAATAAAGAAGGAATAGTGCATCCGACATGAGATACTCGCCTCCCAATAGGAGATCCTGTCGTTGCCATAGAAACGCTCCTCTATTTAGAAAGAGAAGGCATAGAACCTATAGTATTTCATAGCGACGCAATTTCTGTGTTAATTCGTCATTGTGAGGGATCGACGGATGCAATAAAGAAGGAATAGTGCATCCGACATGAGATAGTCGCCCCCCAATAGGAGATCCTTTCGTTGCCATAAAACGCTCCTCGATTTAGAAAGAGAAGTCATAGAACCTATAGTACTTCATAGCGACGCAATTTCTGTGTTAATTCGTCATTGTGTGGGATCGACGGATGCAATACAGAAGGAATAGTGCATCCGACATGAGATAAACGCCTCCCAATAGGAGATCCTATCGTTGCCATAGAAACGCTCCTCGATTTAGAAAAGTCATAGAACCTATAGTATTTCATAGCGACGCAATTTCTGTGTTAATTCGTCATTGTGAGGGATCGACGGATGCAATAAAGAAGGAATAGTGCATCCGACATGAGATTACTCGCCTCCCAAAAGGAGATACTGTCGTTGCCGTAGAAACGTACCTCGATTTAGAAAGAGAAGTCATAGAACCTATAGTATTTCATAAAGACACAATTTCTGTGTTAATTCGTCATTGTGAGGGATCGACGGATGCAATAAAGAAGGAATAGTGCATCCAACATGAGATTCCCGCCTCCCAATAGGAGATCCTGTCGTTGCCATAGGATCGTTTTTCGATTTAGAAAGAGAAGGCATAGAACTTATAGTGTTTCATAGCGACGCAATTTCAGTGTTAATTCGTCATTGTGAGAGATCAACAGATGCAATAAAGAAGGTATAGTGCATCCGACATTAGATACTCGCCTCCCAATAGGAGATCCTGTCGTTGCCATAGAAACTCGCCTCGATTTAGAAAGAGTAGTCATAGAACCTATAGTATTTCATAGCGACGCAATTTCTGTGTTAATTCGTCATTGTGAGGGATCGACGGATGCAATAAAGAAGGAATAGTGCATCCGACATGAGATACTCGCCTCCCAATAGGAGATCCTGTCGTTGCCATAGAAACGCTCCTCGACTTAGAAAGAGAAATCATAGAACCTATAGTATTTCTTAGCGACGCAATTTCTGTGTTAATTCGTCATTGTGAGGTATCGACGGATGCAATGAAGAAGGAAGAGTGCATCCGATACGAGATACTCGCCTCCCAATAGGAGATCCTGTCGTTGCCATAGAAACGCTCCGCGATTTAGAAAGAGAAGCCATAGAACCTGTAGTATTTCATTGCGACGCAATTTCTGTGTTAATTCGTCATTTTCAGGGATCGACGGATGCAATATAGAAGGAATAGTGCACCCGACATGAGATACTCGCCTCCCAATAGCAGATCCTGTCGTTGCCATAGAAACGCTCCTCGATTTTGAAAGAGAAGTCATAGAACCCATAGTATTTCATAACGACGCAATTTCTGTGTTAATTCGTCATTGTGAGGGATCGACGGATGCAATAAAGAACGAATAGTGCATCCGACATGAGATACTCGCCTCCCAATAGGAGATCCTCTCGTTGCCATAGAAACGCTCCTCGATTTAGAAAGAGAAGTCATTGAACCTATAGTATTTCATTGCAACGCAATTTCTGTGCTAATTCGTCATTGTGAGGGATCGACGGATGCAATATAGAAGGAATAGTGCTTCCGACATGAGATATTCGCCTCCCAATAGGAGATCCTGTCGTTGCCACAGAAACGATCCTCGATTTAGAAAGAGAAGTCATAGAACCTATAGTATTTCATGGCGACGCAATTTCTGTGTTAATTCGTCACTGTGAATGAGCGACGGATGCAATAAAGAAGGAATAGTGCATCCGACATGAGATACTCGCTTCCCAATAGGAGATCCTGTCGTTGCCATAGAAACGCTCCTCGATTTAGAAAGAGAAGTCATACGACCTATAGTATTTCATAGCGACGCAATTTCTGTGTTAATTCGTCATTGTGAGGTATCGACGGATGCAATGAAGAAGGAATTGTGCATCCGACATGAGATACTCGCCTCCCAATAGCAGATCCTCTCGTTGAAATAGAAACGCTCCTTGATTTAGGAAGAGAAGTCATAGAAACTATAGTATTTCATAGCGACGCAATTTCTGTGTTAATTCGTCATTGTGAGGGATCGACGGATGCAATAAAGAAGGAATAGTGCATCCGACATGAGATACTCGCCTACCAATAGGAGATCCTGTCGTTGCCATAGAAACGCACCTCGATTTAGAAAGAGAAGTCATAGAACCTGTAGTATTTCATAGCGACGCAATTTCTGTGTTAATTCGTCACTGTGAATGAGCGACGGATGCAATAAAGAAGGAATAGTGCACCCGACATGAGATACTCGCCTCCCAATAGGAGATCCTCTCGTTGCCATAGAAACGCTCCTCGATTTAGAAAGAGAAGTCATAGAACCTATAGTATTTCATAGCGACTCAATTTCTTTGTTAATTCGTCATAATGAGGGTTCGACGGATGCAATAAAGAAAGAATAGCGCATCCGACATGGGATACTCGCCTCCCAATAGGAGATCCTGTCGTTGCCATAGAAAAGCTCCTCGATTTAGAAAGAGAAATCATAGAACCTATAGTAATTCATAGCGACGCAATTTCTGTGTTAATTCGTCATGGTGAGGGATCGACGGATGCAATAAAGAAGGAATAGTGCATCCGACATGAGATACTCGCCTCCCAATAGGAGATCCATTCGTTGCCACAGAAACGCTCCTCGATTTAGAGAGAGAAGTCATAAAACCTATTGTGTTTCATAGCGACGCAATTTCTGTGTTAATTCGTCTTTGTGAGTGATCGACCGATGCAATATAGATGGAATAGTGCATCCGACATGAGATACTCGCCTCCCAATAGGAGATCCTGTCGTTGCCATAGTATCGTTCCTCGATTTAGAAAGAGAAGGCATAGAAGCTATAGTATTTTATAGCGACGCAATTTCTGTGTTAATTCGTCATTGTGTGGGACCGACGGATGCAATAAAGAAGGAATAGTGCATCCGACATGAGATACTCGCCTCCCAATAAAAGATCCTGTCGTTGCCATAGAAACGCTCCTCGATTTAGAGAGAGAAGTCATAAAACCTATTGTATTTCATAGCGACGCAATTTCTGTGTTAATTCATCTTTGTGAGTGATCGACCGATGCAATATAGATGGAATAGTGCATCCGACATGAGATACTCGCCTCCCAATAGGAGATCCTGTCGTTGCCATAGAAACGCTCCTCGATTTAGAAAGAGAAGTCGTAGAAACTATAGTATTTCATAGCGACGCAATTTCTGTGTTAATTCTTCATTGTGAGGGATCGACGGATGCAATAAAGAAGGAATAGTGCATCCGACATGAGATACTCGCCTCCCAATAGGAGATCCTGTCGTTGCCATAGGATCGTTCCTCGATTCAGAAAGAGAAGGCATAGAAGCTATAGTAATTTATAGCGACGCAATTTCTGTGTTAATTCGTCATTGTGTGGGACCGACGGATGCAATAAAGAAGGAATAGTGCATCCGACATGAGATACTCGCCTCCCAATAGGAGATCCTGTCGTTGCCATAGAAGCGCTCCTCGATTTAGAAAGAGAAGTCATAGAACCTATAGTATTTCATAGCGACGCAATTTCTGTGTTAATTCGTCATTGTGAGGGATCGAAAGATGCAATAAAGAAGGAATAGTGCATCCGACATGAGATACTCGCCTCCCAATAGGAGATCCTGTCGTTGCCATAGGATCGTTCCTCGATTCAGAAAGAGAAGGCATAGAAGCTATAGTAATTTATAGCGACGCAATTTCTGTGTTAATTCGTCATTGTGTGGGATCGACGGATGCAATAAAGAAGGAATAGTGCATCCGACATGAGATACTCGCCTCCCAATAGGAGATCCTGTTGTTGCCATAGAAACGCTCCTCGATTTAGAAAGAGAAATCATAGAACCCATAGTATTTCATGGCGACTCTATTTCTGTGTTAATTCGTCATTGTGTGGGATCGACGGATGCAATAAATAAGGAATAGTGCATCCGACATGAGATACTCGCCTCCCAATAGGAGATCCTGTCGTTGCCATAGAAACGCTCCTCGATTTAGAAAGAGAAGTTATAGAGCCTATAGTATTTCATAGCGACGCAATTTCTGTGTTAATTCGTCATTGGGAGGGATCGACGGATGCAATAAAGGAGGAATAGTGCATCGGACATGAGATACTCGCCTCCCAATAGGAGATCTTGTCGTTGCCATAGAAACGCTCCTCGATTTAGAAAGAGAAGTCATAGAACCTATAGTATTTCATAGCGACGCAATTTCTGTGTTAATTCGTCATTGTGAGGGATCGACGGATGCAACAAAGAAGGAATAGTGCATCCGACATGAGATACTCGCCTCCCAATAGGATATCCTGTCGTTGCCATTGGATCTTTCCTCGATTTAGAAAGAGAAGTCATAGAGCCTATAGTATTTCATAGCGACGCAATTTCTGTGTTAATTCGTCATTGTGTGGGATCGACGGATGTAATAAAGAAGGAATAGTGCATCCGACATGAGATAGTCGACTCCCAATACGAGATCCTGTCGTTGCCATAGAAACGCTCCTCGATTAAAAAATAGTAGTCATAGAACCTATAGTATTTAATAGCGACGCAATTTCTTTGTTAATTCGTCATTGTGAGAGATCGACGGATGCAATAAAGAAGGAATAGTGCATCCGACATGAGATACTCGCCTCCCAATAACAGATCCTGTCGTTGCAATAGAAACGCTCCTCGATTTAGAAAGAGAAGTCATAGTACCTATAGTATTTCATAGCGACGCAATTTCTGTGTTAATTCGTCATTGTGAAGGATCGACGGATGCAATATAGAAGGAATAGCGCATCCGACATGAGATACTCACCTCCCAACAGGAGATCCTGTCGTTGCCATAGTAACGCTCCTCGATTTAGAAAGAGAAGTCATAGAACCTATAGAATTTCATAGCGACGCAATATCTGTGTTAATTCGTCATTGTGAGGGATCCACGGATGCAATAAAGAAGGAATAGTGCATCCGACATGAGATACTCGCCTCCCAATAGGAGATCCTGTCGTTGCCATAGAAACGCTCCTTGAATTCGAGAGAGAAGTCATAATACCAATTGCATTTCTTAGCGACGCAATTTCTGTGTTAATTCGTCATTGTGAGGGATCGACGGATGCAATAAAGAAGGAATAGTGCATCCGACATGACATACTCGCCTCCCAATAGGAGATCCTGTCGTTGCCATAGAAACGGTCCTCGATTTAGAAAGAGAAGTCATAGAACCTATAGTATTTCATAGCGACGCAATTTCTGTGTTAATTCGTCTTTGTGAGTGATCGACGGATGCAATATAGAAGGAATAGTGCATCCGACATGAGATACTCGCCTCCCAATAGGAGATCATGTCGTTGCCATAGAAACGCTCCTCGATTTAGAAAGAGAAGGCATAGAAACTATAGTATTTCATAGCGACGCAATTTCTGTGTTAATTCGTCATTGTGAGGGATCGACGGATGCAATAAAGAAGGAATTGTGCATCCGACATGAGATACTCGCCTCCCAATAGGAGATCCTGTCGTTGCCATAGGATCGTTCCTCGATTTAGAAAGAGAAATCATAGAACCTATAGTATTTCATAGCGACGCAATTTCTGTGTTAATTCGCCTTTGTGAGTGATCGACGGATGCAATATAGAAGGAATAGTGCATCCGACATGAGATACTCGCCTCCCAATAGGAGATCCTGTCGTTGCCATAGAAACGCTCCTCGATTTAGAAAGAGAAGTTATAGAGCCTATAGTATTTCATAGCGACGCAATTTCTGTGTTAATTCGTCATTGGGAGGGATCGACGGATGCAATAAAGGAGGAATAGTGCATCGGACATGAGATACTCGCCTCCCAATAGGAGATCCTGTCGTTGCCATAGAAACGCTCCTCGATTTAGAAAGAGAAGTCATAGAACCTATAGTATTTCATAGCGACGCAATTTCTGTATTAATTCGTCATTGTGAGGGATCGACGGATGCAACAAAGAAGGAATAGTGCATCCGACATGAGATACTCGCCTCCCAATAGGATATCCTGTCGTTGCCATTGGATCTTTCCTCGATTTAGAAAGAGAAGTCATAGAGCCTATAGTATTTCATAGCGACGCAATTTCTGTGTTAATTCTTCATTGTGTGGGATCGACGGATGTAATAAAGAAGGAATAGTGCATCCGACATGAGATAGTCGACTCCCAATACGAGATCCGGTCGTTGCCATAGAAACGCTCCTCGATTAAAAAAGAGTAGTCATAGAACCTATAGTATTTAATAGCGACGCAATTTCTTTGTTAATTCGTCATTGTGAGAGATCGACGGATGCAATAAAGAAGGAATAGTGCATCCGACATGAGATACTCGCCTCCCAATAGCAGATCCTGTCGTTGCAATAGAAACGCTCCTCGATTTAGAAAGAGAAGTCATAGTACCTATAGTATTTCATAGCGACGCAATTTCTGTGTTAATTCGTCATTGTGAAGGATCGACGGATGCAATATAGAAGGAATAGCGCATCCGACATGAGATACTCACCTCCCAACAGGAGATCCTGTCGTTGCCATAGTAACGCTCCTCGATTTAGAAAGAGAAGTCATAGAACCTATAGTATTTCATAGCGACGCAATATCTGTGTTAATTCGTCATTGTGAGGGATCTACGGATGCAATAAAGAAGGAATAGTGCATCCGACATGAGATACTCGCCTCCCAATAGGAGATCCTGTCGTTGCCATAGAAACGCTCCTTGAATTCGAGAGAGAAGTCATAATACCAATTGCATTTCTTAGCGACGCAATTTCTGTGTTAATTCGTCATTGTGAGGGATCGACGGATGCAATAAAGAAGGAATAGTGCATCCGACATGACATACTCGCCTCCCAATAGGAGATCCTGTCGTTGCCATAGAAACGCTCCTCCCTTTAGAAAGAGAAGGCATAGAACCTATAGTATTTCATAGCGACGCAATATCTGTGTTAATTCGTCTTTGTGAGTGATCGACGGATGCAATAAAGAAGGAATAGTGCATCCGACATGAGATACTCGCCTCCCAAAAGGAGATACTGTCGTTGCCGTAGAAACGTACCTCGATTTAGAAAGAGAAGTCATAGAACCTATAGTATTTCATAGAGACACAATTTCTGTGTTAATTCGTCATTGTGAGGGATCGACGGATGCAATAAAGAAGGAATAGTGCATCCAACATGAGATTCCCGCCTCCCAATAGGAGATCCTGTCGTTGCCATAGGATCGTTTTTCGATTTAGAAAGAGAAGGCATAGAACTTATAGTATTTCATAGCGACGCAATTTCAGTGTTAATTCGTCATTGTGAGAGATCAACAGATGCAATAAAGAAGGTATAGTGCATCCGACATTAGATACTCGCCTCCCAATAGGAGATCCTGTCGTTGCCATAGAAACTCGCCTCGATTTAGAAAGAGTAGTCATAGAACCTATAGTATTTCATAGCGACGCAATTTCTGTGTTAATTCGTCATTGTGAGGGATCGACGGATGCAATAAAGAAGGAATAGTGCATCCGACATGAGATACTCGCCTCCCAATAGGAGATCCTGTCGTTGCCATAGAAACGCTCCTCGACTTAGAAAGAGAAATCATAGAACCTATAGTATTTCATAGCGACGCAATTTCTGTGTTAATTCGTCATTGTGAGGTATCGACGGATGCAATGAAGAAGGAAGAGTGCATCCGATACGAGATACTCGCCTCCCAATAGGAGATCCTGTCGTTGCCATAGAAACGCTCCGCGATTTAGAAAGAGAAGCCATAGAACCTGTAGTATTTCATTGCGACGCAATTTCTGTGTTAATTCGTCATTTTCAGGGATCGACGGATGCAATATAGAAGGAATAGTGCACCCGACATGAGATACTCGCCTCCCAATAGCAGATCCTGTCGTTGCCATAGAAACGCTCCTCGATTTTGAAAGAGAAGTCATAGAACCCATAGTATTTCATAACGACGCAATTTCTGTGTTAATTCGTCATTGTGAGGGATCGACGGATGCAATAAAGAACGAATAGTGCATCCGACATGAGATACTCGCCTCCCAATAGGAGATCCACTCGTTGCCATAGAAACGCTCCTCGATTTAGAAAGAGAAGTCATTGAACCTATAGTATTTCATTGCAACGCAATTTCTGTGCTAATTCGTCATTGTGAGGGATCGACGGATGCAATATAGAAGGAATAGTGCTTCCGACATGAGATACTCGCCTCCCAATAGGAGATCCTGTCGTTGCCACAGAAACGATCCTCGATTTAGAAAGAGAAGTCATAGAACCTATAGTATTTCATAGCGACGCAATTTCTGTGTTAATTCGTCACTGTGAATGAGCGACGGATGCAATAAAGAAGGAATAGTGCATCCGACATGAGATACTCGCTTCCCAATAGGAGATCCTGTCGTTGCCATAGAAACGCTCCTCGATTTAGAAAGAGAAGTCATACGACCTATAGTATTTCATAGCGACGCAATTTCTGTGTTAATTCGTCATTGTGAGGTATCGACGGATGCAATGAAGAAGGAATTGTGCATCCGACATGAGATACTCGCCTCGAAATAGCAGATCCTCTCGTTGAAATAGAAACGCTCCTTGATTTAGGAAGAGAAGTCATAGAAACTATAGTATTTCATAGCGACGCAATTTCTGTGTTAATTCGTCATTGTGAGGGATCGACGGATGCAATAAAGAAGGAATAGTGCATCCGACATGAGATACTCGCCTACCAATAGGAGATCCTGTCGTTGCCATAGAAACGCACCTCGATTTAGAAAGAGAAGTCATAGAACCTGTAGTATTTCATAGCGACGCAATTTCTGTGTTAATTCGTCACTGTGAATGAGCGACGGATGCAATAAAGAAGGAATAGTGCACCGGACATGAGATACTCGCCTCCCAATAGGAGATCCTCTCGTTGCCATAGAAACGCTCCTCGATTTAGAAAGAGAAGTCATAGAACCTATAGTATTTCATAGCGACTCAATTTCTTTGTTAATTCGTCATAATGAGGGTTCGACGGATGCAATAAAGAAAGAATAGCGCATCCGACATGGGATACTCGCCTCCCAATAGGAGATCCTGTCGTTGCCATAGAAAAGCTCCTCGATTTAGAAAGAGAAATCATAGAACCTATAGTAATTCATAGCGACGCAATTTCTGTGTTAATTCGTCATGGTGAGGGATCGACGGATGCAATAAAGAAGGAATAGTGCATCCGACATGAGATACTCGCCTCCCAATAGGAGATCCATTCGTTGCCACAGAAACGCTCCTCGATTTAGAGAGAGAAGTCATAAAACCTATTGTGTTTCATAGCCACGCAATTTCTGTGTTAATTCGTCTTTGTGAGTGATCGACCGATGCAATATAGATGGAATAGTGCATCCGACATGAGATACTCGCCTCCCAATAGGAGATCCTGTCGTTGCCATAGTATCGTTCCTCGATTTAGAAAGAGAAGGCATAGAAGCTATAGTATTTTATAGCGACGCAATTTCTGTGTTAATTCGTCATTGTGTGGGACCGACGGATGCAATAAAGAAGGAATAGTGCATCCGACATGAGATACTCGCCTCCCAATAAAAGATCCTGTCGTTGCCATAGAAACGCTCCTCGATTTAGAGAGAGAAGTCATAAAACCTATTGTATTTCATAGCGACGCAATTTCTGTGTTAATTCATCTTTGTGAGTGATCGACCGATGCAATATAGATGGAATAGTGCATCCGACATGAGATACTCGCCTCCCAATAGGAGATCCTGTCGTTGCCATAGAAACGCTCCTCGATTTAGAAAGAGAAGTCGTAGAAACTATAGTATTTCATAGCGACGCAATTTCTGTGTTAATTCTTCATTGTGAGGGATCGACGGATGCAATAAAGAAGGAATAGTGCATCCGACATGAGATACTCGCCTCCCAATAGGAGATCCTGTCGTTGCCATAGGATCGTTCCTCGATTCAGAAAGAGAAGGCATAGAAGCTATAGTAATTTATAGCGACGCAATTTCTGTGTTAATTCGTCATTGTGTGGGACCGACGGATGCAATAAAGAAGGAATAGTGCATCCGACATGAGATACTCGCCTCCCAATAGGAGATCCTGTCGTTGCCATAGAAGCGCTCCTCGATTTAGAAAGAGAAGTCATAGAACCTATAGTATTTCATAGCGACGCAATTTCTGTGTTAATTCGTCATTGTGAGGGATCGAAAGATGCAATAAAGAAGGAATAGTGCATCCGTCATGAGATACTCGCCTCCCAATAGGAGATCCTGTCGTTGCCATAGGATCGTTCCTCGATTCAGAAAGAGAAGGCATAGAAGCTATAGTAATTTATAGCGACGCAATTTCTGTGTTAATTCGTCATTGTGTGGGATCGACGGATGCAATAAAGAAGGAATAGTGCATCCGACATGAGATACTCGCCTCCCAATAGGAGATCCTGTTGTTGCCATAGAAACGCTCCTCGATTTAGAAAGAGAAATCATAGAACCTATAGTATTTCATGGCGACTCTATTTCTGTGTTAATTCGTCATTGTGTGGGATCGACGGATGCAATAAATAAGGAATAGTGCATCCGACATGAGATACTCGCCTCCCAATAGGAGATCCTGTCGTTGCCATAGAAACGCTCCTCGATTTAGAAAGAGAAGTTATAGAGCCTATAGTATTTCATAGCGACGCAATTTCTGTGTTAATTCGTCATTGGGAGGGATCGACGGATGCAATAAAGGAGGAATAGTGCATCGGACATGAGATACTCGCCTCCCAATAGGAGATCTTGTCGTTGCCATAGAAACGCTCCTCGATTTAGAAAGAGAAGTCATAGAACCTATAGTATTTCATAGCGACGCAATTTCTGTGTTAATTCGTCATTGTGATGGATCGACGGATGCAACAAAGAAGGAATAGTGCATCCGACATGAGATACTCGCCTCCCAATAGGATATCCTGTCGTTGCCATTGGATCTTTCCTCGATTTAGAAAGAGAAGTCATAGAGCCTATAGTATTTCATAGCGACGCAATTTCTGTGTTAATTCGTCATTGTGTGGGATCGACGGATGTAATAAAGAAGGAATAGTGCATCCGACATGAGATAGTCGACTCCCAATACGAGATCCTGTCGTTGCCATAGAAACGCTCCTCGATTAAAAAATAGTAGTCATAGAACCTATAGTATTTAATAGCGACGCAATTTCTTTGTTAATTCGTCATTGTGAGAGATCGACGGATGCAATAAAGAAGGAATAGTGCATCCGACATGAGATACTCGCCTCCCAATAACAGATCCTGTCGTTGCAATAGAAACGCTCCTCGATTTAGAAAGAGAAGTCATAGTACCTATAGTATTTCATAGCGACGCAATTTCTGTGTTAATTCGTCATTGTGAAGGATCGACGGATGCAATATAGAAGGAATAGCGCATCCGACATGAGATACTCACCTCCCAACAGGAGATCCTGTCGTTGCCATAGTAACGCTCCTCGATTTAGAAAGAGAAGTCATAGAACCTATAGAATTTCATAGCGACGCAATATCTGTGTTAATTCGTCATTGTGAGGGATCCACGGATGCAATAAAGAAGGAATAGTGCATCCGACATGAGATACTCGCCTCCCAATAGGAGATCCTGTCGTTGCCATAGAAACGCTCCTTGATTTCGAGAGAGAAGTCATAATACCAATTGCATTTCTTAGCGACGCAATTTCTGTGTTAATTCGTCATTGTGAGGGATCGACGGATGCAATAAAGAAGGAATAGTGCATCCGACATGACATACTCGCCTCCCAATAGGAGATCCTGTCGTTGCCATAGAAACGCTCCTCGATTTAGAAAGAGAAGTTATAGAGCCTATAGTATTTCATAGCGACGCAATTTCTGTGTTAATTCGTCATTGGGAGGGATCGACGGATGCAATAAAGGAGGAATAGTGCATCGGACATGAGATACTCGCCTCCCAATAGGAGATCCTGTCGTTGCCATAGAAACGCTCCTCGATTTAGAAAGAGAAGTCATAGAACCTATAGTATTTCATAGCGACGCAATTTCTGTATTAATTCGTCATTGTGAGGGATCGACGGATGCAACAAAGAAGGAATAGTGCATCCGACATGAGATACTCGCCTCCCAATAGGATATCCTGTCGTTGCCATTGGATCTTTCCTCGATTTAGAAAGAGAAGTCATAGAGCCTATAGTATTTCATAGCGACGCAATTTCTGTGTTAATTCTTCATTGTGTGGGATCGACGGATGTAATAAAGAAGGAATAGTGCATCCGACATGAGATAGTCGACTCCCAATACGAGATCCTGTCGTTGCCATAGAAACGCTCCTCGATTAAAAAAGAGTAGTCATAGAACCTATAGTATTTAATAGCGACGCAATTTCTTTGTTAATTCGTCATTGTGAGAGATCGACGGATGCAATAAAGAAGGAATAGTGCATCCGACATGAGATACTCGCTTCCCAGAACAGATCCTGTCGTTGCAATAGAAACGCTCCTCGATTTAGAAAGAGAAGTCATAGTACCTATAGTATTTCATAGCGACGCAATTTCTGTGTTAATTCGTCATTGTGAAGGATCGACGGATGCAATATAGAAGGAATAGCGCATCCGACATGAGATACTCACCTCCCAACAGGAGATCCTGTCGTTGCCATAGTAACGCTCCTCGATTTAGAAAGAGAAGTCATAGAACCTATAGTATTTCATAGCGACGCAATATCTGTGTTAATTCGTCATTGTGAGGGATCCACGGATGCAATAAAGAAGGAATAGTGCATCCGACATGAGATACTCGCCTCCCAATAGGAGATCCTGTCGTTGCCATAGAAACGCTCCTTGAATTCGAGAGAGAAGTCATAATACCAATTGCATTTCTTAGCGACGCAATTTCTGTGTTAATTCGTCATTGTGAGGGATCGACGGATGCAATAAAGAAGGAATAGTGCATCCGACATGACATACTCGCCTCCCAATAGGAGATCCTGTCGTTGCCATAGAAACGGTCCTCGATTTAGAAAGAGAAGTCATAGAACCTATAGTATTTCATAGCGACGCAATTTCTGTGTTAATTCGTCTTTGTGAGTGCTCGACGGATGCAATATTGAAGGAATAGTGCATCCGACATGAGATACTCGCCTCCCAATAGGAGATCATGTCGTTGCCATAGAAACGCTCCTCGATTTAGAAAGAGAAGGCATAGAAACTATAGTATTTCATAGCGACGCAATTTCTGTGTTAATTCGTCATTGTGAGGGATCGACGGATGCAATAAAGAAGGAATAGTGCATCCGACATGAGATACTCGCCTCCCAATAGGAGATCCTGTCGTTGCCATAGGATCGTTCCTCGATTTAGAAAGAGAAATCATAGAACCTATAGTATTTCATAGCGACGCAATTTCTGTGTTAATTCGCCTTTGTGAGTGATCGACGGATGCAATATAGAAGAAATAGTGCATCCGACATGAGATACTCGCCTCCCAATAGGAGATCCTGTCGTTGCCATAGAAACGCTCCTTGAATTCGAGAGAGAAGTCATAATACCAATTGCATTTCTTAGCGACGCAATTTCTGTGTTAATTCGTCATTGTGAGGGATCGACGGATGCAATAAAGAAGGAATAGTGCATCCGACATGACATACTCGCCTCCCAATAGGAGATCCTGTCGTTGCCATAGAAACGGTCCTCGATTTAGAAAGAGAAGTCATAGAACCTATAGTATTTCATAGCGACGCAATTTCTGTGTTAATTCGTCTTTGTGAGTGATCGACGGATGCAATATAGAAGGAATAGTGCATCCGACATGAGATACTCGCCTCCCAATAGGAGATCATGTCGTTGCCATAGAAACGCTCCTCGATTTAGAAAGAGAAGGCATAGAATCTATAGTATTTCATAGCGACGCAATTTCTGTGTTAATTCGTCATTGTGAGGGATCGACGGATGCAATAAAGAAGGAATAGTGCATCCGACATGAGATACTCGCCTCCCAATAGGAGATCCTGTCGTTGCCATAGGATCGTTCCTCGATTTAGAAAGAGAAGTCATAGAACCTATAGTACTTCATAGCGACGCAATTTCTGTGTTAATTCGTAATTGTGTGGGATCGACGGATGCAATAAAGAAGGAATAGTGCATCCGACATGAGATAGTCGCCTCACACTAGGAAATCCTGTCGTTGCCATAGAAACGCTCCTCGATTTAGAAAGAGTAGTCTTAGAACCTATAGTATTTCATAGCGACGCAATTTCTGTGTTAATTAGTCATTGTGAGGGATCGACGGATGCAATAAATAAGGAATAGTGCATCGGACATGTGATACTCGCCTCCCAATAGGAGATCCTAACGTTGCCATAGAAACGCTCCTCGATTTAGAAAGAGAAGTCATAGAACCTATTGTATCTCATAGCGACGCAATTTCTGTGTTAATTCGCCATTGTGAGGGATCGACGGATGCAATAAAGAAGGAATAGTGCATCCGACATGACATACTCGCCTCCCAATAGGAGATCCTGTCGTTGCCATAGAAACGCTCCTCCCTTTAGAAAGAGAAGGCATAGAACCTATAGTATTTCATAGCGACGCAATATCTGTGTTAATTCGTCTTTGTGAGTGATCGACGGATGCAATATAGAAGGAATAGTGCATCCGACATGAGATACTCGCCTCCCAATAGGAGATCATGTCGTTGCCATAGAAACGCTCCTCGATTTAGAAAGAGAAGGCATAGAAACTATAGTATTTCATAGCGACGCAATTTCTGTGTTAATTCGTCATTGTGAGGGATCGACGGATGCAATTAAGAAGGAATAGTGCATCCGACATGAGATACTCGCCTCCCAATAGGAGATCCTGTCGTTGCCATAGGATCGTTCCTCGATTTAGAAAGAGAAATCATAGAACCTATAGTATTTCATAGCGACGCAATTTCTGTGTATATTCGCCTTTGTGAGTGATCGACGGATGCAATATAGAAGAAATAGTGCATCCGACATGAGATACTCGCCTCCCAATAGGAGATCCTGTCGTTGCCATAGAAACGCTCCTTGAATTCGAGAGAGAAGTCATAATACCAATTGCATTTCTTAGCGACGCAATTTCTGTGTTAATTCGTCATTGTGAGGGATCGACGGATGCAATAAAGAAGGAATAGTGCATCCGACATGACATACTCGCCTCCCAATAGGAGATCCTGTCGTTGCCATAGAAACGGTCCTCGATTTAGAAAGAGAAGTCATAGAACCTATAGTATTTCATAGCGACGCAATTTCTGTGTTAATTCGTCTTTGTGAGTGATCGACGGATGCAATATAGAAGGAATAGTGCATCCGACATGAGATACTGGCCTCCCAATAGGAGATCATGTCGTTGCCATAGAAACGCTCCTCGATTTAGAAAGAGAAGGCATAGAAACTATAGTATTTCATAGCGACGCAATTTCTGTGTTAATTCGTCATTGTGAGGGATCGACGGATGCAATAAAGAAGGAATAGTGCATCCGACATGAGATACTCGCCTCCCAATAGGAGATCCTGTCGTTGCCATAGGATCGTTCCTCGATTTAGAAAGAGAAGTCATAGAACCTATAGTACTTCATAGCGACGCAATTTCTGTGTTAATTCGTCATTGTGTGGGATCGACGGATGCAATAAAGAAGGAATAGTGCATCCGACATGAGATAGTCGCCTCACACTAGCAAATCCTGTCGTTGCCATAGAAACGCTCCTCGATTTAGAAAGAGTAGTCTTAGAACCTATAGTATTTCATAGCGACGCAATTTCTGTGTTAATTAGTCATTGTGAGGGATCGACGGATGCAATAAATAAGGAATAGTGCATCGGACATGTGATACTCGCCTCCCAATAGGAGATCCTAACGTTGCCATAGAAACGCTCCTCGATTTAGAAAGAGAAGTCATAGAACCTATTGTATCTCATAGCGACGCAATTTCTGTGTTAATTCGTCATTGTGAGGGATCGACGGATGCAATAAAGAAGGAATAGTGCATCCGACATGACATACTCGCATCCCAATAGGAGATCCTGTCGTTGCCATAGAAACGCTCCTCCCTTTAGAAAGAGAAGGCATAGAACCTATAGTATTTCATAGCGACGCAATATCTGTGTTAATTCGTCTTTGTGAGTGATCGACGGATGCAATATAGAAGGAATAGTGCATCCGACATGAGATACTCGCCTCCCAATAGGAGATCCTGTCGTTGCCATAGGATCGTTCCTCGATTCAGAAAGAGAAGGCATAGAAGCTATAGTAATTTATAGCGACGCAATTTCTGTGTTAATTCGTCATTGTGTGGGATCGACGGATGCAATAAAGAAGGAATAGTGCATCCGACATGAGATACTCGCCTCCCAATAGGAGATCCTGTTGTTGCCACAGAAACGCTCCTCGTTTTAGAAAGAGAAATCATAGAACCTATAGTATTTCATAGCGACTCTATTTCTGTGTTAATTCGTCATTGTGTGGGATCGACGGATGCAATAAATAAGGAATAGTGCATCCGACATGAGATACTCGCCTCCCAATAGGAGATCCTGTCGTTGCCATAGAAACGCTCCTCGATTTAGAAAGAGAAGTTATAGAGCCTATAGTATTTCATAGCGACGCAATTTCTGTGTTAATTCGTCATTGGGAGGGATCGACGGATGCAATAAAGGAGGAATAGTGCATCGGACATGAGATACCCGCCTCCCAATAGGAGATCCTGTCGTTGCCATAGAAACGCTCCTCGATTTAGAAAGAGAAGTCATAGAACCTATAGTATTTCATAGCGACGCAATTTCTGTGTTAATTCGTCATTGTGAGGGATCGACGGATGCAACAAAGAAGGAATAGTGCATCCGACATGAGATACTCGCCTCCCAATAGGATATCCTGTCGTTGCCATTGGATCTTTCCTCGATTTAGAAAGAGAAGTCATAGAGCCTATAGTATTTCATAGCGACGCAATTTCTGTGTTAATTCGTCATTGTGTGGGATCGACGGATGTAATAAAGAAGGAATAGTGCATCCGACATGAGATAGTTGACTCATAATACGAGATCCTGTCGTTGCCATAGAAACGCTCCTCGATTAAAAAAGAGTAGTCATAGAACCTATAGTATTTAATAGCGACGCAATTTCTTTGTTAATTCGTCATTGTGAGAGATCGACGGATGCAATAAAGAAGGAATAGTGCATCCGACATGAGATACTCGCCTCCCAATAACAGATCCTGTCGTTGCAATAGAAACGCTCCTCGATTTAGAAAGAGAAGTCATAGTACCTATAGTATTTCATAGCGACGCAATTTCTGTGTTAATTCGTCATTGTGAAGGATCGACGGATGCAATATAGAAGGAATAGCGCATCCGACATGAGATACTCACCTCCCAACAGGAGATCCTGTCGTTGCCATAGTAACGCTCCTCGATTTAGAAAGAGAAGTCATAGAACCTATAGTATTTCATAGCGACGCAATATCTGTGTTAATTCGTCATTGTGAGGGATCCACGGATGCAATAAAGAAGGAATAGTGCATCCGACATGAGATACTCGCCTCCCAATAGGAGATCCTGTCGTTGCCATAGAAACGCTCCTTGAATTCGAGAGAGAAGTCATAATACCAATTGCATTTCTTAGCGACGCAATTTCTGTGTTAATTCGTCATTGTGAGGGATCGACGGATGCAATAAAGAAGGAATAGTGCATCCGACATGACATACTCGCCTCCCAATAGGAGATCCTGTCGTTGCCATAGAAACGGTCCTCGATTTAGAAAGAGAAGTCATAGAACCTATAGTATTTCATAGCGACGCAATTTCTGTGTTAATTCGTCTTTGTGAGTGATCGACGGATGCAATATTGAAGGAATAGTGCATCCGACATGAGATACTCGCCTCCCAATAGGAGATCATGTCGTTGCCATAGAAACGCTCCTCGATTTAGAAAGAGAAGGCATAGAAACTATAGTATTTCATAGCGACGCAATTTCTGTGTTAATTCGTCATTGTGAGGGATCGACGGATGCAATAAAGAAGGAATAGTGCATCCGACATGAGATACTCGCCTCCCAATAGGAGATCCTGTCGTTGCCATAGGATCGTTCCTCGATTTAGAAAGAGAAATCATAGAACCTATAGTATTTCATAGCGACGCAATTTCTGTGTTAATTCGCCTTTGTGAGTGATCGACGGATGCAATATAGAAGAAATAGTGCATCCGACATGAGATACTCGCCTCCCAATAGGAGATCCTGTCGTTGCCATAGAAACGCTCCTTGAATTCGAGAGAGAAGTCATAATACCAATTGCATTTCTTAGCGACGCAATTTCTGTGTTAATTCGTCATTGTGAGGGATCGACGGATGCAATAAAGAAGGAATAGTGCATCCGACATGACATACTCGCCTCCCAATAGGAGATCCTGTCGTTGCCATAGAAACGGTCCTCGATTTAGAAAGAGAAGTCATAGAACCTATAGTATTTCATAGCGACGCAATTTCTGTGTTAATTCGTCTTTGTGAGTGATCGACGGATGCAATATAGTAGGAATAGTGCATCCGACATGACATACTCGCCTCCCAATAGGAGATCATGTCGTTGCCATAGAAACGCTCCTCGATTTAGAAAGAGAAGGCATAGAAACTATAGTATTTCATAGCGACGCAATTTCTGTGTTAATTCGTCATTGTGAGGGATCGACGGATGCAATAAAGAAGGAATAGTGCATCCGACATGAGATACTCGCCTCCCAATAGGAGATCCTGTCGTTGCCATAGGATCGTTCCTCGATTTAGAAAGAGAAGTCATAGAACCTATAGTACTTCATAGCGACGCAATTTCTGTGTTAATTCGTCATTGTGTGGGATCGACGGATGCAATAAAGAAGGAATAGTGCATCCGACATGAGATAGTCGCCTCACACTAGGAAATCCTGTCGTTGCCATAGAAACGCTCCTCGATTTAGAAAGAGTAGTCTTAGAACCTATAGTATTTCATAGCGACGCAATTTCTGTGTTAATTAGTCATTGTGAGGGATCGACGGATGCAATAAATAAGGAATAGTGCATCGGACATGTGATACTCGCCTCCCAATAGGAGATCCTAACGTTGCCATAGAAACGCTCCTCGATTTAGAAAGAGAAGTCATAGAACCTATTGTATCTCATAGCGACGCAATTTCTGTGATAATTCGCCATTGTGAGGGATCGACGGGTGCAATAAAGAAGGAATAGTGCATCCGACATGACATACTCGCCTCCCAATAGGAGATCCTGTCGTTGCCATAGAAACGCTCCTCCCTTTAGAAAGAGAAGGCATAGAACCTATAGTATTTCATAGCGACGCAATATCTGTGTTAATTCGTCTTTGTGAGTGATCGACGGATGCAATATAGAAGGAATAGTGCATCCGACATGAGATACTCGCCTCCCAATAGGAGATCATGTCGTTGCCATAGAAACGCTCCTCGATTTAGAAAGAGAAGGCATAGAAACTATAGTATTTCATAGCGACGCAATTTCTGTGTTAATTCGTCATTGTGAGGGATCGACGGATGCAATTAAGAAGGAATAGTGCATCCGACATGAGATACTCGCCTCCCAATAGGAGATCCTGTCGTTGCCATAGGATCGTTCCTCGATTTAGAAAGAGAAATCATAGAACCTATAGTATTTCATAGCGACGCAATTTCTGTGTTAATTCGCCTTTGTGAGTGATCGACGGATGCAATATAGAAGAAATAGTGCATCCGACATGAGATACTCGCCTCCCAATAGGAGATCCTGTCGTTGCCATAGAAACGCTCCTTGAATTCGAGAGAGAAGTCATAATACCAATTGCATTTCTTAGCGACGCAATTTCTGTGTTAATTCGTCATTGTGAGGGATCGACGGATGCAATAAAGAAGGAATAGTGCATCCGACATGACATACTCGCCTCCCAATAGGAGATCCTGTCGTTGCCATAGAAACGGTCCTCGATTTAGAAAGAGAAGTCATAGAACCTATAGTATTTCATAGCGACGCAATTTCTGTGTTAATTCGTCTTTGTGAGTGATCGACGGATGCAATATAGAAGGAATAGTGCATCCGACATGAGATACTCGCCTCCCAATAGGAGATCATGTCGTTGCCATAGAAACGCTCCTCGATTTAGAAAGAGAAGGCATAGAAACTATAGTATTTCATAGCGACACAATTTCTGTGTTAATTCGTCATTGTGAGGGATCGACGGATGCAATAAAGAAGGAATAGTGCATCCGACATGAGATACTCGCCTCCCAATAGGAGATCCTGTCGTTGCCATAGGATCGTTCCTCGATTTAGAAAGAGAAGTCATAGAACCTATAGTACTTCATAGCGACGCAATTTCTGTGTTAATTCGTCATTGTGCGGGATCGACGGATGCAATAAAGAAGGAATAGTGCATCCGATATGAGATAGTCGCCTCACACTAGGAAATCCTGTCGTTGCCATAGAAACGCTCCTCGATTTAGAAAGAGTAGTCTTAGAACCTATAGTATTTCATAGCGACGCAATTTCTGTGTTAATTAGTCATTGTGAGGGATCGACGGATGCAATAAATAAGGAATAGTGCATCGGACATGTGATACTCGCCTCCGAATAGGAGATCCTAACGTTGCCATAGAAACGCTCCTCGATTTAGAAAGAGAAGTCATAGAACCTATTGTATCTCATAGCGACGCAATTTCTGTGTTAATTCGTCATTGTGAGGGATCGACGGATGCAATAAAGAAGGAATAGTGCATCCGACATGACATACTCGCCTCCCAATAGGAGATCCTGTCGTTGCCATAGAAACGCTCCTCCCTTTAGAAAGAGAAGGCATAGAACCTATAGTATTTCATAGCGACGCAATATCTGTGTTAATTCGTCTTTGTGAGTGATCGACGGATGCAATATAGAAGGAATAGTGCATCCGACATGAGATACTCGCCTCCCAATAGGAGATCCTGTCGTTGCCATAGGATCGTTCCTCGATTCAGAAAGAGAAGGCATAGAAGCTATAGTAATTTATAGCGACGCAATTTCTGTGTTAATTCGTCATTGTGTGGGATCGACGGATGCAATAAAGAAGGAATAGTGCATCCGACATGAGATACTCGCCTCCCAATAGGAGATCCTTATGTTGCCATAGAAACGCTCCTCGATTTAGAAAGAGAAATCATAGAACCTATAGTATTTCATAGCGACTCTATTTCTGTGTTAATTCGTCATTGTGTGGGATCGACGGATGCAATAAATAAGGAATAGTGCATCCGACATGAGATACTCGCCTCCCAATAGGAGATCCTGTCGTTGCCATAGAAACGCTCCTCGATTTAGAAAGAGAAGTTATAGAGCCTATAGTATTTCATAGCGACGCAATTTCTGTGTTAATTCGTCATTGGGAGGGATCGACGGATGCAATAAAGGAGGAATAGTGCATCGGACATGAGATACTCGCCTCCCAATAGGAGATCCTGTCGTTGCCATAGAAACGCTCCTCGATTTAGAAAGAGAAGTCATAGAACCTATAGTATTTCATAGCGACGCAATTTCTGTGTTAATTCGTCATTGTGAGGGATCGACGGATGCAACAAAGAAGGAATAGTGCATCCGACATGAGATACTCGCCTCCCAATAGGATATCCTGTCGTTGCCATTGGATCTTTCCTCGATTTAGAAAGAGAAGTCATAGAGCCTATAGTATTTCATAGCGACGCAATTTCTGTGTTAATTCGTCATTGTGTGGGATCGACGGATGTAATAAAGAAGGAATAGTGCATCCGACATGAGATAGTCGACTCATAATACGAGATCCTGTCGTTGCCATAGAAACGCTCCTCGATTAAAAAAGAGTAGTCATAGAACCTATAGTATTTAATAGCGACGCAATTTCTTTGTTAATTCGTCATTGTGAGAGATCGACGGATGCAATAAAGAAGGAATAGTGCATCCGACATGAGATACTCGCCTCCCAATAACAGATCCTGTCGTTGCAATAGAAACGCTCCTCGATTTAGAAAGAGAAGTCATAGTACCTATAGTATTTCATAGCGACGCAATTTCTGTGTTAATTCGTCATTGTGAAGGATCGACGGATGCAATATAGAAGGAATAGCGCATCCGACATGAGATACTCACCTCCCAACAGGAGATCCTGTCGTTGCCATAGTAACGCTCCTCGATTTAGAAAGAGAAGTCATAGAACCTATAGTATTTCATAGCGACGCAATATCTGTGTTAATTCGTCATTGTGAGGGATCCACGGATGCAATAAAGAAGGAATAGTGCATCCGACATGAGATACTCGCCTCCCAATAGGAGATCCTGTCGTTGCCATAGAAACGCTCCTTGAATTCGAGAGAGAAGTCATAATACCAATTGCATTTCTTAGCGACGCAATTTCTGTGTTAATTCGTCATTGTGAGGGATCGACGGATGCAATAAAGAAGGAATAGTGCATCCGACATGACATACTCGCCTCCCAATAGGAGATCCTGTCGTTGCCATAGAAACGGTCCTCGATTTAGAAAGAGAAGTCATAGAACCTATAGTATTTCATAGCGACGCAATTTCTGTGTTAATTCGTCTTTGTGAGTGATCGACGGATGCAATATAGAAGGAATAGTGCATCCGACATGAGATACTCGCCTCCCAATAGGAGATCATGTCGTTGCCATTAAAACGCTCCTCGATTTAGAAAGAGAAGGCATAGAAACTATAGTATTTCATAGCGACGCAATTTCTGTGTTAATTCGTCATTGTGAGGGATCGACGGATGCAATAAAGAAGGAATAGTGCATCCGACATGAGATACTCGCCTCCCAATAGGAGATCCTGTCGTTGCCATAGGATCGTTCCTCGATTTAGAAAGAGAAATCATAGAACCTATAGTATTTCATAGCGACGCAATTTCTGTGTTAATTCGCCTTTGTGAGTGATCGACGGATGCAATACAGAAGGAATAGTGCATCCGACATGAGATACTCGCCTCCCAATAGGAGATCCTGTCGTTGCCATAGAAACGCTCCTTGAATTCGAGAGAGAAGTCATAATACCAATTGCATTTCTTAGCGACGCAATTTCTTTGTTAATTCGTCATTGTGAGGGATCGACGGATGCAATAAAGAAGGAATAGTGCATCCGACGTGACATACTCGCCTCCCAATAGGAGATCCTGTCGTTGCCATTGAAACGGTCCTCGATTTAGAAAGAGAAGTCATAGAACCTATAGTATTTCATAGCGACGCAATTTCTGTGTTAATTCGTCTTTGTGAGTGATCGACGGATGCAATATAGAAGGAATAGTGCATCCGACATGAGATACTCGCCTCCCAATAGGAGATCATGTCGTTGCCATAGAAACGCTCCTCGATTTAGAAAGAGAAGGCATAGAAACTATAGTGTTTCATAGCGACGCAATTTCTGTGTTAATTCGTCATTGTGAGGGATCGACGGATGCAATAATTTAGGAATAGTGCATCCGACATGAGATACTCGCCTCCCAATAGGAGATCCTGTCGTAGCAATAGGATCGTTCCTCGATTTAGAAAGAGAAGTCATAGAACCTATAGTACTTCATAGCGACGCAATTTCTGTGTTAATTCGTCATTGTGTGGGATCGACGGATGCAATAAAGAAGGAATAGTGCATCCGACATGAGATAGTCGCCTCACACTAGGAAATCCGTTCGTTGCCATAGAAACGCTCCTCAATTTAGAAAGAGTAGTCTTAGAACATATAGTATTTCATAGCGACGCAATTTCTGTGTTAATTAGTCATTGTGAGGGATCGACGGATGCAATAAATAAGGAATAGTGCATCGGACATGTGATACTCGCCTCCCAATAGGAGATCCTAACGTTGCCATAGAAACGCTCCTCGATTTAGAAAGATAAGTCATAGAACCTATTGTATCTCATAGCGACGCAATTTCTGTGTTAATTCGTCATTGTGAGGGATCGACGGATGCAATAAAGAAGGAATAGTGCATCCGACATGACATACTCGCCTCCCAATAGGAGATCCTGTCGTTGCCATAGAAACGCTCCTCCCTTTAGAAAGAGTAGGCATAGAACCTATAGTATTTCATAGCGACGCAATATCTGTGTTAATTCGTCTTTGTGAGTGATCGACGGATGCAATATAGAAGGAATAGTGCATCCGACATGAGATACTCGCCTCCCAATAGGAGATCCTGTCGTTGCTATAGAAACGCTCCTCGATTTAGAGAGAGAAGTCATAAAACCTATAGTATTTCATACCGACGCAATTTCTGTGCTAATTCGTCATTGTGAGGGATCGACGGATGCAATAATGAAGGAATAGTGCATCCGACATGAGATACTCGCCTCCCAATAGGAGATCCTGTCGTTGCCATAGGATCGTTCCTCGATTTAGAAAGAGAAGGCATAGAACCTATAGTACTTCATAGCGACGCAATTTCTGTGTTAATTCGTCATTGTGTGGGACCGACGGATGCAATAAAGAAGGAATAGTGCATCCGACATGAGATACTCGCCTCCCAATAGGAGATCCTGTCGTTGCCATAGAAACGCTCCTCGATTTAGAAAGAGTAGTCATAGAACCTATAGTAATTCATAGCGACGCAATTTCTGTGTTAATTCGTCATTGTGAGGGATCGACGGATGCAATAAATTATGAATAGTGCATCGGACATGAGATACTCGCCTCCCAATAGGAGATCCTGTCGTTGCCATAGAAACGCTCCTCGATTTAGAAAGAGAAATCATAGAACCTATAGCATTTCATAGCGACGCAATTTCTGTGTTAATTCGTCATTGTGAGGGGTCGACGGATGCAATAAAGAAGGAATAGTGCATCCGACATGAGATACTTGCCTCCCAATAGGAGATCCTGTCGTTGCCATAGAAACGCTCCTCGATTTAGAGAGAGAAGTCATAATACCTATTGTATTTCATAGCGACGCAATTTCTGTATTAATTCGCCATTGTGAGGGTTCGACGGATGCAATAATGAAGGAATAGTGCATCCGACATGAGATACTCGCCTCCTAATAGGAGATCCTGTCGTTGCCATAGAAACGCTCCTCGATTTTGAAAGAGAATTCATAGAACCTATAGTATTTCATTGCGACGCGAATTCTGTGTTAATTCGTCATTGTGAGTGTTCGACGGATGCAATATAGAAGGAATAGTGCATCCGACATGAGATACTCGCCTCCCAATAGGAGATCCTGTCGTTGCCATAGAAACGCTCCTCGATTTAGAAAGAGAAGGCATAGAACCTATAGTATTTCATAGCGACGCAATTTCTGTGTTAATTCGTCATTGTGAGGGATCGACGGATGCAATAATAAAGGAATAGTGCATCCGACATGAGATACTCGCCTTCCAATAGGAGATCCTGTCTATGCCATAGCATCGTTCTTCGATTTAGAAAGAGAAGGCATAGAACCTATAGTAATTCATAGCGACGCAATTTCTGTGTTAATTCGTCATTGTGTGGGACCGACGGATGCAATAAAGAAGGAATGGTGCATCCGACATGAGATAGTCGACTCCCAATAGGAGATCCTCTCGTTGCCATACAAACGCTCCTCGATTTAGAAAGAGAAGTCATAGAACCTATAGTATTTCATAGCGACTCAATTTCTGTGTTAGTTCGTCATAGTGAGGGATCGACGGATGCAATAAAGAAGGAATAGTGCATCCGACATGAGATACTCGCCTCCCAATAGGAGATCCTGTCGTTGCCATAGAAACGCTCCTCGATTTAGAGAGAGAAGTCATAAAACCTATTGTATTTCATAGCGACGAAATTTCTGTGTTAATTCGTCATTGTGAAGGACCGACGGATGCAATACAGAAGGAATAGTGCATCCGACATGAGACACTCGCCTCCCAATAGGAGATCCTATCGTTGCCATAGAAACGCTTCTCGATTTAGAAAGAGAAGTCATAGAACCTATAGTATCTCATAGCGACGCAATTTCTGTGTTAATTCGTCATTGTGAGTGATCGACGGATGCAATAAAGATGGAACAGTGCATCCGACATGAGATACTCGCCTCCCAATAGGAGATCCTGTCGTTGCCATAGAAACGCCCCTCGATTTAGAAAGAGAAGTCATAGAACCTATAGTATTTCATCGCGACGCAATTTCTGTGTTAATTCGCCATTGTGAGGAATCCACGGATGCAATAAAGAAGGAATAGTGCATCCGACATGAGATACTCGCCTCCCAATAGGAGATCCTGTCGTTGCCTTAGAAACGCTCCTCGATTTGGAAAGAGAAGTCATAGAACCTATAGTATTTCATACTTACGCAATTTCTGTGTTAATTCCTCTTTGTGAGGGATCGACGGATGCGATAAAGAAGGAATAGTGCATCCGACATGAGATACTCGCCTCCCAATAGGAGATCCTGTCGTTGCCATAGAAACGCTCCTCGATTTAGAAAGAGAAGTCATAGAACCTATTGTATTTCATGGCGACGCAATATCTGTGTAATTCGCCATGGTGAGGGATCGACGGATGCAATAAAGAAGTAATAGTGCATCCGACATGAGATACTCGCCTCCCAATAGGAGATCCTGTCGTTGCCATAGAAACGCTCCTCGATTTAGAAAGAGAAGTCATAGAACCTATAGTATTTCATAGCGACGCAATTTCTGAGTTAATTCGTCATTGTGAGGGATCGAAGGATGCAATAAAGATGGAACAGTGCATCCGACATGAGATACTCGCCTCCGAATAGGAGATCCTGTCGTTGCCATAGAAACGCTCCTCGATTTAGAAAGAGAAGTCATAGAACCTATAGTATTTCATGGCGACGCAATATCTGTGTAATTCGCCATGGTGAGGGATCGACGGATGCAATAAAGAAGGAATAGTGCATCCGACATGAGATACTCGCCTCCCAATAGGAGATCCTGTCGTTGCCATAGAAACGCTCCTCGATTTACAAAGGGAAGTCATAGAACCTATAGTATTTCATAGCGACGCAATTTCTGTGTTAATTCGTCATTGTGAGGGATCGACGGATGCAATAAAGAAGGAATAGTGCATCCGACATGAGATACTCGCCTCCCAATAGGAGATCCACTCGTTGCCATAGAAACGCTCCTCGATTTAGAAAGAGAAGTCATAGGACCTATAGTATTTCATTGCGACGCAATTTCTGTGTTAATTCGTCATTGTGAATGATCGACGGATGCCATAAAGAAGGAATAGTGCATCCGACATTAAATACTCGCCTCCTAATAGGAGATCCACTCGTTGCCATAGAAACGCTCCTCGATTTAGAAGGAGTAGTCATAGAACCAATAGTATTTCATAGCGACGCAATTTCTGTGTTAATTCGTCTTTGTGAGTGATCGACAGATGCAATATAGAAGGGATAGTGCATCTGGCATGAGATATTAGCCTCCTAATAGGAGATCCTGTCGTTGCCATAGAAACGCCCCTCGATTTAGAATGAGAAGTCATAGAACCTATAGTATTTCATAGCGACGCAATTTCTGTTTTAATTAGTCATTGTGAGGGATCGACGGATGCAATAAAGAATGAATAGTGCATCCGACATGAGATACTCGCCTCCCAATAGGAGATTCTGTCGTTGCCATACGATCGTTGCTCGATTTAGAAAGATAAGTCATAGAACCTATAGTAATTCATAGCGACTCAATTTCTGTGTTAATTCGACATTGTAAGGGATCGACGGATGCAATAAAGAAGGAATAGAGCATCCGACATGAGATACTCGCCTCCCAATTGGAGATCCTGTCGTTGCCATAAAAACGCACCTCGACTTAGAAAGAGAAGTCATAGAACCTATAGTATTTCATAGCGACGCAATTTCTGTTTTAATTAGTCATTGTGAGGGATCGACGGATGCAATAAAGAAGGAATAGGGCATCCGACATGAGATACTCGCCTTCCAGTAGGAGATCCTGTCATTGTCATAGAAACGCTCTTCGATTTAGAATGAGAAGTCATAGAACCTATAGTATTTCATAGCGACGCAATTTCTGTGTCAATTCGTCATTGTGAGGGACCGACGGATGCAATAAAGAAGGAATAGTGCATGTGACATGAGATACTCGCCTCCTAATAGGAGATCCTGTCGTTGCCATAGAAACACAGCTCGATTTAGAAAGAGAATGCATTGGATCTACAGGATTTCATAGCGACGCAATTTCTGTGTTAATTCGTCATTGTGAGGGATCGACGGATACAATAAAGGAGGAATAGAGCATCCGATATGAGATACTCGCCTCCCAATAGGAGATCCTGTCGTTGCCATAAAAACGCACCTCGACTTAGGAAGAGAAGTCATAGAACCTATACTATTTCATAGCGGCGCAATTTGTGTGTTAATTCGACATTGTGAGGGATCGACGGATGCAATAAAGAAGGAATAGTGCATCCGACATGAGATACTCGCCTCCCAATGGGAGATCCTGTCGTTGCCATAGGATCATTCCTCGATTTAGTAAGGGAAGGCATAGGACATATAGTACCTCATAACGACGCAATTTCTGTGTTAATTCGTCATTTTGAGAGATCGACGGATGCAATAAAGAATAAATAGTGCATCCGACATGAGATACTCGCCTCCCAATAGGAGATCCTGTCGTTGCCATAGGATCGTTCCTCGATTTAGAAAGAGAAAGCATAGAACCTATAGTATTTCATAGCGACGCTATTTCTGTGTTAATTCGTCATTGTGAGGGATCGACGGATGCAATAAAGAAGGAATAGTGCATCCGACATGAGATACTCGCCTCCCAATAGGAGATCCTGTCGTTGCCATAAAAACGCTACTCGAATTAGAAAGAGAAGTCATAGAACCTATAGTATTTCATAGCGACGCAATTTCTGTGTTAATTCGTCATTGTGAAGGATCGACGGATGCAATAATGAAGGAATAGTGCATCCGAAAAGAGATACTCACCTCCCAATAGGAGATCCTGTAGTTGCCATAGAAACGCTCCTCGATTTAGAAAGAAAAGGCATAGGACATATAGTACTTCATAGCGACAAAATTTTAGGGTTAATTCGCCATTGTGAGGGATCAACGGATGCAATAAAGCAGGAATAGTGCATCCGAAAAGAGATCCTCGCCTCCTAATAGAAGATCCTGTCGTTGCCATAGAAACGTTCCTCGATTTAGAAAGAGAAGGCAAAGAACCTATAGTATTTAATAGCGACGCAATTTCTGTGTTAATTCGTCATTGTGAGGGATCGATGGATGCAATAAACAAGGAATAGTGCATCCGAAAAGAGATACTAGCCTCGCAATAGAAGAACCTGTCGTTGCCATAGAAACGTTTCTCGATTTAGAAAGAGAAGGCATAGAACCTATAGTATTTCATAGTGACGCAGTTTCTGTGTTTATTCGTCATTGTGAGAAATCGACGGATGCAATAAGGAAGGAATAGTGCATCCGAAAAGAGATACTCGTCTCCCTATAGAAGATCCGGTTGTTGCCATAGAAACGTTCCTCGATTTAGAAAGAGAAGGCATAGAACCTATAGAATTTCATAGCGACGCAAAATCTGTGTTAATTCGACATTGTGAGAAATCGACGGATGCAATAAAAATGGAATAGTGCATCAGACAAGAGATACTCGCCTCCCAATAGAAGATAATGTTGTTGCCATAGAAACGTTCCTCGATTTAGAAAGAGACGGCATAGAACCCAAGGTATTTCACTGTGACGCAATTTCTGTGTTAAATCGTCATTGTGAGGGATCGGCGGATGCAATAAAGAAGGAATAGTGCATCCGACATGAGATACTCGCCTCCCAATACGAGATCCTGTCGTTGCCATAGGATCGTTCCTCGATTTAGAAAGAAAAGGCATAGAACCTATAGTACTTCATAGCGATGCAATTTCTGTGTTAATTCGTCATTGTGTGGTACCGACGGATGCAATAAAGAAGGAATAGTGCATCCGACATGAGATACTCGCCTCCCAATAGGAGATCCACTCATTGCCATAGAAACGCTCCTCGATTTAGAAAGAGAAGTCATAGGACCTATAGTATTTCATTGCGACGCAATTTCTGTGTGAATTCGTCATTATGAGGGATCGACGGATGTAATAAAGAAGAAATAGTGCATCCGACATGAGATACTCGCCTCCTAATAGGAGATCCTGTCGCTGCCATAGAAACGCTCCTCGATTTAGAAAGAGACGTCATAGAACCTATAGTATTTCATAGCGATGCAATTTCTGTGTTAATTCTTCTTTGTGAGTGATCCACAGATGCAATATAGAAGGAATAGTGCATCCGACATGAGATACTCGCCTTCCAATAGGAGATCCTGTCGTTACCATAGGATCGTTCCTCGATTTAGAAAGAGAAGGCATAGAACCCATAGTACTTCATAGCGATGCAATTTCTGTGTTAATTCGTCATTGTGTGGGACCGACGGATGCAATAAAGAAGGAATAGTGCATCGGACATGAGATACTCGCCTCCCAATAGGAGATCCTGTCGTTGCCATAGAAACGCTCCTCGATTTAGAGAGAGAAGTCATTATACCTATTGTATTTCATAGCGACGCAATTTCTGTATTAATTCGCCATTGTGAGGGTTCGACGGATGCAATAATGAAGGAATAGTGCATCCGACATGAGATACTCGCCTCCTAATAGGAGATCCTGTCGTTGCCATAGAAACGCTCCTCGATTTTGAAAGAGAATTCATAGAACCTATAGTATTTCATTGCGACGCGAATTCTGTGTTAATTCGTCATTGTGAGTGATCGACGGATGCAATATAGAAGGAATAGTGCATCCGACATGAGATACTCGCCTCCCAATAGGAGATCCTGTCGTTGCCATAGAAACGCTCCTCGATTTAGAAAGAGAAGGCATAGAACCTATAGTATTTCATAGCGACGCAATTTCTGTGTTAATTCGTCATTGTGAGGGATCGACGGATGCAATAATAAAGGAATAGTGCATCCGACATGAGATACTCGCCTTCCAATAGGAGATCCTGTCTATGCCATAGCATCGTTCCTCGATTTAGAAAGAGAAGGCATAGAACCTATAGTAATTCATAGCGACGCAATTTCTGTGTTAATTCGTCATTGTGTGGGACCGACGGATGCAATAAAGAAGGAATGGTGCATCCGACATGAGATAGTCGACTCCCAATAGGAGATCCTCTCGTTGCCATACAAACGCTCCTCGATTTAGAAAGAGAAGTCATAGAACCTATAGTATTTCATAGCGACTCAATTTCTGTGTTAGTTCGTCATAGTGAGGGATCGACGGATGCAATAAAGAAGGAATAGTGCATCCGACATGAGATACTCGCCTCCCAATAGGAGATCCTGTCGTTGCCATAGAAACGCTCCTCGATTTAGAGAGAGAAGTCATGAAACCTATTGTATTTCATAGCGACGAAATTTCTGTGTTAATTCGTCATTGTGAGGGACCGACGGATGCAATACAGAAGGAATAGTGCATCCGACATGAGACACTCGCCTCCCAATAGGAGATCCTGTCGTTGCCATAGAAACGCTCCTCGATTTAGAAAGAGAAGTCATAGAACCTATAGTATCTCATAGCGAAGCAATTTCTGTGTTAATTCGTCATTGTGAGTGATCGACGGATGCAATAAAGATGGAACAGTGCATCCGACATGAGATACTCGCCTCCCAATAGGAGATCCTGTCGTTGCCATAGAAACGCCCCTCGATTTAGAAAGAGAAGTCATAGAACCTATAGTATTTCATCGCGACGCAATTTCTGTGTTAATTCGCCATTGTGAGGAATCCACGGATGCAATAAAGAAGGAATAGTGCATCCGACATGAGATACTCGCCTCCCAATAGGAGATCCTGTCGTTGCCTTAGAAACGCTCCTCGATTTGGAAAGAGAAGTCATAGAACCTATAGTATTTCATACTTACGCAATTTCTGTGTTAATTCCTCATTGTGAGGGATCGACGGATGCGATAAAGAAGGAATAGTGCATCCGACATGAGATACTCGCCTCCCAATAGGAGATCCTGTCGTTGCCATAGAAACGCTCCTCGATTTAGAAAGAGAAGTCATAGAACCTATAGTATTTCATGGCGACGCAATATCTGTGTAATTCGCCATGGTGAGGGATCGACGGATGCAATAAAGAAGGAATAGTGCATCCGACATGAGATACTCGCCTCCCAATAGGAGATCCTGTCGTTGCCATAGAAACGCTCCTCGATTTAGAAAGAGAAGTCATAGAACCTATAGTATTTCATAGCGACGCAATTTCTGAGTTAATTCGTCATTGTGAGGGATCGAAGGATGCAATAAAGATGGAACAGTGCATCCGACATGAGATACTCGCCTCCGAATAGGAGATCCTGTCGTTGCCATAGAAACGCTCCTCGATTTAGAAAGAGAAGTCATAGAACCTATAGTATTTCATGGCGACGCAATATCTGTGTAATTCGCCATGGTGAGGGATCGACGGATGCAATAAAGAAGGAATAGTGCATCCGACATGAGATACTCGCCTCCCAATAGGAGATCCTGTCGTTGCCATAGAAACGCTCCTCGATTTACAAAGGGAAGTCATAGAACCTATAGTATTTCATAGCGACGCAATTTCTGTTTTAATTAGTCATTGTGAGGGATCGACGGATGCAATAAAGAATGAATAGTGCATCCGACATGAGATACTCGCCTCCCAATAGGAGATTCTGTCGTTGCCATACGATCGTTGCTCGATTTAGAAAGATAAGTCATAGAACCTATAGTAATTCATAGCGACTCAATTTCTGTGTTAATTCGACATTGTAAGGGATCGACGGATGCAATAAAGAAGGAATAGAGCATCCGACATGAGATACTCGCCTCCCAATAGGAGATCCTGTCGTTGCCATAAAAACGCACCTCGACTTAGAAAGAGAAGTCATAGAACCTATAGTATTTCATAGCGACGCAATTTCTGTTTTAATTAGTCATTGTGAGGGATCGACGGATGCAATAAAGAAGGAATAGGGCATCCGACATGAGATACTCGCCTTCCAGTAGGAGATCCTGTCATTGTCATAGAAACGCTCCTCGATTTAGAATGAGAAGTCATAGAACCTATAGTATTTCATAGCGACGCAATTTCTGTGTCAATTCGTCATTGTGAGGGACCGACGGATGCAATAAAGAAGGAATAGTGCATGTGACATGAGATACTCGCCTCCTAATAGGAGATCCTGTCGTTGCCATAGAAACACAGCTCGATTTAGAAAGAGAATGCATTGGACCTACAGGATTTCATAGCGACGCAATTTCTGTGTTAATTCGTCATTGTGAGGGATCGACGGATACAATAAAGGAGGAATAGAGCATCCGACATGAGATACTCGCCTCCCAATAGGAGATCCTGTCGTTGCCATAAAAACGCACCTCGACTTAGAAAGAGAAGTCATAGAACCTATACTATTTCATAGCGGCGCAATTTGTGTGTTAATTCGACATTGTGAGGGATCGACGGATGCAATAAAGAAGGAATAGTGCATCCGACATGAGATACTCGCCTCCCAATGGGAGATCCTGTCGTTGCCATAGGATCATTCCTCGATTTAGAAAGGGAAGGCATAGGACATATAGTACCTCATAACGACGCAATTTCTGTGTTAATTCGTCATTTTGAGAGATCGACGGATGCAATAAAGAATAAATAGTGCATCCGACATGAGATACTCGCCTCCCAATAGGAGATCCTGTCGTTGCCATAGGATCGTTCCTCGATTTAGAAAGAGAAAGCATAGAACCTATAGTATTTCATAGCGACGCTATTTCTGTGTTAATTCGTCATTGTGAGGGATCGACGGATGCAATAAAGAAGGAATAGTGCATCCGACATGAGATACTCGCCTCCCAATAGGAGATCCTGTCGTTGCCATAAAAACGCTACTCGAATTAGAAAGAGAAGTCATAGAACCTATAGTATTTCATAGCGACGCAATTTCTGTGTTAATTCGTCATTGTGAAGGATCGACGGATGCAATAATGAAGGAATAGTGCATCCGAAAAGAGATACTCACCTCCCAATAGGAGATCCTGTAGTTGCCATAGAAACGCTCCTCGATTTAGAAAGAAAAGGCATAGGACATATAGTACTTCATAGCGACAAAATTTTAGGGTTAATTCGCCATTGTGAGGGATCAACGGATGCAATAAAGCAGGAATAGTGCATCCGAAAAGAGATCCTCGCCTCCTAATAGAAGATCCTGTCGTTGCCATAGAAACGTTCCTCGATTTAGAAAGAGAAGGCAAAGAACCTATAGTATTTAATAGCGACGCAATTTCTGTGTTAATTCGTCATTGTGAGGGATCGATGGATGCAATAAACAAGGAATAGTGCATCCGAAAAGAGATACTAGCCTCGCAATAGAAGAACCTGTCGTTGCCATAGAAACGTTTCTCGATTTAGAAAGAGAAGGCATAGAACCTATAGTATTTCATAGTGACGCAGTTTCTGTGTTTATTCGTCATTGTGAGAAATCGACGGATGCAATAAGGAAGGAATAGTGCATCCGAAAAGAGATACTCGCCTCCCTATAGAAGATCCGGTTGTTGCCATAGAAACGTTCCTCGATTTAGAAAGAGAAGGCATAGAACCTATAGAATTTCATAGCGACGCAAAATCTGTGTTAATTCGACATTGTGAGAAATCGACGGATGCAATAAAAATGGAATAGTGCATCAGACAAGAGATACTCGCCTCCCAATAGAAGATAATGTTGTTGCCATAGAAACGTTCCTCGATTTAGAAAGAGACGGCATAGAACCCATAGTATTTCATGGTGACGCAATTTCTGTGTTAAATCGTCATTGTGAGGGATCGGCGGATGCAATAAAGAAGGAACAGTGCATCCGACATGAGATACTCGCCTCCCAATACGAGATCCTGTCGTTGCCATAGGATCGTTCCTCGATTTAGAAAGAAAAGGCATAGAACCTATAGTACTTCATAGCGATGCAATTTCTGTGTTAATTCGTCATTGTGTGGTACCGACGGATGCAATAAAGAAGGAATAGTGCATCCGACATGAGATACTCGCCTCCCAATAGGAGATCCACTCATTGCCATAGAAACGCTCCTCGATTTAGAAAGAGAAGTCATAGGACCTATAGTATTTCATTGCGACGCAATTTCTGTGTGAATTCGTCATTATGAGGGATCGACGGATGTAATAAAGAAGAAATAGTGCATCCGACATGAGATACTCGCCTCCTAATAGGAGATCCTGTCGCTGCCATAGAAACGCTCCTCGATTTAGAAAGAGACGTCATAGAACCTATAGTATTTCATAGCGATGCAATTTCTGTGTTAATTCTTCTTTGTGAGTGATCCACAGATGCAATATAGAAGGAATAGTGCATCCGACATGAGATACTCGCCTTCCAATAGGAGATCCTGTCGTTACCATAGGATCGTTCCTCGATTTAGAAAGAGAAGGCATAGAACCCATAGTACTTCATAGCGATGCAATTTCTGTGTTAATTCGTCATTGTGTGGGACCGACGGATGCAATAAAGAAGGAATAGTGCATCGGACATGAGATACTCGCCTCCCAATAGGAGATCCTGTCGTTGCCATAGAAACGCTCCTCGATTTAGAAAGAGAAGTCATAGAACCTATAGTATTTCATAGTTACGCAATTTCTGTGTTAATTCCTCATTGTGAGGGATCGACGGATGCGATAAAGAAGGAATAGTGCATCCGACATGAGATACTCGCCTCCCAATAGAAGATCCTGTCGTTGCCATAGAAACGCTCCTCGATTTAGAAAGTGAAGTCACAGAACCTATAGTATTTCATAGCGACGCAATTTCTGTGTTAATTCGTCATTGCGAGTGATCGACGGATGCAATAAAGAAGTAATAGTGCATCCGACATGAGATACTCGCCTCCCAATAGGAGATCCTGTCGTTGCCTCAGAAACGCTCCTCGATTTAGAAAGAGAAGTCATAGAACCTATAGTATTTCATAGCGACGCAATTTCTGAGTTAATTCGTCATTGTGAGGGATCGACGGATGCAATAAAGATGGAACAGTGCATCCGACATGAGATACTCGCCTCCCAATAGGAGATCCTGTCGTTGCCATAGAAACGCTCCTCGATTTAGAAAGAGAAGTCATAGAACCTATAGTATTTCATAGCGACGCAATATCTGTGTTAATTTGCCATGGTGAGGGATCGACGGATGCAATAAAGAAGGAATAGTGCATCCGACATGAGATACTCGCCTCCCAATCGGAGATCCTGTCGTTGCCATAGAAACTCTACTCGATTTAGAAAGGGAAGTCATAGAACGTATAGTATTTCATAGCGCCGCAATTTCTGTGTTAATTCGTCATTGTGAGGGATCGACGGATGCAATAAAGAAGGAATAGTGCATCCGACATGAGATACTCGCCTCCCAATAGGAGATCCACTCGTTGCCATAGAAACGCTCCTCGATTTAGAAAGAGAAGTCATAGGACCTATAGTATTTCATAGCGAAGCAATTTCTGTGTTAATTCGTCATTGGGAATGATCGACGGATGCAATAAAGAAGGAATAGTGCATCCGACATGAGATACTCGCCTCCTAATAGGAGATCCACTCGTTGCCATAGAAACGCTCCTCGTTTTAGAAAGAGACGTCATACAACCTATAGTATTTCATAGCGACGCAATTTCTGTGTTAATTTGTCTTTGTGAGTGATCGACGGATGCAATATAGAAGGAATAGTGCATCCGACATGAGATACTCGCCTCCCAATAAGAGATCCTGTCGTTGCCATGGAAACGCTCCTCGATTTAGAAAGAGAAGTCATAGAACCTATAGTATTTCATAGCGACGCAATTTCTGTGTTAATTCGTCATTGTGAGGGATCGACGGATGCAATAAAGAATGAATAGTGCATCCGACATGAGATACTCGCCTCCCAATTGGAGATCCTGTCGTTGCCATACGATCGTTGCTCGATTTAGAAAGTCTAGCGTTAAAAGGTTTTTTGTTTGTTGGCTTTTCTTATTTAACCAAATGTAACATTGATGATGATAATTCATGGCAATGCTTGCCGACAAGATAAAGAATGCAACCTTTTAACACTAGATTGCGTACTCACGGCAGTTCTCCTTGGCCGTTTTTTGGTACGACTTGGAAAGAGAGAAAATTTAATGAATGATCGACGATGCGTCGGTTCTCGATTGTGTTTAGGAGACGTACGGATTGATTGCGTGAAAATAGTTTCTCAAATGACATCTTAACCCGGATTGCTTTCACGCAATCAGACTCTTCAATGAAATTACCTAAGGGACCTATTTGAATAATAAAAAAATGCAAAACAGTAAAATTTTGTAAAAAAAGTTGTCAGATCGGAAACTGAACACATTAATGGTCTCCTAAATACAATTGAGACACCGCGATAAAGAGCGAACCTGTAACAAAGTTCATTTAAACATAAACATTATTTGTGGTTGATTTAAAGAAAAGAATAAGCATAGATTTTCTGTATAGTGAAGCATCAATATATTCGTAAAGAACAAAGGCGTTAAACTATAAACATTAACAAATTTACAATGTATACAAAACTTACATTTTTATGTTTTTCTCATACATGGAGCAGTCCAACAATCGCTGCTTCTGTATGTGTGGTATTTTGTAAAAATTAAATGTCCTGGCGTGCGCGTAAGTATTTTTTATCGTCACAAAGTTTCCAAAAGCGTTTTTGTTTTCTTGGTGATAACGTGGTTTTTCACACCAAAAGAAATATAACTTGTAGCGGTGCTACACAACACGTCTTAACAGGTCGGCAACCAAACATCAAAGGTAATGAAGTACATGTTAACATATCGGCGACCAGAAGTACAACTAACTATAAAGACTCTAGAATTTTCCTAACAAATGATAAATTGTTCTTTCTTCTGTTTCGCAGCTTCTTGCTATCAAGCGCTGCGCCAATGATTTTAAATATCTGCGCCCAGCGAGTCATAGTGTTTAAAAGTACCTTTTAAACGCTGGCCGCGCGTCTTGGTATAGGCGCACGTCATAAACAGATTTAGTTTATTTACTCTCGCGCAGTCATGCTTAGTATCATTACAAACTACAGCTCGATGGCTGTCCTTTCCTCATATGCAAAATGTCTGAAATCCAATAATATCACATTGCTTCCCGCGTGAGGAGCGATGACTCCGTCAGGATCATCGCGACTCACGCGTAGTCGTGATATTATTGCTTTCGTGAAACAAGTTAGTATTACTTGCAAAAATTCTTTACAATAGATTTTACACACTACATCAGGCAAAGTGGTTAACATACAGAGTATCAGGTAAGTATATTCGTACGACTGAAATTGATAGTAATTTGTCCATAGGGTAACTGCATGACAATTGAACTGTGCTCTTTCTAATGTATTGTACAAGGATAACAAATGTACATTTCCCGGTAAAAGATAATGAAATTAGGACAAAGATACACATACATAGATACATTATACATGGCATAATAAATATAAAAAAAAAACAAAGAAATAAATTACTTGACTTCGCAGGAAGTCTGGGTGCTGTGTGCACTCGTGGAAAAAATATGTTACAAAAAATTGACATTCTTGTTTTACAGTGACATACTACAGGAATATTTTTGTCGTTGTTTCGTCGAAGATTTCTTGCAGTAAATACGTAGCACTTTACTTATTTGTGGCTTTTATGACCTGCAAAAAAAAAAAATGTTTCACTACACTTGGGTAGGTATGAGTTGCACTGGGAGTGGTAGAACTTCGGGTATAAATGATAGCACTGCACTTGAGTGGGGAAATTGATTACACTTTCACAGTGGAGGAAAAGTAGGGCATCTCTTTCACTGTGGAAGTTGGACTAGTTGTCGGGGTGTGATGTTGCGTTGGAAATACGTCGTGTGTCAGGAACTGGAAGACTGCTTCTGCAACATGTTGAGCCGTATGGTGGCGGTCTCTATTTCACTTGACACTTGTCCGTGCTTCCATTTATGTTTTCGTACATGAAAAATACAGAAAAAAAATCTGTATTAGAATGTGCTTACTTACTAATAACTTAGTCTAAAAGAAAATTGGGTTAAGGTAAGGATAACAATTGTTTATGTACATAAGGTCTCATTCTCTTAGGAATGCTTAGTTCTCATATTTATCTATTTTTCTGGTTTTACTTGGTTCGACACGTTTTCGTCATTACTCGGCCTGGTCAGTGAATTCGGTAGCAATTGTGAAAATCGAGCTTAAGACTCTTCTGATTAGTGTCCTTATAATTTCACAAGGTACATGAGTGCTTAATTCATTGCTTTATCATATTTTATTTTGAATGCATTTCAAACACATTTGGCATCCGCGCTCGTTGTGCAAAGAGAAATTGATTGTTGAGCGCTCAGCGTACACAGTGTTACGTCCGTTGGTCACAATCACGTGATAATAACTTGACAGTTCCACAACGCTAGCAGCAGTATTCTGCGAGAAGCAGAGCGTTAGGTGTCTACTAGCCGTGGTGTGAGTTTTTACACAGTTTATCATCGACTCTGGATTACGGAAGCAGCCAGATGCGGCGACTCCCGCAGCTGTTTCGAAGAATGTGTCCGTGGAAAGGCGTACAGTACCGTTTGTGGTAAGTACAACACTTATTCACTTTCACTCTTCGGCTTTCTACATCGTGGTTTCGTGGTACAAGTACTTATAACATTACTTCACACGCGGTATTTCACACGTGTCCTTGGAGTTATCACCTTTTCAGTTCACACTTTATTATTAATTCGTGTTCACATTTATTTGGTCGTCATGTTAAGGTTCACACGCACCACTTCTATACGTGTCCATTAATTACTTGTCTATAGTCGGTTCACACGCAGCAGCACATACGTGTCCATTTATTACTGACTGCATTATTACTACAAAGTACAGTTAACATTTAGTATACATATCATGTCTAAAAATTATTTACAAAGAAAGATTTAGTCTGTGTGACTACAAGGCCTGACGAAAAGCGTGTCTCTTGTTCGTAGTTTGTGCTTCCAAGGCACTTTAGGTTTACACTTTGTTCGAAATCTTGTTATTCTTTTCTTTTTACAATAGTTACTCTTTTCGCAAGTTCAGCTCTTTTATTTTCTCTCTATTACGTCGTTAGTTTGAAGACATAGTCAATGTGGCTTCGTTTACATGATGAACAGTTCGTGTTCAAACTACCATTGGGAAATTGGGAAGCTTGGTGTTCCCTGTCGTGCAATTGCACATAACAAATCTTAATTGAACTCGCAATTTGCGAAGAATAAGCATAGCCCGTCGACAACCAATGTGTCACGACTATCCATTCGTATAGCCTGTATGTATCAATCATGCAACCAGCCCGTAAAATTCACTTCTGTACTGGATAAGGTAGGATGGTAAGGATACTGGTTAGAGGAAAACACAAAAGACTTTTATGGAGTGAAGAAATTTGAAGACACAGTGTTAATGACGTATGATATGATGAGCTTAACATAAATTATTATCACCTTAGTTTTTCATGACAAACAGTATAATTAAATCGATACAGTAGTTTCAGTGTCGTCTGATCCAGCTCTCTAAACAATTTTCTATGCATATCTAAAATTACTTAAACCATGCATTAGCAGTGAACTGTGTCTGTTAACTATCTTCTGTTCCATGTATCGTAAAATTGTTTTCTAAAAACATCGTCGTATCTCGAGGACCTGAAATAGATATTTCTAGTACTAAACTAATTTATTTATAAATGATCTTTGTATTTCAGCTGCACTGTGCCGTAAAATTGTTATGAGCGTATACGGTTTTTTCCGTATTATAATAAAATGATTGAGTTGCGCACTTCTTTCCTGCTACCTGGATCGTTATTGACTTACTTGATTCTTATATGCTAAGCTGCTGCCTTTTGCCTGCTGCGTTTCATAGGTGGTCTCATAAAATTTGTTGTCACGCACTCCTTATGCATAACATAACATTTACCTCGTTAGAGTAAGCGACATTAATATTTTTTTTTAACCTACGAGCAATCATTCTGGTCTGAATGATCATTTTAATTTATTTCATTCAAGAGGAGAGAGCTTTGCTATACTTAAAACTAGTGATAGCAGGTGGCACTTAGCACGTCCCTACTATAATATTTATTTGTCAGCTCTTTCGGCTGTGGCCGTTCATGGCTCAATTAACTTAAAACTAACTTACACCTAAGGCAAATCTTGCTCTCCTACAATAAATGTGTTTTACTTAAGGTGCTCATATAAATTACTTATCTTGTTGTGGCAGGTCGACAGGGTGTTAGTCCTGTGCATTACTCTTACATACGTTGGTACTTCACACATAGTATAACAACTTCTAGTGTGTGTATATTTTATTTTAGCAGCTTAACTTAACAGATATTTTCAGTGGTTGACTCTGTATTTCTTCAAGTCTGCGTGATGAAACAATCCTTTTATTCGTCCAGATACAGGGTCAGCTAATAGATAGCAACCAATGTGCGGCTTTCTTAAGATAATATATGGTCCTTCATACAAGTGCTGCCACTTGCGATTCTTATGATGAATCAAAGATGGTTTGAAGTGGGTCTTTAATAGCACTCGTTCATTTATACGATACGATAAGACTTTGCTAATGTATTTGTCATGCGCCTTTTTTCTTAGGTTGGCATGAGTTGTTAAAGATATGAGAGCTTATTGGTTCCGCAGCTTCCCCGTGGAGGCATTAAGAAGCTACTAATGGTTTTCCGACTGGGATGGAGCTGAAATGTCAGTTATTTTTACTTGACTAGTATTTTGCGACATACCAGGTCGAAAATTTGCGTTCGTATCCCATACGACTTGTGCATCTCTTGATTGCGTGTTATTTGACATCGCGTTTGGTGCTTGGTTCGCCTGTGTGTAGAACACGGTCGGATTTCCTTGGCTATTACGACCGGTGGTGTCAGGAAAAGCATGCGAGGAATTGTCCTGACTATTGTTCCTGAACTGTTGGTTGGGTTGGTGAGAAAATGTCGCATTTTTCGGCTGTGAAAAATTTATTTGCTGAGAGGGAGTGAAGTGACTCGGCTGACTGTACTGTTGTGGTCTGTTATAATTGTTCCATTTCCTTCCCTTGTGACGATTTCCATTATTCGTCTTGTTGTTCTGGTACTGGTAATTACCGTTATGATTTATCGGTGAATTACCGTATTGTTGCTGTGTGTTTTGATAAATCGGATTGTACCTATTGTGGTGTGGATGTTTGTTATATTGTTTTCCATTACGGCGGTTGAAACTGTTATGATTGCCGTAAGGCTGAGCGTTTGGTTGTCCCGTGTTATGTTGGTACGACATTCCATTGACGCAATTTGTGCTGCTGCTGCGGAGCGGGCGGTCCATTATTATAATTATTCCGCGCGCTCGCACGCACATCCTCATAGATCATAATCAAATTGTCAAGAACAGAAAGAAAGGCTTCTAGGTCTTCTTCACTCACATTAACTAGTTTTTCTCTTATTGACACAGGAAGTTTTGACTTTAAGATCATGATTACATCTTTGGTTGAAATGGGCGTGTCGCAATACTGAATTTTACGTAGATATTTTTCAAAATAACGTCTCAAACCTCCTCCTTTGGTGTTGAAAGGTTCGGCGTTGTAAACCTCTTTTCGGAGTCTTTGTTGTATACCTGAACTCCAGAATTTATTCAAAAAATGCTTTTCAAAATCTGCATAGGTGTGACATTTGTCTATTATTTCTGTACCCCAAATTGATCCTTCACCGTGTACATAGCCTAAGATGAACTGTATCCGCTGCCTGTCGTTCCATGATTCCGGAAAAGCGCCTGTGAATGATTTTAGAAATACCATGGGATGTATATTTCGTTTTTCAGGTATAAAAGGCTGAAAAACTCTGTGTTTTAGCACACTCTCGTCTCGCATTAGTTCAACGAGTGTTAGTTGATCGGCATGACTACGTGACGTAGAAGTTTCGCAACGCGTATTATTTACTGTTGGTGAGAATTGGACCTGACACTCGGGATATTGACGATTATCGTGTTCTGGCGGTAGCGAATACTCACTTTGATTGTCACCTTGCAATTCCGTAACTTGTCGTTTTAGTTGATCTATATCATTGCTTAGCTGACGTTTCCATTCCGGAAGATCGTGGCTAAATGCTCGTCTGATTTCACCTAATTCACTGGTTAAAGTGTCACCAGAAGTACCGGGAGCGGTTAAGATTTCTGCTGTAGCAGATTTAACCGTACCCTTTAGTTCAGCGTGTACCTTGCTGACAATGTACTGTTCTTTGGATTGCATCCACTCTTCAAATTCCCTATTAAGTGTATTGCTTATACCGGTGTTGACATCTGCGATCTTTTTGTCAATATTGACATCGGATATTTGCTGAGCAAGGTCTTCGACTCGCTCGCCAACGTGGTTGACACTTTCTGTCAATTGGCTTACTCTCTTTGAAACATCACTGTAATGTTTCAAAGAGTCACTCGCAGTTGATTTACACACATCTATTTGGGCCTGCATATCTATGAACTTGCTACCGATATTGGTCTCGGCGGATTCCACCATCGAAAGAACACTATCAATTTTTGCGTGTACGCTTGCGTTTAGCTCGCTTGCGTAAGCAGTGGTAATGGCTTTAATTTTTTCCTCCATGGTGTCATTCGAATTTTTGATTTGTGCTTGGATGTCCTCTATCCTTGATTCTAAACTGCTGAACCTGCTGTCACTTTGATTTGCTAACTGACTGATTTGCGTTCCAAGATTGTCACTTTGGTTTGTTAACTGACTGATTTGCGTTTCAATATTGTCACTTTGGTTTGTTAACTGACTGATTTGCGTTTCAATATTGTCACTTTGGTTTGTTAACTGTGCCATGTTTGCTTCAAAACTGGTTTTCATATCAGCAAACAATTTTAGTATATCTGACAGCGAGCATTCATGTGACTGCGACGCGGTCTGTGGCGCCGACAGCTCACGTGTCGCTTCGTCGTCTGTTGTTCCCTCACTACGAGATTCAGGTTTGTTTACACCCGCGCGCGGTCTAAGTTGCCTTGGTTGCTCATCAGCCATCGTAAATTTAAAGTAGTTACACTGCACGAACTAGAAAAGATAATTTTTTTGTTTTTAATTATGATTTTCACTTGTCAGGTGCGCCAAGGATTTCGCGTCCTGATTTCTCAGATATTGCTTGCGCGTTATAAACAATTGAAACTCTGACACACGAAAATGCCAATATGGCAACGAGAGAGATAAAATAAATGAAAAACACTTATAGAGCACTGAAACTGGCGGTCATTGTGATTTACTAAAATGCACAACAATGGAATTCTTGCTAACTATTTCTAACTATTGTAAGCGAAATGATGAAATAGAGGCGGATCTAATAGCAAAAGGAAACGGAAATTTGAAAATTAAATTGCTTGAGTAAAAAAAAAACGTAGAGAGTGAATGTCACGAGCCGACTGAATGCTCGGTACGCAAAGCTTCAAACGTAATGAAAAATCGTACTCACATTAGTTGTCTTGCGCGCTGCTATTTATTGCTGTTGTGGATTCTTGCTGCGATTTTCTGCACATGCGTCCTTTTTTTATCACTGGTTTTGGCTTCCAATTTTCTCCAGATGGTAGCATGAAAATAAAAAGAACAAATTAGTTTTTTAGTCAAGTCCCTGTTCGGGCGCCACATCTAGCGTTAAAAGGTTTTTTGTTTGTTGGCTTTTCTTGTTTAACCAAATGTAACATTGATGATGATAATTCATGGCAATGCTTGCCGACAAGATAAATAATGCAACCTTTTAACACTAGATTGCGTACTCACGGCAGTTCTCCTTGGCCGTTTTTTGGTACGACTTGGAAAGAGAGAAAATTTAATGAATGATCGACGATGCGTCGGTTCTCGATTGTGTTTAGGAGACGTACGGATTGATTGCGTGAAAATAGTTTCTCAAATGACATCTTAACCCGGATTGCTTTCACGCAATCAGACTCTTCAATGAAATTACCTAAGGGACCTATTTGAATAATAAAAAAAAAAAATGCAAAACAGTAAAATTTTGTAAAAAAAGTTGTCAGATCGGAAACTGAACACATTAATGGTCTCCTAAATACAATTGAGACACCGCGATAAAGAGCGAACCTGTAACAAAGTTCATTTAAACATAAACATTATTTGTGGTTGATTTAAAGAAAAGAATAAGCATAGATTTTCTGTATAGTGAAGCATCAATATATTCGTAAAGAACAAAGGCGTTAAACTATAAACATTAACAAATTTACAATGTATACAAAACTTACATTTTTATGTTTTTCTCATACATGGAGCAGTCCAACAATCGCTGCTTCTGTATGTGTGATATTTTGTAAAAATTAAATGTCCTGGCGTGCGCGTAAGTATTTTTTATCGTCACAAAGTTTCCAAAAGCGTTTTTGTTTTCTTGGTGATAACGTGGTTTTTCACACCAAAAGAAATATAACTTGTAGCGGTGCTACACAACACGTCTTAACAAGTCGGCAACCAAACATCAAAGGTAATGAAGTACATGTTAACATATCGGCGACCAGAAGTACAACTAACTATAAAGACTCTAGAATTTTCCTAACAAATGATAAATTGTTCTTTCTTCTGTTTCGCAGCTTCTTGCTATCAAGCGCTGCGCCAATGATTTTAAATATCTGCGCCCAGCGAGTCATAGTGTTTAAAAGTACCTTTTAAACGCTGGCCGCGCGTCTTGGTATAGGCGCACGTCATAAACAGATTTAGTTTATTTACTCTCGCGCAGTCATGCTTAGTATCATTACAAACTACAGCTCGATGGCTGTCCTTTCCTCATATGCAAAATGTCTGAAATCCAATAATATCGCAAAAGCTAAGTCATAGAACCTATAGTAATGCATAGCGACGCAATTTCTGTGTCAATTCGTCATTGTGTGGGACCGACGAATGCAATAAACAAGGAATAGTGCACCCGACATGAGATAGTCGCCTCCCAATAGGAGATCCTGTCGTTGCCATAGAAACGCTCCTCGATTTAGAAAGGGTAGTCATAGAACGTATAGTATTTCATAGCGACGCAATTTCTGTGTTAATTCGTCATTGTGAGGGATCGACGGTTGCAATAAAGAAGGAATAGTGCATCCGACATGAGATACTCGCCTCCCAATAGGAGATCCTGTCGTTGCCATAGAAACGCTCCTCGATTTAGAAAGAGAAGTCATAGAACCTATAGTATTTTTTAGCGACGCAATTTCTGTGTTAATTCGTCATTGTGAGGAATCGACGGATGCAATAAAGAAGGAATTGTGCATCCGACATGAGATACTCTACTCCCAATAGGAGATACTGTCGTTGCCATAGAAACGCTCCTCGATTTAGAAAGAGAAGTAATAGAACCTATAATAATTCATAGCGACGCAATTTCTGTGTTAATTCGTCATTGTAAGGGATCGGCGGATGCAATAAAGAAGGAATAGTGCATCCGACATGAGATATTCGCCTTCCAATAGGAGATCATGTCGTTGCCACAGAAACGCTCATCGATTTAGAAAGAGAAGTCATAGGTCCTATAGTATTTCATAGCGACGCAATTTCTGTGTTAATTCGTCATTGTGAGGGAACGACGGATGCAATAAAGAAGGAATAGTGCATCCGACATGAGATACTCGCCTCCCAATAGCATATCCTGTCGTTGCCATAGAAACGCTCCTCGATTTAGAAAGAGAAGTAATAGAACCTATAGTATTTCATAGCGACGCAATTTCTGTGTTAATTCGTCACTGTGAGGGATCGACGGATGCAATAAAGAAGGAATAGTGCATCCGACATGAGATATTCGCCTCCCAATAGGAGATCCTGTCGTTGCCATAGAAACGCCCCTCGATTTAGAAAGAGAATTCATAGAACCTATAGTATTTCATAGCGACGCAATTTCTGTGTTAATTCGTCATTGTGAGGGAACGACGGATGCAACAAAGAAGGAATAGTGCATCCGACATGAGATACTCGCCTCCCAATAGGAGATCCTGTCGTTGCCATAGAAACGCTCCTCGATTTAGAAAGAGAAGTCATAGGACCTATAGTATTTCATAGCGACGCAATTTCTGTGTTAATTCGTCATTGTGAGGGTTCGACGGATGCAATAAAGAAGGAATAGTGCATCCGACATGAGATACTCTCCTCCCAATAGGAGATCCTGTCGTTGCCATAGCAACGCTCCTCGATTTAGAAAGAGAAGTCATAGAACTTATAGTATTTCATAGCGACGCAATTTCTGTGTTAATTCGGCATTGTAAGGGATCGACGGATGCAATATAGAAGGAATAGTGCATCTGGCATGAGATATTAGCCTCCTAATAGGAGATCCTGTCGTTGCCATAGAAACGAACCTCGATTTAGAAAGAGAAGTCATAGAACCTATAGTATTTCATAGCGTCGCAATTTCTGTGTTAATTAGTCATTGTGAGGGATCGACGGATGCGATAAAGAAGGAATAGTGCATCCGACATGAGATACTCGCCTCCCAATAGGAGATCCTGTCGTTGCCATAGGATCGTTCCTCGATTTAGAAAGGGAAAGCATAGGACCTATAGTACCTCATAGCGACGTAATTTCTGTGTTAATTCGTCATTGTGAGGGATCGACGGATGCAATAAAGAAGGAATAGTGCATCCAACATGAGATACTCGCCTCCCAATAGGAGATCCTGTCGTTGCCATTGAAACGCTCATCGATTTATAAAGCGAAGTCTTAGAACCTATAGTATTTCATAGCGACGCAATTTCTGTGTTAATTCGTCATTGTGAGGGATCGACGGATGCAATAAAGAAGGAATAGTGCATCCGACATGAGATACTCGCCTCCCAATAGGAGATCCTGTCGTTGCCATAAAAACGCTCCTCGATTTAGGACGAGGAGTCATAGAACCTATAGTATTTCATAGCGACGCAATTTCTGTGTTAATTCGTCATTGTGAGGGATCGACCGATGCAATAAAGAAGGAATAGTGCGTCCGACATGAGATACTCGCCTCCCAATAGGAGATCCTGTCGTTGCCATAGAAACGCTCCTCGATTTAGAAAAAGGAGTCATAGAACCTATAGTATTTCATAGCGACGCAATTTCTGTGTTAATTCGTCATTGTGAGGGATTGACGGATGCAATAGAGAAGGAATAGTGCATCCGACATGAGATACTCGTCTCCCTATAGGAGATCCTGTCGTTGCCATAGAAACGCTCCTCCATTTAGAAAGAGAAGTCATAGAACCTATAGTATTTCATAGCGACGCATTTTCTGTGTTAATTCGTCACTGTGAGGGATCGACGGATGCAATAAAGAAGGAATAGTGCATCCGACATGAAATACTCGCCTCCCAATAGGGAATCCTGTCGTTGCCATAGAAACGCTACTCGATTTAGAAAGAGAAGTCATAGAACCTATAGTATTTCATAGCGAAGCAATTTCTGTGTTAATTCGTCATTGTGTGGGATCGACGGATGCAATAAAGAAGGAATAGTGCATCCGACATGAGATACTCGCCTCCCAATAGGAGATCCTGTCGTTGCCATAAAAACACTACTCGAATTAGAAAGAGAAGTCATAGAACCTATAGTATTTCATAGCGACGCAATTTCTGTGTTAATTCGTCATTGTGAGGGATCGACGGATGCAATAAAGAAGGAATAGTGCATCCGAAAAGAGATACTCGCCTCCCAATAGGAGATCCTGTAGTTGCCATAGAAACGCTCCTCGATTTAGAAAGAAAAGGCATAGGACATATAATCCTTCATAGCGACACAATTTTAGGGTTAATTCGCTATTGTGAGGGATCAACGGATGCAATAAAGCAGGAACAGTGCATCCGAAAAGAGATCCTCGCTTCCTAATAGAAGATCCTGTCGTTGCCATAGAAACGTTCCTCGATTTAGAAAGAGAAGGCATAGAACCTATAGTATTTCATAGCGACGCAATTTCTGTGTTAATTCGTCATTGTGAGGGATCGATGGATGCAATAAAGAAGGAATAGTGCATCCGAAAAGAGATACTAGCCTCGCAATAGAAGAACCTGTCTTTGCCATAGAAACGTTCCTCGATTTAGAAAGAGAAGGCATAGAACCTATAGTATTTCATAGTGACGCAGTTTCTGTGTTTATTCGTCATTGTGAGAAATCGACAGATGCAATAAAGAAGGAATAGTGCTTCCGAAAAGAGATACTCGCCTCCCTATAGAAGATCCTGTCGCTGCCATAGAAACGTTCCTCGATTTAGAAAGAGAAGGCATAGAACCTATAGTATTTCATAGCGACGCAAAATCTGTGTTAATTCGACATTGTGAGAAATCGACGGATGCAATAAAAATGGAATAGTGCATCCGACAAGAGATACTCGCCTCCCAAAAGAAGATAATGTTGTTGCCATAGAAACGTTCCTCGATTTAGAAAGAGACGCCATAGAACCCATAGTATTTCATAGCGACGCAATTTCTGTGTTAAATCGTCATTGTGAGGGATCGGCGGATGCAATAAAGAAGGAATAGTGCATCCGACATGAGATACTCGCCTCCCAATAGGAGATCCTGTCGTTGCCATAAAAACGCTACTCGAATTAGAAAGAGATGTCATAGAACCTATAGTATTTCATAGCGACGCAATTTCTATGTTAATTCGTCATTGTGAGGGATCGACGGATGCAATAAAGAAGGAATAGTGCATCCGAAAAGAGATACTCGCCCCCCAATAGGAGATCCAGTAGTTGCCATAGAAACGCTCCTCGATTTAGAAAGAAAAGGCATAGGACATATAGTACTTCATAGCATCACAATTTCCGTGTTAATTCGCCATTGTGAGGGATCAACGGATGCAATAAAGCAGGAATAGTGCATCCGAAAAGAGATCCTCGCCTCCTAATAGAAGATCCTGTCGTTGCCATAGAAACGTTCCTCGATTTAGAAAGAGAAGGCATAGAACCTATAATATTTCATAGCGACGCAATTTCTATGTTAATTCGTCATTGTGAGGGATCGACGGATGCAATAAAGAAGGAATAGTGCATCCGACATGAGATACTGTCCTCCCAATAGGAGATCCTGTCATTGCGATAGAAACGCTCCTCGATTTAGAAAGTGAAGTCATAGAACCTATAGTATTTCATAGCGACGCAATTTCTGTGTTAATTCGTCATTGTGAGGGATCGACGGATGCAATAAAGAATGAATAGTGCATCCGACATGAGATACTCGCCTCCCAATAGGAGATCCTGTCGTTGCCATAGAAACGCTCCTCGATTTAGAAAGAGAAGTCATAGAACATATAGTATTTCATAGCGACGCAATTTCTGTGTTAATTCGTCATTGTGAGGGATTGACGGATGCAATAAAGAAGGAATAGTGCATCTGACATGAGATACTCGCCTCCCAATAGGAGATCCTCTCGTTGTTATAGAAGCGCTCCTCGATTTAGAAAGAGAAGCCATAGAACCTATAGCATTTCATAGCGACGCAATTTCTGTGTTAATTCGTCATTGTGAGGGATCGACGGATGCAATAAAGAACGAACAGTGCATCCGACATGAGATACTCGCCTCCCAATAGGAGATCCTGTCGTTGTCATAGAAAAGCTCCTCGATTTAGAAAGAGGAGTCATAGAACCTATAGTATTTCATAGCGACGCAATTTCTGTGTTAATTCGTCATTGTGAGGGATTGACGGATGCAATAGAGAAGGAATAGTGCATCCGACATGAGATACTCGCCTTCCAATAGGAGATCCTGTCGTTGCCATAGAAACGCTCCTCGATTTAGAAAGAGAAGTCATAGAACCTATAGTATTTCATAGCGACGCAATTTCTGTGTTAATTCGTCATTGTGAGGGATCGACGGATGCAATAAAGCAGGAAGAGTGCATCCGAAAAGAGATCCTCGCCTCCTAATAGAAGATCCTGTCGTTGCCATAGGAACGTTCCTCGATTTAGAAAGAGATGGCATAGAACCTATAGTATTTCATAGTGACGCAGTTTCTGTGTTTATTCGTCATTGTGAGAAATCGACGGATGCAATAAAGAAGGAATAGTGCATCCGACAAGAGATACTCGCCTCCCAATAGAAGATAATGTTGTTGCCATAGAAACGTTCCTCGATTTAGAAAGAGAAGTCATAGAACCTATAGTATTTCATAGCGACGCAATTTCTGTGTTAATTCGTCATTGTGAGGGATCGACGGATGCAATAAAGAAGGAATAGTGCATCCGACATGAGATACTCTCCTCCCAATAGGAGATCCTGTCGTTGCCATAGCAACGCTCCTCGATTTAGAAAGAGATGGCATAGGACCTATAGTATTTCATAGCGACGCAATTTCTGTGTTAATTCGGCATTGTAAGGGATCGACGGATGCAATATAAAAGGAATAGTGCATCTGGCATGAGATATTAGCCTCCTAATAGTAGATCCTGTCGTTGCCATAGAAACGCCCCTCGATTTAGAAAGAGAAGTCATAGAACCTATAGTATTTCATAGCGACGCAATTTCTGTGTTAATTAGTCATTGTGAGGGATCGACGGATGCAATAAAGAAGGAATAGTGCATCCGACATGAGATACTCGCCTCCCAGTAGGAGATCCTGTCGTTGCCATAGAAACGCTGCTCGATTTAGAAAGAGAAGTCATAGAACCTATAGTATTTCATAGCGACGCAATTTCTGTGTCAACTCGTCATTGTGAGGGACCGACGGTTGCAATAAAGAAGGAATAGTTCATCTGACATGAGATACTCGCCTCCTAATAGGAGATCCTGTCGTTGCCATAGAAACGCTGCTCGATTTAGAAAGAGAATGCATTGGACCTACAGTATTTCATAGCGACGCAATTTCTGTGTTAATTCGTCATTGTGAGGGATCGACGGATACAATAAAGAAGGAATAGAGCATCCGACATGAGATACTCGCCTCCCAATAGGAGATGCTGTCGTTGCCATAAAAACGCTCCTCGATTTAGAAAGAGAAGTCATAGAAACTATACTATTTCATAGCGGCGCAATTTCTGTGTTAATTCGTCATTGTGAGGGATCGACGGATGCAATAAAGAAGTAATAGTGCATCCGACATGAGATACTCGCCTCCCAATAGGAGATCCTGTCGTTGCCTTAGGATCGTTCCTCGATTAGGAAGGGAAGGCATAGGACCTATAGTACCTCATAGCGACGTAATTTCTGTGTTAATTCGTCATTGTGAGGGATCGACGGATGCAATAAAGAAGGAATATTGCATCCAACATGAGATACTCGCCTCCCAATAGGAGATCCTGTCGTTGCCATAAAAACGCTCCTCGATTTAGGACGAGGAGTCATAGAACCTATAGTATTTCATGGCGACGCAATTTCTGTGTTACTTCGTCATTGTGAGGGATCGACGGATGCAATAAAGAAGGAATAGTGCGTCCGACATGAGATACTCGCCTCCCAATAGGAGATCCTGTCGTTGCCATAAAAACGCTCCTCGATTTAGAAAGAGAAGTCATAGAACTTATAGTATTTCATAGCGACGCAATTTCTGTGTTAATTCGGCATTGTAAGGGATCGCCGGATGCAATATAGAAGGAATAGTGCATCTGGCATGAGATATTAGCCTCCTAATAGGAGATCCTGTCGTTGCCATAGAAACGCCCCTCGATTTAGAAAGAGAAGACATAGAACCTATAGTATTTCATAGCGACGCAATTTCTGTGTTAATTAGTCATTGTGAGGGATCGACGGATGCAATAAAGAAGGAATAGTGCATCCGACATGGGATACTCGCCTCCCAGTAGGAGATCCTGTCGTTGCCATAGAAACGATCCTCGATTTAGAAAGAGAAGTCATAGAACCTATAGTATTTCATAGCGACGCAATTTCTGTAACAATTCGTCATTGTGAGGGACCGACGGATGCAATAAAGAAGGAATAGTGCATCCCACATGAGATACTCGCCTCCCAATAGGAGATCCTGTCGTTGCCATAAAAACGCTCCTCGATTTAGGACGAGGAGTCATAGAACCTATAGTATTTCATAGCGACGCAATTTCTGTGTTACTTCGTCATTGTGAGGGATCGACGGATGCAATAAAGAACGAATAGTGCACCCGACATGAGATACTCGCCTCCCAATAGGAGATCCTGTCGTTGCCATAAAAACGCTCCTCGATTTAGGACGAGGAGTCATAGAACCTATAGTATTTCATAGCGACGCAATTTCTGTGTTACTTCGTCATTGTGAGGGATCGACGGATGCAATAAAGAAGGAATAGTGCGTCCGACATGAGATACTCGCCTCCCAATAGGAGATCCTGTCGTTGCCATAGAAACGCTCCTCGATTTAGAAAGAGGAGTCATAGAACCTATAGTATTTCATAGCGACGCATTTTCTGTGTTAATTCGTCATTGTGAGGGATTGACGGATGCAATAAAGAAGGAATTGTGCATCCGACATGAGATACTCTCCTCCCAATAGGAGATCCTGTCGTTGCCATAGAAACGCTCCTCTATTTAGAAAGAGAAGTAATAGAACCTATTGTATATCATAGCGACGCAATTACTGTGTTAATTCGTTATTGTGAGGGATCGGCGGATGCAATAAAGAAGGAATACTGCATCCGACATGAGATACTCGCCTCCCAATAGGAGATCCTGTCGTTGCCATAGAAACGCTCCTCGATTTAGAAAGAGGAGTCATAGAACCTATAGTATTTCATAGCGACACAATTTCTGTGTTAATTCGTCATTGTGGGGGATTGACGGATGCAATAGAGAAGGAATAGTGCATCCGACATGAGATACTCGCCTCCTAATAGGAGATCCTGTCGTTGCCATAGAAACGCTCTTCGATTTAGAAAGAGAAGTCATAGAACCTATAGTATCTCATAGCGACGCATTTTCTGTGTTAATTCGTCATTGTGAGGGATCGATGGATGCAATAAAGAAGGAATAGTGCATCCGACATGAGATACTCGCCTCCCAATAGGGAATCCTCTCGTTGCCATAGAAACTCTACTCGATTTAGAAAGAGAAGTCATAGAACCTATAGTATTTCATAGCGACGCAATTTCTGTGTTAATTCGTCATTTTGAGAGATCGACGGATGCAATAAAGAAGGAATAGTGCATCCGTAAAGAGATACACGCCTCCCTATAGAAGATCCTGTCGTTGCCATATAAACGTTCCTCGATTTAGAAAGAGAAGGCATAGAACCTATAGTATTTCATAGCGACGCAAAATCTGTGTTAATTCGACATTGTGAGAAATCGATGGATGCAATAAAAATGGAATAGAGCATCCGACAGGAGATACTCGCCTCCCAATAGAAGATAATGTTGTTGCCATAGAAACGTTCCTCGATTTAGAAAGAGACGGCATAGAACCCATAGTATTTCATAGCGACGCAATTTCTGTGTTAAATCGTCATTGTGAGGGATCGGCGGATGCAATAAAAAAGGAATAGTGCATCCGACATGAGATACTCGCCTCCCAATAGGAGATCCTGTCGTTGCCATAAAAACGCTACTCGAATTAGAAAGGGAAGTCATAGAACCTATAGTATTTCATAGCGACGCAATTTCTGTGTTAATTCGTCATTGTGAGGGATCGACGGATGCAATAAAGAAGGAATAGTGCATCCGACATGAGATACTCTCCTCCCAATAGGAGATCCTGTCGTTTCCATAGCAACGCTCCTCGATTTAGAAAGAGAAGTCATAGAACTTATAGTATTTCAGTGCGACGCAATTTCTGTGTTAATTCGGCATTGTAAGGGATCGACGGATGCAATATAGCAGGAATAGTGCATCCGACATGAGATACTCGCCTCCCAATAGGAGATCCTGTCGTTGCCATAAAAACGCTCCTCGATTTAGGACGAGGAGTCATAGAACCTATAGTATTTCATAGCGACGCAATTTCTGTGTTAATTCGTCATTGTGAGGGATCGGCGGATGTAATAAAGAAGGAATAGTGCATCCGACATGAGATACTCGCCTCCCAATAGGAGATCATGTCGGTGCACAGAAACGCTCATCGATTTAGAAAGAGAAGTCATAGGTCCTATAGTATTTCATAGCGACGCAATTTCTGTGTTAATTCGTCATTGTGACGGAACGACGGATGCAATAAAGATGGAATAGTGCATCCGAAAAGAGATACTAGCCTCGCAATAGCAGATCCTGTCGTTGCCATAGAAACTCTCCTCGATTTAGAAAGAGAAGTCATAGAACCTATATTATTTCATAGCGACGCAATTTCTGTGTTAATTCGTCTTTGTGAGGGATCGACCGATGCAATAAAGAAGGAATAGTGCATCCGACATGAGATATTCGCCTCCCAATAGGAGATCCTGTCGTTGCCATAGAAACGCCCCTCGATTTAGAAAGAGAATTCATAGAACCTATAGTATTTCATAGCGACGCAATTTCTGTGTTAATTCGTCATTGTGAGGGATCGACGGATGCAATAAAGAAGGAATAGTGCATCCGACATGAGCTACTCTCCTCCCAATAGGAGATCCTGTCGTTGCCATAGCAACGCTCCTCGATTTAGAAAGAGAAGTCATAGAACTTATAGTATTTCATAGCGACGCAATTTCTGTGTTAATTCGGCATTGTAAGGGATCGCCGGATGCAATATAGAAGGAATAGTGCATCTGGCATGAGATATTAGCCTCCTAATAGGAGATCCTGTCGTTGCCATAGAAACGCCCCTCGATTTAGAAAGAGAAGACATAGAACCTATAGTATTTCATAGCGACGCAATTTCTGTGTTAATTAGTCATTGTGAGGGATCGACGGATGCAATAAAGAAGGAATAGTGCATCCGACATGGGATACTCGCCTCCCAGTAGGAGATCCTGTCGTTGCCATAGAAACGATCCTCGATTTAGAAAGAGAAGTCATAGAACCTATAGTATTTCATAGCGACGCAATTTCTGTAACAATTCGTCATTGTGAGGGACCGACGGATGCAATAAAGAAGGAATAGAGCATCCCACATGAGATACTCGCCTCCCAATAGGAGATCCTGTCGTTGCCATAGGATCGTTCCTCGATTTAGAAAGGGAAGGCATAGGTCCTATAGTACCTCATAGCGACGTAATTTCTGTGTTAATTCGTCATTGTGAGGGATCGACGGATGCAATAAAGAAGGAATAGTGCATCCAACATGAGATACTCGCCTCCTAATAGGAGATCCTGTCGTTGCCATAGAAACGCAGCTCGATTTAGAAAGAGAATGCATTGGACCTATAGTATTTCATAGCGACGCAATTTCTGTGTTAATTCGTCATTGTGAGGGATCGACGGATACAATAAAGAAGGAATAGAGCATCCGACATGAGATACTCGCCTCCCAATAGGAGATCCTGTCGTTGCCATAAAAACGCTCCTCGATTTAGAAAGAGAAGTCATAGAACCTATACTATTTCATAGCGGCGCAATTTCTGTGTTAATTCGTCATTGTGAGGGATCGACGGATGCAATAAAGAAGGAATAGTGCATCCGACATGAGATACTCGCCTCCCAATAGGAGATCCTGTCGTTGCCATAGGATCGTTCCTCGATTTAGAAGGGGAAGGCGTAGGACCTATAGTACCTCATAGCGACGCCATTTCTCTGTTAATTCGTCATTGTGAGGGATCGACGGATGCAATAAAGAAGGAATAGTGCATCCAACATGAGATACTCGCCTCCCAATAGGAGATCCTGTCGTTGGCATTGAAACGCTCATCGATTTATAAAGCGTAGTCTTAGAACCTATAGTATTTCATAGCGACGCAATTTCTGTGTTAATTCGTCATTGTGAGGGATTGACGGGTGCAATAGAGAAGGAATAGTGCATCCGACATGAGATACTCGCCTCCTAATAGGAGATCCTGTCGTTGCCATAGAAACGCTCCTCGATTTAGAAAGAGAAGTCATAGAACCTATAGTATTTCATAGCGACGCATTTTCTGTGTGAATTCGTCATTGTGAGGGATCGACGGATGCAATAAAGAAGGAATAGTGCATCCGACATGAGATACTCGCCTCCCAATAGGGAATCCTGTCGTTGCCATAGAAACTCTACTCGATTTAGAAAGAGAAGTCATAGAACCTATAGTATTTCATAGCGACGCAATTTCTGTGTTAATTCGTCATTTTGAGAGATCGACGGATGCAATAAAGAAGGAATAGTGCATCCGAAAAGAGATACACGCCTCCCTATAGAAGATCCTGTCGTTGCCATAGAAACGTTCCTCGATTTAGAAAGAGAAGGCATAGAACCTATAGTATTTCATAGCGACGCAAAATCTGTGTTAATTCGACATTGTGAGAAATCGACGGATGCAATAAAAATGGAATAGTGCATCCGGCAAGAGATACTCGCCTCCCAATAGAAGATAATGTTGTTGCCATAGAAACGTTCCTCGATTTAGAAAGAGACGGCATAGAACCCGTAGTATTTCATAGCGACGCAATTTCTGTGTTAAATCGTCATTGTGAGGGATCGGCTGATGCAATAAAAAAGGAATAGTGCATCCCACATGAGATACTCGCCTCCCAATAGGAGATCCTGTCGTTGCCATAAAAACGCTACTCGAATTAGAAAGGGAAGTCATAGATTCTATAGTATTTCATAGCGACGCAATTTCTGTGTTAATTCGTCATTGTGAGGGATCGACGGATGCAATAAAGAAGGAATAGTGCATCCGAAAACAGATACTCGCCTCCCAATAAGAGATCCAGTATTGGCCATAGAAACGCTCCTCGATTTAGAAAGAAAAGGCATAGGACATATAGTACTTCATAGCGACACAATTTCCTTGTTAATTCGCCATTGTGAGGGATCAACGGATGCAATAAAGCAGGAATAGTGCATCCGAAAAGAGATCCTCGCCTCCTAATAGAAGATCCTGTCGTTGCCATAGAAACGTTCCTCGATTTAGAAAGAGAAGGCATAGAAAGCATAGTATTTCATAGCGACGCAATTTCTGTGTTAATTCGTCATTGTGAGGGATCGACGGATGCAATAAAGAAGGAATAGTGCATCCGACATGAGATACTGTCCTCCCAATAGGAGATCCTGTCATTGCGATAGAAACGCTCCTCGATTTAGAAAGAGAAGTCATAGAACCTATAGTATTTCATAGCGACGCAATTTCTGTGTTAATTCGTCATTGTGAGGGATCGACGGATGCAAAAAAAGAAGGAATAGTGCATCCGACATGAGATACTCGCCTCCCAGTAGGAGATCCTGTCGTTGCCATAGAAACGCTCCTCGATTTAGAAAGAGAAGTCATAGAACCTATAGTATTTCATAGCGACGCAATTTCTGTGTCAATTCGTCATTGTGAGGGTCCGACGGATGCAATAAAGAAGGAGTAGTGCATCTGACATGAGATACTCGCCTCCCAATAGGAGATCCTGTCGTTGCCATAGTAAAGCAGCTCGTTTTAGAAAGAGAAGGCATTGGACCTACAGTGTTTCATAGCGACGCACTTTCTGTGTTAATTCGTCATTGTGAGGGATCGACGGATACAATAAAGAAGGAATAGTGCATCCGACATGAGATACTCGCCTCCCAATAGCAGATCCTGTCGTTGCCATAGAAACGCACCTCGATTTAAAAAGAAAAGTAATAGAAACTTTAGTATTTCATAGCGACGCGATTTCTGTGTTAATTCGTCATTGTGAGGGATCGACGGATGCAATAAAGAAGGAATAGTGCATCCGACATGAGATACTCGCCTCCCAATAGGGAATCCTGTCGTTGCCATAGAAACGCTACTCGATTTAGAAATAGAAGTCATAGAACCTATAGTATTTCATAGCGACGCAATTTCTGTGTTAATTCGTCATTGTGAGGGATCGACGGATGCAATAAAAAGGAATAGTGGATCCGACATGAGATACTCGCCTCCCAATAGGAGATCCTGTCGTTGCCATAAAAACGCTCCTCGATTTAGGACGAGGAGTCATAGAACCTATAGTATTTCATAGCGACCCAATTTCTGTGTTAATTCGTCATTGTGAGGGATTGACGGATGCAATAGAGAAGGAATAGTGCATCCGACATGAGATACTCGCCTCCCAATATGAGATCCTGTCGTTGCCATAGAAACGCTACTCGATTTAGAAATAGAAGTCATAGAACCTATAGTATTTCATAGCGACGCAATTTCTGTGTTAATTCGTCATTTTGAGGGATCGACGGATGCAATAAAGAAGGAATAGTGCATCCGACATGAGATACTCGCCTCGCAATAGGAGATCCTGTCGTTGCCATAGGATCGTTCCTCGATTTAGAAAGAGAAAGCATAGAACCTATAGTATTTCATTGCGACGCAATTTCTGTGTTAATTCGTCATTGTGAGGGATCGACGGATGCAATAAAGAAGGAATAGTGCATCCGACATGAGATACTCGCCTCCCAATAGGAGATCCTGTCGTTGCCTAAAAAACGCTACTCGAATTAGAAAGAGAAGTCATAGAACCTATAGTATTTCATAGCGACGCAATTTCTGTGTTAATTCGTCATTGTGAGGGATCGACGGATGCAATAAAGAAGGAATAGTGCATCCGAAAAGACATACTCGCCTCCCAATAGGAGATCCTCTAGTTGCCATAGAAACGCTCCTCGATTTAGAAAGAAAAGTCATAGGACATATAGTACTTCATAGCGACACAATTTTAGGGTTAATTCGCCATTGTGAGGGATCAACGGATGCAATAAAGCAGGAATAGTGCATCCGAAAAGAGATCCTCGCCTCCTAATAGAAGATCCTGTCGTTGCCATAGAAACGTTCCTCGATTTAGAAAGAGAAGGCATAGAACCTATAGTATTTCATAGCGACGCAATTTCTGTGTTAATTCGTCATTGTGAGGGATCGATGGATGCAATAAAGAAGGAATAGTGCATCCGAAAAGAGATACTAGCCTCGCAATAGAAAAACCTGTCGTTGCCATAGGAAAGTTCCTCGATTTAGAAATAGAAGGCATAGAACCTATAGTATTTCATAGCGACGCAAAATCTATGTTAATTCGCCATTGTGAGAAATCGACGGATGCAATAAAAATGGAATAGTGCATCCGACAAGAGATACTGTCCTCCCAATAGGAGATCCTGTCATTGCGATAGAAACGCTCCTCGATTTAGAAAGAGAAGTCATAGAACCTATAGTATTTCATAGCGACGCAATTTCTGTGTTAATTCGTCATTGTGAGGGATCGACGGATGCAAAAAAAGAAGGAATAGTGCATCCGACATGAGATACTCGCCTCCCAGTAGGAGATCCTGTCGTTGCCATAGAAACGCTCCTCGATTTAGAAAGAGAAGTCATAGAACCTATAGTATTTCATAGCGACGCAATTTCTGTGTCAATTCGTAATTGTGAGGGTCCGACGGATGCAATAAAGAAGGAATAGTGCATCTGACATGAGATACTCGCCTCCCAATAGGAGATCCTATCGTTGCCATAGCAACGCAGCTCGATTTAGAAAGAGAAGGCATTGGACCTACAGTCTTTCATAGCGACGCACTTTCTGTGTTAATTCGTCATTGTGAGGGATCGACGGATGCAATAAAGAAGGAATAGTGCATCCGACATGAGATACTCGCCTCCCAATAGGAGATCCTGTCGTTGCCATAAAAACGCTCCTCGATTTAGAAAGAGAAGTCATAGAACATATACTATTTCATAGCGGCGCAATTTCTGTGGTAATTCGTCATTGTGAGGGATCGACGAATGCAATAAAGAAAGAACAGTGCAACCGACATGAGATTTTCGCCTCCCAATAGGAGATCCTGTCCTTGCCATAGGATGGTTCCTCGATTTAGTAAGAGAAGGCATAGGACCTATAGTATTTCATAGCGACGCAATTTCTGTGTTAATTCGTCATTGTAAGGGATCGACGGATGCAGTAAACAAGGAATATTGCATCCGACATGAGATACTCGCCTCCCAATAGGAGATCCTGTCGTTGCCATAGAAACGCACCTCGATTTAGGACGAGAAGTCATAGAACCTATTGTATTTCATAGCGACGCAATTTCTGTGTTAATTCGTCATTGTGAGGGATCGACGGATGCAATAAAGAACGAATAGTGCATCCGACATGAGATACTCGCCTTCCAATAGGAGATCCTGTCGTTGCCATAGAAACGCTCCTCGATTTAGAAAGAGAAGTCATAGAACCTATAGTGTTTCAAAGCGACGCAATTTCTGTGTTAATTCGTCATTGCGAGGGATCGACGGATGCAATAAAGAAGGAATAGTGCATCCGACATGAGATACTCGCCTCCCAATAGGAGATCCTGTCGTTGCCATAGAAACGCTCCTCGATTTAGAAAGAAAAGGCATAGGACATATAGTACTTCATAGCGACACAATTTCCGTGTTAATTCGCCATTGTGAGGGATCAACGGATGCAATAAGGATGGAATAGTGCATCCGAAAAGAGATCCTCGCCTCCTAATAGAAGATCTTGTCGTTGCCATACAAACGTTCCTCGATTTAGAAAGATAAGGCATAGAACCCATAGTATTTCATAGCGACGCAATTTCTGTGTTAATTCGTCATTGTGAGGGATCGACGTATGCTATAAAGAAGGAATAGTGCATCCGACATGAGATACTCGTCTCCCAATAGGAGACTCTGTCGTTGCCATAGAAACGCTCCTCGATATAGAAAGAGAAGTCATAGAACCTATAGTATTTAATAGCGACGCAATTTCTGTGTTAATTCGTCATTGTGAGGGATCGACGGATGCAGTAAAGAAGGAATACTGCATTCGAAAAGAGATATTCGCCTCCCAATAGGAGATCCTGTCGTTGCCATAGAAACGCTCCTCGATTTAGAAAGGGAAGTCATAGAACCTATAGTATTTCATAGCGACGCAATTACTGTGTTAATTCGTCATTGTGAGGGATCGACGGATGCAATAAAGAAGGAATAGTGCACCCGAAAAGAGATACTCGCCTCCCAATGGATGATCCAGTCGTTGCAATAGAAACGCTCCTCGAATTAGAAAGAGAAGTCATAGAATCTATAGTATTTCATAGCTACGCAATTTCTGTGTTAATTCGTCATTGTGAGGGATCGACGAATGCAATAAAGAATGAATAGTGCATCCGACATGAGATACTCGCCTCCCAATAGGAGATCCTGCGTTGCCATAGAAACGCTCCTCGATTTAGAAAGAGGAATCATACAACCTATAGTATTTCATAGCGACGCAATTTCTGTGTTAATTCGTCATTGTGAGGGATCGACGGATCAATAAAGAAGGAATAGTGCATCCGACATGAGATACTCGCCTCCCAATAGGAGATCCTCTAGTTGCCATAGAAACGCTCCTCGATTTAGAAAGAAAAGTCATAGGACATATAGTACTTCATAGCGACACAATTTTAGGGTTAATTCGCCATTGTGAGGGATCAACGGATGCAATAAAGCAGGAATAGTGCATCCGAAAAGAGATCCTCGCCTCCTAATAGAAGATCCTGTCGTTGCCATAGAAACGTTCCTCGATTTAGAAAGAGAAGGCATAGAACCTATAGTATTTCATAGCGACGCAATTTCTGTGTTAATTCGTCATTGTGAGGGATCGATGGATGCAATAAAGAAGGAATAGTGCATCCGAAAAGAGATACTAGCCTCGCAATAGAAAAACCTGTCGTTGCCATAGGAAAGTTCCTCGATTTAGAAATAGAAGGCATAGAACCTATAGTATTTCATAGCGACGCAAAATCTATGTTAATTCGCCATTGTGAGAAATCGACGGATGCAATAAAAATGGAATAGTGCATCCGACAAGAGATACTGTCCTCCCAATAGGAGATCCTGTCATTGCGATAGAAACGCTCCTCGATTTAGAAAGAGAAGTCATAGAACCTATAGTATTTCATAGCGACGCAATTTCTGTGTTAATTCGTCATTGTGAGGGATCGACGGATGCAAAAAAAGAAGGAATAGTGCATCCGACATGAGATACTCGCCTCCCAGTAGGAGATCCTGTCGTTGCCATAGAAACGCTCCTCGATTTAGAAAGAGAAGTCATAGAACCTATAGTATTTCATAGCGACGCAATTTCTGTGTCAATTCGTAATTGTGAGGGTCCGACGGATGCAATAAAGAAGGAATAGTGCATCTGACATGAGATACTCGCCTCCCAATAGGAGATCCTATCGTTGCCATAGCAACGCAGCTCGATTTAGAAAGAGAAGGCATTGGACCTACAGTCTTTCATAGCGACGCACTTTCTGTGTTATTTCGTCATTGTGAGGGATCGACGGATGCAATAAAGAAGGAATAGTGCATCCGACATGAGATACTCGCCTCCCAATAGGAGATCCTGTCGTTGCCATAAAAACGCTCCTCGATTTAGAAAGAGAAGTCATAGAACATATACTATTTCATAGCGGCGCAATTTCTGTGGTAATTCGTCATTGTGAGGGATCGACGAATGCAATAAAGAAAGAACAGTGCAACCGACATGAGATTTTCGCCTCCCAATAGGAGATCCTGTCCTTGCCATAGGATGGTTCCTCGATTTAGTAAGAGAAGGCATAGGACCTATAGTATTTCATAGCGACGCAATTTCTGTGTTAATTCGTCATTGTAAGGGATCGACGGATGCAGTAAACAAGGAATATTGCATCCGACATGAGATACTCGCCTCCCAATAGGAGATCCTGTCGTTGCCATAGAAACGCACCTCGATTTAGGACGAGAAGTCATAGAACCTATTGTATTTCATAGCGACGCAATTTCTGTGTTAATTCGTCATTGTGAGGGATCGACGGATGCAATAAAGAACGAATAGTGCATCCGACATGAGATACTCGCCTTCCAATAGGAGATCCTGTCGTTGCCATAGAAACGCTCCTCGATTTAGAAAGAGAAGTCATAGAACCTATAGTGTTTCAAAGCGACGCAATTTCTGTGTTAATTCGTCATTGCGAGGGATCGACGGATGCAATAAAGAAGGAATAGTGCATCCGACATGAGATACTCGCCTCCCAATAGGAGATCCTGTCGTTGCCATAGAAACGCTCCTCGATTTAGAAAGAAAAGGCATAGGACATATAGTACTTCATAGCGACACAATTTCCGTGTTAATTCGCCATTGTGAGGGATCAACGGATGCAATAAGGATGGAATAGTGCATCCGAAAAGAGATCCTCGCCTCCTAATAGAAGATCTTGTCGTTGCCATACAAACGTTCCTCGATTTAGAAAGATAAGGCATAGAACCCATAGTATTTCATAGCGACGCAATTTCTGTGTTAATTCGTCATTGTGAGGGATCGACGTATGCTATAAAGAAGGAATAGTGCATCCGACATGAGATACTCGTCTCCCAATAGGAGACTCTGTCGTTGCCATAGAAACGCTCCTCGATATAGAAAGAGAAGTCATAGAACCTATAGTATTTAATAGCGACGCAATTTCTGTGTTAATTCGTCATTGTGAGGGATCGACGGATGCAGTAAAGAAGGAATACTGCATTCGAAAAGAGATATTCGCCTCCCAATAGGAGATCCTGTCGTTGCCATAGAAACGCTCCTCGATTTAGAAAGGGAAGTCATAGAACCTATAGTATTTCATAGCGACGCAATTACTGTGTTAATTCGTCATTGTGAGGGATCGACGGATGCAATAAAGAAGGAATAGTGCACCCGAAAAGAGATACTCGCCTCCCAATGGATGATCCAGTCGTTGCAATAGAAACGCTCCTCGAATTAGAAAGAGAAGTCATAGAATCTATAGTATTTCATAGCTACGCAATTTCTGTGTTAATTCGTCATTGTGAGGGATCGACGAATGCAATAAAGAATGAATAGTGCATCCGACATGAGATACTCGCCTCCCAATAGGAGATCCTGCGTTGCCATAGAAACGCTCCTCGATTTAGAAAGAGGAATCATACAACCTATAGTATTTCATAGCGACGCAATTTCTGTGTTAATTCGTCATTGTGAGGGATCGACGGATCAATAAAGAAGGAATAGTGCATCCGACATGAGATACTCGCCTCCCAATAGGAGATCCTGTCGTTGCCATAGGATCGTTCCTCGATTTAGAAAGAGAAGGCATAGGACCTATAGCATATCATAGCGACGCAATTTCTGTGTTAATTCGTCATTGTGAGGGATCGACGGATGCAATAAAGAAGGAATAGTGCACCCGAAAAGAGATACTCGGCTCCCAATGGATGATGCTGTCGTTGCCATAGAAACGCTCCTCGATTTAGAAAGAGAAGTCATAGAATCTATAATATTTCATAGCTACGCAATTTCTGTGTTAATTCGTCATTGTGAGGGATCGACGGATGCAATAAAGAATGAATAGTGGATCCGACATGAGATACTCGCCTCCCAATAGGAGATCCTCTCGTTGCCAAAGAAACGCTCCTCGATTTAGAAAGAGGAGTCATAGAACCTATAGTATTTCATAGCGACGCAATTTATGAGTTAATTCGTCATTGTGAGGGATCGACGGATGCAATAAAGAAGGAATAGTGCATCCGACATGAGATACTCGCCTCCCAATAGGAGATCCTATCGTTGCCATAAAAACGCACCTCGATTTAGAAAGAGAAGTCATAGAACCTATACTATTTCATAGCGATGCAATTTCTGTGTTAATTCGTCATTGTGAGGGATCGACGGATGCAATAAAGAAGGAATAGTGCATCCGACATGAGATACTCGCCTCCCAATAGCAGATCCTGTCGTTGCCATAGAAACGCACCTCGATTTAAAAAGAAAAGTAATAGAAACTTTAGTATTTCATAGCGACGCGATTTCTGTGTTAATTCGTCATTGTGAGGGATCGACGGATGCAATAAAGAAGGAATAGTGCATCCGACATGAGATACTCGCCTCCCAATAGGGAATCCTGTCGTTGCCATAGAAACGCTACTCGATTTAGAAATAGAAGTCATAGAACCTATAGTATTTAATAGCGACGCAATTTCTGTGTTAATTCGTCATTGTGAGGGATCGACGGATGCAATAAAAAGGAATAGTGGATCCGACATGAGATACTCGCCTCCCAATAGGAGATCCTGTCGTTGCCATAAAAACGCTCCTCGATTTAGGACGAGGAGTCATAGAACCTATAGTATTTCATAGCGACCCAATTTCTGTGTTAATTCGTCATTGTGAGGGATTGACGGATGCAATAGAGAAGGAATAGTGCATCCGACATGAGATACTCGCCTCCCAATATGAGATCCTGTCGTTGCCATAGAAACGCTTCTCGATTTAGAAAGAGAAGTCATAGAACCTATAGTATTTCATAGCGACGCATTTTCTGTGTTAATTCGTCATTGTGAGGGATCGACGGATGCAATAAAGAAGGAATAGTGCATCCGACATGAGATACTCGCCTCCCAATAGGGAATCCTGTCGTTGCCATAGAAACGCTACTCGATTTAGAAATAGAAGTCTTAGAACCTATAGTATTTCATAGCGACGCAATTTCTGTGTTAATTCGTCATTTTGAGGGATCGACGGATGCAATAAAGAAGGAATAGTGCATCCGACATGAGATACTCGCCTCCCAATAGGAGATCCTGTCGTTGCCATAGGATCGTTCCTCGATTTAGAAAGAGAAGTCATAGAACCTATAGTATTTCATAGCGACGCATTTTCTGTGTTAATTCGTCATTGTGAGGGATCGACGGATGCAATAAAGAAGGAATAGTGCATCTGACATGAGATACTCGCCTCCCAATAGGAGATCCTATCGTTGCCATAGCAACGCAGCTCGATTTAGAAAGAGAAGGCATTGGACCTACAGTCTTTCATAGCGACGCACTTTCTGTGTTAATTCGTCATTGTGAGGGATCGACGGATGCAATAAAGAAGGAATAGTGCATCCGACATGAGATACTCGCCTCCCAATAGGAGATCCTGTCGTTGCCATAAAAACGCTCCTCGATTTAGAAAGAGAAGTCATAGAACATATACTATTTCATAGCGGCGCAATTTCTGTGGTAATTCGTCATTGTGAGGGATCGACGAATGCAATAAAGAAAGAACAGTGCAACCGACATGAGATTTTCGCCTCCCAATAGGAGATCCTGTCCTTGCCATAGGATGGTTCCTCGATTTAGTAAGAGAAGGCATAGGACCTATAGTATTTCATAGCGACGCAATTTCTGTGTTAATTCGTCATTGTAAGGGATCGACGGATGCAGTAAACAAGGAATATTGCATCCGACATGAGATACTCGCCTCCCAATAGGAGATCCTGTCGTTGCCATAGAAACGCACCTCGATTTAGGACGAGAAGTCATAGAACCTATTGTATTTCATAGCGACGCAATTTCTGTGTTAATTCGTCATTGTGAGGGATCGACGGATGCAATAAAGAACGAATAGTGCATCCGACATGAGATACTCGCCTTCCAATAGGAGATCCTGTCGTTGCCATAGAAACGCTCCTCGATTTAGAAAGAGAAGTCATAGAACCTATAGTGTTTCAAAGCGACGCAATTTCTGTGTTAATTCGTCATTGCGAGGGATCGACGGATGCAATAAAGAAGGAATAGTGCATCCGACATGAGATACTCGCCTCCCAATAGGAGATCCTGTCGTTGCCATAGAAACGCTCCTCGATTTAGAAAGAAAAGGCATAGGACATATAGTACTTCATAGCGACACAATTTCCGTGTTAATTCGCCATTGTGAGGGATGAACGGATGCAATAAAGATGGAATAGTGCATCCGAAATGAGATCCTCGCCTCCTAATAGAAGATCTTGTCGTTGCCATACAAACGTTCCTCGATTTAGAAAGATAAGGCATAGAACCCATAGTATTTCATAGCGACGCAATTTCTGTGTTAATTCGTCATTGTGAGGGATCGACGTATGCTATAAAGAAGGAATAGTGCATCCGACATGAGATACTCGTCTCCCAATAGGAGAGTCTGTCGTTGCCATTGAAACGCTCCTCGATATAGAAAGAGAAGTCATAGAACCTATAGTATTTAATAGCGACGCAATTTCTGTGTTAAATCGTCATTGTGAGGGATCGGCGGATGCAATAAAGAAGGAATAGTGCATCCGACATGAGATACTTCTCTCCCAATAGGAGATCGTTTCGTTGCCATAGGATCGGTCGTCGATTTAGAAAGAAAAGGCATAGATCCTATAGTAGTTCACAGCGAAGAAATTTCTGTGCTAATAGCACAGAATAGGGATCGACGGATGCAATAAAAATGGAATAGTGCAACCGACAAGAGATACTCGCCTCCCAATAGAAGATAATGTTGTTTTCATAGAAACGTTCCTCGATTTAGAAAGAGAAGGCGTAGAACCCATAGTGTTTCATAGCGACGCAATTTCTGTGTTAATTCGTCATTGTGAGGGATCGACGGATGCAGTAAAGAAGGAATACTGCATTCGAAAAGAGATATTCGCCTCCCAATAGGAGATCCTGTCGTTGCCATAGAAACGCTCCTCGATTTAGAAAGGGAAGTCATAGAACCTATAGTATTTCATAGCGACGCAATTACTGTGTTAATTCGTCATTGTGAGTGATCGACGGATGCAATAAAGAAGGAATAGTGCACCCGAAAAGAGATACTCGCCTCCCAATGGATGATCCAGTCGTTGCCGTAGAAACGCTCCTCGAATTAGAAAGAGAAGTCATAGAATCTATAGTATTTCATAGCTACGCAATTTCTGTGTTAATTCGTCATTGTGAGGGATCGACGAATGCAATAAAGAATGAATAGTGCATCCGACATGAGATACTCGCCTCCCAATAGGAGATCCTGCGTTGCCATAGAAACGCTCCTCGATTTAGAAAGAGGAATCATACAACCTATAGTATTTCATAGCGACGCAATTTCTGTGTTAATTCGTCATTGTGAGGGATCGACGGATCAATAAAGAAGGAATAGTGCATCCGACATGAGATACTCGCCTCCCAATAGGAGATCCTGTCGTTGCCATAGGATCGTTCCTCGATTTAGAAAGAGAAGGCATAGGACCTATAGCATATCATAGCGACGCAATTTCTGTGTTAATTCGTCATTGTGAGGGATCGACGGATGCAATAAAGAAGGAATAGTGCACCCGAAAAGAGATACTCGGCTCCCAATGGATGATGCTGTCGTTGCCATAGAACCGCTCCTCGATTTAGAAAGAGAAGTCATAGAATCTATAATATTTCATAGCTACGCAATTTCTGTGTTAATTCGTCATTGTGAGGGATCGACGGATGCAATAAAGAATGAATAGTGGATCCGACATGAGATACTCGCCTCCCAATAGGAGATCCTCTCGTTGCCAAAGAAACGCTCCTCGATTTAGAAAGAGGAGTCATAGAACCTATAGTATTTCATAGCGACGCAATTTATGAGTTAATTCGTCATTGTGAGGGATCGACGGATGCAATAAAGAAGGAATAGTGCATCCGACATGAGATACTCGCCTCCCAATAGGAGATCCTGTCGTTGCCATAGGATCGTTCCTCGATTTAGAAAGAGAAGGCATAGGACCTATAGCATTTCATAGCGTCGCAATTTCTGTGTTATTTCGTCATTGTGAGGGATCGACGGATGCAATAAAGAAGGAATAGTGCATCCGACATGAGATACTTCTCTCCCAATAGGAGATCCTGTCGTTGCCATAGAAACGCTCCTCGATTTAGAAAGAGAACTCATAGAACCTATAGTATTCCATAGCGACGCAATTTCTGTGTTAATTAGTCATTGTGAGGGATCGACCGACGCAATAAAGAAGGAATAGTGCATCCGACATGAGTTACTCGCCTCCCAATAGGATATACTGTCGTTGCCATAGAAACGCTCCTCGATTTAGAAAGAGAAGTCATACAACCTATAGCATTTCATAGCGACGCAATTTCTGTGTTAATTCGTCATTGTGAGGGATCGACGGATGCAATAAGGAAGGAATAGTGCATCCGACATGAGATACTCGCCTCCCAATAGGAGATCCTGTCGTTGCCATAGGATCGTTCCTCGATTTAGAAAGGGAAGGCATAGGACCTTTAGTACCTCATAGCGACGTAATTTCTGTGTTAATTCGTCATTGTGAGGGATCGACGGATGCAATAAAGAAGGAATAGCGCATCCGACATGAGATACTCGCCTCAAAATAGGAGATCCTGTCGTTGCCATAGAAACGCTCCTCGATTTAGAGAGAGAAGTCATAGAACCTACACTATTTCATAGCGACGCAATTTCTGTGGTAATTCGTAATTGTGAGGGATCGACGAATGCAATAAAGAAGGAACAGTGCAACCGACATGAGATTTTCGCTTCCCAATACGAGATCCTGTCCTTGCCATAGGATGGTTCCTCGATTTAGTAAGAGAAGGCATAGGACCTATAGTATTTCATAGCGACGCAATTTCTGTGTTAATTCGTCATTGTGCGGGATCGACGGATGCAATAAACAAGGAATATTGCATCCGACATGAGATACTCGCCTCCCAATAGGAGATCCTGTCGTTGCCATAGAAACGCACCTCGATTTAAAAAGAGAAGTAATAGAAACTATTAGTATTTCATAGCGACGCGATTTCTGTGTTAATTCGTCATTGTGAGGGATCGACGGATGCAATAAAGAAGGAATAGTGCATCCAACATGAGATACTCGCCTCCCAATAGGAGATCCTGTCGTTGCCATTGAAACGCTCATCGATTTATAAAGCTAAGTCTTAGAACCTATAGTATTTCATAGCGACGCAATTTCTGTGTTAATTCGTCATTGTGAGGGATCGACGGATGCAATAAAAAGGAATAGTGCATCCGACATGAGATACTCGCCTCCCAATAGGAGATCCTGTCGTTGCCATAAAAACGCTCCTCGATTTAGGACGAGGAGTCATAGAACCTATAGTATTTCATAGCGACGCAATTTCTGTGTTAATTCGTCATTGTGAGGGATCGACGGATGCAATAAAGAAGGAATAGTGCGTCCGACATGAGATACTCGCCTCCCAATAGGAGATCCTGTCGTTGCCATAGAAACGCTCCTCGATTTAGAAAGAGGAGTCATAGAACCTATAGTATTTCATAGCGACCCAATTTCTGTGTTAATTCGTCATTGTGAGGGATTGACGGATGCAATAGAGAAGGAATAGTGCATCCGACATGATATACTCGCCTCCCAATAGGAGATCCTGTCGTTGCCATAGAAACGCTCCTCGATTTAGAAAGAGAAGTCATGGAACCTATAGTATTTCATAGCGACGCAATTTCTGTGTTAATTCGTCATTTTGAGGGATCGACGGATGCAATAAAGAAGGAATAGTGCATCCGACATGAGATACTCGCCTCGCAATAGGCGATCCTGTCGTTGCCATAGGTTCGTTCCTCGATTTAGAAAGAGAAAGCATAGAACCTATAGTATTTCATTGCGACGCAATTTCTGTGTTAATTCGTCATTGCGAGGGATCGACGGATGCAATAAAGAAGGAATAGTGCATCCGACATGAGATACTCGCCTCCCAATTGGAGATCCTGTCGTTGCCATAAAAACGCTACTCGAATTAGAAAGAGAAGTCATAGAACCTATAGTATTTCATAGCGACTCAATTTCTGTGTTAATTCGTCATTGTGAGGGATCGACGAATGCAATAAAGAAGGAATAGTGCATCCGAAAAGAGATACTCGCCTCCCAATAGGAGATCCTGTAGTTGCCATTGAAACGCTCCTCGATTTAGAAAGAAAAGGCATAGGACATATAGTACTTCATAGCGACACAATTTTAGGGTTAATTCGCCATTGTGATGGATCAACGGATGCAATAAAGCAGGAATAGTGCATCCGAAAAGAGATCCTCCCCTCCTAATAGAAGATCCTGTCGTTGCCATAGAAACGTTCCTCGATTTAGAAAGAGAAGGCATAGAACCTATAGTATTTCATAGCGACGCAATTTCTGTGTTAATTCGTCATTGTAAGGGATCGATGGATGCAATAAAGAAGGAATAGTGCATTCGAAAAGAGATACTAGTCCCGCAATAGAAAAACCTGTCGTTGCCATAGAAACGTTCCTCGATTTAGAAATAGAAGGCATAGAACCTATAGTATTTCATAGCGACGCAAAATCTATGTTAATTCGACATTGTGAGAAATCTACGGATGCAATAAAAATGGAATAGTGCATCCGACAAGAGATACTCGCCTCCCAATAGAAGATAATGTTGTTGCCATAGAAACGTATCTCGATTTAGAAAGAGACGGCATAGAACCCATAGTATTTCATAGCGACGCAACTTCTGTGTTAAATCGTCATTGTGAGGGATCGGCGGATGCAATAAATAAGGAATAGTTTATCCGACATGAGATACTCGCCTCTCAATAGGAGATCCTGTCGTTGCCATAAAAACGCTACTCGAATTAGAAAGAGTAGTCGTAGAACCTATAGTATTTCATAGCGACGCAATTTCTGTGTTAATTCGTCATTGTGAGGGATCGACGGATTCAATAAAGAAGGAATAGTGCATCCGAAAAGAGATACTCGCCTCCCAATAGGAGATCCAGTAGTTGCCATAGAAACGCTCCTCGATATAGAAACAAAAGGCATAGGAAATATAGTACTTCATAGCGACACAATTTCCGTGTTAATTCGCCATTGTGAGGGATCAACGGATGCAATAAAGCAGGAATAGTGCATCCGAAAAGAGATCCTCGCCTAGTAATAGAAGATGCTGTCGTTGCCATAGAAACGTACCTCGATTTAGAAAGAGAAGGCATAGAACCTATAGTATTTCATAGCGACGCAATTTCTGAGTTAATTCGTCATTGTGAGGGACCGGCGGATGCAATAAAGAAGGAATAGTGCATCCGACATGAGATACTCGCCTCCCAATAGAAGATCCTGTCGTTGCCATAGAAACGCTCCTCGATTTAGAAAGAGGAATCATTGAACCTATAGTATTTCATAGCGACGCAATTTCTGAGTTAATTCGTCATTGTGAGGGATCGACGGATGCAATAAAGAAGGAATAGTGCATCCGACATGAGATACTCGCCTCCCAATAGGCGATCCTGTCGTTGCCATAGGTTCGTTCCTCGATTTAGAAAGAGAAAGCATAGAACCTATAGTATTTCATTGCGACGCAATTTCTGTGTTAATTCGTCATTGCGAGGGATCGACGGATGCAATAAAGAAGGAATAGTGCATCCGACATGAGATACTCGCCTCCCAATTGGAGATCCTGTCGTTGCCATAAAAACGCTACTCGAATTAGAAAGAGAAGTCATAGAACCTATAGTATTTCATAGCGACTCAATTTCTGTGTTAATTCGTCATTGTGAGGGATCGACGAATGCAATAAAGAACGAATAGTGCATCCGAAAAGAGATACTCGCCTCCCAATAGGAGATCCTGTAGTTGCCATTGAAACGCTCCTCGATTTAGAAAGAAAAGGCATAGGACATATAGTACTTCATAGCGACACAATTTTAGGGTTAATTCGCCATTGTGATGGATCAACGGATGCAATAAAGCAGGAATAGTGCATCCGAAAAGAGATCCTCCCCTCCTAATAGAAGATCCTGTCGTTGCCATAGAAACGTTCCTCGATTTAGAAAGAGAAGGCATAGAACCTATAGTATTTCATAGCGACGCAATTTCTGTGTTAATTCGTCATTGTAAGGGATCGATGGATGCAATAAAGAAGGAATAGTGCATTCGAAAAGAGATACTAGTCTCGCAATAGAAAAACCTGTCGTTGCCATAGAAACGTTCCTCGATTTAGAAATAGAAGGCATAGAACCTATAGTATTTCATAGCGACGCAAAATCTATGTTAATTCGACATTGTGAGAAATCGACGGATGCAATAAAAATGGAATAGTGCATCCGACAAGAGATACTCGCCTCCCAATAGAAGATAATGTTGTTGCCATAGAAACGTATCTCGATTTAGAAAGAGACGGCATAGAACCCATAGTATTTCATAGCGACGCAACTTCTGTGTTAAATCGTCATTGTGAGGGATCGGCGGATGCAATAAATAAGGAATAGTTTATCCGACATGAGATACTCGCCTCTCAATAGGAGATCCTGTCGTTGCCATAAAAACGCTACTCGAATTAGAAAGAGTAGTCGTAGAACCTATAGTATTTCATAGCGACGCAATTTCTGTGTTAATTCGTCATTGTGAGGGATCGACGGATTCAATAAAGAAGGAATAGTGCATCCGAAAAGAGATACTCGCCTCCCAATGGGAGATCCAGTAGTTGCCATAGAAACGCTCCTCGATATAGAAACAAAAGGCATAGGAAATATAGTACTTCATAGCGACACAATTTCCGTGTTAATTCGCCATTGTGAGGGATCAACGGATGCAATAAAGCAGGAATAGTGCATCCGAAAAGAGATCCTCGCCTAGTAATAGAAGATGCTGTCGTTGCCATAGAAACGTACCTCGATTTAGAAAGAGAAGGCATAGAACCTATAGTATTTCATAGCGACGCAATTTCTGTGTTAATTCGTCATTGTGAGGGATCGACGGATGCAATAAAGAATGAATAGTGCATCCGACAAGAGATACTCGCCTCCCAATAGAAGATCCTGTCGTTGCCATAGAAACGCTCCTCGATTTAGAAAGAGGAATCATAGAACCTATAGTATTTCATAGCGACGCAATTTCTGAGTTAATTCGTCATTGTGAGGGATCGACGAATGCAATAAAGAAGGAACAGTGCAACCGACATGAGATTTTCGCCTCCCAATAGGAGATCCTGTCCTTGCCATAGGATGGTTCCTCGATTTAGTAAGAGAAAGCAAAGGACCTACAGTCTTTCATAACGACGCAATTTCTGTGTTAATTCGTCATTGTGAGTGATCGACGGATGCAGTAAACAAGGAATATTGCACCCGACATGAGATACTCGCCTCTCAAAAGGAGATCCTGTCGTTGCCATAGAAACGCACATCGATTTAGAAAGAGAAGTCATAGAACCTATACTATTTCATAGCGATGCAATTTCTGTGTTAATTCGTCATTGTGAGGGATCGACGGATGCAATAAAGAAGGAATAGTGCATCCGACATGAGATACTCGCCTCCCAGTAGGAGATCTTGTCGTTGCCATAGGATCGTTCCTCGATTTAGAAAGAGAAGGCATAGGACCTATAGTACCTCATAGCGACGCAATTTCTGTGTTAATTCGTCATTGTGAGGGATCGACGGATGCAATAAAGAAGGAATAGTGCATCCGACATGAGTTACTCGCCTCCCAATAGGATATACTGTCGTTGCCATAGAAACGCTCCTCGATTTAGAAAGAGAAGTCATACAACCTATAGCATTTCATAGCGACGCAATTTCTGTGTTAATACGTCATTGTGAGGGATCGACGGATGCAATAAGGAAGGAATAGTGCATCCGACATGAGATACTCGCCTCCCAATAGGAGATCCTGTCGTTGCCATAGGATCGTTCCTCGATTTAGAAAGGGAAGGCATAGGACCTTTAGTACCTCATAGCGACGTAATTTCTGTGTTAATTCGTCATTGTGAGGGATCGACGGATGCAATAAAGAAGGAATAGCGCATCCGACATGAGATACTCGCCTCAAAATAGGAGATCCTGTCGTTGCCATAGAAACGCTCCTCGATTTAGAGAGAGAAGTCATAGAACCTACACTATTTCATAGCGACGCAATTTCTGTGTTAATTCGTCATTGTGCGGGATCGACGGATGCAGTAAACAAGGAATATTGCATCCGACATGAGATACTCGCCTCCCAATAGGAGATCCTGTCGTTGCCATTGAAACGCTCATCGATTTATAAAGCTAAGTCTTAGAACCTATAGTATTTCATAGCGACGCAATTTCTGTGTTAATTCGTCATTGTGAGGGATCGACGGATGCAATAAAAAGGAATAGTGCATCCGACATGAGATACTCGCCTCCCAATAGGAGATCCTGTCGTTGCCATAAAAACGCTCCTCGATTTAGGACGAGGAGTCATAGAACCTATAGTATTTCATAGCGACGCAATTTCTGTGTTAATTCGTCATTGTGAGGGATCGACGGATGCAATAAAGAAGGAATAGTGCGTCCGACATGAGATACTCGCCTCCCAATAGGAGATCCTGTCGTTGCCATAGAAACGCTCCTCGATTTAGAAAGAGGAGTCATAGAACCTATAGTATTTCATAGCGACCCAATTTCTGTGTTAATTCGTCATTGTGAGGGATTGACGGATGCAATAGAGAAGGAATAGTGCATCCGACATGATATACTCGCCTCCCAATAGGAGATCCTGTCGTTGCCATAGAAACGCTCCTCGATTTAGAAAGAGAAGTCATGGAACCTATAGTATTTCATAGCGACGCATTTTCTGTGTTAATTCGTCATTGTGAGGGATCCACGGATGCAATAAAGAAGGAATAGTGCATCCGAAATGAGATACTCGCCTCCCAATAGGGAATCCTGTCGTTGCCATAGAAACGCTACTCGATTTAGAAAGAGAAGTCATAGATGCTATAGTATTTCATAGCGACGCAATTTCTGTGTTAATTCGTCATTTTGAGGGATCGACGGATGCAATAAAGAAGGAATAGTGCATCCGACATGAGATACTCGCCTCGCAATAGGCGATCCTGTCGTTGCCATAGGATCGTTCCTCGATTTAGAAAGAGAAAGCATAGAACCTATAGTATTTCATTGCGACGCAATTTCTGTGTTAATTCGTCATTGCGAGGGATCGACGGATGCAATAAAGAAGGAATAGTGCATCCGACATGAGATACTCGCCTCCCAATTGGAGATTCTGTCGTTGCCATAAAAACGCTACTCGAATTAGAAAGAGAAGTCATAGAACCTATAGTATTTCATAGCGACTCAATTTCTGTGTTAATTCGTCATTGTGAGGGATCCACGGATGCAATAAAGAAGGAATAGTGCATCCGAAATGAGATACTCGCCTCCCAATAGGGAATCCTGTCGTTGCCATAAAAACGCTCCTCGATTTAGGACGAGGAGACATAGAACCTATAGTATTTCATAGCGACGCAATTTCTGTGTTAATTCGTCATTGTAAGGGATCGATGGATGCAATAAAGAAGGAATAGTGCATCCGAAAAGAGATACTAGCCTCGCAATAGAAAAACCTGTCGTTGCCATAGAAACGTTCCTCGATTTAGAAATAGAAGGCATAGAACCTATAGTATTTCATAGCGACGCAAAATCTATGTTAATTCGACATTGTGAGAAATCGACGGATGCAATAAAAATGGAATAGTGCATCCGACAAGAGATACTCGCCTCCCAATAGAAGATAATGTTGTTGCCATAGAAACGTATCTCGATTTAGAAAGAGACGGCATAGAACCCATAGTATTTCATAGCGACGCAACTTCTGTGTTAAATCGTCATTGTGAGGGATCGGCGGATGCAATAAATAAGGAATAGTTTATCCGACATGAGATACTCGCCTCTCAATAGGAGATCCTGTCGTTGCCATAAAAACGCTACTCGAATTAGAAAGAGTAGTCGTAGAACCTATAGTATTTCATAGCGACGCAATTTCTGTGTTAATTCGTCATTGTGAGGGATCGACGGATGCAATAAAGAAGGAATAGTGCATCCGAAAAGAGATACTCGCCTCCCAATAGGAGATCCAGTAGTTGCCATAGAAACGCTCCTCGATATAGAAACAAAAGGCATAGGAAATATAGTACTTCATAGCGACACAATTTCCGTGTTAATTCGCCATTGTGAGGGATCAACGGATGCAATAAAGCAGGAATAGTGCATCCGAAAAGAGATCCTCGCCTAGTAATAGAAGATCCTGTCGTTGCCATAGAAACGTACCTCGATTTAGAAAGAGAAGGCATAGAACCTATAGTATTTCATAGCGACGCAATTTCTGTGTTAATTCGTCATTGTGAGGGATCGACGGATGCAATAAAGAATGAATAGTGCATCCGACAAGAGATACTCGCCTCCCAATAGAAGATCCTGTCGTTGCCATAGAAACGCTCCTCGATTTAGAAAGAGGAATCATAGAACCTATAGTATTTCATAGCGACGCAATTTCTGAGTTAATTCGTCATTGTGAGGGACCGACGGATGCAATAAAGAAGGAATAGTGCATCCGACATGAGATACTCGCCACCCAATAGGAGATCCTGTCGTTGCCATAGGATCGTACCTCGATTTAGAAAGAGAAGTCATAGAACCTATAGCATTTCATAGCGTCGCAATTTCTGTGTTATTTCGTTATTGTGAGGGATCGACGGATGCAATAAAGAAGGAATAGTGCACCCGAAAAGAGATACCCGCCTCCCAATGGATGATCCTGTCGTTGCCATAGAAACGCTCCTCGATTTAGAAAGAGAAGTCATAGAATCTATAGTATTTCATAGCGACGCAATTTCTGTGTCAATTCGTCATTGTGAGGGACCGACGGATGCAATAGAGAAGGAATAGTGCATCTGACATGAGATACTCGCCTCCCAATAGGAGATCCTGTCGTTGCCATAGTAACGCAGCTCGATTTAGAAAGAGAAGGCATTGGACCTACAGTCTTTCATAGCGATGCACTTTCTGTGTTAATTCGTCATTGTGAGGGATCGACGGATGCAATAAAGTAGGAATAGTGCATCCGACATGAGATACTCGCCTCCCAATTGGAGATCCTGTCGTTGCCATAAAAACGCTCCTCGATTTAGAATGAGAAGTCATGGAACCTATACTATTTCATAGCGGCGCAATTTCTGTGGTAATTCGTCATTGTGAGGGATCGACGAATGCAATAAAGAAGGAACAGTGCAACCGACATGAGATTTTCGCCTCCCAATAGGAGATCCTGTCCTTGTCATAGGATGGTTCCTCGATTTAGTAAGAGAAGGCAAAGGACCTACAGTCTTTCATAACGACGCAATTTCTGTGTTAATTCGTCATTGTGAGGGATCGACGGATGCAGTAAACAAGGAATATTGCACCCGACAAGAGATACTCGCCTCTCAATAGGAGATCCTGTCGTTGCCATAGAAACGCACATCGATTTAGAAAGAGAAGTCATAGAACCTATACTATTTCATAGCGATGCAATTTCTGTGTTAATTCGTCATTGTGAGGGATCGACGGATGCAATAAAGAAGGAATAGTGCATCCGACATGAGATACTCGCCTCCCAGTAGGAGATCTTGTCGTCGCCATAGGATCGTTCCTCGATTTAGAAAGGGAAGGCATAGGACCTATAGTACCTCATAGCGACGCAATTTCTGTGTTAATTCGTCATTGTGAGGGATCGACGGATGCAATAAAGAAGGAATAGTGCATCCGACATGAAATACTCGCCTCCCAATAGGAGATCCCGTCGTTGCCATAGAAACGCTCCTCGATTTAGAAAGAGGAATCATAGAACCTATAGTATTTCATAGCGACGCAATTTCTGAGTTAATTCGTCATTGTGAGGGATCGACGGATTCAATAAAGAAGGAATAGTGCATCCGACATGAGATACTCGCCTCCCAATAGGAGATCCTGTCGTTGCCATAGGATCGTTCCTCGATTTAGAAAGAGAAGGCATAGGTCATATAGCATTTCATAGCGTCGCAATTTCTGTGTTATTTCGTCATTGTGAGGGATCGACGGATGCAATAAAGAAGGAATAGTGCATCCGACATGAGATACTTCTCTCCCAATAGGAGATCCCGTCGTTGCCATAGAAACGCTCCTCGATTTAGATAGAGAAGTCATAGAACCTATAGTATTTCATAGCGACGCAATTTCTGTGTTAATTAGTCATTGTGAGGGATCGACGGTTGCAATAAAGAAGGAATAGTGCATCCGACATGAGATACTCGCCTCCCAATAGGAGATACTGTCGTTGCCATAGAAACGCTCCGCGATTTAGAAAGAGAAGTCATAGAACCTATAGCATTTCATAGCCACGCAATTTCTGTGTTAATTCGGCAATGTGAGGGATCGACGGATCCAATAAGGAAGGAATAGTGCATCCGACATGAGATACTCGCCTCCCAATAGGTGATCCTGTCGTTGCCATAAAAACGCTCCTCGATTTTGAAAGAGAAGTCATAGAACGTATACTATTTCATAGCGATGCAATTTCTGTGTTAATTCGTCATTGTGAGGGATCGACGGATGCAATAAAGAAGGAATAGTGCATCCGACATGAGATACTCGCCTCCCAGTAGGAGATCTTGTCGTTGCCATAGGATCGTTACTCGATTTAGAAAGGGAAGGCATAGGACCTATAGTACCTCATAGCGACGCAATTTCTGTGTTAATTCGTCATTGTGAGGGATCGACGGATGCAATAAAGAAGGAATAGTGCATCCGACATGAGATACTCGCCTCCCAATAGGAGATCCTGTCGTTGCCATAGAAACGCACCTCGATTTAGAAAGAGCAGTCATAGAACATTTAGTATTTCGTAGCAACGCGATTTCTGTGTTAATTCGTCATTGTGAGGGATCGACGGATGCAATAAAGAAGGAATAGTGCAACCAACATGAGATACTCGCCCCCCAATAGGAGATCCTGTCGTTGCCATAGAAACGCTCACCGATTTAGAAAGAGAAGTGATAGAACCTATAGTATTTCATAGCGACGCAATTTCTGTGTTAATTCGTCATTGTGAGGGATCGACGGATGCCATCAAAAAGGAATAGCACATCCGACATGAGATACTCACCTCCCAATAGGAGATCCTTTCGTTGCCATAGAAATGCTCCTCGATTTAGAAAGAGGAGTCATAGAACCTATAGTATTTCATAGCGACGCAATTTCTGTGTTAATTCGTCATTGTGAGGGATTGACGGATGCAATAGAGAAGGAATAGTGCATCCGACATGAGATACTCGCCTCCCAATAGGAGATCCTGTCGTTGCCATAAAAACGCTCCTCGATTTAGAAAGATAAGTCATAGAACCTATAGTATTTCATAGCCACGCAATTTCTGTGTTAATTCGTCATTGTGAGGGATCGACGAATGCAATAAAGAAGGAATAGTGCATCCGACATGAGATACTCGCCTCCCAATGGGAGATCCTGTCGTTGCCATAGAAATGCTCCTCGATTTAGAAAGAGGAGTCATAGAACCTGTAGTATTTCATAGCGACGCAATTTCTGTGTTAATTCGTCATTGTGAGGGATTGACGGATGCAATAGAGAACGAATAGTGCATCCGACTTGAGATACTCGCCTCCCAATAAGAGATCCTGTCGTTGCCATAAAAACGCTCCTCGATTTAGAAAGAGAAGTCATAGAACCTATACTATTTCATAGCGATGCAATTTCTGTGTTAATTCGTCATTGTGAGGGATCGACCGATGCAATAAAGAAGGAATAGTGCATCCGACATGAGATACTCGCCTCCCAATAGGAGATCCTGTCGTTGCCATAGGATCGTTCCTCGATTTAGAAAGGGAACTCATAGGACGTATAGTACCTCATAGCGACGCAATTTCTGTGTTAATTCGTCATTGTAAGGGATCGACGGATGCAATAAAGAAGGAATAGTGCATCCGACATGAGATACTCGCCTCCCAATAGGAGATCCTGTCGTTGCCATAGAAACGCCCCTCGATTTAGAATGAGAAGTCATAGAATCTATACTATTTCATAGCGATGCAATTTCTGTGTTAATTCGTCATTGTGAGGGATCGACGGATGCAATAAAGAAGGAATAGTGCATCCGACATGAGATACTCGCCTCCCAATAGGAGATCCTGTCGTTGCCATAGGATCGTTGATCGATTTAGAAAGAGATGGCATAGGACCTATAGTATTTTTTTGCGACGCAATTTCTGTGTTAAATCGTTATTGTGAGGGATCGACGGATGCAATAAAGAAGGAATAGTGCAACCAACATGAGATACTCGCCCCCCAATAGGAGATCCTGTCGTTGCCATAGAAACGCTCACCGATTTAGAAAGAGAAGTGATAGAACCTATAGTATTTCATAGCGACGCAATTTCTGTGTTAATTCGTCATTGTGAGGGATCGACGGATGCAATAAAAAGGCAATGGTGCATCCGACATGAGATACTCGCCTCCCAATAGGAGATCCTGTCGTTGCCATAGAAATGCTCCTCGATTTAGAAAGAGGAGTCATAGAACCTATAGTATTTCATAGCGACGCAATTTCTGTGTTAATTCGTCATTGTGAGGGATTGACGGATGCAATAGAGAAGGAATAGTCCATCCGACATGAGATACTCGCCTCCCAATAGGAGATCCTGTCGTTGCCGTAGAAACGCTCCTCGATTTAGAAAGATAAGTCATAGAACCTATAGTATTTCATAGCGACGCAATTTCTGTGTTAATTCGTCATTGTGAGAGATCGACGGATGCAATAAAGAAGGAATAGTGCATCCGACATGAGATACTCGCCTCCCAATAGGAGATCCTGTCGTTGCCATAGAAATTCTCCTCGATTTAGAAAGAGGAGTCATAGAACCTATAGTATTTCATAGCGACGCAATTTCTGTGTCAATTCGTCATTGTGAGGGATTGACGGAAGCAATAGAGAAGGAATAGTGCATCCGACATGAGATACTCGCCTCCCAATAAGAGATCCTGTCGTTGCCATAAAAACGCTCCTCGATTTAGAAAGAGAAGTCATAGAACCTATACTATTTCATAGCGATGCAATTTCTGTGTTAATTCGTCATTGTGAGGGATCGACCGATGCAATAATGAAGGAATAGTGCATCCGACATTAGATACTCGCCTCCCAATAGGAGATCCTGTCGTTGCCATAGGATCGTTCCTCGATTTAGAAAGGGAAGGCATAGGACGTATAGTACCTCATAGCGACGCAATTTCTGTGTTAATTCGTCATTGTGAGGGATCGACGGATGCAATAAAGAAGGAATAGTGCATCCGACATGAGATACTCGCCTCCCAATAGGAGAACCTGTACTTGCCATACGATGGTTCCTCGATTTAGAAAGAAAAGGCATAGGACCTATAGTAATTATAGCGACGCAATTTCTGTGTTAATTCGTCATTGTGAGGGATCGACGGATGCAGTAAAGAAGGAATACTGCATTCGAAAAGAGATTTTCGCCTCCCAATTGGAGATCCTGTCGTTGCCATAGAAACGCTCCTCGATTTAGAAAGGGAAGTCATAGAACCTATAGTATTTTATAGCGACGCAATTTCTGTGTTAATTCGTCATTGTGAGGGATCGACGGATGCAATAAAGAATAAATAGTGCATCCGACGTGACATACTCGCCTCCCAATAGGAGATCCTGTCGTTGCCATAGAAACGCTCCTCGGTTTAGAAAGAGGAATCATAGAACCTATAGTATTTCATAGCGACGCAATTTCTGAGTTAATTCGTCATTGTGAGGGATCGACGGATGCAATAAAGAAGGAATAGTGCATCCGACATGAGATACTCGCCTCCCAATAGGAGATCCTGTCGTTGCCATAGGATCGTTCCTCGATTTAGAAAGAGAAGGCATAGGTCATATAGCATTTCATAGCGTCGCAATTTCTGTGTTATTTCGTCATTGTGAGGGATCGACGGATGCAATAAAGAAGGAATAGTGCATCCGACATGAGATACTTCTCTCCCAATAGGAGATCGTGTCGTTGCCATAGAAACGCTCCTCGATTTAGATAGAGAAGTCATAGAACCTATAGTATTTCATAGCGACGGAATTTCTGTGTTAATTAGTCATTGCGAGGGATCGACGGATGCAATAAAGAAGGAATAGTGCATCCGACATGAGATACTCGCCTCCCAATAGGAGATACTGTCGTTGCCATAGAAAAGCTCCGCGATTTAGAAAGAGAAGTCATAGAACCTATAGCATTTCATAGCCACGCAATTTCTGTGTTAATTCGTCAATGTGAGGGATCGACGGATGCAATAAGGAAGGAATAGTGCATCCGACATGAGATACTCGCCTCCCAATAGGAGATCCTGTCGTTGCCATAGAAACGCTCCTCGATTTAGAAAGATAAGTCATAGAACCTATAGTATTTCATAGCCACGCAATTTCTGTGTTAATTCGTCATTGTGAGGGATCGACGATTGCAATAAAGAAGGAATAGTGCATCCGACATGAGATACTCGCCTCCCAATGGGAGATCCTGTCGTTGCCATAGAAATGCTCCTCGATTTAGAAAGAGGAGTCATAGAACCTATAGTATTTCATAGCGACGTAATTTCTGTGTTAATTCGTCATTGTGAGGGATTGACGGATGCAATAGAGAAGGAATAGTGCATCCGACATGAGATACTCGCCCCCCAATAGGAGATCCTGTCGTTGCCATAGAAACGCTCACCGATTTAGAAAGAGAAGTGATAGAACCTATAGTATTTCATAGCGACGCAATTTCTGTGTTAATTCGTCATTGTGAGGGATCGACGGATGCCATCAAAAAGGAATAGCACATCCGACATGAGATACTCACCTCCCAATAGGAGATCCTTTCGTTGCCATAGAAATGCTCCTCGATTTAGAAAGAGGAGTCATAGAACCTATAGTATTTCATAGCGACGCAATTTCTGTGTTAATTCGTCATTGTGAGGGATTGACGGATGCAATAGAGAAGGAATAGTGCATCCGACATGAGATACTCGCCTCCCAATAGGAGATCCTGTCGTTGCCATAAAAACGCTCCTCGATTTAGAAAGATAAGTCATAGAACCTATAGTATTTCATAGCCACGCAATTTCTGTGTTAATTCGTCATTGTGAGGGATCGACGAATGCAATAAAGAAGGAATAGTGCATCCGACATGAGATACTCGCCTCCCAATGGGAGATCCTGTCGTTGCCATAGAAATGCTCCTCGATTTAGAAAGAGGAGTCATAGAACCTGTAGTATTTCATAGCGACGCAATTTCTGTGTTAATTCGTCATTGTGAGGGATTGACGGATGCAATAGAGAACGAATAGTGCATCCGACTTGAGATACTCGCCTCCCAATAAGAGATCCTGTCGTTGCCATAAAAACGCTCCTCGATTTAGAAAGAGAAGTCATAGAACCTATACTATTTCATAGCGATGCAATTTCTGTGTTAATTCGTCATTGTGAGGGATCGACCGATGCAATAAAGAAGGAATAGTGCATCCGACATGAGATACTCGCCTCCCAATAGGAGATCCTGTCGTTGCCATAGGATCGTTCCTCGATTTAGAAAGGGAACTCATAGGACGTATAGTACCTCATAGCGACGCAATTTCTGTGTTAATTCGTCATTGTAAGGGATCGACGGATGCAATAAAGAAGGAATAGTGCATCCGACATGAGATACTCGCCTCCCAATAGGAGATCCTGTCGTTGCCATAGAAACGCCCCTCGATTTAGAATGAGAAGTCATAGAATCTATACTATTTCATAGCGATGCAATTTCTGTGTTAATTCGTCATTGTGAGGGATCGACGGATGCAATAAAGAAGGAATAGTGCATCCGACATGAGATACTCGCCTCCCAATAGGAGATCCTGTCGTTGCCATAGGATCGTTGATCGATTTAGAAAGAGATGGCATAGGACCTATAGTATTTTTTTGCGACGCAATTTCTGTGTTAAATCGTTATTGTGAGGGATCGACGGATGCAATAAAGAAGGAATAGTGCAACCAACATGAGATACTCGCCCCCCAATAGGAGATCCTGTCGTTGCCATAGAAACGCTCACCGATTTAGAAAGAGAAGTGATAGAACCTATAGTATTTCATAGCGACGCAATTTCTGTGTTAATTCGTCATTGTGAGGGATCGACGGATGCAATAAAAAGGCAATGGTGCATCCGACATGAGATACTCGCCTCCCAATAGGAGATCCTGTCGTTGCCATAGAAATGCTCCTCGATTTAGAAAGAGGAGTCATAGAACCTATAGTATTTCATAGCGACGCAATTTCTGTGTTAATTCGTCATTGTGAGGGATTGACGGATGCAATAGAGAAGGAATAGTCCATCCGACATGAGATACTCGCCTCCCAATAGGAGATCCTGTCGTTGCCGTAGAAACGCTCCTCGATTTAGAAAGATAAGTCATAGAACCTATAGTATTTCATAGCGACGCAATTTCTGTGTTAATTCGTCATTGTGAGAGATCGACGGATGCAATAAAGAAGGAATAGTGCATCCGACATGAGATACTCGCCTCCCAATAGGAGATCCTGTCGTTGCCATAGAAATTCTCCTCGATTTAGAAAGAGGAGTCATAGAACCTATAGTATTTCATAGCGACGCAATTTCTGTGTCAATTCGTCATTGTGAGGGATTGACGGAAGCAATAGAGAAGGAATAGTGCATCCGACATGAGATACTCGCCTCCCAATAAGAGATCCTGTCGTTGCCATAAAAACGCTCCTCGATTTAGAAAGAGAAGTCATAGAACCTATACTATTTCATAGCGATGCAATTTCTGTGTTAATTCGTCATTGTGAGGGATCGACCGATGCAATAATGAAGGAATAGTGCATCCGACATTAGATACTCGCCTCCCAATAGGAGATCCTGTCGTTGCCATAGGATCGTTCCTCGATTTAGAAAGGGAAGGCATAGGACGTATAGTACCTCATAGCGACGCAATTTCTGTGTTAATTCGTCATTGTGAGGGATCGACGGATGCAATAAAGAAGGAATAGTGCATCCGACATGAGATACTCGCCTCCCAATAGGAGAACCTGTACTTGCCATACGATGGTTCCTCGATTTAGAAAGAAAAGGCATAGGACCTATAGTAATTATAGCGACGCAATTTCTGTGTTAATTCGTCATTGTGAGGGATCGACGGATGCAGTAAAGAAGGAATACTGCATTCGAAAAGAGATTTTCGCCTCCCAATTGGAGATCCTGTCGTTGCCATAGAAACGCTCCTCGATTTAGAAAGGGAAGTCATAGAACCTATAGTATTTTATAGCGACGCAATTTCTGTGTTAATTCGTCATTGTGAGGGATCGACGGATGCAATAAAGAATAAATAGTGCATCCGACATGACATACTCGCCTCCCAATAGGAGATCCTGTCGTTGCCATAGAAACGCTCCTCGGTTTAGAAAGAGGAATCATAGAACCTATAGTATTTCATAGCGACGCAATTTCTGAGTTAATTCGTCATTGTGAGGGATCGACGGATGCAATAAAGAAGGAATAGTGCATCCGACATGAGATACTCGCCTCCCAATAGGAGATCCTGTCGTTGCCATAGGATCGTTCCTCGATTTAGAAAGAGAAGGCATAGGTCATATAGCATTTCATAGCGTCGCAATTTCTGTGTTATTTCGTCATTGTGAGGGATCGACGGATGCAATAAAGAAGGAATAGTGCATCCGACATGAGATACTTCTCTCCCAATAGGAGATCGTGTCGTTGCCATAGAAACGCTCCTCGATTTAGATAGAGAAGTCATAGAACCTATAGTATTTCATAGCGACGGAATTTCTGTGTTAATTAGTCATTGCGAGGGATCGACGGATGCAATAAAGAAGGAATAGTGCATCCGACATGAGATACTCGCCTCCCAATAGGAGATACTGTCGTTGCCATAGAAAAGCTCCGCGATTTAGAAAGAGAAGTCATAGAACCTATAGCATTTCATAGCCACGCAATTTCTGTGTTAATTCGTCAATGTAAGGGATCGACGGATGCAATAAGGAAGGAATAGTGCATCCGACATGAGATACTCGCCTCCCAATAGGAGATCCTGTCGTTGCCATAGAAACGCTCCTCGATTTAGAAAGATAAGTCATAGAACCTATAGTATTTCATAGCCACGCAATTTCTGTGTTAATTCGTCATTGTGAGGGATCGACGATTGCAATAAAGAAGGAATAGTGCATCCGACATGAGATACTCGCCTCCCAATGGGAGATCCTGTCGTTGCCATAGAAATGCTCCTCGATTTAGAAAGAGGAGTCATAGAACCTATAGTATTTCATAGCGACGTAATTTCTGTGTTAATTCGTCATTGTGAGGGATTGACGGATGCAATAGAGAAGGAATAGTGCATCCGACATGAGATACTCGCCTCCCAATAAGAGATCCTGTCGTTGCCATAAAAACGCTCCTCGATTTAGAAAGAGAAGTCATAGAACCTATACTATTTCATAGCGATGCAATTTCTGTGTTAATTCGTCATTGTGAGGGATCGACCGATGCAATAAAGAAGGAATAGTGCATCCGACATGAGATACTCGCCTCCCAATAGGAGATCCTGTCGTTGCCATAGGATCGTTCCTCGATTTAGAAAGGGAAGGCATAGGACGTATAGTACCTCATAGCGACGCAATTTCTGTGTTAATTCGTCATTGTGAGGGATCGACGGATGCAATAAAGAAGGAATAGTGCATCCGACATGAGATACTCGCCTCCCAATAGGAGATCCTGTCGTTGCCATAGAAACGCCCATCGATTTAGAAAGAGAAGTCATAGAATCTATACTATTTCATAGCGATGCAATTTCTGTGTTAATTCGTCATTGTGAGGGATCGACGGATGCAATAAAGAAGGAATAGTGCATCCGACATGAGATACTCGCCTCCCAATAGGAGATCCTGTCGTTGCCATAGGATCGTTCCTCGATATAGAAAGAGATGGCATAGGACCTATAGTATTTCATAGCGACGCAATTTCTGTGTTAATTCGTCATTGTGAGGGATCGACGGATGCAATAAAGAAGGAATAGTGCAACCAACATGAGATACTCGCCCCCCAATAGGAGATCCCTTCTTTGCCATAGAAACGCTCACCGATTTAGAAAGAGAAGTGATAGAACCTATAGTATTTCATAGCGACGCAATTTCTGTGTTAATTCGTCATTGTGAGGGATCGACGGATGCAATAAAAAAGGAATAGTGCATCCGACATGAGATACTCGCCTCCCAATAGGAGATCCTGTCGTTGCCATAGAAATGCTCCTCGATTTAGAAAGAGGAGTCATAGAACCTATAGTATTTCATAGCGACGCAATTTCTGTGTTAATTCGTCATTGTGAGGGATTGACGGATGCAATAGAGAAGGAATAGTCCATCCGACATGAGATACTCGCCTCCTAATAGGAGATCCTGTCGTTGCCATAGAAACGCTCCTCGATTTAGAAAGATAAGTCATAGAACCTATAGTATTTCATAGCGACGCAATTTCTGTGTTAATTCGTCCTGTCGTTGCCATAGAAATGCTCCTCGAGTTAGAAAGAGGAGTCATAGAACCTATAGTATTTCATAGCGACGCAATTTCTGTGTTAATTCGTCATTGTGAGGGATTGACGGATGCAATAAAGAAGGAATAGTGCATCCGACATGAGATACTCGCCTCCCAATAGGAGATCCTGTCGTTGCCATAGAAACGCCCCTCGATTTAGAAAGAGAAGTCATAGAATCTATACTATTTCATAGCGATGCAATTTCTGTGTTAATTCGTCATTGTGAGGGATCGACGGATGCAATAAAGAAGGAATAGTGCATCCGACATGAGATACTCGCCTCCCAATAGGAGATCCTGTCGTTGCCATAGGATCGTTCCTCGATATAGAAAGAGATGGCATAGGACCTATAGTATTTCATAGCGACGCAATTTCTGTGTTAATTCGTCATTGTGAGGGATCGACGGATGCAATAAGGAAGGAATAGTGCATCCGACATGAGATACTCGCCTCCCAATAGGATATACTGTCGTTGCCATAGAAACGCTCCTCGATTTCGAAAGAGAAGTCATAGAACCTATACTATTTCATAGCGATGCAATTTCTGTGTTAATTCGTCATTGTGAGGGATCGACCGATGCAATAAAGAAGGAATAGTGCATCCGACATGAGATACTCGCCTCCCAATAGGAGATCCTGTCGTTGCCATAGAAACGCTCCTCGATTTAGAAAGAGAAGTCATAGAATCAATAGTATTTCATAGTGACGCAATTTCTGTGTTAACTCGTCATTGTGAGGGTTCGACGGTTGCAATAATTAAGGAATAGTGCATCCGAAATGAGATACTCGTCTCCCAATAGGAGATCCTGTCGTTGCCATAGGATCGTTCCTCGATTTAGAAAGAGAAGGCATAGAACCTATAATATTTCATAGCGAAGCAATATCTGTGTTAATTCGTCATTGTGGCGGTTCGACGGGTGCCGTAAAGAAGGAATAGTTCATCCGAAAAGGATATTCGCCTCCCAATAGGAGATCTTGTCGTTGCCATAGAAACGCTCCTCGATTTAGGAAGACAAGTCATAGAATCTATAGTATTTCATAGCTACGCAATTTCTGTGTTAATTCGTCATTGTGAGGGATCGACGTATGCAATAAAGAATGAATAGTGCATCCGACATGAGATACTCGCCTCCCAATAGGAGATCCTGTCGTTGCCATAGAAACGCTCCTCGATTTAGAAAGAGGAATCATAGAACCTATAGTATTTCATAGCGACGCAATTTCTGAGTTAATTCGTCATTGTGAGGGATCGACGGATGCAATAAAGAAGGAATAGTGCATCCGACATGAAATACTCGCCTCCCAATAGGAGATCCTGTCGTTGCCATAGGATCGTACCTCGATTTAGAAAAAGAAGTCATAGAACCTATAGCATTTCATAGCGTCGCAATTTCTGTGTTATTTCGTCATTGTGAGGGATCGACGGATGCAATAAAGAAGGAATAGTGCACCCGAAAAGAGATACTCGCCTCCCAATGGATGATCCTTTCGTTGCCATAGAAACGCTCCTCGATTTAGAGAGAAAAGTCATAGAATCTATAGTATTTCATAGCAACGCAATTTCTGTGTTAATTCGTCATTGTGAGGGATCGACGGATGCAATAAAGAATGAATAGTGCATCCGACATGAGATACTCGCCTGCCAATAGGAGATCCTGTCGTTGCCATAGAAACGCTCCTCGATTTAGAAAGAGGAATCATAGAACCTATAGTATTTCATAGCGACGCAATTTCTGAGTTAATTCGTCATTGTGAGGGATCGACGGATGCAATAAAGAAGGAATAGTGCATCCGACATGAGATACTCGCCTCCCAATAGGAGATCCTGTCGTTGCCATAGGATCGTTCCTCGATTTGGAAAGAGAAGGCATAGGACCTATAGCATTTCATAGCGTCGCAATTACTGTGTTATTTCGTCACTGTGAGGGATCGACGGATGCAATAAAGAAGGAATAGTGCATCCGACATGACATACTTCTCTCCCAATAGGAGATCCTGTCGTTGCCATAGAAACGCTCCTCGATTTAGATAGAGAAGTCATAGAACCTATAGTATTTCATAGCGACGCAATTTCTGTGTGAGGGATCGATGGATGCAATAAGGAAGGAATAGTGCATCCGACATGAGATACTCACCTCCCAATAGGAGATCCTGTCGTTGTCATAAAAACGCTCCTCGATTTAGAAAGAGAAGTCATAGAACCTATAGTATTTCATAGCGACGCAATTTCTGTGTTAATTCGTCCTTGTGAGGGACCGACGGATGCAATAAAGAAGGAATAGTGCATCCGACATGAGATACTCGCCTGCCAATAGGAGATCCTGTCGTTGCCATAGAAACGTTCCTGGATTTAGAAAGAGAAGGCATAGAACTTATAATATTTCATAGCGACGCAATTTCTGTGTTTATTCGTCATTGTGAGGGATGGACGAATGCAATAAAGATGTAATAGTGCATCCGAAAGGTGATACTCGCCTCCTAATAGAAGATCCTGTCGTTGCCATAGAAAAGTTCCTCGATTTAGAAAGAGAAGGCATACAACCTATAGTATTTCATAGCGACGCAATTTCTGTGTTAATTCTTCATTGTGAGGGATCGACGGATGCAATAAAGAAGGAATAGTGCATCCGAAAAGAGATACTCGCCTCCCAATATAAGATGCTGTCGTTGCCATAGAAACGTTCCTCGATTTAGAAAGGGAAGGCATAGAACCTATAGTATTTCATAGCGACGCAATTTCTGTGTTAATTCGTCATTGTGATGGATCGACGGATGTAATTAAGAAGGAATACTGCATCCGAAAGCAGATACTCGCCTCCCAATAGAAGATCCAGTCGTTGCCATGGAAACGTTCCTCGATTTTGAAAGAGAAGGCATAGAACCAATAGTACTTCATAGCGACGCAATTTCTGTGTTAATTCGTAATTGTGAGGATCGACGGATGCAATAAAGAAGGAATAGTGCACCCGAAAAGAGATACTCCCCTCCCAATAGAAGATCCTGCCGTTGCCATAGAAACGTTCCTCGATATAGAAAGAGAAGGCATAGAACCTATAGTATTTTACAGCGACGCAATTTCTGTGTTAATTCGTCATTGTGAGAGATCGACGGATGCAATAAAGAAGGAATAGTGCATCCGAAAGGTGATACTCGCCTCCCAATAGAAGATCCTGTCGTTGCCATAGAAACGTTCCTCGATTTAGAAAGAGAAGGCATAGAACATATTGTGTTTCATAACGACGCAATTTTTGTGTTTATTTGTCATTGTGAGGGATCGACGGATGAAATAAAGAAGGAATAGTGCATCTGAAAAGAGATATTCGCCTCCCAATACAAGATCCTGTTGTTGCCATAGAAACGTTCCAGATTTAGAAAGAGAAGGCATAGAAACCTATAGTATTTCATAGCGACGCAATTTCTGTGTTAATTCGTCATTGTGAGGGATCGACGAATGCAATAAAGTAGAAAAGAGATACTCGCCTCCCAATATAAGATCCTGTCGTTGCCATAGATACGTTCCTCGATTTAGGAAGAGAAGGCATACAACATATAGTAATTCATAGCGACGCAATTAATGCGTTAATTCGTCATTGTGAGGGATCGACGGATGCAATAAAGAAGGAATAGTGCATCCGAAAGGAGATACTCGCCTCCCAATATAAGATCCTGTCGTTGCCATAGAATGGTTAATCGTTTTTGAAAGTGAAGGCATAAAACCCATAGTATGTGATAGCGACGCAATTTCTGTGTTAATTCCTCATTGTGAGGGATCGACGGATGCAATAAAAAAGGAATAGTGCATCCGAAAAGAGATACTCGCCTCCCAATATAAGACCCTGTCGTTGGCATAGAAACGATCCTCGATTTAGAAAGTGAAGGCATAGAACCAATAGTATTTCATAGCGACACAATTTCTGTGTTAATTCGTCATTGTGAGTGATCGACGGATGCAATAAAAAAGGAATAGTGCATCCGAAAGGAGATACTCGCCTCTGAATATAAGATCCTGTCGTTTGCATAGAAACGTTCCTCTATTTAGAAAGAGAAGGAATAGAACCTATCGTTTTTCATAGCGTCGCAATTTCTGTGTTAATTCGTCATTGTGAGGGATCGACGAAAGCAATAAAGAAAGAATAGTGCATCCGAAAGGAGATACTCGCCACCCAATATAAGATCCTGTCGATTGCATAGAAACGTTCCTCGATTTCGAAAGAGAAGTCATAGAACCTATAGTATTTCATAGCGACGCAATTTCTGTGTTAAATCGTCATTGTGAGGGATCGACGGATGCAATAAAGGAGGAATAGTGTATCCGAAAAGAGATACTCGCCTCCCAATAGAAGATCCTGTCGTTGCCATAGAAACGTTCCTCGATTTAGAAATAGAAGGCAGAGAACCTATAGTACTTCATAGCGACGCAATTTCTGTGTTAATTCGTAATTGTGATGATCGACGGGTGCAATAAAGAAGGAATAGTGCACCCGAAAAGAGATACTCGCCTCCCAATAGAAGATCCTGCCGTTGCCATAGAAACGTTCCTCGATTTAGAAAGACAAGGCATAGAACCTATAGTATTTTGTAGCGACGCAATTTCTGTGTTAATTCGTCATTATGAGGGCTCGACGGATGCTATAAAGAAGGAATAGTGCATCCTAAAAGAGATACTCGCCACCCAATAGAAGATCCTGTCGTTGCCATTGAAACGTTCTTCTATTTAGAAAGAGAAGGCATAGAACCTATAGTATTTCATAGCGACGCAATTTCTGTGTTAATTCGTCATTGTGAGGGATCGACGGATGCAATAAAGAAGGAATAGTCCATCCGAAAGCAGATACTCGCCTCCCAATAGAAGATCCTGTCATATCCATAGAAACGTTCCTCGATTTAGAAAGAGAAGGCATAGAACCTATAGTATTTCATAGCGACACAATTTCTGTGTTAATTCTTGATTGTGAGGGATCGACGGATGCAATAAAGAAGGAATAGTGCATCCGAAAAGAGATACTCGCCTCCCAATATAAGATACTGTCGTTGCCGTAGAAATGTTCCTCGATTTAGGTAGGGAAGGCATAGAACCTATAGTATTTCATAGCGACGCAATTTCTGTGTTAATTCGTCATTGTGATGGGTCGACGGATGTAATAAAGACGGAATACTGCATCCGAAAGCAGATACTCGCCTCCCAATAGAAGATCCAGTCGTTGCCATAGAAACGTTCCTCGATTTTGAAAGAGAAGGCATAGAACCAATAGTAATTCATAGCGACGCAATTTCTGTGTTAATTCGTAATTGTGAGGATCGACGGATGCAATAAAGAAGGAATAGTGCACCCGAAAAGAGATACTCCCCTCCCAATAGAAGATCCTGCCGTTGCCATAGAAACGTTCCTCGATATAGAAAGAGAAGGCATAGAACCTATAGTATTTTACAGCGACGCAATTTCTGTGTTAATTCGTCATTGTGAGAGATCGACGGATGCAATAAAGAAGGAATAGTGCATCCGAAAGCAGATACTCGCCTCCCAATAGAAGATCCTGTCGTTGCCATAGAAACGTTCCTCGATTTACAAAGAGAAGGCATAGAACCTATTGTATTTCAAAGCGACGCAATTTCTGTGTTTTTACGTCATTGTGAGGGATGGACGAATGCAATAAAGAAGGAATAGTGCATCCGACAAGAGATACTCGCCTCCCAATATAAGATCCTCTCGTTGCCATAGAAACGTTCCTCGATTTAGAAAGAGAAGGCATAGAACCTATTGTGGCTCATAACGACGCAATTTTTGTGTTTATTCGTCATTGTGAGGGATCGACGGATGAAATAAAGAAGGAATAGTGCATCCGAAAAGAGATACTCGCCTCCCAATACAAGATCCTGTCGTTGGCATAGAAACGTTCCTCGTTTTAGAAAGAGAAGGCATAGAACCTATAGTATTTCATAGCGACGCAATTTCTGTGTTAATTCGTCATTGTGAGGGATCGACGGATGAAAAAAAGAAGGAATAGTGCATCCGACATGAGATACTCGCCTCCCAATAGAAGATCCTGTCGATTGCATAGAAACGTTCCTCGATTTAGAAAGAGAAGTCATAGAACCTATAGTATTTCATAGCGACGCAATTTCTGTGTTGAATCGTCATTGTGAGGGATCGACGGATGCAATAAAGGAGGAATAGTGCATCCGAGAAGAGATACTCGCCTCCCAATATAAGACCCTGTCGTAGGCATAGAAACGATCCTCGATTTAAAAAGTGAAGGCATAGAACCAATAGTATTTTATAGCGACACAATTTCTGTGTTAATTCGTCATTGTGAGTGATCGACGGATGCAATAAAAAAGGAGTAGTGCATCCGAAAGGAGATACTCGCCTCTGAATATAAGATCCTGTCGTTTGCATAGAAACGTTCCTCGATTTAGAAAGAGAAGGAATAGAACCTATCGTTTTTCATAGCGTCGCAATTTCTGTGTTAATTCGTCATTGTGAGGGATCGACGAAAGCTATAAAGAAGGAATAGTGCATCCGAAAGGAGATACTCTCCACCCAATATAAGATCCTGTCGATTGCATAGAAACGTTCCTCGATTTAGAAAGAGAAGTCATAGAGCCTATAGTATTTCATAGCGACGCAATTTCTGTGTTAAATCGTCATTGTGAGGGATCGACGGATGCAATAAAGGAGGAATAGTGTATCCGAAAAGAGATACCCGCCTCCCAATATAAGATCGTGTCGTTGGCACTGAAACGTTAATCGATTAGGAAAGAGAAGGCATAGAACCTATAGTATTTGATAGCGACGCAATTTCTGTGTTAATTCCTCATTGTCAGGGATCGACGGATGCAATAAAGATGTAATAGTGCATCCGAAAGGTGATACTCGCCTCCTAATAGAAGATCCTGTCGTTGCCATAGAAACGTTCCTCGATTTAGAAAGTGAAGGCATAGAACCTATAGTATTTCATAGCGACGCAATTTTTGTGTTTATTCGTCATTGTGAGGAATGGACGAATGCAATAAAGAACGAATAGTGCATCCTAAAAGAGATACTCGCCACCCAATAGAAGATCCTGTCGTTGCCATTGAAACGTTCTTCTATTTAGAAAGAGAAGGCATAGAACCTATAGTATTTCATAGCGACGCAATTTCTGTGTTAATTCGTCATTGTGAGGGATCGACGGATGCAATAAAGAAGGAATAGTCCATCCGAAAGCAGATACTCGCCTCCCAATAGAAGATCCTGTCATATCCATAGAAACGTTCCTCGATTTAGAAAGAGAAGGCATAGAACCTATTGTATTTCATAGCGACGCAATTTCTGTGTTTTTACGTCATTGTGAGGGATGGACGAATGCAATAAAGAAGGAATAGTGCATCCGACATGAGATACTCGCCTCCCAATATAAGATCCTCTCGTTGCCATAGAAACGTTCCTCGATTTAGAAAGAGAAGGCATAGAACCTATTGTGTTTCATAACGACGCAATTTTTGTGTTTATTCGTCATTGTGAGGGATCGACGGATGAAATAAAGAAGGAATAGTGCATCCGAAAAGAGATACTCGCCTCCCAATACAAGATCCTGTCGTTGGCATAGAAACGTTCCTCGATTTAGAAAGAGAAGGCATAGAACCTATAGTATTTCATAGCGACGCAATTTCTGTGTTAATTCGTCATTGTGAGGGATCGACGAATGCAATAAAGTAGAAAAGAGATACTCGCCTCCCAATATAAGATCCTGTCGGTGCCGTAGATACGTTCCTCGATTTAGGAGGAGAAGGCATAGAACCTATAGTATTTCATAGCGACGCAATTAATGCGTTAATTCGTCATTGTGAGGGATCGACGGATGAAATAGAGAAGGAATAGTGCATCCGAAAGGAGATACTCGCCTCCCAATATAAGATCCTGTCGTTGCCATAGAATGGTTAATCGTTTTTGAAAGAGAAGGCATAAAACCTGTAGTATGTGATAGCGACGCAATTTCTGTGTTAATTCGTCATTGTGAGGGATCGACGGATGCAATAAAGAAGGAATAGTGCATCCGAAAAGAGATACTCGCCTCCCAAAATAAGATCCTGTCGTTGGCATTTGAACGTTCCTCGATTTAGAAAGAGAAGGCATAGAACCTATAGTATTTCATAGCGACACAATTTCTGTGTTAATTCGTGATTGTGAGTGATCGACGGATGCAATAAAAAAGGAATAGTGCATCCTAAAAGAGATACTCGCCTCCCAATAGAAGATCCTGTCGTTGCCATTGAAACGTTCTTCGATTTAGAAATACCTATAGTATTTCATAGCGACGCAATTTCTGTGTTAATTCGTCATTGTGATGGATCGACGGATGTAATAATGAAGGAATACTGCATCCGAAAGCAGATACTCGCCTCCCAATAGAAGATCCAGTCGTTGCCATAGAAACGTTCCTCGATTTTGAAAGAGAAGGCATAGAACCAATAGTAATTCATAGCGACGCAATTTCTGTATTAATTCGTAATGGTGAGGATCGACGGATGCAATAAAGAAGGAATAGTGCACCCGAAAAGAGATACTCCCCTCCCAATAGAAGATCCTGCCGTTGCCATAGAAACGTTCCTCGATATAGAAAGAGAAGGCATAGAACCTATAGTATTTTACAGCGACGCAATTTCTGTGTTAATTCGTCATTGTGAGAGATCGACGGATGCAATAAAGAAGGAATAGTGCATCCGAAAGCTGATACTCGCCTCCCAATAGAAGATCCTGTCGTTGCCATAGAAACGTTCCTCGATTTACAAAGAGAAGGCATAGAACCTATTGTATTTCATAGCGACGCAATTTCTGTGTTTTTACGTCATTGTGAGGGATGGACGAATGCAATAAAGAAGGAATAGTGCATCCGACATGAGATACTCGCCTCCCAATATAAGATCCTCTCGTTGCCATAGAAACGTTCCTCGATTTAGAAAGAGAAGGCATAGAACCTATTGTGTTTCATAACGACGCAATTTTTGTGTTTATTCGTCATTGTGAGGGATCGACGGATGAAATAAAGAAGGAATAGTGCATCCGAAAAGAGATACTCGCCTCCCAATACAAGATCCTGTCGTTGGCATAGAAACGTTCCTCGATTTAGAAAGAGAAGGCATATAACCTATAGTATTTCATAGCGACGCAATTTCTGTGTTAATTCGTCATTGTGAGGGATCGACGAATGCAATAAAGTAGAAAAGAGATACTCGCCTCCCAATATAAGATCCTGTCGGTGCCGTAGATACGTTCCTCGATTTAGGAGGAGAAGGCATAGAACCTATAGTATTTCATAGCGACGCAATTAATGCGTTAATTCGTCATTGTGAGGGATCGACGGATGCAATAGAGAAGGAATAGTGCATCCGAAAGGAGATACTCGCCTCCCAATATAAGATCCTGTCGTTGCCATAGAATGGTTAATCGTTTTTGAAAGAGAAGGCATAAAACCTGTAGTATGTGATAGCGACGCAATTTCTGTGTTAATTCGTCATTGTGAGGGATCGACGGATGCAATAAAGAAGGAATAGTGCATCCGAAAAGAGATACTCGCCTCCCAAAATAAGATCCTGTCGTTGGCATTTGAACGTTCCTCGATTTAGAAAGAGAAGGCATAGAACCTATAGTATTTCATAGCGACACAATTTCTGTGTTAATTCGTGATTGTGAGTGATCGACGGATGCAATAAAAAAGGAATAGTGCATCCGAAAGGAGATACTCGCCTCCGAATATAAGATCCTGTCGTTTGCATAGAAACGTTCCTCGATTTAGAAAGAGAAGGAATAGAACCTATCGTTTTTCATAGCGTCGCAATTTCTGTGTTAATTCGTCATTGTGAGTGATCGACGGATGCAATAAAGAAGGAATAGTGCATCCGAAAGGAGATACTCGCCACCCAATATAAGATCCTGTCGATTGCATAGATACGTTCCTCGATTTAGAAAGAGAAGTCATAGAACCTATAGTATTTCATAGCGACGCAATTTCTGTGTTAAATCGTCATTGTGAGGGATCGACGGATGCAATAAAGGAGGAATAGTGTATCCGAAAAGAGATACTCGCCTCCCAATAGAAGATCCTGTCGTTGCCATAGAAACGTTCCTCGATTTAGAAATAGAAGGCAGAGAACCTATAGTACTTCATAGCGACGCAATTTCTGTGTTAATTCGTCATTGTGAGGGATCGACGAATGCAATAAAGTAGAAAAGAGATACTCGCCTCCCAATATAAGATCCTGTCGTTGCCATAGATACGTTCCTCGATTTAGGAGGAGAAGGCATAGAACCTATAGTATTTCATAGCGACGCAATTAATGCGTTAATTCGTCATTGTGAGGGATCGACGGATGCAATAGAGAAGGAATAGTGCATCCGAAAGGAGATACTCGCCTCCCAATATAAGATCCTGTCGTTGCCATAGAATGGTTAATCGTTTTTGAAAGAGAAGGCATAAAACCCATAGTATGTGATAGCGACGCAATTTCTGTGTTAATTCCTCATTGCGAGGGATCGTCGGAGGCAATAAAAAAGGAATAGTGCATCCGAAAAGAGAAACTCGCCTCCCAATATAAGACCCTGTCGTTGGCATAGAAACGATCCTCGATTTAGAAAGAGAAGGCTTAGAACCAATAGTATTTCATAGCGACACAATTTCTGTGTTAATTCGTCATTGTGAGTGATCGACGGATGCAATAAAACAGGAATAGTGCATCCGAAAGGAGATACTCGCCTCTGAATATAAGATCCTGTCGTTGGCATAGAAACGATCCTCGATTTAGAAATAGAAGGAATAGAACCTATCGTTTTTCATAGCGACACAATTTCTGTGTTAATTCGTCATTGTGAGTGATCGACGGATGCAATAAAAAAGGAATAGTGCATCCGAAAGGAGATACTCGCCTCTGAATATAAGATCCTGTCGTTTGCATAGAAACGTTCCTCGATTTAGAAATAGAAGGAATAGAACCTATCGTTTTTCATAGCGTCGCAATTTCTGTGTTAATTCGTCATTGTGAGGGATCGACGGATGCAATAAAGAAGGAATAGTGCATCCGAAAGGAGATACTCGCCACCCAATATAAGATCCTGTCGTTTGCATAGATACGTTCCTCGATTTAGAAAGAGAAGGCATAGAACCTATAGTATTTCATAGCGACGCAATTTCTGTGTTAAATCGTCATTTTGAGGGATCGACGGATGCAATAAAGGGGGAATAGTGTATCCGAAAAGAGATACTCGCCTCCCAATAGAAGATCCTGTCGTTGCCATAGAAACGTTCCTCGATTTAGAAATAGAAGGCAGAGAACCTATAGTACTTCATAGCGACGCAATTTCTGTGTTAATTCGTAATTGTGAGGATCGACGGGTGCAATAAAGAAGGAATAGTGCACCCGAAAAGAGATACTCGCCTCCCAATAGAAGATCCTGCCGTTGCCATAGAAACGTTCCTCGATTTAGAAAGACATGGCATAGAACCTATAGTATTTTATAGCGTCGCAATTTCTGTGTTAATTCGTCATTATGAGGGATCGACGGATGCAATAAAAAAGGAATAGTGCATCCGAAAGGAGATACTCGCCTCCGAATATAAGATCCTGTCGTTTGCATAGAAACGTTCCTCGATTTAGAAAGAGAAGGAATAGAACCTATCGTTTTTCATAGCGTCGCAATTTCTGTGTTAATTCGTCATTGTGAGTGATCGACGGATGCAATAAAGAAGGAATAGTGCATCCGAAAGGAGATACTCGCCACCCAATATAAGATCCTGTCGATTGCATAGATACGTTCCTCGATTTAGAAAGAGAAGTCATAGAACCTATAGTATTTCATAGCGACGCAATTTCTGTGTTAAATCGTCATTGTGAGGGATCGACGGATGCAATAAAGGAGGAATAGTGTATCCGAAAAGAGATACTCGCCTCCCAATAGAAGATCCTGTCGTTGCCATAGAAACGTTCCTCGATTTAGAAATAGAAGGCAGAGAACCTATAGTACTTCATAGCGACGCAATTTCTGTGTTAATTCGTCATTGTGAGGGATCGACGAATGCAATAAAGTAGAAAAGAGATACTCGCCTCCCAATATAAGATCCTGTCGTTGCCATAGATACGTTCCTCGATTTAGGAGGAGAAGGCATAGAACCTATAGTATTTCATAGCGACGCAATTAATGCGTTAATTCGTCATTGTGAGGGATCGACGGATGCAATAGAGAAGGAATAGTGCATCCGAAAGGAGATACTCGCCTCCCAATATAAGATCCTGTCGTTGCCATAGAATGGTTAATCGTTTTTGAAAGAGAAGGCATAAAACCCATAGTATGTGATAGCGACGCAATTTCTGTGTTAATTCCTCATTGTGAGGGATCGTCGGAGGCAATAAAAAAGGAATAGTGCATCCGAAAAGAGAAACTCGCCTCCCAATATAAGACCCTGTCGTTGGCATAGAAACGATCCTCGATTTAGAAAGAGAAGGCTTAGAACCAATAGTATTTCATAGCGACACAATTTCTGTGTTAATTCGTCATTGTGAGTGATCGACGGATGCAATAAAGCAGGAATAGTGCATCCGAAAGGAGATACTCGCCTCTGAATATAAGATCCTGTCGTTTGCATAGAAACGTTCCTCGATTTAGAAAGAGAAGGAATAGAACCTATCGTTTTTCATAGCGTCGCAATTTCTGTGTTAATTCGTCATTGTGAGGGATCGACGGATGCAATAAAGAAGGAATAGTGCATCCGAAAGGAGATACTCGCCACCCAATATAAGATCCTGTCGTTTGCATAGATACGTTCCTCGATTTAGAAAGAGAAGGCATAGAACCTATAGTATTTCATAGCGACGCAATTTCTGTGTTAAATCGTCATTTTGAGGGATCGACGGATGCAATAAAGGGGGAATAGTGTATCCGAAAAGAGATACTCGCCTCCCAATAGAAGATCCTGTCGTTGCCATAGAAACGTTCCTCGATTTAGAAATAGAAGGCAGAGAACCTATAGTACTTCATAGCGACGCAATTTCTGTGTTAATTCGTAATTGTGAGGATCGACGGGTGCAATAAAGAAGGAATAGTGCACCCGAAAAGAGATACTCGCCTCCCAATAGAAGATCCTGCCGTTGCCATAGAAACGTTCCTCGATTTAGAAAGACATGGCATAGAACCTATAGTATTTTATAGCGTCGCAATTTCTGTGTTAATTCGTCATTATGAGGGATCGACGGATGCTATAAAGAAGGAATAGCGCATCCACAAAGAGATACCCGCCTCCCAATAGAAGATCCTGCCGTTGCCATAGAAACGTTCCTCGATTTAGAAAGACATGGCATAGAACCTATAGTATTTCATAGCGACGCAATTTCTGTGTTAATTCTTCATTGTGAGGGATCGACGGATGTAGTAAAGAAGGAATAGTACATCCGAAAAGAGATACTCGCCTCTCAATATAAGATCCTGTCGTTGCCATAGAAACATTCCTCGATTTAGAAAGAGAAGGCATAGAACCAATAGTATTTCATTGAGACACAATTTCTGTGTTAATTCGTCATTGTGAGTGATCGACGGATGCAATAAAAAAGGAATAGTGCATCCGAAAGGAGATACTCGCCTCCCAATAGAAGATCCTTTCGTTGCCATAGAAACGTTCCTCGATTTAGAAAGAGAAGGCATAGAACGTATAGTATTTCATAGCGACGCAATTGCTGTGTTAATTCGTCATTGTGAGGGATCGACGGATGCAATAAAGAAGGAATTATGCATCCGAAAGGAGATACTCGCCTCTGAATATAAGATCCTGCCGTTTGCATAGAAACGTTCCTCGATTTAGAAAGAGAAGGAATAGAACCAATAGTATTTCATAGCGACGCAATTTCTGTGTTAATTCGTCATTATGAGGGATCGACGAATGCTATAAAGAAGGAATAGCGCACTCAAAAAGAGATACCCGCCTCCCAATATAAGATCGTGTCGTTGCCACTGAAACGTTAATCGATTAAGAAAGAGAAGGCAGAGAACCTATAGTATTTCATAGCGACGCAATTTCTGTGTTAATTCTTCATTGTGAGGGATCGACGGATGCAATAAAGAAGGAATAGTACATCCGAAAAGAGATACTCGCCTCCCAATATAAGATCCTGTCGTTGCCATAGAAACGTTCCTCGATTTAGAAAGAGAAGGCATAGAACCAATAGTATTTCATTGCGACACAATTTCTGTGTTAATTCGTCATTGTGAGTGATCGACGGATGCAATAAAAAAGGAATAGTGCATCCGAAAGGAGATACTCGCCTCCCAATAGAAGATCCTTTCGTTGCCATAGAAACGTTCCTCGATTTAGAAAGAGAAGGCATAGAACGCATAGTATTTCATAGTGACGCAATTGCTGTGTTAATTCGTCATTGTGAGGGTTCGACGGATGCAATAAAGAAGGAGTTTTGCATATGAAAGGAGATACTCGCCTCTGAATATAAGATCCTGTCGTTTGCATAGAAACGTTCCTCGATTTAGAAAGAGAAGGAATAGAACCTATAGTATTTTATAGCGACGCAATTTCTGTGTGTATTCGTCATTATGAGGGATCGACGGATGCTATAAAGAAGGAATAGCGCATCCAAAAAGAGATACCCGCCTCCCAATATAAGATCGTGTCCTTGCCACTGAAACGTTAATCGATTAAGAAAGAGAAGGCATAGAACCTATAGTATTTCATAGCGACGCAATTTCTGTGTTTATTCGTCATTGTGATGGATCGACGGATGTAATAAAGAAGGAATACTGCATCCGAAAGCAGATACTCGCCTCCCAATAGAAGATCCAATCGTTGCCATAGAAACGTTCCTCGATTTTGAAAGAGAAGGCATAGAACCTATAGTACTTCATAGCGACGCAATTTCTGTGTTAATTCGTTATTGTGATGGATCGACGGATGCAATAAAGAAGGAATAGTGCATCCGAAAGGTGATACTCGCCTCCAAATAGAAGTTCCTGCCGTTGCCATAGAAACGTTCCTTGATTTAGAAAGACAAGGCATAGTACCTATAGTATTTTATAGCGACGCAATTTCTGTGTTAATTCGTCATTGTGAGAGATGGACGGATACTATAAAGAAGGAATAGCGCATCCAAAAAGAGATACCCGCCTCCCAATATAAGATCGTGTCGTTGCCACAGAAACGTTAATCGATTAAGAAAGAGAAGGCATAGAACCTATAGTATTTGATAGCGACGCAATTGCTGTGTTAATTCGTCATTGTGAGGGATCGACGGATGCAATAAAGAAGGAATAGTGCATCCGAAAGGAGATACTCGCCTCCCAATATAAGATCCTGTCGTTGTCATAGAATGGTTAATCGTTTTTGAAAGAGAAGGCATAAAACCTGTAGTATGTGATAGCGACGCAATTTCTGTGTTAATTCGTCATTGTGAGGGATCGACGGATGCAATAAAGAAGGAATAGTGCATCCGAAAAGAGATACTCGCCTCCAAAAATAAGATCCTGTCGTTGGCATAGAAACGTTCCTCGATTTACAAAGAGAAGGCATAGAACCTATAGTATTTCATAACGACGCAATTTCTGTGTTAATTCCTCATTGTGAGGGATCGACGGAGGCAATAAAGTAGGAATTGTACATCCGAAATGAGATTCTCGCCTCCCAATATAAGATCCTGTCGCTGCCATAGAAACGTTCCTCGATTTAGGAAGAGAAGGCATAGAACCTATAGTATTTCATAGAGACGCAATTGCTGTGTTAATTCGTCATTGTGAGGGATGGACGAATGCAATAAAAAAGGAATAGTGCATCCTAAAAGAGGTACTCGCCTCCGAATAGAAGATCCTGTCGTTGCCATTGAAACGTTCTTCTATTTAGAAAGAGAAGGCATAGAAACCATAGTATTTCATAGCGACGCAATTTCTGTGTTAATTCGTCATTGTGAGGGATCGACGGATGCAATAAAGAAGGAATTGTGCATCCGAAGGCAGATACTAGCCTCCCAATAGAAGATCCTGTCGTTGCCATAGAAACGTTCCTCGATTTAGAAAGAGAAGGCATAGAACCTGTAGTATTTCATAGCGACGCAATTTCTGTGTTAATTCTTCATTGTGAGGGATCGACAGATGCAATAAAGAACGAATAGTGCATCCGAAAAGAAATACGCACCTCCCAATTTAAGATACTGTCGTTGCCATTGAAACATTAGTCGATTTAGACAGAGAAGGCATAGAACCTATAGTATTTCATAGCTACGCAACTTCTGTGTTAATTCGTCATTGTGAGGGATCGGCGGATGAAATAAAGAAGGAATAGTGCATTCGAAAAGAGATATTCGCCGCCCAATATAAGATCCTGTCGTTGGCATAGAAACGTTCTTCGATTTAGAAAGAGAAGGCATAGAACTTATAGCATTTCATAGCGACGCAATTTCTGTGTTAATTCGCCATTGTGAGGGATAGACGGATGCAATAAAGTAGGAATAGTACATCCGAAAAGAGATACTCGCCTCCCAATATAAGATCCTGTCGTTGCCATAGGAACGTTCCTCGACTTTGGAAGAGATGGAATAGAACCTATAGTATTTCATAGCGACGCAATTGCTGTGTTAATTCGTCATTGTGTGGGATCGATGGATGCAATAAAGAAGGAATAGTGCATCCGAAACGAGATACTCGCCTCCCAATATAAGATCCTGTCGTTGCCATAGAATGGTTAATCGTTTTTGAAAGAGAAGGCATAAAACCTGTAGTATGTGATAGCGACGCAATTTCTGTGTTAATTCGTCATTGTGAGGGATCGACGGATGCAATAAAGAAGGAATAGTGCATCCGAAAAGAGATACTCGCCTCCCAAAATAAGATCCTGTCGTTGGCATAGAAACGTTCCTCGATTTGAAAAGAGAAGGCATAGAACCTATAGTATTTCATAGCGACGCAATTTCTGTGTTAATTCCTCATTGTGAGGGACCGACGGAGGCAATAAAGTAGGAATTGTACATCCGAAATGAGATACTCGCCTCCCAATATAACATCCTGTCGTTGCCATAGAAACGTTCCTCGATTTAGGAAGAGAAGGCATAGAACCTATTATATTTCATAGAGACGCAATTGCTGTGTTAATTCGTCATTGTGAGGGATGGACGAATGCAATAAAGAAGGAATAGTGCATCCGAAAAGAGATACTCCCCTCCCAATAGAAGATCCTGTCGTTGGCATAGAAACGTTCCTCGATTTATAATGAGAAGGCATAGAACCTATAGTATTTTATAGCGACACAATTTCTGTCTTAATTCGTCATTGTGAGTGATCGACGGATGCAATAAAGAAGGAATAGTGCATCCGAAAGGAGATACTCGCCTCCCAATAGAAGATCCTGTCGTTGCAATCGAAACGTTTCTCGATTTAGAGAGAGAAGGCATAGAGTCAATATTATTTCATAGCGACGCAATTTCTGTGTTAATTCGACATTGTGAGGGATCGACGGATGAAATAAAGAAGGAATAGTGCATCCGAAAGGAGGTACTCGCCTCCCAATAGAAGATCCTCTCGTTGCCATAGAGACGTTACTCGATTTAGAAAGAGAAGGCGTAGAACCTAAAGTATTTCATAGCGACGCAATTGCTGTGTTAATTCGTCATTGTGAGGGATCGACGGATGCAATAAAGAAGGAATAGTACATCCGAAAAGAGATACTCGCCTCCCAAAATAAGATCCTGTCGTTGGCATAGAAACGATCCTCGATTTAGAAAGAGAAGGTATAGAACCTATAGTATTTCATAACGACGCAATTTCTGTGTTAATTCCTCATTGTGAGGGATCGACGGAGGCAATAAAGTAGGAATTGTACATCCGATGAGATACTCGCCTCCCAATATAAGATCCTGTCGCTGCCATAGAAACGTTCCTCGATTTAGGAAGAGAAGGCATAGAAAATATAGTATTTCATAGAGACGCAATTGCTGTGTTAATTCGTCATTGTGAGGGATGGACGAATGCAATAAAGAAGGAATAGTGCATCCTAAAAGAGGTACTCGCCTCCCAATAGAAGATCCTTTCGTTGCCATTGAAACGTTCTTCTATTTAGAAAGAGAAGGCATAGAACCTGTAGTATTTCATAGCGACGCAATTTCTGTGTTAATTCGTCATTGTGACGGATCGGCGGATGTAAAAAAGAAGGAATATTGCATCTGAAAGCAGATACTAGCCTCCCAATAGAAGATCCTGTCGTTGGCATAGAAACGTTCCTCGATTTAAAAAGGGAAGGCATAGAACCTGTAGTATTTCATAGCGACGCAATTTCTGTGTTAATTCTTCATTGTGAGGGATGGACGGATGCAATAAAGAACGAATAGTGCATCCGAAAAGAAATACTCGCCTCCCAATATAAGATACTGTCGTTGCCATAGAAACGTTCGTCGATTTAGAAAGAGAAGGCATAAAACCTATAGTATTTCATAGCGACGCAATTTCTGTGTTAATTCGTCATTGTGAGGGATCGACGGATGAAATAAAGAAGGAATAGTGCATTCGAAAAGAGATACTCGCCGCCCAATATAAGATCTTGTCGTTGGCATATAAACTTTCCTCGATTTAGAAAGAGAAGGCATAGAACTTATAGTATTTCGTAGCGACGCAATTTCTGTGTTAATTCGTCATTGTGAGGGATCGACGGATGCAATAAAGTAGGAATTGTACATCCGAAAAGAGCGAGCCGCCTCCCAATATAAGATCCTGTCGTTGCCATAGAAACGTTCCTCGACTTAGGAAGAGAAGGCATAGAACCTATAGTATTTCATAGCGACGCAATTGCTGTGTTAATTCGTCATTGTGAGGGATTGACTGATGCAATAAAGAAGGAATAGTGCATCCGAAAGGAGATACTCGCCTCCCAATATAAGATCCTGTCGTTGCCATAGAATGGTTAATCGTTTTTGAAAGAGAAGGCATAAAACCTGTAGTATGTGATAGCGACGCAATTTCTGTTTTAATTCGTCATTGTGAGGGATCGACGGATGCAATAAAGAAGGAATAGTGCATCCGAAAACAGATACTCGCCTCCCAAAATAAGATCCTGTCGTTGGCATAGAAACGTTCCTCGATTTAGAAAGAGAAGGCATAGAGCCTATAGTATTTCATAGCGACGCAATTTCTGTGTTAACTCCTCATTGTGAGGGATCGACGGAGGCAATAAAGTGGGAATTGTACATCCGAAATGAGATACTCGCCTCCCAATATAAGATCCTGTCGTTGCCATAGAAACCTTCCTCGATTTAGGAAGAGAACTCATAGAACCTATAGTATTTCATAGAGACGCAATTGCTGTGTTAATTCGTCATTGTGAGGGATGGACGAATGCAATAAAGAAGGAATAGTGCATCCGAAAAGAGATACTCGCCTCCCAATAGAAGATCCTGTCGTTGGCATAGAAACGTTCCTCGATTTAGAAAGAGAAGGCATAGAACCTATAGTATTTTATAGCGACACAATTTCTGTGTTAATTCGTCCTTGTGAGTGACCGACGGATGCAATAAAGAAGGAATAGTGCATCCGAAAGGAGATACTCGCCTCCCAATAGAAGATCCTGTCGTTGCCATAGAATGGTTAATCGTTTTAGAAAGAGAAGGCATAAAACCTATAGTATGTGATAGCGACGCAATTTCTGTGTTAATTCGTCATTGTGATGGATCGACGGATGCAATAAAGAAGGAATAGTGCATCCGAAAAGAGATACTCGCCTCCCAATAGTAGATCTTGTCGTTTGCATAGAAACGTTCCTCGATTTATAAAGAGAAGGAATAGAACCTATAGTATTTCATAGCGACGCAATTTCTGTGTAAATTCGTCATTGTGAGGGATCGTCGGATAAAATAAGGAAATAATAGCGCATCGGAAGGGAGATACTCGCCTCCCAATATAAGATCCTGTCGTTGCCATAGAAACGTTCCTCGATTTAGAAAGAGAAGGCAGAGAACCAATAGTACTTCATAGCGACGCAATTTCTGTGTTAATTCGTAAATGTGAGGATCAACGGATGCAATAAAGAAGGAATAGTGCACCCGAAAAAAGATACTCCCCTCCCAATAGAAGATCCTGCCGTTGCCATAGAAACGTTCCTGGATATAGGAAGAAAAGGCATAGAACCTATAGTATTTTATAGCGACGCAATTTCTGTGTTAATTCGTCATTGTGAGGGATCGAGGTTTGCAATAAAGAAGGAATATTGCATGTGAGAGGTGATACTCGCCTCCCAATAGAAGATCCTCTCGTTGCCATAGAAATGTTCCTCGATTTAGAAAGAGAAGGCATAGAACCTATAGTATTTCATAGCGACGCAATTTCTGTGTTTATTCGTCATTGTGAGGGATGGACAACCCTGTCTTACTCCTTTCCCAACCACAGCTTCCCTTTCATGCCCCTCGACTCTTATAACTGCCATCTGGTTTCTGTACAAACTGTAAATAGCCTTTCGCTCCCTGTATTTTACCCCTGCCACCTTCAGAATTTGAAAGAGAGTATTCCAGTTAACATTGTCAAAAGCTTTCTCTAAGTCTACAAATGCTAGAAACGTAGGTTTGCCTTTTCTTAATCTTTCTTCTAAGATAAGTCGTAAGGTCAGTATTGCCTCACGTGTTCCAACATCCAAACTGATCTTCCCCGAGGTCGGCTTCTACCAGCTTTTCCATTCGTCTGTAAAGAATTCGCGTTAGTATTTTGCAGCTGTGACTTATTAAACTGATAGTTCGGTAATTTTCACATCTGTCAACACCTGCTTTCTTTGGGATTGGAATTATTATATTCTTCTTGAAGTCTGAGGGTATTTCGCCTGTCTCATACATCTTGCTCACCAGATGGTAGAGTTTTGTCATGACTGGCTCTCCCGAGGCCATCAATAGTTCAAATGGAATGTTGTCTACTCCCGGGGCCTTGTTTCGACTCAGGTCTTTCAGTGCTCTGTCAAACTTTTCACGCAGTATCTTATCTCCCATTTTATCTTCATCTACATCCTCTTCCATTTCCATAATATTGTCCTCAAGTACATCGCCCTTGTATAAACCATCTATATACTCCTTCCACCTTTCTGCCTTCCCTTCTTTGCTTAGAACTGGGTTGCCATCTGAGCTCTTGATATTCATACAAGTGGTTCTCTTCTCTCCAAAGGTCTCTTTAATTTTCCTGTAGGCAGTATCTATCTTACCCCTAGTGAGACAAGCCTCTACATCCTTACATTTGTCCTCTAGCCATCCCTGCTTAGCCATTTTGCACTTCCTGTCGATATCATTTTTGAGACGTCTGTATTCCTTTTTGCCTGCTTCATTTACTGCATTTTTGTATTTTCTCCTTTCATCAATTAAATTCAATATTTCTTCTGTTACCCAAGGATTTCTATTAGCCCTCGTCTTTTTACCTACTTGATCCTCTGCTGCCTTCACTACTTCATCCCTCAGAGCTACCCATTCTTCTTCTACTGTATTTCTTTCCCCCATTCCTGTCAATTGTTCCCTTATGCTCTCCCTGAAACTCTCTACAACCTCTGGTTCTTTCAGTTTATCCAGGTCCTATCTCCTTAAATTCCCACCTTTTTGCAGTTTCTTCAGTTTCAATCTGCAGTTCATAACCAATAGATTGTGGTCAGAATCCACATCTGCCCCAGGAAATGTCTTACAATTTAAAACCTGGTTCCTAAATCTCTGTCTTACCATTATATAATCTATCTGATACCTACTAGTATCTCCAGGATTCTTCCAGGTATACAACCTTCTTTTATGATTCTTGAACCAAGTGTTGGCTATGATTAAGTTATGCTCTGTGCAAAATTCTACAAGGCGGCTTCCTCTTTCATTCCTTCCCCCCAATCCATATTCACCTACTATGTTTCCTTCTCTCCCTTTTCCTACTGACGAATTCCAGTCACCCATGACTTAAATTTTCGTCTCCTTTCACTACCTGAATAATTTCTTTTATCTCGTCATACATTTCATCTATTTCTTCATCATCTGCAGAGGTAGTTGGCATATAAACTTGTACTACTGTAGTAGGCATGGGCTTTGTGTCTATCTTGGCGACAATAATGCGTTCACTATGCTGTTTGTAGTAGCTAACCCGCACTCCTATTTTTTTATTCATTATTAAACCTACTCCTGCATTACCCCTATTTGATTTTGTATTTATAACCCTGTAATCATCTGACCAAAAGTCTTGTTCCTCCTGCCACCGAACTTCACTAATTCCCACTATATCTAACTTTAACCTATCCATTTCCCTTTTTAAATTTTCTAACCTACCTGCCCGATTAAGGGATCTGACATTCCACGCTCCGATCCGTAGAACGCCAGTTTTCTTTCTCCTGATAACGACGTCCTCCTGAGTAGTCCCCGCCCGGAGATCCGAATGGGGGACTATTTTACCTCCGGAATATTTTACCCAAGAGGACGCCATCATCATTTAATCATACAGTAGAGCTGCATGTCCTCGGGAAAAATTACGGCTGTAGTTTCCCCTTGCTTTCAGCCGTTCGCAGTACCAGCACAGCAAGGCCGTTTTGGTTAATGTTACAAGGCCAGATCAGTCAATCATCCAGACTGTTGCCTCTGCAACTACTGAAAAGGCTGCTGCCCCTCTTCAGGAACCACATGTTTGTCTGGCCTCTCAACAGATACCCCTCCGTTGTGGTTGCACCTACGGTACGGCCATCTGTATCGCTGAGGCACGCAAGCCTCCCCACCAGCGGCAAGGTCCATGGTTCATGGGGGGTGTTATCAAGTAGGGTTTGTAAACACCACTCTACAGCATAAATACTATACATTTACGTAAAACACTGCTGGAGTGGAATACACAATAGAATACAATTTTAACCCTTAAATGCATAGTGTTACATACCTGCAATATGGATTGAAAAATTATTTTGTCCACCTTTAGAGAGAATTTAGTGAACTTACCCAAGTCTTACAGGTGCAACGAAGTATCTCTGATACTTAGTATTAGCTGTTGGCTGTACTGCGGACTTCTGGTAACCTTTTGGGAAGTATGCAGAGAAGTTAGGTGCGAATTTTGCTTAGTTTTCAAAAGGGTGGGATAGGATGCAGCAGCATCAACTTGGCCAAATGTGGGAAGGTTAGTCGTGAGCAGGCAGCAATTTCCTTCATGCTGCCAGCTATGGGAATATGCGCTGTGTCCCTTGTTTTTTAGGAACATACATCACATTTAAACTGGATGTCCAATTCCTGTTGATCCACTGTAGGGAGTTAAGAGGATAAATTATTACTGTCATTAAGTTTGCTTAATTCTATGAGAACAGTAAATTGTAGCGATTAATAATGGATACAAAATCATATCTGTGATGGTTGAGAAACATGACTCTATGAATCTGCAGTTAACAGTTGGTTCGCACATATAATTGTAAGTAATGGTTATTCCTGAAGCAGAGACCACAAAAGTCTGTGCAACAAAAAGAAAATCTAATAACACACAAGTTAATTTTCGTAGCTGATGTCAGATGAAGAATAAATTAAATGCTTTAAGTTCTACATGCTAAACTTTCAGGGCAACACAGGGAAGATTTCATGGACTGAAGCAGCAGACTGTTCAGTACACGCGAGAAAAGTGGAATAAAGGCTTCCTCATTACTTAAACTAATCAAATGAAGGTGCTGGAAATGAGGAGGAATTTTTCAACTGCATGAGGTGCAGAATTCAAAGCAAGTATGAGCTCGTGCATGGTACTTAACTTCTTCAGACAGATCAATATAATAATAAAAAGTGTCTGTATTTACCTCACTATAAGACAACTCAGAATATAAGATGACCCCCTTTCTTTGAAGACCCAACATGTGAATTTTTTGGTATTTAACATATTCTGACTAATATTTGCAAAGTCTAAAGGTAGTTATAGAAAATAAAAATCACTTTGGGATGTGGAACAGTCATAAATAAATATCTCCAGTTAAAAACAATACAAAATGACAATGATACAACTCCACTAACTTAAGATTCACTGAGCAGCAAATAAGGTTCTTTTTTGTTTTCATTTATAGTATGTCCATATCAGGAAGAGAAGAAGGCTTAAGTTTTTTATTTGCTTGGCATTCAGTAAATTCAGGTGAGTTACGCCTGAGACGAACTGCCGTACCAATGTTACTGCGAGGGGGTTTCATTGGCATTTTTGAAGTCTCTAGAGTAATATGTTGTTTTGTGTTGTTAATGTCTCTGAATGCTTCCGTTTTGTTAATTACACTTGAAGGGAGTCCACTTTCCTGTTGAGCAGCACTCTTTCGTCACTGCAGAACTCAAAGTCTTTGATTGAAAATGGCTATCTCATCACTTGTTGGTAGAGCATCCTCTACCGTAATCTCTGTAGCTTCTCCAAGACTTGAACACAGTTCTGCCTCCTGCTTTGAAATCTCCAATATTTCTTTCATGAGCGCACACTTCTTCTCTTGAAGTTTTCTTGTTTCACACTCTAGCTTAGTAAGAGCCTCACATAAAGGCAGCGTATCATATAATGCAGGATAAAAATGAAATTCAAGTTCCTTACTTAGTTTGTCAGCTTCATGCAATAAAGAATTCAGCCTTTCGTGCATCTCATGTTTCTTCTGTTGCTCTCTAGAAATAATATTCTGGATCATCTCCTCAATTTCTTTCTTAACCTCATCACCACGCTTTGCAACATCCTCTGCATTAAACCCACATTATGCCCACAGCGTCTTAAGATTTTTGAAGAAGGCACTATTCGTTATCTCTGTCACTAAAGAATTCGTATCATCCATCATAAAACATAAACTCTCAACCACTCAGTTATAACAAGAAACTGGGTCTGTAACCACTCGGCCACGACTGCTCGTATCTGAAGCTTCCCTCGAATCGTGAAAAATCCAACCCGTCTGCGCAGAATGTTGACAGGAAACGAACTCTGTGCACTGATTACGGCAGGGCTACCAGCGCTACGAGACGAGCCATTACGGAAGCGTTAAAAACCTTCGCCCGGACATGGACTCGAACCCTGGACCCTTAGGTTAAAAGCCTAATGCTCTACCGACTGAGCTATCCGGGCTCACGCCCGTTGTGGGTGGAGCGGCTGCAAGCAATGTGAATAATTGGAACGCGTGTGTAGGCGTACTACGGTAATTGCTGGCTTCTGGCGCAACTGGCGACTTCACCGGCTTCCCACTGACGCTGGTAGCAGCCCAACAGCGGACCAGTGCCTCTTCTGCCTTTATCCCGGTGCTGACAGTAATTGCATCTTGTGCCTGTTTTCCCCGATTACGTTCGGTTGAAGCTCCGGAAGGAGGGCGACAAACGAAGGTTGGAAGGCCAAAACATGGAGGGACGTGTGCGCAAGAACTTCTCTTCCGGTACCGGGAATCGAAGCCTGGCCTCCTGGGTGAAAGCCAGGTATCCTAGCCACTGGACCACACCGGATTTGCTCAATAAACGTGAGATTTACTCCCTCTCCTCCCGCATTTCGTGCTGAATCCGGACTCAGTGGTGTTCTCTGTTTGCGAGCGTATTTGTGCGTGCAGACTGGCATGGCGCACAGCTCGAACCTGACTATTCATTGCTGTTTGCATCATATTTTACTCATAACAGGGGAGGAGAAAGATCAAAGTTGTACCTTGCCATAATTGGAAGTAAACATTTTGACGCTGAGGCGTGGACTCCTTGGGGATAACAAGCGACAATTAAGTTCGTTCCCTAGCAACAGCAACGCCGTTAATTCAGCCATTATGTACAGCAAATTAAATTCCCCGGGTGAGGATCGAACTCACGACCTGAAGACTAGGAGGCTTACGCGCTACCTACTGCGCTACCGAGGCACGTTGCAACAAACGTCCCAGGAAACTTGGTAAGTCCCACATATTAGAGACAGACAGTTCGTGCTTTCTCAAGAATCTGCTGTGTTGCTACACGTGCTTTCCCGACTGGCTAGATTAAACTGCTGCCGCAGCTTTTTCAACGGAAAGCAGCACTGCCTGAGGTTACAGTATATCGCCTTTGCGGCACCTGGACACAGCGGCCTGTAGGGCCAGGCCGACGCTAGAGTTCAGAAATAGCACGCGACCTTCCAAGTACGTCCTCTTGCGTGCTGCGCGTTTGGTTCTTCTCACAGCGAATTCTGCTACACATTCCTGAGGCTGACGCAACTCAAGCGTGCAATCGGCGCGGCGGCATTATAGCGAGAACAGCAAAACGATGCATCGGCCGGGAATCGAACCCGGGCCGCCCGCGTGGTAGGCGAACAACCTACCACTTTTTTAGTTGTTGTTCTCATTTTGTTAGTTGCATTTGTTGGGGGCGGACGTCCGATGACGTCCGTGCTTGCCGAGCACATTCCCGAGCAGCTGTCTGCAGGGAAAGTGGGATTGCCACCCAGCGCCGTCGGATACGACCGAAAAAAGTGCTACACACGCGGAGTGCCCCACTACACTGCCTTATAGCGACCGCTCATCACTATCGTGTGAGTAACGTTGCGGCCGCGGCGACGAGTCTTGCCCAAGGACGCAGCGTGCGTGGAGGTGCTACCCGGATGCGTGTGGATGCACCCTCCTACCTCGTAAAGCGCCTACAGCTACTATCACGCCTTCCAAGCAGTTGATCCGGGTTCGATTCCCGGCCACCGCAACGGGCGCAAATTTTCGCGTATGAGTATGTGAGCCACGTGCTGTTAAATTAACGTTTACTTTCCGTCGTTGCTCTAAGCAGGCCATCCTGTAGTATGTCCCGACTTTGCTCGGCTGACGCGAAAGCTGACGCTTGGAATTCGCCCTTATCATAAGGACAGGCGCTATAAACGGCTGTGAGAGGAGAGGTGTGGCGAGGTGCCAAAACGACACGCAAACCGCGAAATTTTCTGCTCCTCCTTCCTAAAGAAAAAAAGAAAAAAAACGGACGCAGTCGGTAGGACTCGAACCTACGCTCCCAGAGGGAATCTGATTTCTAGTCAGACGCCTTAACCACTTTATCTTATTAAACTTTATTAAATATTAATTTTTTGTTACATTTTCTTGATTGCACATTCACGGTTATCAAATAGGGTTTGTAAACACCACTCTACAGCATAAATACTATACATTTACGTAAAACACTGCTGGAGTGGAATACACAATAGAATACAATTTTAACCCTTAAATGCATAGTGTTACATACCTGCAATATGTATTGAAAAATTATTTTGTCCACCTTTAGAGAGAATTTAGTGAACTAACCCAAGTCTTACAGGTGCAACGAAGTATCTCTGATACTTAGTATTAGCTGTTGGCTGTACTGTGGACTTCTGGTAACCTTTTGGGAAGTATGCAGAGAAGTTAGGTGCGAATTTTGCTTAGTTTTCAAAAGGGTGGGATAGGATGCAGCAGCATCAACTTGGCCAAATGTGGGAAGGTTAGTCGTGAGCAGGCAGCAATTTTCTTCATGCTGCCAGCTATGGGAATATGCGCTGTGTCCCTTGTTTTTTAGGAACATACATCACATTTAAACTGGATGTCCAATTCCTGTTGATCCACTGTAGGGAGTTAAGAGGATAAATTATTACTGTCATTAAGTTTGCTTAATTCTATGAGAACAGTAAATTGTAACGATTAATAATGGATACAAAATCATATCTGTGATGGTTGAGAAACATGACTCTATGAATCTGCAGTTAACAATTGGTTCGCACATATAATTGTAAGTTAATGGTTATTCCTGAAGCAGAGACCACAAAAGTCTGTGCAACAAAAAGAAAATCTAATAACACACAAGTTAATTTTCGTAGCTGATGTCAGATGAAGAATAAATTAAATGCTTTAAGTTCTACATGCTAAACTTTCAGGGCAACACAGGGAAGATTTCATGGACTGAAGCAGCAGACTGTTCAGTACACGCGAGAAAAGTGGAATAAAGGCTTCCTCATTACTTGAGAAACTGATCAAATGAAGGTGCTGGAAATGAGGAGGAATTTTTCAACTGCATGAGGTGCAGAATTCAAAGCAAGTATGAGCTCGTGCATGGTACTTAACTTCTTCAGACAGATCAATATAATAATAAAAAGTGTCTGTATTTACCTCACTATAAGACAACTCAGAATATAAGATGACCCCCTTTCTTTGAAGACCCAACATGTGAATTTTTTGGTATTTAACATATTCTGACTAATATTTGCAAAGTCTAAAGGTAGTTATAGAAAATTATTTATTTAATAGAGCCAACAGCACCCGGTGTTCCCAGGCAGGCAGCCAGCCAAGTACTAACCGGGCCCGATGTTGCTTATCTTCGGTGATCGGACGAGAACCGGTGTATTTTTTTTTTTTTTTTTTTTTTTAATGTAGCCAACAGCACTTGGTGTTCCCAGGCAGGAGCCATCCAAGTACTAACCCGGCCCGATGTTGCTTAACTTCGGTGATCGGACGAAAACCGGTGAATTTTTTTTTAATAGACCCATCAGCACCCAGTGTTCCCAAGCGGGCAGCCATCCAAGTACTATCCGGGCCCGATGTTGCTTAACTTCAGTGATCGGATAGAACCGGTGTATTTTTTTTTTTTAATAGAGCCAACAGCACCCGGTGTTCCCAGGCGGGCAGCTAGCCAAGTACTAAACGGGCCCGATGTTGCTTAACTTTCGTGACCGGACGAGAACCGGTGTATTTTTTCTTTAATAGAGCCTATAGCACCCGGTGTTCCCAGGCAGGCAGCCATCCAAGTACTAACCAGGCCCGATGTTGCTTAACTTTCGTGATCGGACGAGAACCGGTGTATTTTTTTTTTAATAGAGCCAATATCACCCGGTGTTCCCAGGCGGGCAGCCATCCAAGTACTAACCAGGCCCAATGTTGCTTAACTTCGGTGATCGGACGAGAACCGGTGTATTTATTTATTTTTTTTTTTTCATAGAGCCAACAGCACCTGGTGTTCCAGGGCGGTCACCCATCCAAGTACAAACCGGCCCCGATGTTGCTTAACTTCTGTGATCGGACGAGAACTGGTGTATTTTTCTTTTTTTAATAGAGCCAACAGCACCCGGTGTTCTTAGGCGGGCAGCCATCCAAGTACTAACCGGGCCCGATGTTGCTTAACTTCGGTGATGGGACGAGAACCGGTGTATTTTTTTTTTTTTTTCATAGAGCCAACAGCACCTGGTGTTCCAGGGCGGTCACCCATCCAAGTACAAACCGGCCCCGATGTTGCTTAACTTCGGTGATCGGACGAGAACTGGTGTATTTTTCTTTTTTTAATAGAGCCAACAGCACCCGGTGTTCTTAGGCGGGCAGCCATCCAAGTACTAACCGGGCCCGATGTTGCTTAACTTCGGTGATCGGACGAGAACTGGGTGTATTTTTTTTTTTTTAATAGAGCCAACGGCACCCAGTGTTCCCAAGCGGGCAGCCACCCAAGTACTAACCGGGCCCGATGTTGCTTAACTTCGGTGATAGGACGAGAACCGGTGTATTTATTTATTTTTTTTTTTCATAGAGCCAACAGCACCTGGTGTTCCAGGGCGGTCACCCATCCTAGTACAAACCGGCCCCGATGTTGCTTAACTTTGGTGATCGGACGAGAACTGCAGCGCAGCCGTGCGGTTTACAAGCAACGCCGCACATTTACGTCCAAAATCCACAAGTCCTAGGCCTCCCAAGGATCTGTCAAGGACACAAACCGACGCCCGCACCTTAAAAATTTCATGACGCCACAGTAACCAAAAGACAACACGTGAGATGGAACGTGCAATCAATTTCGGGACGCTGAGCAGCTGCGCAACGTACCATGCCCGCGACAGAATAAACGTGTTAATGAGGTCGACTTTTTGTAGCAAATTGAGCCGTCGCGAAGCATGTGTACAACAAAGAACGCGAATACCAGTACGAAGTTGTAAGTAGGCTGTTTATGTTTTCTTATTGGTAACGCCACGTAACGCTCTGTATGAAAATCACTGGCTGTGCTGTGTGCAGTCTGTGGCTAGTTTGCATTGTTGTCTGCCATTGTAGTGTTGGGCAGCTGGATGTGAACACCGCGTAGCATTGCGCAGTTGGAGGTGAGCCGCCAGCAGTGGCGGATGTCGGGAGAGAGATGGCGGAGTTTTGATAATTTGTAATGCTGGATATTATGAACTACTATATATATTATAACTCTTAAGGTAAATACATTGTTTGTTCTCTATTATCATCTTTCAATTGCTAACTATGCCTACTAGTAGTTAGTGCCTTCCGTAGTTTGAATCTTTTCTTTAGTTGGCGGTAGTGGCGCTCGCTGTATTGCAGTAGCTTGAGTATCGAAGATTTTTGTGAGGTAAGTGATTTGTGAAAGGTACAGGTTAATGTTAGTCAGGGCCATTCCTTTGTAGGGATTTCTGAAAGTCAGATTGCATTGCGCTAAAAAATATTGGGTGTCAGTTTAAGCACAGTCTTGTATAAATGTTCAAAAGGGGACGTTTCATATGGCGACCCTTAGCCTAGGATACCTCACTGGAATCTTCTCATTTTTTCTTGTAGTTTGTGTAATTAGTGTAGATTTTGTTTATTGCTAACGCGTAATTGTAGAGAGAATTTCCTTTGTAGTTGCAGTCTTTCATTGTTGTACAGTAAAACAGGTGTGGCACACATGTAGATTTGCACCAAGTATTTCGCAGTTGCAATTAACTACATATTTTCAGTGCTATGTTAATGTGTTCTCTTATTTTTGCTCTTCAAATTGTGCTTTTCTGTGTTATCGTGTGAAATATTGTGACAATAATGGCGTGTGAAAAACGTAATACTAGGCTCCAAAGTAGACTGAGAAATGACAGTGAAGACGAAAGCAGTGTGTTAGCGCCACTGTGTAATGAATTAACTAATGTTCAAAGTAGTAATTTGGTAATTGCGCATAGGGAAATGGAGCGGGTTGCAAATAATGGTGTACACAGTGAAACAAGTAGTGAACAGGGAAGCATTATCGATCGATCGCTTGGCAACAGCTCGCCTCAGGAATCCGAAATGACAGGACACAATTTTGCAAATACTGTAGAGTCAGGTTTTGCGTCCTCAGCGTTTTCTCAAATAAGTCAAGACACATTTTCTGCTTGTCAAAATGTGAATGTTGCCGGTGCAAATGCACTGCCGAAAAGCGTAGAGGAACAGATTCCAGACACTAATGCATTGTTATTACAGCTAATGCAACAAATGGAACAAAATCAGAGACAAACACAGCAAAAGCTTCAAAAGTTAGACACAATGGAACAAAATCTTCGGAAGTTAGACACCACGCTTGAACAAACACGTGAAGATTTAACTACTGAGTTACATAACATTGAATCGAAATGTCAAAAAGTCTGTAATGACGTAAAAACACAAATTTGTGAGCATTTTCAACCTATCTTTTCGCGGCATGAAAATGCATTACAGAATCACGAAGCAGCCATAAAAGAACTGCAAACCATTGTTCATGAAAATCATGAGACCTTGTGGGCTAAAATTGACTCAGTTGCATCTACCGATTCGGTTACGCAACTTGCAAAAACTCAGGAAAACTTAAAAGACACAGTAGATTCGATTTCAACACAAATGGACACTCAAACTTGGTTCAGAAAAACACATTGAGGAAATGTGTTCACTATCGGAGAAAGTAGCCGAACTTTCGGATCAGGTCACTAACTTATCTACAAAGGTAGATGATGACCTGAATGACACAAGACCCGTAGCCTTCACTGACACACAAGAGTATGAACAAAATAGAAAATTCAAACAAAATCAAAATCAAATCAATACACAGTACAAAAGAGAAATCCGGTAATTACAAGATCAGTTGACGCAGGTAATACAAGAATTACATATTTCAGAGGACACTCGCGCTCCAGTACGGGAAGAGGGACATAGAAATACGGAACAACCACAAAATAATAACACAGGACACTTCGGAAATTATGAAAGAAATTGGCAAGGCGCATTGGATTTTGAGATGGAGCCGCCGAAACGAAGTAACAATGAGCGATGTGCGACTCGCCGACACGATGATTTCGACTATAAGCTGTTCATTACTACACGTAAATTCAAAACATTTAAGAATTCTGCCAACGACATTCATCCCCAAGCGTGGCTCCATCAATTCTCTCATTGTTTTCCTCCCAACTGGTCGTTAGAACACAGATTAGAATTTATGTGTGGCTACTTGGAGAATGAACCAGCTGTAAGAATGCGGTCGGTCATTCACGATTGCCACAGTGAAGGAGAGTTTTACCATGCCTTCCTCTCAGCATATTGGTCTCAAGCCACACAAGACCGAGTAAAACATGGCATCATAATGATGAAACGTTTCGAACAATCTGAATTTTCCAGTCTTGTCAAATATTTTGAAGACATGTTGCATAAGAATCAGTATCTTTCAAACCCATACAGCCCCTCAGAACGCATTCGCATTTGCTTAATCAAACTGCCTGAACATTTACGACATATTATTTTGGCAGGACGTTGCAAAGACGACATTGAAGCATTTCAGGGACTCTTACAAGAATTAGAAATTGACACTGACAATCGCGGAACGCGAAACCAGGAACACAACAATTACAGGTCACATCCGTCGCAATTCAGCGATGAAAGGAGTAATAACTGGACACGACAAGGCTATTCTCACAACACAAATCGTGACCAAAACAGACACCATCCATATGACAACCGTTGGCAGAGTAGTAATAACTACAGGGAAAGATCACCTCTCCGCGGTAATGACTATCACAGGGACAATCAGAGAAACAGACAATATGGGAACCAAAATAATTATTATCAAGGGAGACAGAATAACTTCAGATGCAACGGTCCAGTGCGCAGTTATGATTCAAGGAGAAATTCTCCACCACGTGACCGACAAGAAAGAAACTATGGAATCTACCGACATGACAGACGATATGATCGTAACGACAGACCTGAACTGCATCAGAACTGGCGGGATTTAAACAGGGCAGGGCCCTCTCGTCACGGTGAATTTGTAGAAGTTAGGTCTCCTAATCCCAATAACGACGCGCGCCAACAAAGAGACAATAGGCAATGACTCACACCGCTGGCAGCCACAAAACGTACTTATGAATCTGACGACGCAGCTGCCGTAGCTAGTAATTACGTAAAAATGGAAGACATTAGGGACATCTTACTCCAGGAACACGACATAAAACATAACAACATTGCATATCCTGTGATTTACATTACTGTAAATGACGTAAAATTTACGGCAGTACTTGACTCTGGCAGTCCCATTTCAGTAATTAGTGAAACAGCTTTTAGCAAATGCAACAAATCGAACGATTGCCCCACACTTCCGTTACGTAAGATTAAATTACAAGGTGCAATCTTTGGAAAAAGTGTAGATGTACGCCAACAAACCAATTTAGAATTCTTTTGCCAAAGCCACAGCTTCTCTATGAACTTTCTTATTGTTCCATTATTGTCGACGGAAATTATATTGGGAGTAGACTTTTTGAATTAATACAAAGCAATCTTAAACTTTCACGATGCTGAAATAAGTTTAGAGAAAAAAGGTAAGTCAATAGCTTTGAAATTTGAAGATTGGCTCTCAAACAATGACGAGGAAATTAATCGGCTTCTTCTTCTTCTGTTAGACAACAGTTCGGAATTTTCTACGGAACTACACACTAACAATCACTCTGCAAGTACTGACAGGGATGAGATCGACGGCATATTTGAAATTAATGAGTTAATTCAGAATAAAATTCAAACAATTGAGAATTGTAATAACACTGATAGGCAGGACCTTTTTGAGATGTTACAAGCACATTCCACAGTTTTTACTCACAAAACAGGAACAATCAAGGGATTTCAATACCAATTTCGTGTTCGTGAGCATACTAAATTTTGTGTTAGACCATACGTAATTCCAGCACATTATAGGGACCGTGTTAGAACAGAAATACAATCTATGCTTGACGAGGGCATTATTGAGCCTGCAGTAAGCTCATACAACAATCCGTTACATGTTGAGAAGAAAAATGGATCGATCAGGCTTGTCTTAGATTCGAGACAATAGTATCATCATTCCTGAAACAGACAGGCCGCAGACGATGGAAGAACTTCTTCAAAATTTTAATGGTGTAAAAGTGTTGTCTTCCATTGATCTCAGATCCAGCTTTTATCAGATCGAACTTCATCCAGAATGTAGAAAATACACAGCTTTCCTTTGTTTCGGCGTTTGTTATCAGTTTCGGAAACTTCCTTTTGGTTTGAACATTTCTTCAGCAGCATTCATTCGCGGGCTAAATTCCATATTACCTGAGTTCTTAAAACGTCACATCACCTTATATGTGGACGATATTCTAATAGCAGAAGCTTCATGGGAACAACATAATCGCATCCTCAACAGTTTGTTACGTATTTTTGCAGAATCTGGAATTACAGTAATTTGGAAAAGTCTGAATTCGGTAGGACAAAGGTGAAGTTTTTGGGACATATTATTTCTTCTGAAGGCATTCAGCCGGATCCTGAAAAGTTAGAAGCAATCATAGCGATTCCAGTTCCATCCACAAAAAAACAAGTCCGCAGTTTTCTAGGTCTCGTAAATTTTTACCGTCGTTTTCTGAATATGCAAATTCTTGTTACACCAAAACTTTGTTCTCTGTTATCATCTTTCAATTGCTGACTATGCCTACTAGTAGTTAGTGCCGTCCGTAGTTTGAATCTTTTATTTAGCTGGCGGTAGTGGCGCTCGCTGTATTGCAGTAGCTTGAGTAACGAAGATTTTTGTGAGGTAAGTGATTTGTGAAAGGTACAGGTTAATGTTAGTCAGGGCCATTCCTTTGTAGGGATTTCTGAAAGTCAGATTGCGTTGCGCTAAAAAATATTGGGTGTCAGTTTAAGCACAGTCTTGTATAAATGTTCAAAAGGGGACCTTTCATAAAGTGAGCGCCAGTTCCGAGCCTGCATGTTCTTCGGCGACGCAGTAACATCGAGACCCAAACTGATATGGTGTAAACAACGCGGAACCACGGCCTTCGGTCGTCAACACCGTGCAACCCCAGTGGAAGGAGCACAGTTTTCGTAAATACGGAAGCGTCCGATCCCGCCCGTCTGCTTTGACCCATGACGTCACAAATATGGCGGAAACAAAAACAAACACACATACTTTCCACAAGAAGCCTAATGACACTAACGGGACAAGCGCGGGAAATGGGGTGTTTTGGGTGGGGGGATGGGGGGGGGTAAACTAAATATAAACAAATTTAGACACCTTGCGTAGCTAAAATGTGTAAGTGAAGACAGCCATGCATGAATACCCACCCACCTCCCCAGGGGTCGTAACCCCTGCAACCCATAGAAGATAAAGATGCTTCAGTAGCTGATTAGTGTTTGTCTTTTTTAAAAAAAAAATCTCACGGGATAGAACGAACAGATCAGAAAGATAAATATACTAAAGTAAAACAGAAATTCGAGGAAACAGATAATTAAAATAAGTAATAAGCGTTTTTAAATTTAAAAAAAATCTCACGAGATAGAACGAACAGATCTGAAAAGTAAACAAAATAAGATAAAACAGAACTGGAGACAGCCACACTCAAACCAAACTCCGCGTCATCATGACGTCACACACGACAACACCCTTACGTCACGGGTCAAAGCAGACGCGTGGGATCGGACGCTTCTGTCGACCCCAGTTTTCCGTGCATTTATCCGGGCACCAGAAGCCTGTTCGTAACAGTCCAGTAACACTCGAGTTGCATCGATATCCGCCGTATGCGCCACAAAAACACCCACATCATCAGCATAAGCTGAACATCGCAACGACACATTGCCGATGTGTACCTCATGGAGTGTACGGTCGAGAGCTCGCAGCAGTGGATCGATGGCGAGTACAAAGTAAAACATTGACAACGGACAGCCTTGTCGAACAGAACGACGTATCGGAAGAGGCACGGTCGGCCAGCCATTTACGATGACGACCGACCGAGCTCCCGTAAGTAAGTTGCGGACCACTTCCAGAAATTGGAGACCAAAACCCATGCGCGACATGACCTGAAGGAGGCAGTCGTGGCTGACACGATCAAAGGCGTTGGCGAAGTCAATGGATAAGATTCCTGCGGAGGAACCAGGAGCCGCTGCTGAACAGACAACGTCCCTGTATGCAGAAGCCGCAGTAAAGATGTTACGACGCCGGACTCCACACGACTGAGGAGCAGCAATAACCTTATCCATGACAGATTTCAACTTGTCAGCCACGCACCTCGCAACGATCTTATAGTCGGCATTTAATAAGGTGACAGGCCGCAGGTCTTGGACGCGACAATCCTTCCTTCTTAGGAATAAGCACCACCCTGCCGTCCATAAAACGGCTGGGTACTGCCACACCACGAAGGACTTCGTTAATCAATGGAGTGAACATGCCCCGAATAATGTCCCAGACGGCGAGATAAAATTCCGTCGGTAAACCGTCGGGCCCTGGAGACTTCCCTTTGGGACACGCCTTCAATACCAAAAAAACATCGTGTGGCAACAACGCTGCAGTTAAGTCGGCGCGATCGTCGTCTGGTAAGAAACAACGCAGCTCGTCTAGACAGGCGGCAGTGGCGATGCCATCACCATCATAGTTTGAAAACAACGCGGAATAATAAGCGGTGACGTGAGCAACCATATCCCGTCTGCTACTGAGGCCATCGCCATCATCCGTTAACAAACTCCGAACACGTTTCGTAGGCGCCAAGCGTCGCTCCTTCGTCAAATAAAAAGTCGTCGGATGCTCCTCAGCAACGGTGTCCGCAAAACGACTACGGACTATGTAACCTTTCGCCCTTTCGCGATGAATAGCCAGAAGCAAGCAGTAAGGGAAACAAAAGAAAAATTCGGAGTAGGTATTAAAGTCCAGGGAGAAGAAATAAAAACGTTGAGGTTCGCCGATGACATTGTAATTCTGTCAGAGACAGCAAAGGACTTGGAAGAGCAGTTGAACGGAATGGATGGTGTCTTGAAGGGAGTATATAAGATGAACAACAAAAGCAAAAACGAGGATAATGGAATGTAGTCGAATTAAGTCGGGTGATGTTGAGGGTATTAGATTAGGAAATGAGACAGTTAAAGTAGTAAAGGAGTTTTGCTATTTGGGGAGCAAAATAACTGATGATGGTCGAAGTAGAGAGGATATAAAATGTAGACTAGCAATGGCAAGGAAAGCGTTTCTGAAGAAGAGAAATTTGTTAACATCGAGTATAGATTTAAGAGTCAGGAAGTCATTTCTGAAAGTATTTGTATGGAGTGTAGCCATGTATGGAAGTGAAACATGGACGGTAAATAGTTTGGACAAGAAGAGAATAGAAGCTTTCGAAATGTGGTGCTACAGAAGAATGCTGAAGATTAGATGGGTAGATCACATAACTAATGAGGAAGTATTGAATAGTATTGGGGAGAAGAGAAGTTTGTGGCACAACTTGACCAGAAGAAGGGATCGGTTGGTAGGACATGTTCTGAGGCATCAAGGGATCACCAATTTAGTATTGGAGGGCAGCGTGGAGGGTAAAAATCGTAGGGGGAGACCAAGAGATGAATACACTAAGCAGATTCAGAAGGATGTAGGTTGCAGTAGGTACTGGGAGATGAAGAACCTTGCACAGGATAGAGTAGCATGGAGAGCTGCATCAAACCAGTCTCAGGACTGAAGACCACAACAACAACAACAACCTAGAATATTGCTTTTAATGCGATTGAGCCGCAGACGGAGGTTACCATATTGGCCAATAGGGGCGTCGAAAGCATCCCTGAGACACTGCTGGTAAAAGTCGAGCGTACGGTTCCTCCAGTACGACTCCTCACGACTGAATGCTTGCGCGGCACGACTTAGCTGAGGCGTAGCTAATGCCAACCACCAATCAAGCGTCGAGGGGTAATTTCCAACTTTTTGAACGCAAGATTCCCACACAGCCGTAATAGTCAGTCGGAAACCGTCCTTCGGCAAGTGAGTGACATTTAGCTTTCAAACCCGCGGGACAGGATCCGCAGCTCCACCCTGCAGCCGCACATCACAGACGTAGCCACAGTCATCACTGAACGCCACGGGGAGCACGTCAACACGACGGAGAGCATCCTTGAGGGCGCGAGAAACATAAATACGGCCAAGGCAGCTAAAAAAACGCGACCGGTCACGCCGCTTGTCCGTGCCCGACGCCGCATAGATATTTACAACACGGACTCCTCTTATCGTACACGCAATAGCACGGCCGTTAGGCATCATCTGAACATCTTGTGGCTCGAACGAGTCTTTATACAACATGGCAGTGCCACACGTAGAATCACGGTCCACATTGTAAATAACACCATAGCCACGAATATCACTAAAAACTCTACCGGCCACCTTCTGAAGAAGAACAACCTCATAACGGCCAAATTTTATGAGGTCAGTAAATATTAAAACTTTATACGCAGCCGTGACGGTATTAACATTCAACATGAAGATCGAAAATAAACTCATCGGTCTAGAGGTGGAGAGCAGAGAAAAACATCACGTAACATGGTAGGAAAGGACACAAAACAATATCCGTATCATGAGGATACAAATGGAAGTCAACATGTAAAAATGTAAAAGTGGAAAGAGACAACATGCATAATAAAAAATAAAACGTAAAAACACAAGTGGGCAGATACCACATACCCACTCCGTAAGGAGCACAGTAGAACAACTTGTAAAAAAAACATGACAGAACTGTGGCCGGAATTACGCCATTCTAAAAGTTGCAAACCTGCAGGAAGTTGCACAAAAAAAAACGGCAAACAAAAACCCCGCATCAAAAGCAAGAGCCATCTGATAATTGCAACGGATAGGACATAGTCACGCATAAGAAAGTAACACAATGGATACAGAAAAACATGCACCGGGTTGCGTGCTGAACATGCGCGCAGCGGAGACCGAACACAGTGGAACACAACAACTGCGTGAAATGACATCTAACACCACATAATCCGACGTGAGTGTACAATCCTTCTGTAAAGACGGAGGAAACACGCGACAAACATGGCATTCCAATGTCAGTTGTAGAATGCGTGAAAAATGACGCCAAACTGACAACAGCGCTGACACATTACCAAACGTCACAACAACAACAAAACAGCAAGGTAGACATGAATATTAATCGGTAGTAAGAAACCGTCGATAGATGGTGGTGGTGGTGGTGGTGGTGGTTAGCATGTTTAAGGGGGACTAAACAGCTAAGGTCATCAGTCCCCCATTCCAAAAACAGGCGAGACATTAAGGCACGGAGCAGATAAAACCCCAAGAGGAAGGATACTCCCCCCCAGGCCCTAAAAGAACACAAATGCGGTAACGAATACGACAGACACGAAGAGGACAGATGAACACCAGACAGAAAGAAACAGAAGAAAAGAAGATGGCCGGAGACTGGTTGACTGACCACGACAACAAAAAAGGGAAAGAGTCAACCAACCGACTACACACTAAAAGCTGCAACCAAATATGAGAGACTCGAGGACAAGAGACACACAAAGGGAAAGGTGCAGGACCACTCTAAATGGAACCATAAAAAGGACTAGCACGGATAAAATGTAAAACACTGTCAGCCATGTAGGCATCGTCGCATAAAATCAAAGGCAAGGTGCCCGGGAGATTAAAAGACTGCCGAAGGGTGCGCAGTCGGGGACACTCCAATAAAACGTGGGCGACTGTCAGCCGGGACCCACGCCGACACAGGGGGGGATCCTCCTGACGCAAAAGATGGCCGTGCGTCAGGTATGTATGGCCGACACAGGATGAGAGTCCCTGCGAGAAGACCGCAGGGAGGAGCGCCACACATCGGTCGTCTCCTTGACAGCCCACAGTTTATTCTGGGCTGTCATGCCATGCCACTCAACAGACCACACCCCAAGCACCTTACGGCGCAACACCAGCTGCAGGTCGCGAGCTGTGAGGCCGATCTCCAAAGCTGGGGCGTAGATCGCCCCTTTGGCCAGCCTGTCAACACGTGCGTTCCCTGGGATGCCAACATGACCTGGCGTCCAAACCAAGACCACCGAACGACCAGAGCGGGCAATGGCGGAAACAGACTCCTGAATAGAGGACACCAGAGGAGAATAGGGATAGCAGCGGTCGATGGCCTGAAGGCTGCTCAGGGAGTCACTGCAGATGACGACGGACCTACCTGAGCAGAAACGCATATGCTCAAGAGCGCGCAAGATGGCCACCAGCTCTGCAGTAAAAATACTGCAGCCAGCCGGCAAGGAGCGTTGCTCAACATGGGCAGCGTGAGCAAAAGCGTAGGCAGTGCGACCATCAACCAGGGAACCATCAGTGTAGACAGGCTCACAGCCCGGAAATGATGCGAGGAGCGCAAGAAAACGGCGACGGAGGGCCACAGGCGGAATCGAGTCCTTAGGTCCCTGTGCCAAATCCAGACGGACGGACGGCCAGGACAAACACCGGGGAGGCGTAGGTGTACGGACCCGAAAGGGAGGCAGAAGAGGGAACGACCCCAGTTCTGACAGCAGGGACTGGACACGGACAGCTACGGAAAGCCTAGACCCAGGTCGCCGGTCGGGCAGATGGAGGACCATGGCAGGGAATAGCAGGCGACGATTGGGATGGCCTGGCGAGCAATGCACGTGGATAGCACAGTCGGCGAGCAGACGATGGCGGCGAATCCGCAGCGGGGGAACCCCGGCCTCGACCAGTAGACTATCCACGGGGCTGGTGCGAAAAGCGCCAGTTGCAAGCCGAACCCCACAGTGGTGTATGGGGTCTAACAACTGCAACACTGAGGGTGACGCAGACCCATAGGCCAGGCTCCCATAATCAAGCCGGGACTGCACAAGGGCTCTGTACAATTGCAGCAACGTGCAGCGATCTGCACCCCAAGACGTGTGGCTAAGGCAGCGGAGGGCGTTGAGGTGCCGCCAGCATTTTTGCTTCAGCTGAGTAACATGAGGAACCCATGTGAGCCGGGCATCAAACACGAGTCCCAAGAAGCGGCAAGTGTCCACCACGTCAAGTAGGTGGCCGTCGAGATAAAGTGCAGGATGAGGGTGGACCGTCCGACGCCTGCAGAAGTGCATAACTCGAGTCTTGGCAGCAGAAAACTGAAAACCATGAGTCAGAGCCCATGATACTGCCTTGCGAACGGCGACTTGCAGCCTGTGTTCGGCGACTCCCATAGTCGTGGAGCTAAATGAGATGCAGAAGTCGTCGGCATACAAAGAAGGAGACACCAGCGACCCCACTGCTGCAGCCAGACCATTAATGGTCACTAGAAATAAGGAGACGCTCAACACCGAGCCCTGCGGGACCCCATTTTCCTGTATATAAGAGGAACTAGAGGTGGCACCGACTGGCACCCGGAAAGAGCGGCGCAATAAAAAGCTTTGAAGAAAAGCCGGGAGCCGACCACGAAGACCCCACTCATGCAACGTGGCGAGGATATGATGCCGCCATGTGGTGTCATACGCCTTCCGCAGATCGAAAAATACAGCAACGAGATGCTGACGTCGGGCAAAGGCCGTACGGACAGCAGATTCCAGCCGCACCAAATTGTCCGCTGCAGACCGGCCCCGGCGGAAGCCACCCTGGGATGGAGCGAGGAGACCGCGCGACTCAAGGACCCAACACAAACGCCGCCCCACCATACGTTCGAGCAATTTGCACAAAACGTTGGTGAGGGTAATGGGACGATAGCTGTCCACCGCCAGTGGGTCCGCACCGGGCTTCAAGATGGGGACAATAACACCCTCTCGCCATTGCGACGGGAACACGCCCTCGCTCCAAATGCGGTTGAAGATGGTGAGGATGTGTCTCTGGCAGTCCCTGGAGAGATGCTTCAGCATCTGTGCGTGGATGCAGTCCGGTCCTGGTGCTGTATCAGGGCAATCGGCGAGGGCAGCGAGGAATTCCCTCTCGCTGAAAGGAGCATTGTATGTTTCAGAACGACGCGTGCAGAACGATAACAGCGTCTGCTCGGCTCGCTCCTTGAGAGAGCGAAAGGCGGGGGATAAGTTGCAGTCGCAGAGCTCTTAGCAAAGTGGGCAGCAAGGTGTTCAGCAATGGCGGCAGCGTCCGTGCAGACAGCGCCGTCCAAGGAGATCCCAGGGACACCCATAGGGGTCTGGTGTCCATAAATTCGCCGTATCCGGGACCACACGAGCGAGGGGGAGACACGGGAGCCCAAGGATGGGACATACCGCTCCCAGCATTCCTGCTTACGCCGTGTAATAAGACGACGGGCGAAGGCACGGAGCCTCTTAAAGGTGATGAGGGTCTCTAGAGACGGGTGCCGCCTATGACGCTGGAGGGCCCGCCTACGGTCGCGAATAGCCTCAGCAATCTCCGGCGACCACCAGGGTACAGCCTTCCTCCGAGGGAGTCCAGAAGAGCGGGGGATGGCAGCCTCGGCCGCCGAAATGATTGACGTGGTTAAGACACAGACCACCTCGTCAATGTCACCCTGTGGGGGAGATTCAACGGTTGCCGCGGAAGTAAAACTCGGCCAGTCAGCCCTGTGGAGAGCCCAGCGGGGCAGGCGCCCAGAAGAATGACACTGGGGCAGTGACAAATAGATGGGAAAATGGTCACTACCACACAGGTGAGGATGCACTCTCCAGTGGAGGGATGGGACAAGTCCGGGGGTGCAAAGACAGAGATCGATGGCCGAGAACGAGCCATGGGCCACACTGAAATGCGTGGGAGCACCGGTGTTCAAGAGGCTAAGGTCGAGCTGAGCCAACAAATGCTCCACGGCACGACCGCGGACATCGGAGACAGTCCCACCCCATAGAGGGTTGTGGGCATTGAAATCGCCCAGCAACAAGAAAGGTGGCGGCAGTTGGGCTATCAGAGCAGCCAGGACATGCTGCGCGACAGCACCATCCGGTGGAAGGTAAATACTGCAGACGGTAATAGCCTATGGCGTCCACACCCAAACAGCGACAGCCTCTAAAGCTGTTTGTAGAGGTACAAACTCGGTGTGAAGAGAGTTAAGGACATATATGCAGACGCCACCAGACACCCTTTCATAAGCTGCCCGGTTCTTATAATAACCCCGATAGCCACGGAGGGCGGGGGTTCGCATTGCTGGAAACCAAGTTTCCTGCAGAGCAATGCAAAGGAAAGGATGAAGGCTGATAAGTTGGCGGAGCTCAGCTAGATGGTGGAAGAAACCGCTGCAGTTCCACTGGAGGATGGTATTGGCCATGGATGGGAAAGGCGTGAAGGGACTGGGGAGGCAGATTACGCCTCCTGGGCCCCTGTTGCTACTGAGTCACCACCTGGACAACAGCCATCTATTGCGTCCGAGGGACTGGTGAGATCCATGTCCTCAGCAGACGACAGGATCTCCACCTCATCCTCAGACGCAGAGCTTATAGGAAGCGGTGGAATGGGTGCCACCACAGTTTCGGTAGCCTTGGGGAGGTTCTTCTTCTTCTGCTTCTCGCGCTGTGCCTTTGGTGGTTCAGGCTGGGAGGGCAGCACTGGGTCAGTCTCAGGGACAGACGACGACCGTGTGTCCCGACGACCAGGGACCGGCGGTTGTTTAAGCCACTTGCGGCTGTCGGCCTTGGTACCAGTCGGAACTTGAGAAAGGAGGTCCCCAAGGGACCCCTTCCTTACGAGAGTAGCTGAAGAAGTCTTACGCTTCTCCGGCTGGGAAGGGGGAACAGATGTCCCCGATGGTTGGGGGGGTGTTGCTCCTGAAGTAGATGGAGCAGGAGCAACAGTGGGTTTAGTGCCCCCCACCATCAAGGGGGCAGGTGTGGGACTTCGACTGAGAGCTGACTGGAGCGGATGGAACTGTAGCAGGAGTGACAGTTGCGGCATAAGAAGCTGTCATGCGCACTGGATGAAGCCGATCATATTTCCACTTCGCCTCAGTGTACGTCAGGCGGTCGAGAGTCTTGATTTCCATGATCTTCCGTTCCTTCTGCAGAATCGGACAGTCTGGCGAGCAAGGTGGATAGTGCGCACCACAGTTCACACAGATTGGAGGCGGGGCACAGGGATGATCAGGATGGGATGGTCGACCACAATCGCGACAGACGAGGTCAGAAGCACAGCGTGAAGACATATGGCCAAACTTCCAACACTTGAAGCACCGCATCGGGGGAGGGATATATGGCTTGACATCACAACGGTACACCATCACCTTGACCTTCTCAGGTAACGTGTCACCCTCGAAGGCCAAGATGAAGGCACCGGTGGCAACTTGACGATCCCTCGGACCCCGGTGGACGCGCCGGACGAAATGGACACCTCGGCGCTCCAAGTTGGCGCGCAGCTCGTCATCGGACTGTAAAAGGAGATCCCTGTGGAAGATAATGCCCTGGACCATATTCAGACCTTTATGGGGCGTGATAGTGACAGAGACATCCCCCAGCTTAGTACAAGCGAGCAAGGCCCGCGACTGGGCGGAGGATGCAGTTTTTATCAACACCGATCCAGACCGCATCTTGGACAAGCCCTCCACCTCCCCATACTTGTCCTCTAATCGCTCTACAAAGAACTGAGGCTTCACGGATATAAAAGATTCCCCATCAGCTCTGGTACAGACAACATATCTGGGCGAATACGTCTCACTGTCATTCAATGCCTTTCGGTCCTCCCATGGTGTGGCGAGGGAGGGGAACGATTTGGGGTCATAAACGTTACCTTTAAAACGTGCCCTCGAACGCTTAGAGACTGCTGGTGGCTGGCCACCAGCGAGAGAAGATGTGCCATGCTTCATCGCGTGTCATCCACCCTGATGGCACCTACTCCGACCAAGGGCCCTCCCCACGGGCGCCACACAGCCACAGCAAGGGCCACCTGGCAGGATGGCCATTGCTGGGAGTCCCGATGCCCCAGGGAGATGGGCATCTACTCCTTGGCATACGTGGGGAGTTAACGGCGCAGGCATCAGTAGAGCGATCCCTGTGTTGTCAGGGGGCTACAACCAACAGAGTACATGGCGGCCCACAACAACGGACTGGCTACCGTGCTGGATCTTAGGTGCGAAAATGTCCAAGGTCGTCGTCGCAGTTAAAAGAAACACTGCAGAGGGCAGCGTGGGAATCGCACCCAGGGACGTATCCTCGTCTAAGAGATGGAAAACGAGCGGGACACCATTGCAACGACGAAAAAGCCGGCTAAAGGTCTCAATGCACGACGGATACAATGCACCATGTAAGGCGCCCTTCCCCAATTGGCTCGCTCTTCGGAATAATTTAGAAAGATGGAGGTCAAACCCGAGAGGGGACCATCACATGAAGCCGAAACATTTGAGACTCCTTTTAGTCGCCTCTTACGACAGGCAGGAATACCGTGGGCCTATTCTTGCCCCCGAACCCGCAGGGGGGGGGGGGCTTCCAGATATTTGCGTAATTTGCGCGGTGCCTTCTCGCCTGTCGTGTCCCCTCCCCTTCCGTCCCGACTTGTCCCGACTTTGCTCGACAGCCGCTCGCTGCCGCTCGGGTCGCGGTCCATATGACAGCACAAGCACGAGAAACATCTGCGAGACGGGCGCGGGCCTGACCGGCGTGTCCGAGACGCCGTGGGCGGCCGTTCGGAGCTCCTAGAGCAGCGCTGTGCCATGCCGTGGAAAGGTGCGAAAACAAGGACAGAAGACACAGGCGGTTCGACAGAGCATTCAAAACAATAAGCCCTCTCGTATTCCGTAACATTTTCGCCGTTTCATACTGTTTTGTTACTTCCAGAGACACTTTGGAAATCTTTCTTGGCACACTCTTCTTCAAACTGAGTTTCTTAATATCGTACCTTATGCATATTACAACAGTTTTAAATCATTGTGGAAACATCTTTGTCACATCGAAAAGGTAGCATGAAAAGAGGCCTGGCAGGGGTAGCGACGTAAAAATGAAAAAATGAGATAGAGCCATCAGCACCTTTTTTTATTGTATTTTATTTATTATTTTTTTTTTCAATGGCTATAAAAGGTAATGGTGGCTCCCTCGAGGTGAAACGGTGGACACCAGCCAATCATCGCCATCATCGGCGAGGAGCACATGTGGCAATTAGCCATTGTGGCGTCCTGGACATGGAACGAAAGGGAAATAGTCCTCCAATGTGTGAAAAACGAAAGTTCAGAATGCCTCCCATTGATACGCAAAAAATAAAAAGAAAAGACGGCTTCTCGCCGTATCAACCGACGGTGACGACGGTCCAAAGGGAACACAAAACATTCAAACGCAACCAAGACGATACATCCACCGGAAAAGAAAAGTCATTGCTGAACACCAATAAGAAAAACTCCAGTTCACGTTGTAAAACGAGAAAAAAATCCGGTAGACACCGGCACTCAAAACGAACGAGAAGGTACGAGACGGGGCATCCACGCAAACACACGTAAACACACGGTGGGGTGTAGTTACCGTGTACGTGAAATGTAGAATCCAGGAAGAAACTTTGAGGAAAGCGCACACCATTTTTTTTTTTTCCGTATCGAATTTAAACGGTCGGGCAACGAGCGTGGCAGGCACGCGGCGGCAATGAGGGCAGGGGTCAATTATTCTGAGGCCTGGCATCAGTGTCGCCCCCACACCCGTCATCACTCATAGTGACCGTAAACCCAATAATGATTCGTATCACCGGTGTGAAATTCCACACCGACAAAAAGTCCAAGGGTGTCGAGCACAGGCACGGGACGAGATGTTTGGAGTGCTCCAAAATAAAAGGAATGAAAAAAATGAAGAAAAACGCAAAACAATCACCACCAGGAATTATAACTAAAACAGCAGTAAAGAATCTCGTCACGCCACAAACGGAAAACTAAGAATACGGACACACATGCCAAACAAGAAGTTCGGCAATAACGTCCACAAAAAACTGAAAAGACTTCTGCTTTCGTTCGGTAATCAAGTTTCGCCAATTGTCGTTCCAGAAAAATTTGAGGAAGTCGCATTAACGCATATTGTGTCGCTCAAGGGCAAGAAAAAGGATGAGAGATAAACGGCCATGTTACGCAGGTACTGAAAATCGTGCAAAAGCATGCGCTAGTGCGACCCGCCAAAAATTTGCAAAATTTCGCCGATAGTGTGGCGATGTCTGAATCCGAGTATGTTGGGTCCATAAAAAGGTAAGAAAGTCCAAATCGGTATACAACTTGAGGGAGAATATAGCAAAAACTGTGTGGCCAAGGATCCACACCGTGGCATTTCGCTTGGTGGTGGGGTAGACGACACACTGCGGAATTAATACATCATCCACAGTAACAGTTCGAGTGTCCACCCTCTGAATCAGACGAATCATATCCCTTGCGACGTCCCGAACACGGCGGAAGCGGTCACACGCAAAGCGGTCTTCAAGAGTATCGTCGGCAGGATACGTGTCACACACTCCAGACGGGATAAGATGAATGGAATGAAGTTTGGAGTTGGTGGGGAAGGTGCGATGCACCACCTTGTACCACACAGCGTGTACGGAAGCCGGGAGAACTTCATTGGCGAGGTTGTGCCACACTGCCACCCAGTTGCAGCGTGGCAATCGATACTCCCACATGCAGCGAATAGGAGGTCCGCGGATAGCATTGCAGACAGCGCTAACCGTGTGGGCGGAGACGTCACAAAGCGTCAGGTAACTATTATCGAGAAAGTAGCGGCGCACGTAAGAAAGATAAAACGGGATGTGCAACACAGAAACAGGTGCCACTTCAGAATGAGGACGATAACGATTAAAAACAACCGCGGTGGGACTGCAAGGCGCCTTCTGCATAACAGCAGTAATTCGCTTCCAAAAGAGGGCCGCACATTTGGCGGAAAAATCAACGAGTCCCAACCCGCCATCGGACAGGCCCAAGGTGCAGACAGCATGCGATACCTTAAAAATCTCCCCCCTCCATAAAAACCAATAAACCACCTGTTTGATGGCGCGCCCCAACTGCTTGGGTACCTGGAGAACCTGCGCAAGGTACCATGCTCTCGCCAAGATATTTACATTTATCAAATGCACCTTTTCCCGAAGGGCCAAATTCCGGACCGCATAGATCTTGGCAACAGCACAAATCCGATGCAGCATAGGCCGCCAATTTAATGCTTGCATCTGCTGTGGGTTCGAAGATAAAAGGATCCCAAGCACTTTATGCTGCTGCTGTACACAAAACCAGGCCCTACGCAGGGTACGTGCGCGAGCGGTGAGCGGTAAAAGAACAGTTTTCCGGGTATTGATAACGGCCCCCGTAGCTTGGTTGGTCGGTTGGGTTGGGGGATGAAAGGGTGGGTTGGTTGGTTTAAGGATGAAAGTGACCAAACTGAAGAGGTCATCGGTCCCTTTTTCCAAAATACTAAAAATATCCACAGAGAATAAAAATGTTCAACAGAATAGGAGACAGACGACACAGAATAAAAGAAACATAGACAAGGACCAGACAAAACGAAATAAAATCACACGGAGTGTGACGGTGGGTGGCCGACCATAGGAACAAAAAAAGGAAAAGCCAACCACCGAAAACACTTTAAAAACTTAGTTTAAAACCGTAGGCCAAATGCCAGAATCAACACAAAACAATAAAATAAAACAGAAACACTCAGATTAAACAATAAAAAACCCCTGCCCGAATAAAACGTAAAAGTAAGTCAGCCATAACAGAGTCATCAGATAAAAGGGCAGGCAGCGTATCAGGCAGCGCAAATGTCTGCCTGACCACAGCTAAAAGGGGGCAGGCCAACAAAATGTGGGCCACTATCAAAGCCGCCCCGCAGCGACATACAGGAGGGTCCTCCCGGCGCAGTAAATAACTGTGTGTCAGCCGGGAGTGGCCAATGCGGAGCCGACAAAGGACGACTGAGTCCCTGCGGTTGGCTCACATGGATGACCGCCACACAGTCGTCGTCTCCTTAATGGCACGGAGTTTACTGGCCGTGATCCGATCGCGCCATTCAGCATCCCAAAGCGCAAAATCTTTTCGGCGGAGGACTGCCCGCAAATCAGTCTCTGGGAGGCCAACAGCCAGAGACGGTTGTCTCGTGGCCTCTTTCGCCAGGCGGTCAACACGTTCATTGCCCGGGATACCGACATGACCGGGGGTCCACACAAAGACCACAGAGCGGCCGCAACGCGCAAGAGTATGCAGGGACTCATGGATAGCCATCACCAGACGAGAACGAGGAAAACACTGGTCAAGAGCTCGTAAACAGCTCAGGGAATCGCTACAGATAACGAAGGACTCACCTGAGCAGGAGCGGATATACTCTAGGGCTCGAAAGATGCCGACCAGCTCAGCAGTGTAAACGCTGCAGCCAGCCGCCAAGGACCATTGTTCGGAATGGTCCCCTAGAGTTAGCGCATACCCGACACGACCAGCAACCATCGAACCGTCGGTGTAAACAATGCCAGAGCCCTGATACGTGGCCAGGATGGAATAAAAGCGGCGGTGGAAGGCCTCTGGAGGGACTGAGTCCTTCGAGCCCTGTGCCAAGTCGAGCCGAAGGCAAGGGCGAGGAACACACCACGGGGGTGTACGCACAGGTGCCCGGAATGGAGGTGGAACAGGGAAAAACCCAAGCCCACAGAGTAGCTCCTTGACGCGTACGGCGATCGGACAACCCGACCGGGGCCGACGGTCTGGCAGATGGACGACAGACTGCGGGAACAGGACACGGTAATTCGGATGCCCGGGCAAGCTAAAAACATGGGCAGCATAAGCAGCCAGTAATTGTTGGCGTCGTAACCGCAGTGGAGGGACACCTGCCTCAACAAGTATGCTGTCCACAGGGCTGGTGCGGAAGGCACCAGTGGCAAGTCGGATCCCGCTGTGTAGTATTGGGTCCAGCACCCGCAACGCAGAGGGGGATGCTGAGCCATAAGCCAGGCTCCCATAATCCAGACGGGACTGGATTAACGCCTGGTAGAGCCGCAACAGGGTAGATCGGTCGGCGCCCCAGCGGGTGTGGCTCAAGCATCTCAGAGCGTTTAGATGCTGCCAACACGCCTGTTTAAGCTGCCGGATATGAGGCAGCCAAGTCAACCGGGCATCGAAAACCACCCCCAAAAACCTGTGTGATTCCACCACTGAAAGAAGTTCGCCGGCAAGATAAAGCCGCGGCTCCGGGTGGACAGTGCGTCGCCAGCAGAAATGCCTAACGCAGGTCTTGGCTGCCGAAAACTGGAATCCATGTGCTACAGCCCAAGACTGCGCCTTGCGGATAGCACCCTGTAGCTGACGTTCAACAGCTGCAATGCCAGTAGAGCTGTAATAAAGGCAGAAGTCGTCAGCATACAGGGAAGCAGAGACAGAATTTCCCACGGCCGCAGCGAGCCCGTTAATGGCTATTAAAAACAGGCAGACACTTAAAACAGAACCCTGTGGCACACCGTTCTCCTGGACGTGGGAGGAACTATAGGAGGCTGCGACTTGCACGCGGAAGGTACGATACGACAGGAAATTGCGGATAAAGATCGGCAGAGGGCCCCGAAGACCCCATCCGTGAAGCGTAGAAAGGATGTGATGACGCCATGTCGTATCGTACGCCTTCCGCATGTCGAAAAAGACAGCGACCAGGTGCTGACGGCGGGCAAAGGCAGTACGGATGGCCGACTCCAGGCTCACCAGATTGTCGGCGGCGGAGCGGCCTTTCCGGAACCCACCCTGAGACGGAGCCAGAAGGCCCCGAGACTCCAGTACCCAATTCAAGCGCCGGCTCACCATCCGTTCGAGAAGCTTACAAAGAACGTTGGTGAGGCTAATGGGGCGGTAGCTGTCCACCTCCAAAGGGTTCTTGCCTGGTTTCAGAATGGGGACAACGATACTTGCCCGCCATTGCGACGGAAACTCACCCTCGACCCAAATACGGTTGTAAAGGTCGAGGAGCCGCCGCTGGCAGTCCACTGAGAGGTGTTTCAGCATCTGGCAGTGGATGCTATCCGGTCCAGGAGCGGTATCAGGACAAGCGGCAAGGGCACTGTGGAATTCCCACTCACTGAATGGAACATTGTACGATTCTGGATGGTGGGTGCGAAACGAAAGGCTCCGACGTTCCACCCGCTCTTTAATGGAGCGGAAGGCCAGGGGGTAATTTGCAGAAGCGGAACTCCTAGCAAAATGCTCTGCCAAGCGACTTGCAATAACGTCGGAGTCTGTACAAACTGCTCCATTCAGTGAGAGTGCAGGAACGCTGGCAGGGGTCCGATAGCCGTAGACGCGTCGAATCTTCGCCCAGACCTGCGATGGAGTGACATGGAGGCCAATGGTAGACACATACCGCTCCCAGCACTCCTTCTTGCCTTGGCGGATAAGGAGGCGGGCCCGCGCAGGCAGCCGTTTGAAGGCGATAAGGTGGTCGATGGAGGGATGTCGCTTGTGACGCTGGAGCGCCCGCCGGCGATCTTTAATAGCTTCAGCGATCTCAGGCGACCACCAAGGCACAGCCCTCCGCCGAGGGGACCCAGAAGAACGGGGAATGGCAGATTCGGCGGCAGTAACGATGCCGGTGGTGACCGAGTGAACCACCGCATCAATGTCATCACGAGAGAGAGGCTCAATAGCGGCAGTGGAGGAAAACAAGTCCCAGTCAGCCTTATTCATAGCCCATCTGCTGGGGCGCCCAGAAGAGTGGCGCCGTGGCAGTGACAGAAAGATTGGAAAATGGTCACTACCACACAGGTCGTCATGCACACCCCACTGGACAGACAGCAAGAGGCTAGGGCTACAGAGCGATATGTCAATGGCGGAGTATGTGCCATGCGCCACACTGAAGTGTGTGGAGGTACCATCATTTAAGAGCGACAGATCGAGCTGCGCCAATAAATGCTCAATAGCGGCGCCTCGACTTGTTGCCACTGACCCACCCCACAGAGGGTTATGGCCGTTAAAGTCGCCCAGTAACAAGAAAGGTGGCGGCAATTGGGCTATCAGCGCAGCCAGGACATGCTGCGCGACATCACCCTCTGGTGGAAGGTAAAGACTGCAGACAGTAACAGCCAGTGGCGTCCATACCCGAACAGCGACAGCCTCTAAAGTTGTATGTAGCGGGACAGACTCGCTGTGGAGAGAGTTAAGGACATAGATGCAGACGCCACCAGACACCCTTTCATAAGCTACCCGGTTTTTATAATAACCCCGATAGCCACGGAGGGCGGGGGTGCGCAGTGCTGGAAACCAAGTTTCCTGAAGAGCTATGCAGAAGATAGGGTGAAGGCTTGTAAGCTGTCGGAGCTCAGCGAGATGGTGGAAGAAACCGCTGCAGTTCCACCGGAGGATGGTGTTGTCCATGGCTGGGAAAGGCGTGACGGGACGGGGAAGGCAGATTACGCCTCTGGGTCACCTGCTGCCTCTGATTGAGCACCTGTGCTAGTGCTTTCCATGGCGTCGGAGGGACCGGCGAGATCGAGGTCCTCAGCGGACGCCAGGATCTCCACCTCATCCTCAGACGCAGAGTTTGAAGGTTGCGGTGGGACAGGTGCCACCGCAATGTTAGGATGCTTGGGAGCCTTTTTCTTCAACTGCTTTGCACGCTGTGCCTTTGGAGGGTCTGGCTGGGAGGGCCCACCGGGTCAGTCTCAGGGATTGACGACGAGCGGGAAGCCCTATGACCAGTGACCGGTTGTTGTTTCATAAATTTGCGGGTGTCCCGCTTTGGCACTGGGCAAAGCCTGGGAACGGAGGGCCCCAAGGGACCCCTTCCTAGCTAGAGTAGCCAAAGAAGCCTCACGCTTCTCCGGCTGGGAAGGGGGGACGAATGTCCCCAATGGTTGGGGTGGTGTTGCTCATGGAGTAGATGGAGCAACAGAGGGGGAAGTGCCCCCCACAACCAAGGGGGCTGGTTCATCCTGACATAGCTGAGAGGCAACAGTACCTGACGACATGGGAGAGGATAGGACCGCTGTTGCAGCAGCGGCATAGGTGGATATCATGGGCACAGGATGTAGCCGCTCATATTTTCGCCGTGCCTCGGTGTAGGTCAGGCGGTCCAGAGTCTTATATTCCATTATTTTCCTTTCCTGCTGCAAGATCCTACAGTCCGGTGAGCAGGGGGAATGGTGTTCTCCGCAGTTAACACATATAGGAGGCGGGGCACATGGACTATCGGGATGGGTAGGACGGCCACAATCCCGACAGGTGATGCTGGAAGTACAGCGAGATGACATGTGCCCGAACTTCCAGCACTTAAAACACCGCATCGGAGGAGGGATATATGGCTTCACATCACAACGGTAAACCATCACCTTGACCTTTTCGGGTAAAACATCACCTTCGAAGGCCAAGATGAAGGCACTGGTGGCTACCTCATTATCCCTCGGACCCCGATGAACGCGCCGGACGAAGTGAACACCTCGTCGTTCGAGGTTGGCGCGTAATTCATCGTCGGACTGCAGAAGAAGATCCCTGTGGAATATAATACCCTGGACCATGTTGAGACTCTTATGCGGCGTAATGGTAACTGAAACATCCCCCAACTTGTCGCAATTGAGCAACATCCGTGACTGGGCAGAGGATGCCGTTTTGATGAGCACAGAACCAGAGCGCATTTTGGACAAGCCCTCCACCTCCCCGAACTTGTCCTCTAAATGCTCCACAAAAAACTGGGGCTTGGTTGACATAAACGATTCTCCATCAACCCGCGTACACACGAGGTATCGGGTTGAATGGTCTCCACTGCCTTCTTTAGCAAGACGTTCCTCCCATGGAGTGGCTAGGGAGGGAAACGATCGCTGATCAAATTTCTTCACGTTGAGGTTAGACCTCGATCGCTTAGAGACAGCTGGTGGAGGCCCACCAGCGAGAGATGATGTATCACGCTTCATTGCGGGTCATCCGCCCTGATGCCACCTACTCCGACCAAGGGCCCTCCCCACGGGCGCCACCCAGCCGCAGCAATAGCCACCTGGCAGGATGGCCATTGCTGGGAGTCCTGATGCCCCAGGGAGACGGGCATCTACTCCTTGGTATACGTGGGGAGTTAACGGCGCAGGCATCAGTAGAGCGATCCCTGTGTTGTCAGGGGGCAACAACCAAGAGGGTACATGGCGGCCCCACCACAACGGACTGGCTACCGTGCTGGATCTTAGGTGCAAAACTGTCCAAGGTCGTCGTCGCAGTTAAAAGAAACACTGCAGAGGGCAGCGTGGGAATCGCACCCAGGGACGTATCCTCGTCTAAGAGATGGAATACGAGCGGGACACCATTGCAACGACGAAAAAGCCGGCTAAAGGTCTCAATGCACGACGGATACAGTGCACCACGTAAGGCGCCCTTCCCCAATTGGCTCGCTCTTCGGAATAATTTAGGAAGATGGAGGTCAAACCCGAGAGGGGACCATCACGTAAGGCCGAAACATTTGAGACTCCTTTCAGTCGCCTCTTACGACAGGCAGGAATACGGCGGGCCTATTCTAACCCCCGAACTCGCAGGGGGCCCCCGTAGCTTGTTCAAAGTTGTGCAGGACAACTTGCAACCTGTCAACATCGTCTAAATGTTCAATAAATACGCCAAGGTCATCAGCGTATGCTTTACAAACCAATCTGGTAGTCCCCATCTGAATGCCGCGACATTCCTGACTGATATAACGGAGGAGGGGATCCAGCGCAATGGCAAAAAGCGCCATGGAAAGCGGACACCCCTGCCGCACGGAGCGACCCACACGAAAAGCAGGAGTAAGACGACCATTGACACAGATACGTGACGTAGCATTTTGCAACAGATGCGTCACTAATTTGGTTAATTTATAACCAAACCCCATGCGTACCAAAACCTGACGCAAATAAAAATGACTAATGCGGTCAAAGGCATTCTTAAAATCAACTAATAAAATCGCCGCTGTTCGTAGCCGAGCACTTTGCACATAACCAATACAGTCCCTGTAAGCAAGGATAGCGTCAAAGATATTCCGATCGCGCACCGCACACGTTTGCTGATCACTAAGTACCGCCGGCAAAATGCTTTTAAGTCGCTGAGCGACGCAGCGCGTGACGATCTTGTAAACGACATTTAATAAAGTAATCGGACGGACAGCGTCGATATGTGGCACAGCATTGGATTTGGGAACGAGCGTCACAACCCCCTCCACAAAAGCAGTTGGTACAGTCACACCATTTTGAATATCATGCACTAAGTTCACTAAAATCTCACTAAAAAGATGAAAAAATTTCGAATAAAATTCCGCAGGAATCCCATCGGGACCCGGAGACTTCCCTTTGGGACTCCGACGAACGGCGTCGAGAACTTCATCAGACGTAAAGGCGTCATTTAAACGATTCCTGTCCGGGCGAGTTAAAACATGTGGTACAGCCCGCAAAAAATCTCGCAACTCGTCGGAATCCACGTCAACAGCACGGAAAAGCGAATCGAAATGGTCAAAAATATCTGTTTCAATTTCCGACTGTACAGAAGTCCGACCGCCGTTTCGCAGCTGCCAAACATTAATGCTCAGTCGTTCGCGGCGTTTTCGTTCCCGGTTTAAATGGTAAATGGACAGAGGTTCCCTAGTAACAAGTCCTGCAGGCTGACTTCGGACGGTCACCCCATCACCAACGGCACGCATGTCAAGTAAAAGCTTAGCTTGAAATTGCTTCAGAGTGGGCGACAAATCGGGGTGTGACGTCACTCGCAACGCCAAATCGCGTAAACAAGCCTGGCGGAAGCGTGCCGTCGCCCGACGCCAGCGTGCCGCCTCGCGGCTGTAATCGATGAAAAAGTTCCGAATCGCCGGCTTAGCGATCGCAACCCACCACTCAATGGTGCTACTATGACCGCCGCGAATCCGCACCAACCTTTGCCACATACGAGTAAAACAAGTCACGAAATGGTCGTCATTGAGTAAACTACAATTGAACTTCCACAAATTAGTACGACGAGGAACACACAAACGAGGTAATAAAAGACGACAGGCATGACTGGAGTGGTCGGAAAATACGACAGGAGTCACGTCAGCAGTACAAATACGGGCAGACAGCTGTCTAGACACACAAATGAGATCGAGACGGCTACGCCCCGTACCGTAAAAATAAGTGAAGTAGGTGAAGTCTGGGTGTAAAACACGCCACGTGTCGAGCAAATGAAAACTAGTGACCAAAGCACCCAGTTCGTGACATTTGTTCGGACGCGGCTCCTGATCTCTGTCGTCTAAAACACAATTAAAATCACCCCCGACGATTAAAGTATCGACATTCCTGGATAAAAGCTGACACAAATCTCTACCATAAAATTCAGCTCTGGCCGGTTTAACATTTCCCGACGGAGCGTACACATTCACAAATACAATGCCAAAAATGGTCAAGCAACAGCGCGACCGTTCGGTAAAATGTCAACGTTAGATATTGGTAAGCCAGAACGCACTAAAATTGCAGTGCCCGTATCATGGTCAGGCGCAACATTATCAATCACAATAAAATCAGTAAAATCGTGCAAAAATAAAAGCGCTTCACAAATCACCTCTCGTAAAAAAGCGACATGACAGTTATTATTATACAAAAAATCTTTAAGAATCATAGCCTTCTGCGGATTTCACAACTTATTAAGATTAACCGTTAAAATGATCCACTAGCTACAGTCGTGAAACATATACACGTAAAACACAGGGAAAAAACAAGAACATAAAAACATGAAAACGCTTAAAACACAATAAAACATACCAACGTGCTAGGAGGGGGAAGGACATACAAAGAGTCACACTAATGGGAATCACCGGCCTCAACGTCCTCCGACCAATCCCGTGATTGACTAGGGGGCAGTGGGGTCCCGGAAACTGTGACGGTACCCCCTGTGACGGAATGCTCCACGGCGGGCATTGCGACATCCGAAGATAAGGCCGGCACCAAATCGTGGGTGGAAGGGGGGCACGGCGATGGTGCGAATCTTCGGCCTTTCTTTTAGTAGGTAAGAGGGGGGGTGTCACAGACACAGGCGGATCCACCGCCATGTCGGAATCGGCAGCGGAAGTCGGTTGACTCAGGAATGTTTTTAGATGTTGCACAGTGATATCACGTTGCTGCGTGGCAGTAACGACAGCACCCTCCGGCTGGGTGCGGGGAGGTGTCTGCTTTTTCGCCTGGCGCCTGCCGCCCCCTCCCTGAGACGGGCGGTGGCCGAGATCTACGCCAGCGCGCGTGGCCGGTTGTCGAGAGGTCGCTTGACCGACCGACCGACCCTGAGGGGGGGCAGGAGAACGCGCCACCGGAGACGGACTCCGATTTTTGTCCGAAAGACCACGCGTATTGAACGAAGCAGAACTACTGGCACTACGTAAACGTGGTGTGCCAGAAGCTCGATCAACATTCCGGTCCCTCCGCGGCTTAGGTGCAGTAAAAGCTTCACCTCCTACGACAACAGCACTGGCAGCAGAAACACTGTCGGGGACGGTGGTTGGAACAACCGCCGATTTATCGGGTTCCGTAACCGGGACAGTATGCGGAACAAATTCGACCGACATCGGCACGGATTCCGGTGAGGCATCGTCCACTACCGGTTTTTCAGCAACAGATACAGTTGTCGCAGCCGCGAACAATGATGGCTCAACAGGAGGTACAGAAATAGAAACAGAGTCACTATCGGGAACAGACGTATCCATGTCGTCAGCGGTGGCCGGTACAGGGGGGGCGGCCGCGATTTGCACACGTGGGGGGGTGGGGGGGGGGGCGGAACCTAAACTTGGTGCAGCAACAGAAGCAAAACTAGGCCCACCGAAAACATCCTCACGTGGCAACTGAACAGGCGGCCTGCGGTTAGGGCAGTTTTGTCGGTAATGACCAACAGCACCGCAAAAGGAACACGTCTGAGGTTGACCACTATAGGTTATAAAAGCACGATGGCCGTTAACTAACAAGAAGGACGGAATATGTTGTCGTACGACCATCTTTACACTCCTCACGCCATTTTCAACCTGGAAAACATAGGCGGAGGACCACTTCTCTTTAATGACAGATAGTACAGTCCCGTACGGCCGCAAATGACGAGATATCTCGAAGGTGGCGCGGAGTGCGCGCTCGCCTCGGCGTCTCATAGGCGACTGCCGAACGTAGGTGAGACGCACAACACAGCTGCTCGATGCACCGCCTGTCATTCGTTTGGTGCGTGCGGCCTCCGACACCCACTGGCGACGCGCCTTGTTCCTGTTATCCGGCGCGGGGCTTGCGCGCGGCCGGGCGGCGGGGACACTGCGCGGGGTGTTGCAGTGTCCTGCTGGACCGACGGAAGCTTTCTCACCTGCCTGACACACGCCGCGCTTCCAGATTTATGCGTAATTTGCGCGGTGCATTTGCATTCGCGCCTGTCCCCCCTCCGTCCCTACTTTGCTCGACTGCCGCTCGCTGCCGCTCGGGTCGCGGCCCATATGACAGCACAAGCACGAGAAACATCTGCGAGACGGGCGCGGGCCTGACCGGCGTGTCCGAGACGCCGTGGGCGGCCGTTCGGAGCTACTAGAGCAGCGCTGTGCCGTGCCATGGAAAGGTGCGAAACCAAGGACAGAAGACACAGAATTTTTGTTTACAAATTTGCACATGTACACTGCTACAAAACAATAAGCCCGGACGTATTTCGGAACATTTCTGCCGCTTAATACTGTTTTGTTATTTCCAGAGACACTTTGGAAATCTTCCTTGGCACACGCTTCTTCAAACTGAGTTCCCTAATATCGTATCTTTTGTTTATTACAACAGATTTAAGTCCTTGTGGAAACATCTTTGTCGCATCGGAAAGGTAGCGTGAAGAGACGGCTGGCAGGGCTGGCGACAAGAAAGCTAAATATGAAGACAGCCAGAGGTCCCAGGCAGTCGCCGATCCGAATACTAACGTTGTTGCTTAACTTGGGTGATGGCACGAGAACGGTTGGTTTTTTTTAATTTATTTATTTAGTTACTTTTCGGAATTTAGCACTGCTACGTAACAGTAGGCTCTGGCGCATTTCAAGAACACATCTGTCGATTGGTAGTGTTTTGTCATTTTCAACGAGTTCCTAGCACTCTTCCTTCGCGCATTCTTACTCAAACCGAGTTCATTACCGTAATTTCGTATCTTACGTTTAATACAGTACTTTAAAATGCTTGTGGTAGCATCTTTGTCGACACCTGAAAGTTATTATGAAAAGAGGCCTGGCAGGTGTAGCGACGTAAAAATGAAAAAATGAGAAAGAGCCAACAGCACGTTTCTTTTTTTTTTTTTTAAGTAACATATCCGTTTTTAAAAGCAAGCGGTCGGGCAATGAGCGTGGTAGGCAGTCGGCGGCAAGGAGGGCAGGGGTCAATGAACCTGAGGCCTGGCCACAGTGCCGCCCCCACATCCGCCATCACTCATATCGACCGTAAAACAAACCATAATGCGGGACACCGGCGTCAAATTCCACACCGACAAAAGTTCAAAGAGTGGCGAGCACAGACTCGTGACGAGACTTGAGAGTGCTCAACAATAAGTGAAATGAAAAAATGAAAAAATATAGAAAAACGCAAAGCAGTCACCACCAAGACTGATAACTGAAACAGCAGTAAAATATCCCGTCACGCCACAAACTGGGGAAAAAAAACTAATACTGAAATGAAGAACACTGACGCACATGGCAAAACAGAAAGTATGGCAAGAACGGCCAGAAAAAACCGAAAAGACTTCTGATTTCGTTCGGTAATCAAGGGACGTCAAGTGTCGTTCCAGAAAATTTGAAAAAGTCGCAGTAATGCATATTCATATCGTGTCGCTCAAAGGCAAGAGAAGAGTTAAAGAGAAAAAAAAAACGTCGATGCTACGCAGGTACGGAAAGCCGTGCAAAAGCATGCGCTAGTGCGACCTGCAAAAAATTTGCAAAATTTCGCCGATAGTTGGGCGATGCCTGAATCTGGATATGTTGGTTCCATAAATAGGTGCGAAAGTCCAGATCGGTAGACAACTTGAGGGAGAAGAGAGCAAAAACTGTGTGGCCAAAGATCCACACCGTCACACTGCGGAATTAAGACAGCGTCCACAGTAACAGTTCGAGTGTCCACCCTCTGAATCAAACGAATCATGTCCCTGGCGACTTCCCAAACACGGCGGAAGCGGTCACACGCAAAGCGGTGTTCCAGAGTATCGTCGGCAGTACACACGTCACACACTCCAGACTGGATAAGATTTATAGAATGAAGCTTGGAGTTGGTGGGGATGGTGCGATGCACCACCTTGTACCACACAGCGTGGACGGAAGCCGGGAGAACGTCATTGGCGAGGTTTTTCCACACTGCCACCCAGTTGCAGCGTCGCAATCGATACTCCCACTTGCAGCGAATGGGAGGTCCGCGTAAAGCCGTACAGACAGCGCTAACCGTGTGGGCGGAGACGTCACAAAGCGCCAGGTAACTATTATCGAGAAAGTAGCGGCGCACGTAGGAAAGGTAAAACGGGATGTACGACACAGAAACAGGTGCCACTTCAGAAAGAGGACGGTAACGAATAAAAAACAAACGCAGTGGGACCGCAAGGAGCTTTCTGAATAACAGCAGTAGTTCGCTTCCAAAAAAGGGCCGCACATTTGGCGAAAAAATCAACTAGTCCCAAACCGCCATCGGACAGGCCCAAGGTGCAGACAGCATGCGATACCTTAAAAATCTCCCCTCTCCATAAAAACCAGTAGACCGCCTGTTGGATGGCGCGCCCCAACTGCTTGGGTACCGGGAGAACCTGCGCAAGGTACCATGCTCTCGCCAAGATATTGACATTTATCAAATGCACCTTTTCCCGAAGGGCCACATTCCGGACCGCATAGATCCTGGCAACAGCACGAATCCGATACAGCGTAGGCCGCCAATTCAAGGCTGCCATCTGCTGTGGGTTCGAAGATAGAAGTATCCCAAGAACGGTAGGCTGCTGCTGGACACAAAACCAGTCCCTATGCAGGGTACGTGCGCGGGCGGTGAGCGGCAAAAGAACAGTTTTCCGGGGATTGATAACCGCCCCCGTAGCTTTTCCAAAGTTGTGCAGAACAAGATGCAACCTGTCAACGTCGTCTATATGTTCAATAAATACGCCAAGGTCATCAGCGTATGCGCGACAAACCAATCTGGTAGTCCCCATCTGAATGCCGCGACATTCCTGACTGATATAACGGAGGAGGGGATCCAGCGCAATGGCAAAAAGCGCCATGGAAAGCGGACACCCCTGCCGCACGGAGCGACCCACACGAAAAGCAGGAGTGAGTCGACCATTGACACATATACGGGAAGTAGCAGGTTGCAACAAATGCGTCACGAATCGGGTAAATATATAACCAAACCCCATGCGTACCATAACCCGACGCAAATAAAAATGACTAATTCGGTCAAAGGCATTTTTAAAATCAACTAATAAAATTGCCGCTGTCCGGAGCCGAGCACTTTTCACATATCCAATACAGTCTCTGTAAGCAAGGATAGCGTCAAAGATGTTCCGATCTCGTACCGCACATGTTTGCTGATCACTAAGTACGGTCGGCAAGACGTTTTTAAGTCACTGAGCGACGCAGCGCGTAACGATCTTGTAATCAGCATTTAATAAAGTAATCGGACGGACAGCATCGATATGAGGTACAGCACGGGATTTGGGAACAAGCGTCACAACCCCCTCCACAAAAGCAGTTGGCACATTCACACCATTGCGAATATCGTTCGCTAAATCTACTAAAATCTCACTTAAAAGAGGAAAAAATTTCGAATAAAATTCCGCAGGAATCCCATCGGGACCCGGAGACTTCCCTTTGGGACTCCGCCGAACGGCGTCGAAAACTTCATCAGACGTATAGGCGTCATTTAAAAGATCCCTGTCCGGGCGAGTTAAAACATGTGGAACAACCCGCAAGAAATCTCGCAACGTGTCGGAATCAACGTCAACAGCACGGAAAAGCGAAGGAAAATGTACAAAGATATCGTTTTTAATTTCCGACTGTACAGAAGTCCGACCGCCGTTCCGCAGCTGCCAAACAGTAATGCGCAAACGTTCGCGGCGTTTGCATTCCCGGTTTAAATGATAAATGGACAGAGGTTCCCCAGCAACAAAACCTGCAGGCTGACTGCGGACGGTCACCCCATCACTAGCGGCACGCATGTCAATTAAAAGCTGAGCTTGAAATCGCTTCAGAGTGGGCGACAAATCGGGCTGTGACGTCACTCGCAACGCCAAATCGCGTAAACAATCCTGGCGGAAGCGAGCCGTTGCCCGACGCCAGCGTGCCGCCTCACGGCTATAATCGATTAAAAAGTTGCGAATCGCCGGCTTAGCGATCGCAACCCACCACTCAATGGTGCTACTATGACCGCCGCGAGTCAGCACCAACCTCTGCCACATACGGGTAAAACTAGTCACAAAATGGTCGTCATTAAGTAAACTACAATTAAACTTCCACAAATTAGTACGACGAGGAACACACAAACGAGGTAATAAAAGACGACAGGAATAGCTGGAGTGGTCGGAAAATATGACAGGAGTCACGTCAGCAGTACAAATACGGGCAGACAACTGCCTAGACACATAAATGCGATCGAGACGGCTACGCCCCGCACCGTAAAAATAAGTGAAGTAGGTAAAATCGGGGTGTAAAACACGCCACGTGTCAAGCAAATGAAAGCTAGCGACCAAAGCACCCAGTTCATGACACTTGTTCGGACGCGGCTCCTGATCTCTGTCGTCTAAAACACAATTAAAATCACCCCCGACGATTAAAGTATCGACATTCCTGGATAAAAGCTGACACAAATCCCTACCATAAAATTCAGCCCTGGCCGGTTTAACGTTTCCCGACGGAGCGTACACATTCACAAACACAATGCAAAAAATGGTACAGGCAACAGCACGACCGGTCGGTAAAATGTCAACTTTAGAGACAGGTAAGCCAGAACGTACTAAAATTGCAGTGCCCGTATCAGAATCAGGCGCAACATTGTCAATTACAATAAAATCAGTAAAATCGTTCAAATATAAAAGCGCTTCACAAGTCACCTCTTGTAAAAAGGCGACGTGACAATGATTATCATACAAGAAATCTTTAAGAAGCATAGCTTTCTGCGGATTTCGCAGCTTATTAAGATTAACCGTTAAAATGTTCCACTGGCTACAGTCGTGAAACATGTACACGTAAAACACACGGAAAAAACAAGAACATAAAGACATGAAAACGCTTAAAACACAATAAAACATACCAACGTGCTAGGAGGGGGAAGGACATACAAAGAGTCACGCTAATGGGAATCACCGGCCTCAACGTCCTCCGACCAATCCCGTGATTGACTAGGAGGGGGGGGGGGGGGGCGGGGGCGGTGGGGTCCCGGAAACTGTCACGGTACCCCCTGTGACGGAATGCTCCACGGCGGGCATTGCGACATCCGAAGAGAAGGCCGGCACCAAATCGTGGGTGGAAGGGGGGCCACGACGATGGTGCGAATCTTCGGCCTTTCTTTTGGTAGGTAAGAGGGGGGTGTCACAGACGCAGGCGGATCCACCGCCATGTCGGAATCGGCAGCAGGAGTCGGTAGACTCAGGAATGTTTTTAGATGTTGCACCGTGATATCACGTTGTTGCGTGGCAGTAACGACATCACCCTCCGGCTGGGTGCGGGAAGATGTCTGCTTTTTCGCCTGGCGCCTGCCGCCCCCTCCCTGAGACGGGCGGTGGCCGAGGTCTACGCCGGCGCGCGTGGCCGGTTGTCGAGAGGTCGCCTGACCGACCGACCGACCCTGAGGGGGGGGCAGGAGAACGCGCCACCAGAGACGGACTCCGATTTTTGTCCGAAAGACAACGCGTATTGAACGAAGCAGAACTACTGGCACTACGTAAACGTGGGGCGCCAGAAGCCCGAGCAACATTCCGGTCCCTACGCGGCTTAGGGGCGGTAAAATCGTCACTTCCTACGACAACAGCACAGGCAGCAGAAACACTGTCGGGGACGGTAGTTGGAACAGCCGCCGATTTCTCGGGTTCCGGAACCGGGACAGTATGCGGAAATAAATCGGCCGACAGCGGCACGGATTCCGGTGAAACATCGTCAACTACCGGTTTTTTAGTAACAGGTACAGTTATCGCATCCGCGACCAAAGAGGGCTCAACAGGAGCTACAGAAACACAGTCACTATTAGGAACAGAAGTATCCATGGCGTCAGCGGCGGCCGGTACAGGGGGGGGGCGGCCGCGACATGCACCAGCCCAGCCCAGCCCAGCCCAGCCCAACCCAGCCCAGCCCAGCCCAGCCCAGCCCAGCCCAGCCCAACCCAGCCCAGCCCAGCCCAGCCCTGCCCAGCCCAGCCCAGCACTCCCCAGCCCAACTCAGCCCAGCCCAGTCCACCCCAGCCCAGCCCAGCCCAGCCAAGCCCAGCCTAGACCAGCCCAGCCCAGCCCAGCCCAGCCCAGCCCAGCCCAGCCCAGCACAGCACAGCACACCTCAGCCCAGCCCAGCACAGCCCAGCCCAGCCCAGCCCAGCCCAGCCCAGTCCAGCCCAGCCTAAGCTAAGCTAATATAAGCTAAGCTAAGCTAACCTAACCTAACCTAACCTAACCTATCCATCGAAAACATTGAATTCTCAACATCTGCTGCAGACAAGAGGAAGAATGCTGTGAAGAACGTTGCTGCTACTGCACTTGTCGACAGACCCTGCGTTTTCTGTGGATGTAGACTTAGCTTTAGCATTGACATTAACCATTCCTTTACTCATGGTAATGGTTAGATAACTGTTGCCATGGAACAAGGAGGTACAGAAGTACCTAATGTTCATGGACTTGAAAGCTTTGTAGACACCCCACACTAGCCCAGAACAGCCAAGCCCAGCCCAAGCCCACCCAGCCCAGCCCAGACCAGCCCACTTACCCCAGCCCAGCCCAGCCCAGCACATCCCAGCACAACCCAGCCCAGCCCAGCCCAGCCCAGCCCAGCCCAGCCCAGCCCAGCCCAGCCCAGCCCAACCCAGCCCAGCCCAGCACAGCCCTGCCCAGCCCAGGCCAGCCCAGCCCATCCCAGCCCAACCTAAGCTAATATATGCTAAGCTAACCTAACCTAACCTAACCTAACCTAACCTACCCTATCCTAACATAACCTAACCTTATCTTAACCTAACCTAACCTAACCTAACGTATCCTATCCATCGAGAACATTGATTTCTCAACATCTGCTGCAGACAACAAGAAGAAAGCTATGAAGAACATTGCTGCTACTGCACTTGTCGACAGATCCTGTGTTTTCTGTGGATGTGGACTTGACTTTAGCATTGACATTAACCATTCCTTTACTCATGGTAATGGTTGGCTAACTGTCGCCATGGTACATGGAGGTACACGCTTACCTAATGTTCATGGACTTTAAAGCTTTGCTGAAAGCCCAGCCCAGCCCAGCCCAGCCCAGCCGAGCACAGGCAAGCCCAGCCCAGCACAGACCAGACAAGACCAGACCAGCCCAGCTCAGACCAGCCCAGCCCACTCCAACCCAGCCCAGCCCAGCTCATCCGAGCCCAGCCCAGCCCAGCCCAGTCCAGCCCAGACCAGCCCAGCCCAGACCAGCCCAGCTGTGCACAGCCCACCCCGCCCAGCACAGCCCAGCCCAGCCCAGATCAGCTTAGTCCAGCCCAGCCCAGCCCAGCCCAGCCCAGCCCCGAACAGCCCAACCCAGCCCAGCCCAGCCCAGCCCAACCCAGCCCAGCCCAGCCCAGCCGAGCCCAGCCCAGCCCAGTCCAGCCTAGCACAGCCCAGCCCAGCCCAGCCCAGCCCAGCCAAGCCCTGCCAAGCCCAGAACAGCTCATCCCAGCCCAGCCCAGCCCAGGCCAGAACATCCCAGCCCAGCCCAGTCCAACCCAGCCCAGCGCGGCCCAGCCCATCCCTTCCCAGCCCAGCCCAGCCCACCCCAGCCCAACTCAGCCCTGCCCAGTCCAGCCCACCATAGCCCAGCCTTGCCCAGCCCAGCACAGACCAGCCCAGCCCAGCCCAGCCCAGCTTAGCCCAGCCCAGCCCAGCCCAGCACAGCCCAGCCCAGCCCAGCCTAAGCTAAGCTAATATAAGCTAAGCTAAGCTAACCTAACCTAACCTAACCTAACCTACCATATCCTAACCTAACCTAACCTAACCTAACCTTAACCTAACCTAACCTAACCTAACCTAACGTAACCTATTCATCGAGAACATTGACTTCTCAACATCTGCTGCAGGCAAGAGAAAGAATGTTGTGAAGAACGTTGCCGCTACTGCACTTGTCGACGGACCCTTTGTTTTCTGTGGATGTAGACTTAACTTTAGCATTGACATTAACCATTCCTTTACTCATGGTTATTGTTTAGTTAAGTGTTGCCATGGTACAATGAGATACAGAAGTACCTAACGTTCATGGACTTGAAAGCTTTGTATACAGCCCACACCAGCCCAGCCCAGCCAAGCCCAGCCCAAGCCCGCCCAGCCCAGCCCAGCATAGTCCAGACCAGACCACTTAGCCCAGCCCAGCCCAGCCCAGCACATCCCAGCCCAGCGCAGCCCAGCCCAGCCCAGCCCAGCCCAGCCCAACCCAGTGCAGCCCAGCCCAGCCCATCCCAGCCCAGCCCAGCCAAACCCAGCCCAGCCCAGCCCTGCCCATCCCAGCCCAGCCCAGCCCAGCCCAGCCCATCCCAGCCCAGCCCAGCAAAACCCAGCCCAGCCCAGCCCTGCCCATCCCAGCCCAGCCCAGCCCAGCCCAGCCCACCCCAGCCCAGCACAGCCCAACCCAGCCCAGCCCAATCCAGCCCAGCCAAGCCCAGCACAGCCCAGCTCAGTTTAGCCCAGTCCAGCCCAGCCCGACCCAGCCCAGCCCAGCCTAGCCCAGCCCAGCCCAGTCCAGCCCAGCCCTGCCCAGCCCAGCCCAGCCCAACCCAGCCCAGCCCAGCCCAGCCCAGCCCAGCCCAGCCCAGCCCAACCCAGCATAGCCCAGCCTATGCTAAGATAATATAAGCTAAGCTAACCTAACCTAACCTAACCTAACCTATCCTACCCTACCCTAACCTAAAGTAACATTACCTTAACCTAACCTAACCTAACCTAACGTAACCTATCCATCGAGAACATTGATTTCTCAACTTCTGCTGCAGACAAGAAGAAGAATGCTGTGAAGAACATTGCTGCTACTGCACTTGTCGACAGACCCTGTGTTTTCTGTGGATGTAGACTTAACTTTAGCATTGACATTAACCATTCCTTTACTAATGGTAATGGTTGGCGAACTGTCCCCATGGTACATGGATTTACAGGAGTACCTAACGTTCATGGATTTGAAAGCTTTGCAGACAGCCCAGCCCAGTCCAGCCCTGCCCAGCCGAGCCCAGGCAAGCCCAGCCCAGCCCACCCCAGACCAGAACAGCCCAGCCCAGCTGAGACTAGCCCAGCCCAGCCCAGCCCAGCACAGCCCAGCACAGCCCAGCCCAGCCCAGCCCAGCCAAGCCCAGCCTAGCCCAGATTAGCCCAGCTTATCCCAGCCCAGCCCAGCCCAGCCCAGCCCAGCCCAGTCCAGCCCAGGCCAGCCCAGTCCAGCCCAGCCTAAGCTAAGCTAATATAAGCTAAGCTAAGCTAACCTAACCTAACCGAACCTAACCTACCATATCCTAACCTAACCAAACCTAACCTAACCTTAACCTAATTTAACCTAACCTAACCTTACGTAACCTATCCATCGAGAACATTGAATTCGAAACATCTGCTGCAGACAAGAAGAAGAATGCTGTGAAGAACGTTGCAGCTACTGCACTTGTCGACAGACCCTGTGTTTTCTGTTGCATGGGGGCTTAATTATAATAAAGATATATAAGAATGCTGTGCAAATACTTTTTAATTTTCTGTCGCTGTATGTACGATTACGCTGTTTCGTAAACGGCTGGCCCTGACTAGTTTTTGTACGCAATCTGACTGCATGTAACAACCACAAAGAATGAAATGAACATTTCAGTTAATACAATTAATTAATTAAGTCCCCAGCAACTATAAAACCTACGAAACAACAAGCTCAATTGTAGCTGTTCTGTATGTGGTAGTATGACTCAACGCACATCTGGCACGGTTCTTCTTCAACAAGACAAGAATTTTTAAATATCATTTATACTGACGTGATAAAAGAAAATTAGAAATACTATAATTGTGCAAGAAACCCAGAATTTCACTCTAATACAAGAACACACGCCAGATGCTTTGTTGACTGAACCTGTAATGAAGCATTATTCAGGACACACAAATAATAAGAAAATAAAGAACAGTAGTTAGTTACCTTAATTTATATTGACGAAAAGCACTCAGATCATTACAATATCTCCATTGGAACAACATCTGCTATCTCTCCCATCAAATAACTGCATAAACATGGAACAACACTCTCGACTACCGCATCTCACTCTGACTTCAGCTACAAGCAGTGTCCACCACAACTTCTCGGCAAGAACTGCCTGTCGCTGCGTCTCAATAATCACTGCCAGTGGAGGCGGCGGAACAATACTCTCTGGCGCGGTGGCTCAGTGTAGCCACCTTTCATATGCCCTTCCTCCACGGGCTAGAATTTGATGGTATTTTTGCCAGCATTGGTGGTGAAAATACCACCAAATTCGTCAAAAAAATACAGACAAAAATAAAAGATAATATTAATACGTAAGTATCATATAACTAGATAAAATTTTGGCTTTGCACTGACCTTACAATAGCCTAATATATAAAATACAGTAAGGAATACAAATTTTTTCATACATATGACTTTACATAATAGTTTACACAAATATCATGTGGTTAAACAGTTCAATCAATAGCGTCAGCAATGACGAATATGTACAGGTAAGAATCTCATAACTTTTCACAAACAGTAATACACAAAAAATCAGTTTATAAAATATTCACATAAAATGCTTTCCTAACAAGTCGTTGACAGTTCCAGCAGTAGCACCCAGCAATGTTGAATAGGTGCTACAGCAACAAGTGACATCATCTCAGTAGAAGCAGTCCATCAGTGGCACCCAGCAATGTCGAGTAGGTGCAGACACCATCAGGTGACATCATTTCAGTAGAAGCAGTCCATCAGTGGCACCCAGCATTGTGGAGTAGGTGCAGACTCCAACAGGTGACATCATTTCTGTAGAAGCAGTCCATCAGTGGCACCCAGCAATGTTGAGTAGGTGCAGACAGCAGTCCATCAGTGGCATCCAGCAATGTTGAATAGGTGCAGACACGATCAGGTGACATCATTTCAGTAGAAGCAGTCCATCAATGGCACCCAGCATTGTGGAGTAGGTGCAGACTCCAACAGGTGACATCATTTCAGTAGAAGCAGTCCATCAGTGGCACCCAGCAATGTTGAATAGGTGCAGACAGCAACAGGTGACATCATTTCAGTAGAAGCAGTCCATCAGTGGCACCCAGCAATGTTGAGTAGGTGCAGACAGCAAGAAGTAACATCATTTCAGTAGAAGCAGTTCCATTTGTGGTACCCAGCAGTGTTGAAGAGGTACACACAGCAACAAGTCACATTTCTCAGTAGAAGCAGTTCATCAATGGCACCCAGCATTGTTGAGTAGGTGCAGACAGCAACAAGTAACATCATTTCAGTAGAAGCAGTTCCATTTGTGGTACCCAGCAATGTTGAAGAGGTACACACAGCAACAAGTCACATTTCTCAGTAGAAGCAGTTCACCAATGGCACCCAGCATTGTTGAGTAGGTGCAGACACCGACAAATGACATCATTTCCATAGAAGTAGCTCCATCTGTGGCACCCAGCATTGTGGAGTAGGTGCAGACTCCAACAGGTGACATCATTTCAGTAGAAGCAGTCCATCAGTGGCACCCAGCAATGTTGAGTAGGTGCAGACAGCAGTCCATAATATTCACTATCACTGATCACACAGTTCATCAGCAGGAATTAAACATGTCCTAGTGGCACCAATCATGTAGAAAAAGCACAAGTAACAGTCCATAATTTCACCATCACTAATCAGACAGTTCAAGCATGAACAATAGTTTGAATGCACATACAAATGCTTTTACAATGCTCTTACACTAAACATACAAATCATAACAAACACACAAATGATATCAGATAATTGTCATATTAGTATTACAAATACACAAACATCAGTAAACCTATAATATTTATGGGTGTCAGTGCAAGCCACTACAAACAAATAAAATAATATTTAGGAGATAGGTGGGTAGGATTAGGAAAGGAAAACACACAAAACACACTCACTCATCTTTCATCCACATTAAGTACTACTGTGTAATTGGATAGTGTTAACTGTGATTCCACTTCTGTCAAAATTTCATGTTCATCATGTGTATCAAGTAGTAGTGACAGCAATGTATAACAGTCAATAATAGTTAAGTTAACGTCATAGTCATCATGTCAAGACCAATGTTTGCCAAGCCAGATCAAAATGTACGGTTGCTGAACAACTGTCAGTGTGCCAAGATATGCAACTTCCTCTCTCCAAAAAAAAGTACATACTGCTTAGTAATTTAACAAAGTGTGTGTAGACAATCTTCCTTCCATTTTAGTGTTCTAGTCTGCTATCTTCATCCTCCTTGTTCCATATAGACCAACAACAAAAAAAATATGCACCTCACTTATTTTACCTCTTATACACCATAACTCCAATCAACTTCATATAATCTCAATACCTCCATAATACCTCTTCAATACGTCGATACATATAAACCTTATTGCCAGTATCATTTCACTTCCATAACAACTCTTTCCTCTAGTCAGTCTCCTCGATCGAGTACAGATAAAATCCTAATGCAAACCTCCTCATCCCATACAATCCGAAGACACACTGTCAACACACAACCTCTGTGTAATCCATCTGACCAAAATCTTCTACTCATTATGAATTATAAACAAAGAATGCATACATGACCTCTAACAGACTTAGTTCGAATAACTCTCAGTAATTAAGTACGATTACGGAGTGTGAATGATCCTAATATTTCACAGTGTGTACACCACTTCAAGAATTATGGTAAACAGAAACAAACATGTGGAGAATTTCTTGTGTCAAGTGTCACTTCCTATTTCAATTGCTCACGAAAAATGCAGTGTAATAACTGTGTTGGTATGTCATGTCGTTAGCTTCCTTTCTATTAGCACAAATTTATACAGATTCCATAAAACCTCCAGCTCATGTGACTTCCATGACGTTTCTTGTACTAAAGTCGCTCGTCGAATTACTGCAGTTCATTTTTCTTATGTTAAAATATAAAGCACTGAGCGTAAGCAAAACAAGCAACAGCGAGTAAATATACCAGTAGTGAACAGAATGTCAACAAGTGGATGCAGCACAATTTCTATAACGAGGCTTCGCCAAGCGAACAATCCGTAACCCATACCACATCGTAACCCACACTCCATGTCCGTACACTGTACATCAGCATTGCTATATACCAAATTAAACTATAGTTATGACAACAAGCAGAAATGTGTAAATGTGCAATCCATACGCATAGCAGTAAACATATATCTTACGTACTAAACAGGTCATTAGCATCGTATCTTAATAAGTAAACATGAAGGCGCAAGCAGATAAATCACAAAGTATAACTTACATACCTAACCACATCAGCACAATTAATCAGGTGACAATTATAATTTAAATAAATAGGCACAGCAGGCACATAATAAAAAAAATATAACATCAGTGAAAAAGCAGTGCAGCCAAGCGATGCATAATATACACAAGTAACAATCCAGTTCATTAATAATAATTGTCAAAATCAGTTAACGTACGCAAGCACGTCGCTTCACAAGTAATTTCATTGAACATGTAATTAGCACAAAGTATGAATCACGTAATCGCGAGCAGCAAATTACGTCTAAAGTACGTACCTAAGTGGAAATATGTTACCTGAAAAATAAACTCAATTAATAATTACCTTTTTAGTTTATTACTTTCTTCTTCGAAATGACATTTTTCCTGAAATTTTCTCGATAGCAAGTCGTCTTAACGTCGGACACGCACAGAATTTACCTGAAGTTCTTAAATATTTTATAGAACCGTATCCTGAAAAATACTGAATGTTAATAACAGAATTCATCAAGTCACTATAGCTTTATACTGAATTTAGTTGGAGAAATTAGACTGTGTATTTATTTACGGCTGTCAGTGCATTCGCACTGAGCGCTCGATCAGCTGTAGGCGCGTGACGTAGGAAGTGATTGTTTGCGGTCAACGACTGCCTTGTGCGGCGCGCAGACTTGACTGTTGCTTTGAGTATATGCCGCCGCCAAAACACAGCGCGGTATCCTTGTACTCTCCGTGTGTTTACATACAACTGTTAGTTTCTCAAAAGTATGTCATTCTACAAAAATTTTTCAAAAGTATATCATTCCACAAAAATTTTAACGTTAGATATATGATGTATTCCCTTAGAGCGTCGTGATTTAAGAGTTTCTACTTCGACAGTGTTATCATGAATAATTTTGCGAATTCTATATGGGCCGTTATAAAGCAGAAAAAATTTGCGACACAAGCCTTTTCCTTTGTGAGACAAACGATGAGACTTAATTAACACTTTCTGACCAACTGACAAGATTTTTAAACGACCAGGACGCTTAGCTGATTTCTCTCTTCTAGCAGCCGCAGATGCAATATTTTGTAGAGCCAGGTTGACAACTTCAGAATGCCGCAGTTTCCGTGTAGGCGGAAAAGGAACGATTTCAGAAATGCGATTTGTCGGTGCTTTGTTTTTTAATATCAGTATAGGTGGTAAAGAAGTTGAGTCATTAGGAAGTTCATTCAGAATGTTTTGAAAAATATGAAGATACTGATCCCAAGTTCTGTGATTCTGATGACAATAAAGACGACACAATTTATTGATTTCCTTCATCCATCTCTCTGAAGCGTTAGATTGAGGGTGAAAAAGTGAAATGAAAATTGGTTTAATTTTACGACGCCGTAGAGTACGAAGCCAAATTTTAGGACGAAACTGTGATCCATTATCTGATATAACCTTATCAACATGACCCACTTCTTTAAGAAAGTGGTTAATAAAAGCATTAGATACTGAACGAGCTGTTGCTTTGCGTAACGGTGTAAAACACACATATTTTGATGTCAACTCCACTGCTACGAAAATGTACGCAAAACCATTAGTAGATCGAACCACTGGACCGAACAAATCAACTGCAGCCATGTCCTTTAATTTTGCTGGAATGATAGGAAACAACGGTGCTCTGTGAGAAACTGTCAGCGGCTTAGCCTTTTGACATAATTTGCATTTGGCAAGAACAAATCGAATACGTTTTTCCATATTATTGAAGTAGCAATTTTCTCGTAATTTATGAAAGCATTTTCTGGGACCAAAGTGTGCATAACTGAAATGCGTATACCAAATCAGCTTATTAACCCACTCATCAGGAATACAAACTAACCAAACAGAGTTGTCGACCGATTTTCGTTTGAAAAGAATGTCATTGCGAACTAAATAATGCTGTCTAATCGCTACGCTTTCCTTTCTCCTCCACTTCTCCTTAATGTCCTTCCAGATTGGATCCTTATTTTGCTCCTTAGCGATGTCCTGGAGCGAAGACGAAATAAAGTTCTCAAACGCAACACCTTGAATATACATCAAACAATAATTGTTTTCCTTGCAGTCCTCTTCAGCACTTTGTTTCAAACCCATAGGTGCACGTGATAAAGCATCGGCAACAATATTTGAAGAACCCTGTATGTAAACAATACTAAAATCAAACTCCTGTAGGTACAACGCCCATCGTGACAATCTGCCATGAGTTAATTTTGTCGACATAAGAAACTCCAGAGCTCGATGATCGGTGTAAACCTTAGTATGTCTGCCAAACAAAAATGTGCGAAATTTTGTAAAAGCCCAAACAACAGCCAAAGCTTCAAGTTCCGTAATCGAATAATTCTTTTCCGATTTCGAGAGAACACGACTTCCAAATGCAATAGTCTTTTGTACTACAACGCCGTTTTCTTCTATCTCTTGAAATAAATGTGCACCTAGGCCTTTGTATGATGAGTCCGTCGCCAAACAAAAATCTTTAGATAAATCCGGGTGTGAAAGAAGTGGAGCAGCAACTAAAGCATCACGAAGTTGTTCAAATTCTGACTGAGCTTCCTCATCCCAACACCAATTAGATTTCTTTCCGGATAGTTCACATAAACGAGGTGTGGCCAAATTGTCCAATCTAACAAAGCGTCTAAGAAAATTACAGACACCAAGGAAACTACGAACATCACGTTTTGTGGTAGGAACAGCATAATTACGAATAGCGTCTAATTTTTCTGGATCAGGAAGAATACCTTCTGTAGAAATAATGTGACCGAGAAATTTCACCTGAGAACGACCAAATTCAGATTTTTCTAAGTTCACTGTAATGCCAACTCTTGCAAAAATACGTAATAATGAATCCAAAATTTTGTTGTGCTCACTCCAAGAATGTTTAGCAATAAGAATGTCGTCAACATATGAAGTAATATTGTCACGAAGATAAACAGGTAAAATTTCATTTAAGCTGCGAATGAATGCTGCTGAAGATACAGTAAGTCCAAACGGTAATTTCCGAAACTGGTAACAGTTACCAAAGGCTAAAAAGGCAGTATATTTTCTACAATCAGGGTGGAGTTCTATTTGCTAAAAACTTGCGCGCATATCAATCGTGGATAAAACTTTAATTCCATGAAAATGTTGAAGAAGTTCATCTAAATTTTGTGGACGGTCAGTTTCAGGAATGATGATATTATTTATCTGTCTGGAATCCAGAACCAAACGAATTGACCCATCCTTTTTAAGAACAACGTGTAATGGGCTAGTATAAGGACTGACTGCAGGCTCAATAATGCCCTGATCTAACATGTACTGAAGTTCATTCTTAACCTTGTCTCTGTAAGCCAAAGGAATAGCGTACGTTTTCCCGCGAAATGGTGTGTGTTCTTTTACTTTAAATAAATATTGTAAGCCTTGTATAGTTCCCGTGTGATGACTAAACACTGTAGCATGTGAAGTCAAAATTTGGTGCAGCTCTTCTCTTGCAACGTCATCTGGCACTTCAGCTTTCTTAACCTTTTCATTAATTAGTTCTTCGCTATTAATTATATCATCCATCGCGTCTCTGTATCCATTGTCATTGTCATGAATAAACACATTGTCGTCATAATGCTCAACGAAAACATCAGAAGTAAGAAACCTGAAACATTTTGTATCTGACTCAGATCTTGTTAAACACTCGAAAAATTTCAAACATTTCGGCATTCCGGCAACAGTCAAATTCACACTTCCTTCTTTAAAGTTCAAAATTGCCTTATGTGCGTTAAGAAACTCCATACCTAATATAATTTGTGTACTGAGTAATGGAACAATAATAAAATTAGCAGAAAATTCGTATCCTTGACAATTGAAATTTAGGTTGGTCTGTTGTTTAACTTTTACACCTTTTCCAGAAATCGCTCCTCGAATTGTAGTTTTAGAAATAGGTAACACAGGACAGGCAATAGTCCTTTCACATATACGAAAAACTGATTCACTAATGACGTTCAATGGGCTCCCAGAATCTAAAACTGCAGTGAGCTTATTCTTACCCACACATACTTCAATAACAGGATGTAAAAATGCGTCTACATTATTTTCCTTTTCGTCTAACAAAATGTCTCTCATGTCTTCCAGGCGTACGTAGTGTAAAGTCGTAGTGTCATTACTTTCTGAACCATCTATATTGCTGCCAGAAGCCGAAGCTGCAAGTCATTGTCGATTGTTTGCGTCACGTCTTTGATTATTCGCGTCATTTCGCGGATCCATTTCTACGATTTGCACTTGTCTCTCTGAAGTTCTGTCACGTGGAGGATGCCAATTAGGTCCCTCCTGTCTGTTAGATACAAATTCTTGGTTGTGTCTGTTATTGAAATTTCTGTTTTCCTGTCTGTCTGCATAACTACTTCTTGTGTAATTTCGACTGTCACTTCTGAAATTATTGTTGTATCTACTAACCTGGTTATTTCTGTGGTAAGAATTTCTATTACTGTATGAATAATTTCTGTCTTGATGATACCGATTACTGTTTCCGTATGATTGATCATTCCGGTAGGAATTAGCGTTATTATAACTGTCTGTGTAATTTCTGTTAGAACGTCTGTTATTGTCATAAGGCTGGTATCTATTGTCCTGTCTGTTTCGTCTGTCATTCTCAAAATTACCGCTATAACGTCCGTTCCGATCACTATCCCTTTTCTCTGAAAATCTATCATAATTACTGTTACTGAAAAAATTACAGGTAGTCCCGTCGTCATTGTCGTACTCGAGTTCTTGTAGCAAAGTCTTAAAAGTCTCAATGTCGTCTTTACATCTTCCGGCTAAAGCAATTTGTCTTATGGATTGTGGCAGCTTGGTTAAACAAATGCGAATTAATTCAGTCGGGCTATAAGGATTGGAAAGGAACTGATTCTTTCGAATCATGTCTTCAAAATATTCCGCTGGCGTGCGGAATTCAGACTGTTTGAAATTACGCTGCATGATAAGACTGTGTTTGACTCTGTCTTGCGTGTTTTCGGACCAATATGCCGATAGAAATGCATGATAAAAATCATTCAGATTATTACAATCTCTAATGAGTGCGCGCATCCGCGTCGCCGGTTCGTTTTCTAAATATCCACACATAAATTCCAGTTTGTGACTTAGTGGCCAATTTGGTGGGAGTGCGTACATAAATTGATCTAACCATGCACATGGATGTATGTCATTCTTAGAATTGCGGAAGATCTTAAATTTCCGAACAGTCAAAAAGTGTTTATAGTCAAAGTTTTCGCCTCGTGGCGACAAAGACCTACCGCGTCTGTCCCAGTCCCAATGTCGATTATTGTCAAGTTCGCGCGCCTGGCGCTCTCTTGTTGCATCCCGTAAATGAAACAAATTATTTTCTTCAAACCCCTCTGGTATCTGTGATTCTAAATTTCTTTTGCCGTCTTTTCCTACGATTTCGCCTTCAATTTGTTTGACTTGCTTTTTTAATGCCTCAAATTCCCTTTTCACGCGTTCATTAAATTTTCCCTGATTTTCAACATGTTTATTTATGCTCTGGTACTCTTCGGTTTCTGAAAATGGCAATGGAGCTGTGTCATCTGAATCTCTGTCCCCATTTAAACTAAGATTTGTCAATTTATCTGAAATCTCCTCCACTCTTTCCGATAAGTCACCAATTTGTTCTTTCTGTTATTTACGTCTTCAGTAAGTGTCACGACTCGCGTTTCAGTATTAACGCATTTAATAGTTAACTGTTCATACTGTTGTGTTAGGTTATTTAATCTGTCATTTGGTACGGATTCCTCGATTCTCTCAAATATTTCTTCCTTAACTTTTGCACGTTGTAAATTTAACTCTGAAAATTTCTGTACTATCACGCGATCTCTTTCTTCCTGTTCTCTATCCTGTTCCTTTTGTCTAATCTCTACTGCAATTAATCTATTATTGTGAGCGTTCAAAATCGGTTGTATTTCTTCTCTGATTTCTTTCTTTAATTCATCTTTCATATTTTTGAAACATGTCCCTATTCGTGAGTCCAACCGTGTTTCCATTGTTTCCATCTCTGTTTCTAAACGTGTTGCCACTGTTTTTAATTCAGATCCTAACCGTGTTTCCATTGTTTCCATCTCTGTTTTAATTGTTCCTATTTGTGTTCCCATATCTGTTTTTAGTTCAGATCGTAAAGTTCCCATCTCTGTTTTAAATTCAGATCGTATCTGTGATCCCACTGTTTTTAATTCAGATCCCAAATTTAATATTACACCCATCAACTGCTCCATACTAAATGGTTCAAAATTCTTTTCGCCCCTAACATTTCCCGCAAAACTAACTTCCTTCTGCATAGCCATAAAGCTATCTGTGTTCGATACTATTTCAGAATCTTCTATCGTTAATCTCGTATTCTGTGAATTTTCTGATTGAGAAAAATTTTGAAATGGTTCCGGACTATTTTCCCGACTTATTACATTGTTTTCCACTTCATTATTCATCACACTGTTCTCCTGTGTTGGCGAGTTCGCCATGTTAACAATTTCGTCATTCTCACTATTCATCATTTTTGCCTTTTTCATTGATCGCGTAATCATTTACAAAACATACAAAACTCGTCACTGTACGAAAATTGCACACAATGCCTCCTTATGTCCAACAATACCATTCACTCGAAATGTTTCCCTCAAACACGATTGACGAACAATTGAAATAATTGCACAAAAGCGTCAAACGCGTATACAAGACAACAAATCAAATTCTAAAAAAAAAGAAAATACCATTAGAAGAATGACAATTACCAAATCTACACATGCAAAATAGACTACAATTACTAAACTACAAATTACTACAACAATGCTACGGTCTACTATTTTTACAATCAGAAGATTTCCAAGGGACGATCCGAAGCAGCGGTCGCCACGTTCATGGGGGCTTAATTATAATAAAGATATATAAGAATGCTGTGCAAATACTTTTTAATTTTCTGTCGCTGTATGTACGATTACGCTGTTTCGTAAACGGCTGGCCCTGACTAGTTTTTGTACGCAATCTGACTGCATGTAACAACCACAAAGAATGAAATGAACATTTCAGTTAATACAATTAATTAATTAAGTCCCCAGCAACTATAAAACCTACGAAACAACAAGCTCAATTGTAGCTGTTCTGTATGTGGTAGTATGACTCAACGCACATCTCGCACGGTTCTTCTTCAACAAGACAAGAATTTTTAAATATCATTTATACTGACGTGATAAAAGAAAATTAGAAATACTATAATTGTGCAAGAAACCCAGAATTTCACTCTAATACAAGAACACACGCCAGATGCTTTGTTGACTGAACCTGTAATGAAGCATTATTCAGGACACACAAATAATAAGAAAATAAAGAACAGTAGTTAGTTACCTTAATTTATATTGACGAAAAGCACTCAGATCATTACAATATCTCCATTGGAACAACATCTGCTATCTCTCCCATCAAATAACTGCATAAACATGGAACAACACTCTCGACTACCGCATCTCACTCTGACTTCAGCTACAAGCAGTGTCCACCACAACTTCTCGGCAAGAACTGCCTGTCGCTGCGTCTCAATAATCACTGCCAGTGGAGGCGGCGGAACAATACTCTCTGGCGCGGTGGCTCAGTGTAGCCACCTTTCATATGCCCTTCCTCCACGGGCTAGAATTTGATGGTATTTTTGCCAGCATTGGTGGTGAAAATACCACCAAATTCGTCAAAAAAATACAGACAAAAATAAAAGATAATATTAATACGTAAGTATCATATAACTAGATAAAATTTTGGCTTTGCACTGACCTTACAATAGCCTAATATATAAAATACAGTAAGGAATACAAATTTTTTCATACATATGACTTTACATAATAGTTTACACAAATATCATGTGGTTAAACAGTTCAATCAATAGCGTCAGCAATGACGAATATGTACAGGTAAGAGTCTCATAACTTTTCACAAACAGTAATACACAAAAAATCAGTTTATAAAATATTCACATAAAATGCTTTCCTAACAAGTCGTTGACAGTTCCAGCAGTAGCACCCAGCAATGTTGAATAGGTGCTACAGCAACAAGTGACATCATCTCAGTAGAAGCAGTCCATCAGTGGCACCCAGCAATGTCGAGTAGGTGCAGACACCATCAGGTGACATCATTTCAGTAGAAGCAGTCCATCAGTGGCACCCAGCATTGTGGAGTAGGTGCAGACTCCAACAGGTGACATCATTTCTGTAGAAGCAGTCCATCAGTGGCACCCAGCAATGTTGAGTAGGTGCAGACAGCAGTCCATCAGTGGCATCCAGCAATGTTGAATAGGTGCAGACACGATCAGGTGACATCATTTCAGTAGAAGCAGTCCATCAATGGCACCCAGCATTGTGGAGTAGGTGCAGACTCCAACAGGTGACATCATTTCAGTAGAAGCAGTCCATCAGTGGCACACAGCAATGTTGAATAGGTGCAGACAGCAACAGGTGACATCATTTCAGTAGAAGCAGTCCATCAGTGGCACCCAGCAATGTTGAGTAGGTGCAGACAGCAAGAAGTAACATCATTTCAGTAGAAGCAGTTCCATTTGTGGTACCCAGCAGTGTTGAAGAGGTACACACAGCAACAAGTCACATTTCTCAGTAGAAGCAGTTCATCAATGGCACCCAGCATTGTTGAGTAGGTGCAGACAGCAACAAGTAACATCATTTCAGTAGAAGCAGTTCCATTTGTGGTACCCAGCAATGTTGAAGAGGTACACACAGCAACAAGTCACATTTCTCAGTAGAAGCAGTTCACCAATGGCACCCAGCATTGTTGAGTAGGTGCAGACACCGACAAATGACATCATTTCCATAGAAGTAGCTCCATCTGTGGCACCCAGCATTGTGGAGTAGGTGCAGACTCCAACAGGTGACATCATTTCAGTAGAAGCAGTCCATCAGTGGCACCCAGCAATGTTGAGTAGGTGCAGACAGCAGTCCATAATATTCACTATCACTGATCACACAGTTCATCAGCAGAAATTAAACATGTCCTAGTGGCACCAATCATGTAGAAAAAGCACAAGTAACAGTCCATAATTTCACCATCACTAATCAGACAGTTCAAGCATGAACAATAGTTTGAATGCACATACAAATGCTTTTACAATGCTCTTACACTAAACATACAAATCATAACAAACACACAAATGATATCAGATAATTGTCATATTACTATTACAAATACACAAACATCAGTAAACCTATAATATTTATGGGTGTCAGTGCAAGCCACTACAAACAAATAAAATAATATTTAGGAGATAGGTGGGTAGGATTAGGAAAGGAAAACACACAAAACACACTCACTCATCTTTCATCCACATTAAGTACTACTGTGTAATTGGATAGTGTTAACTGTGATTCCACTTCTGTCAAAATTTCATGTTCATCATGTGTATCAAGTAGTAGTGACAGCAATGTATAACAGTCAATAATAGTTAAGTTAACGTCATAGTCATCATGTCAAGACCAATGTTTGCCAAGCCAGATCAAAATGTACGGTTGCTGAACAACTGTCAGTGTGCCAAGATATGCAACTTCCTCTCTCCAAAAAAAAGTACATACTGCTTAGTAATTTAACAAAGTGTGTGTAGACAATCTTCCTTCCATTTTAGTGTTCTAGTCTGCTATCTTCATCCTCCTTGTTCCATATAGACCAACAACAAAAAAAAATATGCACCTCACTTATTTTACCTCTTATACACCATAACTCCAATCAACTTCATATAATCTCAATACCTCCATAATACCTCTTCAATACGTCGATACATATAAACCTTATTGCCAGTATCATTTCACTTCCATAACAACTCTTTCCTCTAGTCAGTCTCCTCGATCGAGTACAGATAAAATCCTAATGCAAACCTCCTCATCCCATACAATCCGAAGACACACTGTCAACACACAACCTCTGTGTAATCCATCTGACCAAAATCTTCTACTCATTATGAATTATAAACAAAGAATGCATACATGACCTCTAACAGACTTAGTTCCAATAACTCTCAGTAATTAAGTACGATTACGGAGTGTGAATGATCCTAATATTTCACAGTGTGTACACCACTTCAAGAATTATGGTAAACAGAAACAAACATGTGGAGAATTTCTTGTGTCAAGTGTTACTTCCTTTTCCAATTGCTCACGAAAAATGTAGTGTAATAACTGTGTTGGTATGTCATGTCGTTAGCTTCCTTTCTATTAGCACAAATTTATACAGATTCCATAAAACCTCCAGCTCATGTGACTTCCATGACGTTTCTTGTACTAAAGTCGCCCGTCGAATTACTGCAGTTCATTTTTCTTATGTTAAAATATAAAGCACTGAGCGTAAGCAAAACAAGCAACAGCGAGTAAATATACCAGTAGTGAACAGAATGTCAACAAGTGGATGCAGCACAATTTCTATAACGAGGCTTCGCCAAGCAAACAATCCGTAACCCATACCACATCGTAACCCACACTCCATGTCCGTACACTGTACATCAGCATTGCTATATACCAAATTAAACTATAGTTATGACAACAAGCAGAAATGTGTAAATGTGCAATCCATACGCATAGCAGTAAACATATATCTTACGTACTAAACAGGTCATTAGCATTGTATCTTAATAAGTAAACATGAAGGCGCAAGCAGATAAATCACAAAGTATAACTTACATACCTAACCACATCAGCACAATTAATCAGGTGACAATTATAATTTAAATAAATAGGCACAGCAGGCACATAATAAAAAAAATATAACATCAGTGAAAAAGCAGTGCAGCCAAGCGATGTATAATATACACAAGTAACAATCCAGTTCATTAATAATAATTGTCAAAATCAGTTAACGTACGCAAGCACGTCGCTTCACAAGTAATTTCATTGAACATGTAATTAGCACAATGTACGAATCACGTAATCGCGAACAGCAAATTACGTCTAAAGTACGTACCTAAGTGAAAATATGTTACCTGAAAAATAAACTCAATTAATAATTACCTTTTTAGTTTATTACTTTCTTCTTCGAAATGACATTTTTCCTGAAATTTTCTCGATAGCAAGTCGTCTTAACGTCGGACACGCACAGAATTTACCTGAGGTTCTTAAATATTTTATAGAACCGTATCCCTTGCCGAGCCAGGCAAGCCCAGCCCAGCCCAGCCCAGCCCAGCCCAGCCAAGCACAGCCCAGAACAGACCAGCCCAGCCCAGCCCAGTCCAGCCCAGCCCAGCCCAGCCCATCCCAGCCCAGCCCAGTCCAGCAGAGCCTAGCCCAGACCAGCCCTGCCCAACCCAGCCCAGCCCAAACCTGCCCAGCCCAGCCCAGCACAGCCCAGCCCAGCCCAGCCCAGCCCAGCCCAGCACAGCCCAGCCCAGCCTAGCCCAGCCCAGCCCTGCCCAGCCCAGCCCTGCCCAGCCCAGCCCAGCCCAGCCCAACCCAGCCCAGCCCAACCCAGCCCAGCCCAGCCCAACCCAACCCAGCCCTGCCCAGCCTATGCTAAGACAATATAAGCTAACCTAACCTAACCTAACCTAACCTAACCTAACCTACCCTATCCTAACCTAAAGTAACATTACATTAACCTAACCTAACCTAACCTAACGTAACCTATCCATCGAGAAGATTGATTTCTCAACATCTGCTGCAGACAAGAAGAAGAATGCAGTGAAGAACATTGCTGCTACTGCACTTGTCGACAGACCCTGTGTTTTCTGTGGATGTAGACTTAACTTTAGCATTGACATTAACCATTCCTTTACTAATGGCAATGGTTGGCGAACTGTCGCCATGGTACATGGATTTACAGGAGTACCTAACGTTCGTGGACTTGAAAGCTTTGCAGACAGCCCAGCCCAGTCCAGCCCAGCCCAGCCGAGCACAGGCAAGCCCAGCCCAGCCCACCCCAGACCAGAACAGCCCAGGCCAGCTGAGACTGGCCCAGCCCAGCCCAGCCCAGCACAGCACAGCCCAGCCCAACCCAGCCCAGCCCAGGCAAGGCCAGCCAAGCCCAGCCCAGCCCAGCCCAGCCCAGCCCAGACCAGCCCAGCCCAGACCAGCCCAGCCCAGTCCAGCCCAGCCAAGCCTAGCCCAGCCCAGCCGAGCTTATCCCAGCCCAGCACAGCCCAGCCCAGCCCAGCCCAGCCCGGCACAGCCCAGCTCGGCCCAGCCGAGCCCATCCCAGCCCAGCCCTGCCCAGCCCAGCCCAGCCCAGCCCAGCCCAGCCCTGCCCAGCCCTGCCCAGCCCAGGCCAGCCTAAGCTAAGCTAATATAAGCTAACCTAACCCAACCTTACCTAACCTAACCTACCCTATCCTAACCTAACCTAACCTAACCTAACCTTAACCTAACCTAACCTAACCTAACTTATCATAACATGTCCATCGAGAATATTGAATTCTCAACATCTGCAGACAAGAAGAAGAATGCTGTGCAGAACGTTGCTGCTACTGCACTTGTCGACGGACCCTGTGTTTTCTGTGGAAGCTGACTTAACATTAGCATTGACATTAACCATTCGTTTACTAATGGTAATGGTTGGCTAACTGTCGCCATGGTACATGGGGGTACAGGAGAACCTAATGATCATGGACTTGAAAGTTTTGTAGACAGCCCAGCCCAGTCCAACCCAGCCCAGCCCAGCCCAGCCCAGCCCATCCGTGCCCAGCCCAGCACAGCGCAGCCCAACCCTGCCCAGCCCAGCCCAGCCCAGCCCAGCCCAGACAAGCCCAGCCCAGCACAGCCCAGTCAAGCAACGCAGAGCTCAGCACAGCCCAGCCCAGCTCAGCCCAACCCAGCCTGGCCCAGCCCAGCCCAGCCCAGCCCAGCCCAGCCCAGCCCAGCCCAGCCCAGCCCTGCCCAGCCCTGCCCAGCCCGGGCCAGCCTAAGCTAAGCTAATATAAGCTAACCTAACCTAACCTAACCTAACCTAACCTACCCTATCCCAACCTAACCAAACCTAACCTAACCTTAAACTAATTTAACCCAACCTAACCTAACGTAACCTATCCATCGAGAACATTGAATTCTCAACATCTGCTGCAGACAAGAAGAAGAATGCTGTGAAGAACGTTGCAGCTACTGCACTTGTCGACGGACCCTGTGTTGTCTGTGGATGTAGAATAAACTTTAGCATTGACATTAACCATTCCTTTACTCATGGTAATGGTTGGCTATCTGTCGCCATGGTACATGGAGGTACAGGAGTACCTAATGTTCATGGACTTGAAAGCTTTGTAGACAACCCAGCCCAGCCCAGCCCAGCCCAGCCCAAGCCCGCCCAGCACAGCCCAGCCCAGCCCAGACCAGCCCAGCCCACCACAGCATAGCCCAGCACAGCCCAGACCAGCCCAGCCCAGCCCAGCTCAGCCCAGCCAAGCCCAGCCCAGCTCAGCCCAGCCCAGCCCAGCCCAACCCAGCCCAGCCCAGCCGAGCCCAGCCCAGCCCAGCACAGCCCAGCACAGCCCAGCCCAGCCTAGCCCAGCCCAGCCCAGCCCAGCCTGGTCCAGCCCAGCCCAGCCTGGCCCAGCCCAGCCCAGCCCAGCCCATCCCAGCCCAGCACAGCCCAGCCCAGCCCAGCCCAGCCCAGCCCAGCCCAGCCCAGCCCAGCCCAGCCCAGCCCAGCCCAGCCCAGCCCAGCGCAGCCCAGCCCAGTACAGGCAAGCCCAGCCCCGCTCAGCCCAGCCCAGCCCAGCCCGGCCCGGCCCAGCCCAGCCCAGCCCACCCCAGCCCAGCCCAGCCCATCCCAGCCCAGCCCAGCCCAGCCCAGCCCAGCCCAAGCCCGCCCAACACAGCCCAGCCCAGCCCAGACCAGCCCAGCCCACCACAGCATAGCCCAGCACAGCCCAGCCCAGCCCAGCCCAGCCCAGCCCAGCCCAGCCCAGCCCAGCCCAGCCCAGTCCAGCCCAGCCCAGCCCAGCCCATCCCAGCCCAGCACAGTCCAGCAGAGCCTAGCCCAGACCAGCCCTGCCAAACCCAGCCCAGCCCAAACCTGCCCAGCCCAGCTCAGCACAGCCCAGCCCAGCCCAGCCCAGCCCAGCCCTGCCCAGCCCAGCCCAGCCCAGCCCAGCCCAGCCTAAGCTAAGCTAATATAAGCTAAGCAAACCTAACCTAACCATACCTAACCTGACCTAACCTATCCTAACCTTACCTAACCTAACCTAATCTCAACCTAACCTAACCTAACCTAACCTATCCATCGACAACATTGAATTCTCAACATCTGCTGCAGACAAGAAGAGGAATGCTGTGAAGAACGTTGCTGCTACTGCACTTATCGGCGGCCACTGTGTTTTCTGTGGTTGTAGACTCAACTTGAGAATTTACATTAACCACTCCTATACTCATGGTAATGGCTGGCTGACTGTCGCCATGGTACGTGGAGGTACAGGAGTACCTAATGTTCCTGGACTTTAAAGCTTTGTAGACAGCCCAGCTAAGCCCACCCCAGCCCAGCCCAGCCCAGCCCAGCCCAGCCCAGCCCTGCCCAGCCCAGCCCAGCCCAGCACAGCCCAGCCCAGCCCAGCCCAGCCCAGCTCAGCCCAGTGCAGTTCAGCTCAGCTCAACCAAGCCCAGCCCAGCCCAGCCCAGCCCAGCCCAGCCCAGCCCTGCCCAGCCCAGCCAGAATAGGCCAGCACATCCCAGCCCAGCCCAGCCCTGCCCAGCCCAGAACAGGTCAGCCCAGCCCAGCCCAGCCCAGCCCAGCCCAGTCCAGCCCAACCCAGTGCAGCCCAACCCACCACAGCCCAGACCATCCCAGCCCAGCCCAGCCTAAGCTAAACTAATGTAAACTAAGCAAACCTAACCTAACGTAACCTAACCTTACCTATCCTAACCTAACTTAACCTAACTTAACCTTAACCAAACCTAACCTAACGTAAACTAACCTAACCTATCCATCGAGAACATTGATTTCTCAACATCTGCTGCAGACAATAAGAAGAATGCTGTGAAGAACGTTGCTGCTACTGCACTTGTCGAGGGACCCTGCGTTTTCTGTGGATGTAGACTTAACTTTAGCATTGACATTAACGATTCCTTTACTCATGGTAATGGTTGGCTTACTGTCGCCATGGTACTTGGAGGTACAGGAGTACCTCATGTTCCTGGACTTGAAAGCTTTGTAGACAGCCCAGCCCAGCTCATCCCAGCCCAGCCCAGCCCAACGCAGCCCAGCCCAGCCCAGCCCAGCCCAGCTCAGTCCAGCCCAGCCCAGCCCAGCTCAGCCCAGCTCAGCCCAGTGCAGTTCAGCTCAGCTCAACCAAGCCCAGCCCAGCCCAGCCCAGCCCAGCCCAGCCCAGCCCTGCCCAGCCCAGCCAGAATAGGCCAGCACATCCCAGCCCAGCCCAGCCCTGCCCAGCCCAGAACAGGTCAGCCCAGCCCAGCCCAGCCCAGCCCAGCCCAGTCCAGCCCAACCCAGTGCAGCCCAACCCACCACAGCCCAGACCATCCCAGCCCAGCCCAGCCTAAGCTAAACTAATGTAAACTAAGCAAACCTAACCTAACGTAACCTAACCTTACCTATCCTAACCTAACTTAAGCTAACTTAACCTTAACCAAACCTAACCTAACGTAAACTAACCTAACCTATCCATCGAGAACATTGATTTCTCAACATCTGCTGCAGACAATAAGAAGAATGCTGTGAAGAACGTTGCTGCTACTGCACTTGTCGAGGGACCCTGCGTTTTCTGTGGATGTAGACTTAACTTTAGCATTGACATTAACGATTCCTTTACTCATGGTAATGGTTGGCTTACTGTCGCCATGGTACTTGGAGGTACAGGAGTACCTCATGTTCCTGGACTTGAAAGCTTTGTAGACAGCCCAGCCCAGCTCATCCCAGCCCAGCCCAGCCCAACGCAGCCCAGCCCAGCCCAGCCCAGCCCAGCTCAGTCCAGCCCAGCCCAGCCCAGCTCAGCCAAGCCTAGCCCTGCCCAGCCCAAACCATCCCAGCCCAGCTCAGCACTGCCAAGTCCAGCACAGCCCAGCCCAGCCCAGCCCAGCACAGCCCAGCCCAACCCAGCCCAGCCCAGCCCAGCCTAAGATAAGCTAATATAAGCTAAGCTAACGTAACCTAACAAAACCAAATGCTAACCTAACCGATCCAAACCTTACCTAACCTAACCCAACCTTAACCTAACGTAACCCAACCTAACCTAACCTATCCGTCGAGAACATTGAATTCTCAATATCTGCTGCAGACAAGAAGAAGAATCTTGTGAAGAAAGTTGCTGCTACTGCAATTGTCGACGGACATTGTGTTTTCTGTGGATGTAGACTTAACTTTAGCATAGACATTAACCATCCCTTTACTCATGGTAATGGTTGGCATACTGTCGCCATGGTACGTGGAGGTACAGGAGTACCTAATGTTCGTGCACTTGAAAGCATTGTAGACAGCCCAGCCCAGCCCAGCCCAGCCCAGCCCAGCCCAGCCTAGGCCAGCCCAGCCCAGCCCAGCCTAGCCCAGCCCAGCCCAGCCCGGCCTAGTCCAGCCCAGCCCAGCCTGGCCCAGCCCAGCACAGCCCAGCCCAGCCCAGCCCCGCCCTGCCAAGCCCAGCCCAGCCCAGCCCAGCCCAGTACAGCGCAGCCCAGCCCGGCTCAGCCCAGCCCAGCTCAGCCCAGCCCAGCCCAGCCCAGCCCAGCCCAGCCCAGCCCAGCCCAGCCCAGCCCATCCCAGCCCAGCTCAGCCCAGCCCAGCCCAGCCCAGCCCATCCCAGCCCAGCACAGTCCAGCAGAGCCTAGCCCTGACCAGCCCTGCCCAACCCAGCCGAGCCTAAACCTGCCCAGCCCAGCTCAGCACAGCCCAGGCCAGCCCATCCCAGCCCAGCCCAGCCCAGCCCAGCCAAGCCCAGCCCAGCCTAAGCTAAGCTAATGTAAGCTAAGCAAACCTAACCTAACCATACCTAACCTAACCTAACCTATCCTAACCTTACCTATCCTAAATTAACCTTAACCTAACCTTAACCTAACCTAACCTAACCTAACCTAACCTAACCTATCCATCGAGAACATTGAATTCTCAACATCTGCTGCAGACAAGAAGAGGAATGCTGTAAAGAACGTTGCTGCTACTGCTCTTATCGGCGGCCCCTGTGTTTTCTGTGGTTGTAGACTCAACTTGAGAATTTACATTAACCATTCCTTTACTCATGGTAATGGCTGGCTGACTGTCGCCATGGTACGTGGAGGTACAGGAGTACCTAATGTTCATGGACTTGAAAGCTTTGTAGACAGCCCAGCCCAGAACAGCCCAGCCCGGCCCAACCCAGCCCAGCCCAGCCGAGCCAAGCCCAGCCCAGCACAGCCCAGCACAGCCCAGCCCAGCCTAGCCCAGCCCAGCCCAGCCCAGCAAAGTCCAGCCCAGCCCAGCCTCGCCCGGCCCAGCCCAGCACAGCCCAGCCCAGCCCAGCCCAGCCCAGTCCAGCCCAGCCCAGCCCAGCCCAGCCCAGCCCAGACCAGACCAGCCCAGACCAGCCCAGCCCATCCCAGCTCAGCCCAGCCCACCCCAGCCCAGCCCAGCCCAGCCCAGCACAGCCCAGCACAGCCCACCCCAGCCCATCCCAGTCCAGCCCAGCCCAGCCCAGCCAAGCCCAGCCCAGCCCAGCCCCGCCCAGCCCTGTCCAGCCCAGCCAGGGCAGCCCAGCCCAGCCAAGCACAGCCCAGCCCAGCCCAGCCCAGCCCAGCCCAGCCCTGCCCAGCCCAGTTCGACCCAGCCCAGCAAAGTCCAGCAGAGCCTAGCCCAGACCAGCCCTGCCCAACCCAGCCCAGCCCAAACCTCCCAGCCCAGCTCAGCACAGCCCAGCCTAGCCCAGCCCAGCCCAGCCCAGCCCAGCCTAAGCTAAGCTAATATAAGCTAAGCAAACCTAACTTAACCATACCTAACCAGACCTAACCTATCCTAACCTTACCTAACCTAACCTAACCTTAACCACACCTAACCTAACCGAACCTACCCATCGAAAAAATTGAATTCTCAACATCTGCTGCAGACAAGAAGAGGAATGCTGTGAAGAACGTTGCTGCTACTGCACTTATCGGCGGCCCCTGTGTTTTCTGTGGTTGTAGACTCAACTTGAGAATTTACATTAACCATTCCTTTACTCATGGTAATGGCTGGCTGGCTGTACTGTACGTGGAGGTTCAGGAGTACCTAATGTTCCTGGACTTTAAAGCTTTGTAGACAGCCCAGCTAAGCCCACCCCAGCCCAGCCCAGCCCAGCCCAGACCAGCCCAGCCCAGACCAGCCCAGCCCACCACAGCATAGCCCAGCACAGCCCAGCACGGCCCAGCACAGCCCAGCCCAGCACAGCCCATCCCAGTCCAGCCCAGCCCAGCCGAGCCCAACCCAGCCCAGCCCAGCCCCGCACAGCCCACCCCAGCCCAGCCAGGCCAGCCCAGCCCAGCCAAGCACAGCCCAGGCCAGCCCAGCCCAGCCCAGCCCAGCCCAGCCCAGCCCAGCCCAGCCCAGTCCAGCCCAGCCCAGCCCAGCCCAGCCCAGCCCAGCACAGCCCAGCCCAGCCCAGCCCAGCCCAGCCCAGCCCAGCACAGCCCAGTCCAGCCCAGCCCAGCCCAGCCCAGCCCAGCCCAGCACAGCCAAGCCCAGCCCAGCCCAGCCCAGCTCAGCCCAGCGCAGTCCAGCTCAGCTCAGCCAAGCCCAGCCCAGCCCAGCCCAGCCCAGCCCAGCCAAGCCCAGCCAGCATAGCCCAGCACATCCCAGCCCAGCCCAGCCCAGCCCAGCCCAGAACAGGTCAGCCCAGCCCAGCCCAGCCCAGCCCAGCCCAGCCCAGCCCAGTCCAGCCCAACCCAGCGCAGCCCAACCCACCACAGCCCAGCCCATCCCAGCCCAGCCCAGCCTAAGCTAAACTAATGTAAACTAAGCAAACCTAACCTAACGTAACCTAACCTAACCTTTCCTAACCTAACCTAACCTAACTCAACCTTATCCTAACCTAACCTAACGTAAACTAACATAACCTATCCATCGAGAACATTGATTTCTCAACATCTGTTACAGACAATAAGAAGAATGCTGTGAAGAACGTTGCTGCTACTGCACTTTTCGACGAACCCTGTGTTTTCTGTGGATGCTGACTTAACATTAGCACTGACATTAACCATTCCTTTACTCATGGTAATGGTTGGCCATCTGTCGCCATTGTACATGGAGGTACAGGAGTACCTAATGTTCATGGACTTGAAAGTTTTGTAGACAGCCCAGCCCAGCCCAGCCCTGGCTCGCCCAGACCAGCCAGACCAGCACAGCCCAGCCCAGCCCACCCCAGCATAGCCCAGCACAGCCCAGCATAGCCCAGCACAGCCCAGCCCAGCCCAGCCCATCCCAGCTCAGCCCAGCCAAGCCCAGCCCAGCCCAGCCCAGCCCAGCCCAGCCAGTCCAGCCCAGCCAAGCACTGCACAGCCCAGCCCAGCCTAGCCCAGCCAAGCACAGCCCAGCCCAGCCCAGCCCAGACCAGCCCATCCCAGCCCAGCCCAGCCCAGCCCAGCCCAGCCCAGCCCAGCCCAGCCCAGCCCAGCCAAGCACAGCCCAGCCCAGCCCAGCCCAGCCCAGCCCAGAACAGCCCAAGCCAGCCCAGCCCAGTCCAGCCCAACGCAGCGCAGCCCAACCCACCACAGCCCAGCCCATCCCAGCCCAGCCCAGCCTAAGCTAAACTAATGTAAACTAAGCAAACCTAACCTAACGTAACCTAACCTAACCTGTCCTAACCTAACCTAACCTAACTTAACCTTAACCTAACCTAACCTAACGTAAACTAAACTAACCTATCCATCGAGAACATTAATTTCTCAACATCTGCTGCAGACAAAAAGAAGAATGTTGTGAAGAACGTTGCTGCTACTGCACTTGTCGACGGACCCTGTGTTTTCTGTGTATGTAGACTTAACTTTAGCATTGACATTAACCATTCCTTTACTCATGGTAATGGTTGGCTTACTGTCGCCATGGTACTTGGAGGTACAGGAGTACCTCATGTTCCTGGACTTGAAAGCTTTGTAGACAGCCCAGCCCAGCTCAACCCAGCCCAGCCCAGCCCAACGCAGCCCAGCCCAGCCCAGCCCTGCCCAGCCCAGTCCGGCCAAGCCCAGCACAGGCCAGTCCAGCCCAGCCCAGCCCAGCCCAGCTCAGCCCAGCCCAGCCCAGCCCAGCCCAGCCAAGCCTAGCCCTGCCCAGGCCAGCCCAACCAAGCCCAGCCCAGCTCAGTCCAGCCCAGCTCAGCACTGCCAAGTCCAGCCCAGCCCATCCTAGCCCAGCACAGTCCAGCCGAGCCTAGCCCAGACCAGCCCTGCCCAACGCAGCCCAGCCTAAACCTGCCCAGCCCAGCTCACCACAGCCCAGGCCAGCCCATCCCAGCCCAGCCCAGCCCAGCGCAGCCAAGCCCAGCCCAGCCTAAGCTAAGCTAATGTAAGCTAAGCAAACCTAACCTAACCATACCTAACCTAACCTAACCTATCCTAACCTTACCTAACCTAACCTAACCTTAACCTAACCTAACCTAACTTAACCTATCCATCGAGAACATTGAATTCTCAACATCTGCTGCAGACAAGAAGAGGAATGCTGTGAAGAACGTTGCTGCTACTGCTCTTATCGGCGGCCCCTGTGTTTTCTGTGGTTGTAGACTCAACTTGAGAATTTACATTAACCATTCCTTTACTCATGGTAATGGCTGGCTGACTGTCGCCATGGTACGTGGAGGTACAGGAGTACCTAACGTTCCTGGACTTGAAAGCTTTGTAGACAGCCCAGCTAAGCCCACCGCAGCCCAGCCCAGAACATCCCAGCCCAGCCCAGCACGGCCCAGCACAGCCGAGCCCAGCCCAGCCCAGCCCAGCTCAGCCCAGCGCAGCCCAGCTCAGCTCAGCCAAGCCCAGCCCAGCCCAGCCCAGCCTAGCCCATCCCAGCTCAGCCCGGCCCAGCCAGCATAGCCCAGCACATCCCAGCCCAGCCCAACCCAGCCCAGCACAGAACAGGCCAGCCCAGCCCAGCCCAGCCCAGCCCAGCCCAGTCCAGCCCAACCCAGCGCTGCCCAACCCACCACAGCCCAGCCCATCCCAGCCTAAGCTAAACTAATATAAACTAAGCAAACCTAACCTAACGTAACCTAACCTAAATTATACTAACCTAACCTAACCTAACTTAACCTTAACCTAACCTACCCTAATGTAAAGTAACCTAACCTATCCATCGAGAACATTGATTTCCGAACATCTGCTGCAGACAATATGAAAAATGCTGTGAAGAACGTTGCTGCTACTGTTCTTATCGGCGGCCCCTGTGTTTTCTGTGGTTGTAGACTCAACTTGAGAATTTACATTAGCCATTCCTTTACTCATGATATTCGTTGGCTATCTGTCGCCATTGTACATGGATGTACAGGAGTACCTAATGTTCATGGACTTGAAAGCTTTGTAGACAGCGCAGCCCAGCCCAGCCCAGGCCCGCCCTGCCCAGCCCAGACCAGCCAAGCCCAGCCCAGACCAGCCCAGCCCAGCCCAGCCCAGCCCAGCCCAGCCCAGCCAAGCACAGCACAGCCCAGCCCAGCACAGCCCAGCCCAGGCCAGCCCAACCCAGCCCAGTCCAGCCCAGCCCAGCCCAGCCCATCCCAGCCCAGCCCAGCACAGTCCAGCAGAGCGTAGCCCAGACCAGCCCAGCCCAGCCCAGCCCAGCCCAGACCTGCCCAGTCCAGCTCAGCACAGCCCAGCCCAACCCAGCCCAGCCCAGCCCAGCCCAGCCCAGCCCATCCTAGCCCAGCCCAGCCTAAGCTAAGCTAATATAAGCTAAGCAAACCTAACCTAACCAAACCTAACCTAACCTAACCTATCCTAAACTTATCTAACCTAACCAAACCTTAACCTAACCTAACCTAACCTTAGCTAACCTATCCATCGAGAACATTGCATTCTCAACATCAGCCCAGCCCATCCCAGCCCAGTCCAGCACAACGCAGCACAGCCCAGCAAAGCCCTTCCCAGCCCAGTCCGACCTAGCCCAGCACAGCCCAGTCCAGCCCAGCCCAGCCCAGCCCAGCTCAGCCCAGCCCAGCCCAGCCCAGCTCAGCCAAGCCCATCCCCGACCAGGCCAGCCCAACCCAGCCCAGGCCAGCCCAGCCCAGCCCAGCCCAGCCCTGTCCAGCCCAGCCCAGCCCTGGCCAGCCAAGCGCAGCCCAGCCCAGCCCAGCCCACCCCAGCCCACCCGAGCGCAACCCAGTCCAACCTAACCTAAGCTAAGCTAATATAAGCTAACCTAACCTATCTAACCTAACCTTAACCTAATCTAACATAACCTAACCTAACCTATCCATCGAGAACATTTAATTCTCAACATCTGCTGCAGACAAGAAGAAGAATGCTGGGAAAAAAGTTGCAGCTACTGCACTTGTCGACGGACCCTGTGTTTTCTTTGGATGTAGACTTAACATTAGCATCGACATTAACCATTCCTTTACTAATGGTAATTGTTGGCCAACTGTCGCCATGGTACATGTTGGTACAGGAGCACCTAATGTTCATGGACTTGAAAATTTTGGAGACAGCCCAGCCGAGCCCAGCCCAGCACAGACCAGCCCAGCCCAGCCCGGCCCATCACAGCCGAGCCCAGCCCTGGACAGACAAGCCTAGCATTGTCCAGCACTGCACAGCCCAGTCCGCCCCAGCCCAACACAACCCAGCCCAGCCCAGCCCAGACCTGCCCAGCCCAGCCCAGCCTAGCCCAGCACAGCCCAGCACAGCCCAGCCCTGTCCAGCCCAGCCCAGCCCAGCCAAGCCCAGCCCTACAACGCCCAGGACAGCCCAGCCCTGCCCAGCCCAGTCCGGCCAAGCCCAGCACAGCCCAGCCCAGCCCAGCCCAGCCCAGCCCAGCCCAGCCCAGCCCAGCCCACCTGAGCCCAGCGCAGCCCAGCCCAGCCCAGCCCAGCGCAGCCCCTCCTAGCCCAGCCCAGACCTGCCCAGCCTAAGCTAAGCTAATATAAGCTAAGCTAACCTAACCTACCATAACCTAACCTAACCTACCCTATCCTAACTAAACCTAACCTAAAATAACGTAACCTAACCTTAACCTAACCTAATGGAACCTATCCATCGAGAACATTGAATGCTCAACATCTGCAGACAAGAAGAAGAATGCTGTGAAGAACGTTGCTGCTACTGCACTTGTCGACGGACCCTGTGTTTTCTTTGGATGTAGACTTAACATTAGCATCGACATTAACCTTTCCTTTACTAATGGTAATGGTTGGCCAACTGACGCCATGGTACATGTTGGTACAGGAGAACCTAATGTTCATGGACTTGAAAGTTTTGGAGACAGACCAGCCCAGCCCAGCCCAGCACAGCACATCCCAGCACAGACCAGCCCAGCCCAGCCCAGCCCAGACATGCCCAGCCCAGACCAGCCCAGCCCAGCCCAGCACAGCCCAGCCCTGTCCAGCCCAGCAAAGTCCAGCCAAGCCCAGCTCAACCCTGTCCAGCCCAGCCCAGCCCAGCTCAGCTTAGCACAGCCCAGCCCAGCCCAACCCAGCCCAGCCCAGCCCAGCCCAGCCTAGCCCAGCACAGCCCAGCGCAGCCCACCCCAGCCCAGCCCAGCCCAGCCCAGCCCAGCCCAGCACAGCTCAGCCCAACCCAGCCCAGCCCAGCCCAGCGCAGCCCAGCCCAGCCCAGCCCAGTCCAGCCCAGCCCAGCCCAGCCCAGCCCAGAACAAGCTAAGCTAATATAAGCTAAGCTAACCTTACCTAACTTAACCTACCCTATCCTAACCAGCCCAGCATAATACAGCCCAGCACAGCCCAGCACAGCCCAGCTCAGCCCAGCCCAGTCCAGCCCAGCCGAACCCAGCCCAACCCATAACAGCCCATCCCAGCACAGCCCAGCCCTGCCCAGGCAAGCCCAGCCCAGCCCAGCACAGCCCAGCCCAGCCCAGCCCAGACCAGCCCAGCCCAGCTCAGCCCAGCCCAGCCCAGCCAAGCCTAGCCCAGCCCAGCCCAGTCCAGCCAAGCCCAGCCCAGCCCAGACCAGCACAGAACAAGCTAAGGTAATATAAGGTAAGCTAACCTAACCTAGCATAACCTACCCTATCCTATCCTAACCTAACTTAACCTTAACCTAACCTAACCTTAACCTAACCTAACCTAACCTAACATAACGTAACCTATCCATAGAGATCATTGAATTCTCAAAATCTGCAGACAAGAAGAAGAATGCTGTGAAGAACGTTGCTGCTACTGCACTTGTTGACGAACCCTGTGTTTTCTGTGGATGTAGACTTAACTTTATCATCGACATTAACCTTTCCTTTACTCATGGTAATGGTTGGCTGACTGTCGCCATGGTTCATGGTGGTACAAGAGTACCTAATGTTCATGAACTTGAAACTTTTGCAGACAGCGCAGCCCAGCCCAGCCCAATCCAGCCCAGCACAGCCCAGCACAGCCCAGCCCAGCCCAGCACAGCCCAGCCCAGCCCAGCACAGCCCAACCCAGCCCACCCCAGCCCAGCCCAGCACAGCCCAGCCCAGCTCAGCCCAGCACAGCCCAGCACAGCCCAGCCCAGCCCAGCCCAGCCCAGCCCAGCCGAGCCCAATCCAGACCAGCCAAGACCAGCCCAGCCCAGCCCAGCACAGCCCAGCCCAGCACAGACCTGCCCAGCCCAGCCCAGCCAAGTTCAGCCCAGCCCAGCACAGCCCTGTCCAGCCCAGCACAGCCCAGCCACGCCCAGCCCAACCCTGTCCAGCCAAGCCCAGCCCAGCCCAGCCCAGCCCAACACAGCCCAGCCCAGCCCAGCCCAGCCCAAACCAGCCCAGCCCAGCCCAGACCAGCACAACCCAGCCCAGCCCAGCCCAGCCCAGCCCAGCACAGCCCAGCCCAGCCCAGCCCAGCCCAGCCCAGCGCACCACAGCCCAGCCCAGCCCAGCCCAGCCCATCCCAGCCCAGCCCAGCCCTGCCCAGCCCAGCCCAGCCCAGCCCAGCCCAAGCTAAGCTAATATAGACTAACCTAACCTATCCTAACCTAACCTAACCTACCCTATCCTAACCTTAACCTAACCTAACCTTAACCTAACCTACCCTAACCTGACCTACAGTAACCTATCCATCGAGAACATTGAATTCTCAACATCTGCAGAGTAGAAGAAGAATGCTCTGAAGAACGTTGCTGCTACTGCACTTGTCGACGGACCCTGTGTTTTCCTAGATGTAGACTAAACTTTAGCTTCTACATTAACCATCCCTTTACTCATGGTAATGATTTGCTAACTGTCGCCAAGGTACATGGTATTATAGGAGTACCTAATACTCATGGATTTGAAAGTTTTGGAGACAGCCCAGCCCAGCCCAGTCCAGCCCAGCCCAGCCCAGCCCAGCCCAGCCTAGCTCAACCCAGCCCCGCCCAGGACGGCCTAGCCCAGCCCAGCCCAGCCCAGCCCAGCCCAGCCCAGCCCAGCCCAGCCCAGCCCACCGCAGCCCAGCCCAGCCCAGCCCAGCCCAGCCCAGCCCAGCCCAGCGCAGCCCACCCCAGCCCAGCCAAGCCCAGCCCAGACCAGCCAAGCCCAGCGCAGCCAGACCTAGCCCAGCCTAGCCCAGCCCAGTCCAGCCCAGCCTAAGCTAAGCTAATATAAGCTTAGCTATCCTAAACTAACCTAACCTAAACTAACCTAACCTAACCTATCCTATCCTAACCTAACCTAAAATAACCTAACCTTAATTTAACGTAACCTAACCTAACCTAACGTTACATATCCATCGAGAACGTTGAATTCTCAACATCTGCAGACAAGAAGGAGAATGCTGTGAAGAATGTTGCTGCTACTACACTTGTCGACGGACCCTGTGTTTTCATAGATGTAGACTAAACATTAGCATCGACATTTACCATTCCTTTACTCATAGAATTGGTTGGCTAAGTGTCGCCATGGTTCATGGTGGTACAGGAGTACCTAATGTTCATGGGCTAGAAACTTTTGCAGACAGCGCAGCCCAGCCCAGCGCAATACAGCCCAGCACAGCCCAGCCCAGCCCACCGAAGCCCAGCACAGCCCAGCCCAACCCAGCCCAGCTCAGCCCAGCCCAGCCCCGCCGAACCCAGCCCAGCCCATACAAGCCCATCCGAGCACAGCCCAGCCCTGCCCAGGCAAGCCCAGCCCAGCCCAGCCCAGCCCAGCCCAGCCCAGCCCAGCCCAGCCCAGCCCAGCCCAGCCCAGCCTAGCCGACCCCAGCCCAGTCCAGCCTAGCCCAGCCCAGCCCAGCCCAGAACAAGCTAAGCTAATATAAGGAAAGCTAACCTAACCTAACCTAACCTACCCTATCCTATCCTAACCTAACCTAACCTTAATCTAACCTTACCTTAACCTAACCTAACCTAACATAACATAACGTAACCTATCCATAGAGAACATTGAATTCTCAACATCTGCAGACAAGAAGAAGAATGCTGTGAAGAACGTTGCTGCTACTGCACTTGTCGACGGACCCTGTGTTTTCTGTGGATGAAGACTTTACTTTAGCATCGACATTAACCATTCCTTTACTCATGGTGATGGTTGGCTAACTGTCGCCATGGTTCATGGTGGTACAGGAGTACCTAATGTTCATGGACTTGAAACTTTTGGAGACAGCGCAGCCCAGCACAGCCCAATCCAGCACAGCACAGCCCAGCAAAGGCCCAGTCCAGCACAGTCCAACCCAGCCCAGCACAGCACAGCACAGCCCAGCCCAGCCCAGCCAAGCCCAGCCCAGCCCAGCCCAGCCCAGCCCAGCCCAGCCCAGCAGAGCCCAGCCCAGCCCAGCCCAGCCCAGACCAGCCCAACCCAGCCCAGCCCATACCAGCCCATCCCAGCACTGCCCAGCCCTGCCCAGGCAAGCCCAGCCCAGCCCAGCCCAGCACAGCCCAGCCTAGCCCAGCCCAGCCGTACCCAGGCCAGCCCAGCCCAGCACAGCCCAGCCCAACACAGCCCAGCCCAGCCCAGCCCATCCCAGCCCAGCCCAGCACAGCCCAGCCCAAACCAGCCCAGCCCAGCCCAGCCCAGCCCTGTCCAGCCCAGCCCAGCCGAGCCCAGCCCAGCCCAGCCAAGCCCTGCCCAGCCAAACCCCACCCAGAACTGCCCAGCACAGCCCAGCCCAGCCATGCCCAATCACTGCCCAGCCCAGCCCATCCCAGCCCAGGCCAAGTCAGCCCAGCCCAGTCCAGCCCAGCCCAGCCCAGCCCATCCCAGCACAGCCCAGCCCAGCCCAGCCCAGCCCAGCCCAGCCCAGCCCAGCCATGCCCAGCCCAAGCTAAGCTACTATAGGCTAAGCTAACTTAACCTAACCTAACCTAACCTACCCTATCCTAACCTTAACCTAACCTAACCTTAACCTAACCTAACCTAACCTGACCTAAAGTAACCTATCCATCGAGAACATTGAATTCTCAACATCTGCAGACAACAAGAAGACTGCTGTTAAGAACGTTGCTGCTACTGCACTTGTCGACGGAGCCTGTGTTTTCATAGATGTAGACTAAACTTTAGCTTCGACATTAACCATTCCTTTACTCATGGTAATGATTTGCTAACTGTCGCCATGGTACATGGTATTATAGGAGTACCAAATACTCATGGATTTGAAAGATTTGGAGACAGCCCAGCCCAGTCCAGCCCAGCCCAGCCCAGCCCAGCCTAGCCCAACCCAGCCCCGCCCAGGCCAGCCTAGCCCATCCCAGCCCAGCCAAGCCCAGACCAGCCCAGCCCAGCCCAGCCCAGCCCAGCCCAGCTCAGTCCAGCCCAGCCCAGCCCAGCCCAGCCCAGCCCACCCCAGCCCCGCCCAGCCCAGCCCAGACCAGCCCAGCCCAGCACAGCACAGCTAGCCCAGCCCAGCCCAGCCCAGCCCAGTCCAGGCCAGCCAAGCAAAGCTAATATAAGCTTAGCTATCCTAACCTAACCTAACCTAACCTAACCTAACCTATCCTCTCCTAACCTAACCTAAAATAACCTAACCTTAATTTAACCTAACCTAACCTAACCTAACGTAACCTATCCTTCGAGAACGTTGAATTCTCAACATCTGGAGACAAGAAGGAGAATGCTGTGAAGAACTTTGCTGCTACTGCACTTGTCGACGGACCCTGTGTTTCCATAGATGTAGACTAAACATTAGCATCGTCATTATCCATTCCTTTAATCACGGTAATGGTTGGCCATGGTTCATGGTGGTACAGGAGTACCTAATGTTAATGGACTTGAAACTTTTGGAGACAGCGCAGCCCAGCCCAGCACAATACAGCCCAGCACAGCCCAGCACAGCCCAGCCCAGCCCAGCCCAGCCCAGCCCAGCCCAGCCCAGGCCAGCCCAGCCCAGCACAGCCCAACCCAGCCCAGCCCAGCACAGCACAGCACAGCCCAGCCCAGCCCAGCCCTGCACAGCACAGCCCAGCCCAGCCCACCCCAGCCCAGCCCAGCACAGCCCAGCCCAGCACAGCCCAGCCCAGCCCAGCCCAGCCCAGCCCAGCCCAACCCAGCCCAGCCCATACCAGCCCAACCCAGCACATCCCAGCCCTGCCCGTGCAAACCCAGCCCAGCCCAGCCCAGCCCAGCCCAGCCCAGCCCAACCCAGCCCAGCCCAGCCCAGCCCAGCCCATCCCAGCCCAGCCCAGCCCAGCCCAGCCCAGCCCAGCCCAGCCCAGCCCAGCCCAGCCTAGCCCAGAACAAGCTAAGCTAATATAAGGTAAGCTAACCAAACCTAACCTAACCTACCCTATCCTAACCTAACCTAACCTAACCTTAACCTAATCTAACCTTAACCTAACCTAACCTAACCTAACCTAACAAAACGTAACCTATCCATCAAGAACATTGAATTCTCAACATCTGCAGACAAGAAGAAGAATGCTGTGAAGAACGTTGCTGCTACTGCACTTGTCGACGGACCCTGTGTTTTCATAGATGTAGACTAAACTTTAGCTTCGACATTAACCATTCCTTTACTCATGGTAATCATTTGCTAACGGTCGCCATGGTACATGGTATTATAGGAGTACCTAATACTCATGGATTTGAAAGTTTTGGAGACACCCAGCCCAGCCCAGTCCAGTGCAGCCCAGCCCAGCCCAGCCTAGCCCAGCCCAGCCCCGCCCAGGCCAACCTAGCCCAGCACAGCCCAGCCCAGCCCAGCCCAGCCCAGCCCAGCCCAGCCCAGCCCAGCCCAGCCCAGCCCAGCCCAGCCCAGCCCAGCCCAGCCCATCCCAGCCCAGCCCAGCCCAGACCAGCCCAGACCAGCCCAGCCCAGCCCAGCCTAGCCCAGCCCAGCCCAGCCCAGACCAGCTCAGCACAAACCAGCCCAGACCAGCCCAGCCGAGCACAGCCCAGCCCAGCCCAGCCCAGCCCAGGCCAGCCCGGCCCAGCCCAGAACAGCCCAGCCCAGCCCAGCCCAGCACAGCCCAGCCAAGCCCAGCCCAGCCCAGCCCAGTCCAGCCCAGCCTAAGCTAAGCTAATATAAGCTTAGCTATCCTAACCTAACCTAACCTAACCTAACCTACCCTATTCTAACCTAACCCAACATAACCTGACCTAACCTAACCTATCCTATCCTAACCTAACCTAAAATAACCTAACCTTAATTTAACATAACCTAACCTAACCTAACGTAACCTATCCATCGAGAACGTTGAATTCTCAACATCTGCAGACAAGAAGGAGAATGCTGTGAAGAACGTTGCTGCTACTGCACTTGTCGAGAGACCCTGTGTTTTCATAGATGTAGACTAAACTTTAGCATCGACATTAACCATTCCTTTACTCATGGTAATGATTTGCTAACTGTCGCCATGGTACATGGTTGTAAAGGAGTAGCTAATGTTCATGGATTTGAAAGTTTTGGATACAGCCCAGCCCAGCCCAGTCCAGCCCATCCCAGCCCAGCCCAGCCGAGCACAGCCCAGCCCCGCCCAGGCCAGCCTAGCCCAGCCCAGCCCAGCCCAGCCCAGCCCAGCCCAGCCCAGCCCAGCCCAGCCCAGCACAGCACAGCCCAGCCCAGCCCAGCCCAGTACAGCTCAGCACAGCCCACCCCAGCACAGCTAAGCCCAGACCAGCCCAGCACAGCCCAGCCCAGCCCAGCCCAGCCCCGCCCAGCCCAGCCCAGCCCAGCCCAACGCAGAACAGCCCAGCCCATCCCATCCCAGCACAGCCCAGCCCAGCCCAGCCCAGCCCATCCCAGCCCAGCACAGCCCAGCCCAGCCAAGCCCAGCCAAGCCCAGCCCAGCCCAGCCCAGAACAGCTCAGCCCAGCCCAGCCCAGCACAGCCCTGCCCAGCCCAGCCGAGCCCAGCCCAGCTCAGCCCAGCCCAGTCCTGCCCAGCCGAGCCCAGCTCAGCCCAGCCCAGATCAGACCAGTCCAGCCCAGCCCAGCCAAACCAAGCCCAGCCCAGCCCAGACCAGTGCAGCCCAGAACAGCCCAACCCAGCCCAGCCCAGCCCAGCCCAGCCCAGCCTAGCCCAGCCCAGCCCAGCCCAGCCCAGCACAGCCCAGCCCAGCGCAGGACAGCGCAGCCCAGCCCAGCCCAGCCCTACCCAGCCCAGCCCAGCCCAGCCCAGCACAGCCCAGCACAGCCCAGCCCAGCGCAGCCCAGCCCAGCTCAGCGCAGCCCAGCCCAGCCCAGCCCAGCCCAGCCCAGCCCAGCCCAACCCAGCACAGCCCAGCCCAGCCCACCCCAGCCAAGCCCAGCCCAGACCAGCCCTGCCCAACTCACCCCAGCCCAGTCCAGCCCAGCCCAGCCCAGCAGAGCCCAGCCCAGCCCAGCCCAGCACAGACCAGCCGAGCCCAGCCCAGCTCAGCGCAGCCCAGCCCAGCCAAGCCCATCCCAGCCCAGCCCAGCACAGCCCAGCCCAGCCCAGCCCAGCCCAGCCCAGCACAGCACAGCCCAGCCCACCACAGCCAAGCCCAGCCCAGACCAGCCCAGACCAATTCACCCCAGCCCAGTCCAGCCCAGCTCAGCCCAGCCCAGCCCAGCCCAGCCCAGCCCATCTCAGCACTGTCCAGCCCAGCCCAGCACAGCCAAGCCCAGCCCAACCCTGTCCAGCCCAGCCCAGCCCAGCCCAGTCCAGCCTAGCCCAGCTTAGCCCAGCCCAGCCCAGCCCAGTCCAGCCCAGCCCAGCCCGGCCCAGCACAACCCTGCCGAGCCCAGCCCAGCCCAGCCGAGCCCAGCCCAGCCCAGTCCAGCCCAGCCCAGCCCACCAAGCCCAGCCAAGCCCAGACAAGCCCAGCACAGCCCAGCCGTGCCCGGCCCAGCCCAGCCCAGCCCAGCCACACTCAGCCCCACACAGTCCAGCCCAGCCCAGCCAAGCCCAGCCCAGCCCAGCCCAGTCCAGCCCAGCCCAGTCCAGCCCAGCCTAAGCTAGGATAATATAAGCTAAGCTAACCTAACCTAACCTAAACTACCCTATCCTACCCTAACCTAACCTAACCTAACATAACCTTAACCTAACCTTACCTAACCTAACCTAACCTAACCTAACCTAACATAACCGATCCGACGAGAACATTGAATTCTCAACATCGGCAGACAAGAAGAAGAATGCTGTGAAGAACGTAGCTGATACTGCACTTGTCGACAGACCCTGTGTTTTCTGTGGATGCTGACTTAACTTTAGCATTGACATTAACCATTCCTTTACTCATGGTAATGGTTGGCTAACTGTCACCATGGTACATGGAGGTACAGGAGTTCCTAATGTTCATGGACTTGAAAGTTTTGTAGACAGCCCAGCCCAGCCCAGCCCAGCCCAGCCCAGCCCAGCCCAGCCCAGATCAGGAAAGCCAAGCTCAGCCCAGCCCAGCAAAGCCCAGACCATCTCAGCACAGCACAGCCCAGCCCAGCCCAGCCCAGCCCAGCCCAGCCCATCCCAGACCATCCCAGTGCAGCCCAGCCCAGCCCAGCCCAACCCAGCCCAGCCCAGCCCTGCGCAGCCCAGACCAGCCCAGCGCAGCCCAGCCCAACCCAGCCCAACCCAGCCCAGACCAGCCCTGCCCAGCCTAGCCCAGCCCAGCCCAGCCCAGCCCAGCCCAGCCCAGCCCAAACCAGGCCAGGCCAGCCCAGCCCAGCCCTTCCCAGCCCAGCCCAGCCCAGCCCAGCCGATCCCAGCCCAGCCCAGCCCAGCCCTGCCCTGCCCAGCCCAGCTCAGCCCAGCCCAGCCAGTCCAGCCCAACCCTGCCAAGCCCAGCCCAGCACAGCCCAGCCGAGCACAGCCCAGCCCAGCCAAGCCCAGCGCACCCCAAGCTAAAGTAATATAAGCTAAGCTCACTTAACCTAACCTAACCTAACCTAATCTACCCTATCCTAATCTTAACTAACCTTAGCTTAACCTAACCTAACCATAACCTAACCTAACCTAACCTAACCTACCGTAACCTATCCATCGAGAACATTGAATTCTCAACATCTGCAGACAGGAAGAAGAATGCTGTGAAGAACGTTGCTGCTACTGCACTTGTCAACGAACCCTGTGTTTTCTGTGGATGTAGACTTAACTTTAGCATCGACATTAACCATTCCTTTACTCATGGTAATGGTTGGCTATGTGTTGCCATGGTACATGGTGGTGCAGGAGTACCTAATAATCATGGACTTGAAAGTTTTGGAGACAGCCCAGACCAGCCAAGCCCACTCCAGCCCAGCCCAGATCAGCCCAGACCAGCCCAGCCCACCCCAGCCCAGAGCAGCCTAGCCCCGCCCAGCTCAGTGCAGCCCAGCCCAGCCCAGCCCAGCCCAGCCCAGGCCAGCCCAGCCCAGCCCAGCCCAGCCCAGCACAGCCCACCCCAGCACAGCCTAAGCTAGGATAATATAAGCTAAGCTAACCTAACCTAACCTAAACTACCCTATCCTACCCTAACCTAACCTAACCTAACATAACCTTAACCTAACCTTACCTAACCTAACCTAACCTAACCTAACGTAACCGATCCGACGAGAACATTGAATTCTCAACATCGGCAGACAAGAAGAAGAATGCTGTGAAGAACGTAGCTGATACTGCACTTGTCGACAGACCCTGTGTTTTCTGTGGATGCTGACTTAACTTTAGCATTGACATTAACCATTCCTTTACTCATGGTAATGGTTGGCTAACTGTCACCATGGTACATGGAGGTACAGGAGTTCCTAATGTTCATGGACTTGAAAGTTTTGTAGACAGCCTAGCCCACACCAGCCCAGCCCAGCCCAGCCCAGCCCAGCCCAGATCAGGAAAGTCAAGCTCAGCCCAGCCCAGCAAAGCCCAGACCATCTCAGCACAGCACAGCCCAGCCCAGCCCAGCCCAGCCCAGCCCAGCCCAGCCCAGCCCAGACCAGCCCAGTGCAGCCCAGCCCAGCCCAGCCCAACCCAGCACATCCCAGCCCTGCCCAGCCCAGACCAGCCCAGCGCAGCCCAGCCCAACCCAGCCCAACCCAGCCCAGACCAGCCCTGCCCAGTCTAGCCCAGCCCAGCCCAGCCCAGCCCAGCCCAGCCCAGCCCAAACCAGGCCAGGCCAGCCCAGCCCAGCCCTTCCCAGCCCAGCCCAGCCCAGCCCAGCCGATCCCAGCCCAGCCCAGCCCAGCCCTGCCCTGCCCAGCCCAGCTCAGCCCAGCCCAGCCCACTCCATCCCAACCCAGCCAAGCCCAGCCCAGCACAGCCCAGCCGAGCACAGCCCAGCCCAGCCAAGCCCAGCCCACCCCAAGCTAAAGTAATATAAGCTAAGCTCACTTAACCTAACCTAACCTAACCTAATCTACCCTATCCTAATCTTAACTAACCTTAGCTTAACCTAACCTAACCATAACCTAACCTAACCTAACCTAACCTACCGTAACCTATCCATCGAGAACATTGAATTCTCAACATCTGCAGACAGGAAGAAGAATGCTGTGAAGAACGTTGATGCTACTGCACTTGTCAACAAACCCTGTGTTTTCTGTGGATGTAGACTTAACTTTAGCATCGACATTAACCATTCCTTTACTCATGGTAATGGTTGGCTGTGTGTTGCCATGGTACATGGTGGTGCAGGAGTACCTAATAATCATGGACTTGAAATTTTGGAGACAGCCCAGACCAGCCAAGCCCACTCCAGCCCAGCCCAGATCAGCCCAGACCAGCCCAGCCCACCCCAGCCCAGAGCAGCCTAGCCCCGCCCAGCTCAGTGCAGCCGAGCCCAGCCCAGCCCAGCCCAGCCCAGGCCAGCCCAGCCCAGCCCAGCCCAGCCCAGCACAGCCCAGCCCAGCACAGCCCAGCACAGCGCAGCCCAGCCAAGCCCAGCCCAACCCAGCCCAGCCCAAATCAGCCTAGCCCAGCCCAGCCCTGCCCCGCCCAGCCCAGCCCAGCCCAGCCCATCCCAGCCCTGTCCAGGCCATGCCAGCCAAGCCAAGCCCAGCCCAACCCTGTCCAGCACAGTCCAGCTCAGCCCAGCCCAGCCTAGCCCAGCTTAGCCCAGCCCTGCCCAGCCCAGCCCAGCCCAGCCCAACTCATGCCAGCCCAGCCCAGCCCAACCCAACGCAGCCGAGCCCTGGGGAGCCCAGCCCAGCCCAGCCCAGCCTAGCCCAGCCCAGCTCAGCAATCCCATCCCACCTCAGCCCAGCCCAGCCCATCCCAGCCCTGCCCTGCCCAGCCCATCCCAGACAAGCTTAGCCACACTCAGCCCAGCATAGTCCAGAACAGCCCAGCCCAGCCCAGCCCAGTCCAGCCCAGCCCAGCCCAGCCCAGCCCATCCCAGCCCAGCCCGGCCCAGCCCAGCCCAGCCCAGCCTAAGCTAAGCTAATATAAGCTAAGCTCACCTAACCTAACCTAACCTAACCTAACCTACCATATCATAACCTAACCTAATCTAACCTGCAACTAACCTAACCTTAACCTAACCTAACCTAACCTAATGTAACCTATGCATCGAGAACATTGAATTCTCAACATCTGCAGACGAGAAGAAGAATGCTGTAAGGATTGTTGCTGCTACTGCACTTGTCGACGGATACTGTGTTTTCTGTGGATGTAGACTTAACTTTAGCATCGACATTAATCATTCCTTTACTCATGGTAATGGTTGGCTAACTGTCGCCATATTCGCCATTGTCGCGCAACCCAGCCCAGCCCAGCCCTGCCCAGCCCTGCACACCCCAGCCCAGCCTAGCACAGAACAGCCCAGCACAGCCCAGCCCAGCCCAGCCCAGGCCAGCCCATCGCAGCCCAGCCCCACCAAACCCAGACTAGCCCAGCCCAGCCCAGCCCAGCCCAGCCCAGCCAAGCCATGCCCAGCCCACCCAACCCAGTCCAGCCCACCCCAGCCCAGCCCAGCCCAGCCCACCCTGCCCAGCACAGCATAGCCCAGCCCAGCCCAGCCCTGCCCAGCCCATCCTAGCCCAGCCCAGCTACACTCAGACCAGCCCAGTGCAGCCCAGCCCAGCACAGTCCAGCCCAGCCTAGCCGAGCCGAGCCCAGCCCAGCCCAGCCCAGCCCAGCTCAGGCCAGCCCAGCCCGGCCCGGACCAGCCCAGCCCAGCCCAGTCCAGACCAGCCTAATCTAAGCTAATATAAGCTAAGCTAACCCAACCTAACCTAACCTAACCTAAAGTACCCTATCCTAACTTAACCTAACCTAATCTAACCTAACCTTAACCTAACCTAACCTAACCTAAGCTAACCTAACGTAACCTATCCATCGAGAACATTGAATTCTCAACATCTGCAGACGAGAAGAAGAATGCTGCGCAGCCCAGCTAATATAAGCTAAGCTAACCTAACGTAACCTAACCTAACCTAACCTACCCTATCCTATCCTAACCTAACCTAACCTAACCTTAACCTAACCTGACCTTAACCTAACCTAACCTAACGTAACCTCTTTATCGAGATCATTGAATTCTGAACTTCTGCAGACAAGAAGAAGAACGCTGTGAAGAACGTTGCTTCTACTGCACTTGTCGACGGACCCTATGTTTTTTGTGGATGTAGATTTAACTTTAGCATCGACATTAACCATTCCCTTACTCTTGCCAATGGTTGGCGAAATGTCGCCATGGTCGCCATGGTCGCGCAGCCCAGCCCAGTACAGCCCAGCCCAGCCCCGCACAGGCCAGCTCAGCCCAGCCCATCCCAGCCCATAGCAGCCCAGCCAAGCCCAACCCAGCCCAGCCCAGCCCAGCCCAGCCCAGCACAGCACAGCACAGTCCAACCCAGCCTAAGATAAGCTAATATAAGCTAAGCTAACCTAACGTAACCTATCCTAACCTAACCTACCCTATACTAACCTAACCTAACCTAACTTAACCTTAACCTAACCTAACCTATACTAACCTAACCTAACGTTACCTATCCATCGAGAACATTGATTTCTCAACATGTGTTGCAGACAAGACGAAGAATGCAGTGAAGAACGTTGCTGCTACTGCACTTGTCGATGGACCCTGTGTTTTCTGTGGATGTGGACTTAGCTTAATCATTGACATTAACCATTCCTTTACTCATGGTAATGGTTGGCTGAGTGTCGCCATGGTACATGGAGGTACAGGAGTACCTAATGTTCATGGACTTGAAAGCTTTGTAGAGAGCACAGCCCAGCCCAGCCCAAGCCCAGCCCGGCCCAGCACAGCCCAGCCCAGCCCAGCCCAACCCAGCCAAGCACAGCCCAGCCCAGCCCAGCCCAGCTCAGCCCAGCCCAGCCCAGCCCAGTCAGGCCCAGCCCAGCTCAGACCAGCCTAGCCCAGCCCAGCCCAGCCCAAGCTAAGCTAATATAAGCTAAGCTAACCTAACCTAACCTAACATAAACTAACCTATCCTATCCCAACCTAACCTAACCTAACCTTAACCTAACACAACATAATGTAACCTAACGTAACCTATCCATCGAGAACATTGAAATCTCAACATCTTTTGACAAGAAGAAGAATGCTGTGAAGTACGTTGCTGCTACTGCACTTGTCGATGGACCCTGTGTTTTCTGTGGATGTAGACTGAACTTTAGCATCGACATTAACCATTCCTTATCCATGGTAATGGTTATGTAACTGTCGCCATGGTACATGATGGTACAGGATTACCTAATGCTCATGGACTTGAAAGTTTTGGAGACAGACCAGCCCAGCCCAGACAAGTCCAGCCCAGCCAAGCCCAGCCCAGCCCTGCTCAGTCAAGCCCAGCCGAGCCCAGCCCAGCCAGCCCAGCCCAGCCCAGCCGAGCCCAGCCCAGCCCAGCCCAGCCCAGCACACCCCAGCCCAGGCCAGCCCAGCCAAGCCCAGCCCAGCCCAGCCCAGCCCAGCCCAGCCCATCCCAGCCCTGTCCAGGCCAGGCCAGCCAAGCCAAGCCCAGCCTAACCCTGTCCAGCCCAGCCCAGCTCAGCCCAGCCCAGCCTAGCCCAGCTTAGCCCAGCCCTTCCCAGCCCAGCCCAGCCCAGCCCAACTCATGCCGGCCCAGCCCAGCCCAACCCAGCCCAGCCGAGCCCAGGGGAGCCCAGCCCAGCCCAGCCCAGCCTAGCCCAGCCCAGCTCAGCACTCCCATTCCAGCTCAGCCCAGCCCAGCCCATCCCAGCCCTGCCCTGCCCAGCCCATCCCAGACAAGCTTAGCCACACTCAGCCCAGCCCAGTCCAGAACAGCCCAGCCCAGCCCAGCCCAGTCCAGCCCAGCCCAGCCCAGCCCAGCCCATCCCAGCCCAGCCCGGCCCAGCCCAGCCCAGCCCAGCCTAAGCTAAGCTAATATAAGCTAAGCTCACCTAACCTAACCTAACCAAATCTAACCTACCCTATCATAACCTAACCTAACCTAACCTGCAACTAACCTAACCTTAACCTAACCTAACCTAACCTAATGTAACCTATCCGTCGAGAACGTTTAATTCTCAACATCTGCAGACAAGAAGAAGAATGCTGTAAGGAACGTTGCTGCTACTGCACTTGTCGACGGACACTGCGTTTTCTGTGGATGTAGACTTAACTTTAGCATCGAAATTAACCATTCCTTTACTCATGGTAATGGTTGGCTAACTGTCGCCATATTCGCCATGGTCGCGCAGCCCAGCCCAGCCCAGCCCTGCCCAGCCCTGCACAGCCCAGCCCAGCCAACCCAGCCCAGCCCAGCACAGCCCAGCCCAGCCCAGCCCAGCCCATCGCAGCCCAGCCCCGCTAAACCCAGACTAGCCCAGCCCAGCCCAGCCCAGCCCAGCCCAGCCCAGCACAGCCCAGCCCAGCCCAGCCCAGCCCAGCCCTGCCCAGGGCAGCGCAGCCCAGCCCAGCCCAGCACAGCCCAGCCCAGCCCAGCACACCACAGCCCAGGCCAGCCCACCCCAGCCCTGCCCAGCCCAGCCAAGCCATGCCCAGCCCACCCAACCCAGTCCAGCCCATACCAGCCCAGCCCAGCCCAGCCCACCCAGCCCAGCACAGCTTAGCCCAGCCAGCCCAGCCCTGCCCAGCCCAGCCTAGAACAGCCCAGCTACACTCAGACCAGCCCAGTGCAGCCCAGCCCAGCACAGTCCAGCCCAGCCCAGCCGAGCCCAGTCCAGCCCAGCCCAGCCCAGCCCGGACCAGCCCAGCGCAGCCCAGTCCAGACCAGCCTAATCTAAGCTAATATAATCTAAGCTAACCCAACCTAACCTAACCTAACCTAAAGTACCCTATCCTAACTTAACCTAACCTAATCTAACCTAACCTTAACCTAACCTAACCTAACCTAAGCTAACCTAACGTAACCTATCCATCGAGAACATTGAATTCTCAACATCTGCAGACGAGAAGAAGAATGCTGCGCAGCCCTGCTAATACAAGCTAAGCTAACATAACGTAACCTAACCTAACCTAACCTACCCTATCCTATCCTAACCTAACCTAACCTTAACCTAACCTGACCTTAACCTAACCTAACCTAACGTAACCTCTTTATCGAGAACATTGAATTCTGAACTTCTGCAGACAAGAAGAAGAACGCTGTGAAGAACGTTGCTTCTACTGCACTTGTCGACGGACCCTATGTTTTTCTGTGGATGTAGACTTAACTTTAGCATCGACATTAACCATTCCCTTACTCTTGGCAATGGTTGGCGAACTGTCGCCATGGTCGCCATGGTCGCGCAGCCCAGCCCAGAACAGCGCAGCCCAGCCCCGCACAGGCCAGCCCAGCCCAGCCCATCCCAGCCCATCCCAGCCCAGCCAAGCCCAACCCAGCCCAGCCCAGCCCAGCCCAGCCCAGCACAGCACAGCACAGTCCAACCCAGCCTAAGATAAGCTAATATAAGCTAAGCTAACCTAACGTAACCTATCCTAACCTAACCTACCCTATACTAACCTAACCTAACCTAACTTAACCTTAACCTAACCTAACCTAAACTAACCTAACCTAACGTTACCTATCCATCGAGAACATTGAATTCTCAACATGTGTTGCAGACAAGACGAAGAATGCAGTGAAGAACGTTGCTGCTACTGCACTTGTCGACGGACCCTGTGTTTTCTGTGGATGTGGACTTAGCTTAATCATTGACATTAACCATTCCTTTACTCATGGTAATGGTTGGCTGAGTGTCGCCATGGTACATGGAGGTACAGGAGTACCTAATGTTCATGGACTTGAAAGCTTTGTAGAGAGCACAGCCCATCCCAGCCCAAGCCCAGCCCGGCCCAGCACAGCCCAGCCCAGCCCAGCCCAACCCAGCCAAGCACAGCCCAGGCCAGCCCAGCCCAGCCCAGCTTAGCCCAGCCCAGCCCAGCCAGGCCCAGCCCAGCTCAGCCCAGCCTAGCCCAGCCCAGCCCAGCCCAAGCTAAGCTAATATAAGCTAAGCTAACCTAACCTAACCTAACATAACCTAACCTATCCTATCCCAACCTAACCTAACCTAACCTTAACCTAACATAACATAACGTAACCTAACGTAACCTATCCATCGAGAACATTGAAATCTCATTATCCTTTGACAAGAAGAAGAATGCTGTGAAGAACGTTGCTGCTACTGCACTTGTCGACGGACCCTGCGTTTTCTGTGGATGTAGACTTAACTTTAGCGTCGACATTAACCATTCCTTTACCCATGGTAATGGTTGTCTAACTGTCGCATGGTACATGATGGTACAGGATTACCTAATGCCCATGGACTTGAAAGTTTTGCAGACAGCCCAGCCCAGCCCAGCCAATCCAGCCCTGCCAAGCCCAGCCCAGCCCTGCCCAGTCAAGCCCAGCCCAGCCCAGTCCAGCCCAGCCCAGCCCAGCCCAGCCCAGCCGAGCCCAGCCCAGCCCAGCCCAGCCCAGCCCAGCCCTCCCCAGCCCAGGCCAGCCCAGCCAAGCCCAGCCCAGCCCAGCCCAGCCCAGCCCAGGCCAAGCTAAGCTAATATAAGCTAAGCTAACCTAACCAAACCTAACCTAACCTACCCCATCCTAACCTAACCTAACCTAACCTTAACCTAACCTAACCATAACCTAACCTAACCTAACCTAACCTAACGTAACCTATCCATCGAGAACATTGAATTCTCAACATCTGCAGACAAGAAGAAGAATGCTGTGAAGAACGTTGCTGCTACTGCACTTGTCGACGAACCCTGTGTTTTCTGTGGATGTAGACTTAACTTTAGCATCGACATTAACCATACCTTTACTCATGGTAATGGGTGGCTAACTGTCGCCATGGTACATGGTGGTACAGGAGTATTTAATGTTCATGGACTTTAAGCTTTTGGAGACAGCACAGCCCAGCCAAGCCCAGTCCAGCCCAGCCTAGCCCAGCCCAGCCCAGCCCATCCCAGCCCATCCCAGCCCAGCCAAGCCCAACCCAGCCCAGCACAGCCCAGCCCAGCCCAGCACAGCACAGCACAGTCCAACCCAGCCTAAGATAAGCTAATATAAGCTAAGCTAACCTAACGTAACCTATCCTAACCTAACCTACCCTATACTAACCTAACCTAACCTAACTTAACCTTAACCTAACCTAACCTAACCTAACCCAACCTAACGTAACCTATCCATCGAGAACATTGAATTCTCAACATGTGTTGCATACAAGACGAAGAATGCAGTGAAGAACGTTGCTGCTACTGCACTTGTCGACGGACATTGTGTTTTCTGTGGATGTGGACTTAGCTTAATCATTGACATTAACCATTCCTTTACTCATGGTCATGGTTGGCTAAGTGTCGCCATGGTACATGGAGGTACAGGAGTACCTAATGTTCATGGACTTGAAAGCTTTGTAGAGAGCACAGCCCAGCCCAGCCCAAGCCCAGCCCGGCCAAGCACAGCCCAGCCCAGCCCAGCCCAACCCAGCCAAGCACAGCCCAGCCCAGCCCAGCCCAGTCCAGCCCAGCCCAGCTCAGCCCAGCCTAGCCCAGCCCAGCCCAGCCCAAGCTAAGCTAATATAAGCTAAGCTAACCTAACCTAACCTAACATAACCTAACCTATCCTATCCCAACCTAACCTAACCTAACCTTAACCTAACCTAACATAACGTAACCTAACGTAACCTACCCATCGAGAACATTGAATTCTCAACATCTGTTGACAAGAAGAAGAATGCTGTGAAGAACGTTGCTGCTACTGCACTTGTCGACGGACCCAGTGTTTTCTGTGGATGTAGACTTAACTTTAGCATCGACATTAACAATTCCTTTACTCATGGTAATGGTTGTCTAACTGTCGCCATGGTACATGATGGTACAGGATTACCTAATGCTCATAAACTTGAAAGTTTTGGAGACAGCCCAGCCCAGCCCAGTCAAGCCCAGCCCAGCGCAGCCCAGCCCAGCCCAGCCCAGACCAGCCGAGCCCAGCCCAGCCCAGCCCAGCGCAGCCCTGCCCAGCCCAGCCTACCCCAGCCCAGGCCAGCCCAGCCAAGCCCAGCCCAGCCCAGCCCAGCCCAGCCCAGGCCAAGCTAAGCTAATATAAGCTAAGCTAACCTAACCAAACTTAACCAAACCTACCCCATCCTAACCTAACCTAACCTAACCTTAACCTAACCTAACCTTAACCTAACCTAACCTAACCTAACCTAATGTAACCTATCCATCGAGAAAATTGAATTCTCAACATCTGCAGACAAGAAGAAGAATGCTGTGAAAAACGTTGCTGCTACTGCACTTGTCGACGAACCCTATGTTTTCTGTGGATGTAGACTTAACTTTAGCATCGACATTAACCATTCCTTTACTCATGGTAATGGGTGGCTAACTGTCGCCATGGTACATGGTGTTACAGGAGTATATAATGTTCATGGACTTGAAGCTTTTGCAGACAGCACAGCTCAGCCCAGCCCAGTCCAGCCCAGCCCTGCCCAGCCCACCCCAGCCCAGCCCTGTCCAGCCCAGCCGAGCCCAGCCCAACCCAGCCCAACACTGTCCAGCCCAGCCCAGCCCAACCCAGCCCAACCCAGCTTAGATCAACCCAGCCCAGCCCAGCCCAGACCAGCCCAGACCAGACCAGCCCAGCCCAGCCCAGCCCAGCCCAGCCAAGCCCAGACCAGCCCAGCCCAGCCCAGCCCAGCCCAGCCCAGCACAGCCCAGCCCAGCTCAGCCCATCCCAGGCCATCACAGCACAGCCCAGCCCACCCCAGCCGAGCCCAGCCCAGCCCAGCCCAGCCCAGCACAGGTCAGTCCATCCCAGCGCTGCCCAGCCCAACCCAGCTCAGCCCAGCCCAGCCCAGCCCAGCCCAGCTTTGTCCAGACCATACAGCCAAGCCAAGCCCAGCCCAACCCTGTCCAGCCCAGCCCAGCCCAACCCTGCACAGCCCAGGAACACTCAGCCCAGCCCCGACCAGCACAGCCCAGCCGAGCCCAGCCGAGCCCAGCCCTGCCCAGCCCAGCCCAGAAAAGGCCAGCCACACTCAGTCCAGCCCAGTCCAGCCCAGCACAGCCCAGCACAGCACATCCGATCCCAGCCCAGCCTAGCCCAGCCCAGCCCAGCCCAGCCCAGCCCAGCCCAGCCCAGTCCAGCCCAGCCCAAGCCAGTCCAGCCCAGCACAGCCCAGCCCAGCCCAGCTCAGCCTAGCCCAGCCGAACCCAGTCCAGCCCATCACAGCCTAGCACAGCCCATCCGATCACAGCCCAGCCCAGCCCAGACCAGCCCAGCCCAAACCATCCCAGCACAGCCCAGCCCGGAGCAGCCCAGCCCAGCCCAGCCCAGCCCAGCCCAGCACAGCCCAGCCCAGCCCAAGCCAGTCCCGCCCAGCACAGCCCAGCCCAGCCCAGCTCAGCCTAGCCCAGCCCAGCCCAGTCCAGCCCAGCACAGCCTAGCACAGCCCATCCGATCACAGCCCAGCCCAGCCCAGCCCAGCCCAGCCTAAACCATCCCAGCACAGCCCAGCCCAGACCAGCCCAGCCCAGCCCAGCCCAGCCCTGCCCAGCCCAGCCCAGCTCAGCCCAGCCCCGCCCAGCCCAGCCCAGCCCAGCCCAGGTCAGTCCATCCCAGCGCAGCACAGCCCAACACAGCTCAGCCCAGCCCAGCCTGGCCCAACCAAGTCCAGCCCAGCCCAGCCCAGCCCAGCCCAGCCCAGCGCAGCATAGCCCAGCCCAGCCCAGCACAGCACAGCACAGTCCAACCCAGCCTAAGATAAGCTAATAAAAGCTAAGCTAACCTAACGTAACCTATCCTAACCTAACCTACCCTATACTAACCTAACCTAACCTAACTTAACCTTAACCTAACCTAACCTAAACTAACCTAACCTAACGTTACCTATCCATCGAGAACATTGAATTCTCAACATGTGTTGCAGACAAGACGAAGAATGCAGTGAAGAACGTTGCTGCTACTGCACTTGTCGACGGACCCTGTGTTCTCTGTGGATGTGGACTTAGCTTAATCATTGACATTAACCATTCCTTTACTCATGGTAATGGTTGGCTGAGTGTCGCCATGGTACATGGAGGTACAGGAGTACCTAATGTTCATGGACTTGAAAGCTTTGTAGAGAGCACAGCCCAGCCCAGCCCAAGCCCAGCCCGGCCCAGCACAGCCCAGCCCAGCCCAGCCCAACCCAGCCAAACACAGCCCAGGCCAGCCCAGCCCAGCCCAGCTTAGCCCAGCCCAGCCCAGCCAGGCCCAGCCCAGCTCAGCCCAGCCTAGCCCAGCCAAGCCCAGCCCAAGCTAAGCTAATATAAGCTAAGCTAACCTAACCTAACCTAACATAACCTAACCTATCCTATCCCAACCTAACCTAACCTAACCTTAACCTAACATAACATAACGTAACCTAACGTAACCTATCCATCGAGAACATTCAAATCTCAACATCTTTTGACAAGAAGAAGAATGCTGTGAAGAACGTTGCTGCTACTGCACTTGTCGACGGACCCTGTGTTTTCTGTGGATGTAGACTTAACTTTAGCGTCGACATTAACCATTCCTTTACCCATGGTAATGGTTGTCTAACTGTCGCATGGTACATGATGGTACAGGATTACCTAATGCCCATGGACTTGAAAGTTTTGGAGACAGCCCAGCCCAGCCCAGCCAATCCAGCCCTGCCAAGCCCAGCCCAGCCCTGCCCAGTCAAGCCCAGCCCAGCCCAGCCCAGCCCAGCCCAGCCCAGCCGAGCCCAGCCCAGCCCAGCCCAGCCCAGCCCAGCCCTCCCCAGCCCAGGCCAGCCCAGCCAAGCCCAGCCCAGCCCAGCCCAGCCCAGCCCAGGCCAAGCTAAGCTAATATAAGCTAAGCTAACCTAACCAAACCTAACCTAACCTACACCATCCTAACCTAACCTAACCTAACCTTAACCTAACCTAACCATAACCTAACCTAACCTAACCTAACCTAACGTAACCTATCCATCGAGAACATTGAATTCTCAACATCTGCAGACAAGAAGAAGAATGCTGTGAAGAACGTTGCTGCTACTGCACTTGTCGACGAACCCTGTGTTTTCTGTGGATGTAGACTTAACTTTAGCATCGACATTAACCATACCTTTACTCATGGTAATGGGTGGCTAACTGTCGCCATGGTACATGGTGGTACAGGAGTATTTAATGTTCATGGACTTTAAGCTTTTGGAGACAGCACAGCCCAGCCAAGCCCAGTCCAGCCCAGCCTAGCCCAGCCCAGCCCAGCCCATCCCAGCCCATCCCAGCCCAGCCAAGCCCAACCCAGCCCAGCCCAGCCCAGCCCAGCCCAGCACAGCACAGCACAGTCCAACCCAGCCTAAGATAAGCTAATATAAGCTAAGCTAACCTAACGTAACCTATCCTAACCTAACCTACCCTATACTAACCTAACCTAACCTAACTTAACCTTAACCTAACCTAACCTAACCTAACCCAACCTAACGTAACCTATCCATCGAGAACATTGAATTCTCAACATGTGTTGCATACAAGACGAAGAATGCAGTGAAGAACGTTGCTGCTACTGCACTTGTCGACGGACATTGTGTTTTCTGTGGATGTGGACTTAGCTTAATCATTGACATTAACCATTCCTTTACTCATGGTCATGGTTGGCTAAGTGTCGCCATGGTACATGGAGGTACAGGAGTACCTAATGTTCATGGACTTGAAAGCTTTGTAGAGAGCTCAGCCCAGCCCAGCCCAAGCCCAGCCCGGCCAAGCACAGCCCAGCCCAGCCCAGCCCAACCCAGCCAAGCACAGCCCAGCCCAGCCCAGCCCAGTCCAGCCCAGCCCAGCTCAGCCCAGCCTAGCCCAGCCCAGCCCAGCCCAAGCTAAGCTAATATAAGCTAAGCTAACCTAACCTAACCTAACATAACCTAACCTATCCTATCCCAACCTAACCTAACCTAACCTTAACCTAACCTAACATAACGTAACCTAACGTAACCTACCCATCGAGAACATTGAATTCTCAACTTCTGTTGACAAGAAGAAGAATGCTGTGAAGAACGTTGCTGCTACTGCACTTGTCGACGGACCCAGTGTTTTCTGTGGATGTAGACTTAACTTTAGCATCGACATTAACAATTCCTTTACTCATGGTAATGGTTGTCTAACTGTCGCCATGGTACATGATGGTACAGGATTACCTAATGCTCATAAACTTGAAAGTTTTGGAGACAGCCCAGCCCAGCCCAGTCAAGCCCAGCCCAGCGCAGCCCAGCCCAGCCCAGCCCAGCCCAGCCGAGCCCAGCCCAGCCCAGCCCAGCCCAGCCCTGCCCAGCCCAGCCTACCCCAGCCCAGGCCAGCCCAGCCAAGCCCAGCCCAGCCCAGCCCAGCCCAGCCCAGGCCAAGCTAAGCTAATATAAGCTAAGCTAACCTAACCAAACTTAACCTAACCTACCCCATCCTAACCTAACCTAACCTAACCTTAACCTAACCTAACCTTAACCTAACCTAACCTAACCTAACCTAATGTAACCTATCCATCGAGAAAATTGAATTCCCAACATCTGCAGACAAGAAGAAGAATGCTGTGAAAAACGTTGCTGCTACTGCACTTGTCGACGAACCCTATGTTTTCTGTGGATGTAGACTTAACTTTAGCATCGACATTAACCATTCCTTTACTCATGGTAATGGGTGGCTAACTGTCGCCATGGTACATGGTGTTACAGGAGTATATAATGTTCATGGACTTGAAGCTTTTGCAGACAGCACAGCTCAGCCCAGCCCAGTCCAGCCCAGCCCAGCCCAGCCCACCCCAGCCCAGCCCTGTCCAGCCCAGCCGAGCCCAGCCCAACCCAGCCCAACACTGTCCAGCCCAGCCCAGCCCAACCCAGCCCAACCCAGCTTAGATCAACCCAGCCCAGCCCAGCCCAGACCAGCCCAGACCAGACCAGCCCAGCCCAGCCCAGCCCAGCCCAGCCAAGCCCAGACCAGCCCAGCCCAGCCCAGCCCAGCCCAGCCCGGCCCAGCACAGCCCAGCCCAGCTCAGCCCATCCCAGGCCATCACAGCACAGCCCAGCCCACCCCAGCCGAGCCCAGCCCAGCCCAGCCCAGCCCAGCACAGGTCAGTCCATCCCAGCGCTGCCCAGCCCAACCCAGCTCAGCCCAGCCCAGCCCAGCCCAGCCCAGCCCAGCTTTGTCCAGACCATACAGCCATGCCAAGCCCAGCCCAACCCTGTCCAGCCCAGCCCAGCCCAACCCTGCACAGCCCAGGAACACTCAGCCCAGCCCCGACCAGCACAGCCCAGCCGAGCCCAGCCGAGCCCAGCCCTGCCCAGCCCAGCCCAGAAAAGGCCAGCCACACTCAGTCCAGCCCAGTCCAGCCCAGCACAGCCCAGCACAGCCCATCCGATCCCAGCCCAGCCCAGCCCAGCCCAACCCAGTCCAGCCCAGCCCAAGCCAGTCCAGCCCAGCCCAGCCCAGCCCAGCCCAGCTCAGCCTAGCCCAGCCCAGCCCAGTCCAGCCCATCACAGCCTAGCACAGCCCATCCGATCACAGCCCAGCCCAGCCCAGCCCAGCCCAGCCCAAACCATCCCAGCACAGCCCAGCCCGGAGCAGCCCAGCCCAGCCCAGCCCAGCCCAGCCCAGCACAGCCCAGCCCAGCCCAAGCCAGTCCCGCCCAGCACAGCCCAGCCCAGCCCAGCTCAGCCTAGCCCAGCCCAGCCCAGTCCAGCCCAGCACAGCCTAGCACAGCCCATCCGATCACAGCCCAGCCCAGCCCAGCCCAGTCCAGCCCAAACCATCCCAGCACAGCCCAGCCCAGACCAGCCCAGCCCAGCCCAGCCCAGCCCTGCCCAGCCCAGCCCAGCTCAGCCCAGCCCCGCCCAGCCCAGCCCAGCCCAGCCCAGGTCAGTCCATCCCAGCGCAGCACAGCCCAACACAGCTCAGCCCAGCCCAGCCTGGCCCAGCCAAGTCCAGCCCAGCCCAGCCCAGCCCAGCCCAGCCCAGCGCAGCATAGCCCAGCCCAGCCCAGCACAGCACAGCACAGTCCAACCCAGCCTAAGATAAGCTAATATAAGCTAAGCTAACCTAACGTAACCTATCCTAACCTAACCTACCCTATACTAACCTAACCTAACCTAACTTAACCTTAACCTAACCTAAACTAAACTAACCTAACCTAACGTTACCTATCCATCGAGAACATTGATTTCTCAACATGTGTTGCAGACAAGACGAAGAATGCAGTGAAGAACGTTGCTGCTACTGCACTTGTCGACGGACCCTGTGTTTTCTGTGGATGTGGACTTAGCTTAATCATTGACATTAACCATTCCTTTACTCATGGTAATGGTTGGCTGAGTGTCGCCATGGTACATGGAGGTACAGGAGTACCTAATGTTCATGGACTTGAAAGCTTTCTAGAGAGCACAGCCCAGCCCAGCCCAAGCCCAGCCCAGCCCAGCACAGCCCAGCCCAGCCCAGCCCAACCCAGCCAAACACAGCCCAGGCCAGCCCAGCCCAGCCCAGCTTAGCCCAGCCCAGCCCAGCCAGGCCCAGCCCAGCTCAGCCCAGCCTAGCCCAGCCCAGCCCAGCCCAAGCTAAGCTAATATAAGCTAAGCTAACCTAACCTAACCTAACATAACCTAACCTCTCCTATCCCAACCTAACCTAACCTAACCTTAACCTAACATAACATAACGTAACCTAACGTAACTTATCCATCGAGAACATTGAAATCTCAACTTCTTTTGACAAGAAGAAGAATGCTGTGAAGAACGTTGCTGCTACTGCACTTGTCGACGGACCCTGTGTTTTCTGTGGATGTAGACTTAACTTTAGCGTCGACATTAACCATTCCTTTACCCATGGTAATGGTTGTCTAACTGTCGCATGGTACATGATGGTACAGGATTACCTAATGCCCATGGACTTGAAAGTTTTGGAGACAGCCCAGCCCAGCCCAGCCAAGTCCAGCCCTGCCAAGCCCAGCCCTGCCCTGCCCAGTCAAGCCCAGCCCAGCCCAGCCAAGCCCAGCCCAGCCCAGCCCAGCCGAGCCCAGCCCAGCCCACCCCAGCCCAGCCCAGCCCACCCCAGCCCAGGCCAGCCCAGCCAAGCCCAGCCCAGCCCAGCCCAGCCCAGCCCAGGCCAAGCTAAGCTAATATAAGCTAAGCTAACCTAACCAAACCTAACCTAACCTACCCCATCCTAACCTAACCTAACCTAACCTTAACCTAACCTAACCATAACCTAACCTAACCTAACCTAACCTAACGTAACCTATCCATCGAGAACATTGAATTCTCAACATCTGCAGACAAGAAGAAGAATGCTGTGAAGAACGTTGCTGCTACTGCACTTGTCGACGAACCCTGTGTTTTCTGTGGATGTAGACTTAACTTTAGCATCGACATTAACCATACCTTTACTCATGGTAATGGGTGGCTAACTGTCGCCATGGTACATGGTGGTACAGGAGTATATAATGTTCATGGACTTGAAGCTTTTGGAGACAGCACAGCCCAGCCAAGCCTAGTCCAGCCCAGCCTAGCCCAGCCCAGCCCAGCCCATCCCAGCCCATCCCAGCCCAGCCAAGCCCAACCCAGCCCAGCCCAGCCCAGCCCAGCCCAGCACAGCACAGCACAGTCCAACCCAGCCTAAGATAAGCTAATATAAGCTAAGCTAACCTAACGTAACCTATCCTAACCTAACCTACCCTATACTAACCTAACCTAACCTAACTTAACCTTAACCTAACCTAACCTAACCTAACCCAACCTAACGTAACCTATCCATCGAGAACATTGAATTCTCAACATGTGTTGCATACATGACGAAGAATGCAGTGAAGAACGTTGCTGCTACTGCACTTGTCGACGGACATTGTGTTTTCTGTGGATGTGGACTTAGCTTAATCATTGACATTAACCATGCCTTTACTCATGGTCATGGTTGGCTAAGTGTCGCCATGGTACATGGAGGTACAGGAGTACCTAATGTTCATGGACTTGAAAGCTTTGTAGAGAGCACAGCCCAGCCCAGCCCAAGCCCAGCCCGGCCAAGCACAGCCCAGCCCAGCCCAGCCCAACCCAGCCAAGCACAGCCCAGCCCAGCCCAGCCCAGTCCAGCCCAGCCCAGCTCAGCCCAGCCTAGCCCAGCCCAGCCCAGCCCAAGCTAAGCTAATATAAGCTAAGCTAACCTAACCTAACCTAACATAACCTAACCTATCCTATCCCAACCTAACCTAACCTAACCTTAACCTAACCTAACATAACGTAACCTAACGTAACCTACCCATCGAGAACATTGAATTCTCAACATCTGTTGACAAGAAGAAGAATGCTGTGAAGAACGTTGCTGCTACTGCACTTGTCGACGGACCCTGTGTTTTCTGTGGATGTAGACTTAACTTTAGCATCGACATTAACAATTCCTTTACTCATGGTAATGGTTGTCTAACTGTCGCCATGGTACATGATGGTACAGGATTACCTAATGCTCATAAACTTGAAAGTTTTGGAGACAGCCCAGCCCAGCCCAGTCAAGCCCAGCCCAGCGCAGCCCAGCCCAGCCCAGCCCAGCCCAGCCGAGCCCAGCCCAGCCCAGCCCAGCCCAGCCCTGCCCAGCCCAACCTACCCCAGCCCAGGCCAGCCCAGCCAAGCCCAGCCCAGCCCAGCCCAGCCCAGCCCAGGCGAAGCTAAGCTAATATAAGCTAAGCTAACCTAACCAAACTTAACCTAACCTACCCCATCCTAACCTAACCTAACCTAACCTAACCTAACCTTAACCTAACCTAACCTTAACCTAACCTAACCTAACCTAACCTAACGTGACCTATCCATCGAGAAAATTGAATTCTCAACATCTGCAGACAAGAAGAAGAATGCTGTGAAAAACGTTGCTGCTACTGCACTTGTCGACGAACCCTATGTTTTCTGTGGATGTAGACTTAACTTTAGCATCGACATTAACCATTCCTTTACTCATGGTAATGGGTGGCTAACTGTCGCCATGGTACATGGTGTTACAGGAGTATATAATGTTCATGGACTTGAAGCTTTTGCAGACAGCACAGCTCAGCCCAGCCCAGTCCAGCCCAGCCCAGCCCAGCCCACCCCAGCCCAGCCCTGTCCAGCCCAGCCGAGCCCAGCCCAACCCAGCCCAACACTGTCCAGCCCAGCCCAGCCCAACCCAGCCCAGCCCAGCTTAGATCAACCCAGCCCAACCCAGCCCAGACCAGCCCAGACCAGACCAGCCCAGCCCAGCCCAGCCCAGCCCAGCACAGGTCAGTCCATCCCAGCGCTGCCCAGCCCAACCCAGCTCAGCCCAGCCCAGCCCAGTCCAGCCCAGCCCAAGCCAGTCCAGCGCAGCACAGCCCAGCCCAGCCCAGCTCAACCTAGCCCAGCCCAGCCCAGTCCAGCCCATCACAGCCTAGCACAGCCCATCCAATCACAGCCCAGCCCAGCCCAGCCCAGCCCAGCCCAAACCATCCCAGCACAGCCCAGCCCGGAGCAGCCCAATCCAGCCCAGCCCAGCCCAGCCCAGCACAGCCCAGCCCAGCCCAAGCCAGTCCAGCCCAGCACAGCACAGCCCAGCCCAGCTCAGCCTAGCCCAGCCCAGCCCAGTCCAGCCCAGCACAGCCTAGCACAGCCCATCTGATCACAGCCCAGCCCAGCCCAGCCCAGCCCAGCCCAAACCATCCCAGCACAGCCCAGCCCAGACCAGCCCAGCCCAGCCCAGCCCAGCCCAGCCCAGCCCAGCCCAGCTCAGCCCAGCCCCGTCCAGCCCAGCCCAGCCCAGCCCAGGTCAGTCCATCCCAGCGCAGCACAGCCCAACACAGCTCAGCCCAGCCCAGCCTGGCCCAGCCAAGTCCAGCCCAGCCCAGCCCAGCCCAGCCCAGCCCAGCGCAGCATAGCCCAGCCCAGCCCAGCCAGGCCCAGCGCAGCTCAGCCCAGCCTAGCCCAGCCCAGCCCAGCCCAAGCTAAGCTAATATAAGCTAAGCTAACCTAACCTAACCTAACATAACCTAACCTATCCTATCCCAACCTAACGTAACCTAACCTTAACCTAACATAACATAACGTAACCTAACGTAACCTATCCATCGAGAACATTGAATTCTCAACATGTGTTGCAGACAAGACGAAGAATGCAGTGAAGAACGTTGCTGCTACTGCACTTGTCGACGGACCCTGTGTTTTCTGTGGATGTGGACTTAGCTTAATCATTGACATTAACCATTCCTTTACTCATGGTAATGGTTGGCTGAGTGTCGCCATGGTACATGGAGGTACAGGAGTACCTAATGTTCATGGTCTTGAAAGCTTTGTAGAGAGCACAGCCCAGCCCAGCTCAAGCCCAGCCCGGCCCAGCACAGCCCAGCCCAGCCCAGCCCAACCCAGCCAAGCACAGCCCAGGCCAGCCCAGCCCAGCCCAGCTTAGCCCAGCCCAGCCCAGCCAGGCCCAGCGCAGCTCAGCCCAGCCTAGCCCAGCCCAGCCCAGCCCAAGCTAAGCTAATATAAGCTAAGCTAACCTAACCTAACCTAACATAACCTAACCTATCCTATCCCAACCTAACGTAACCTAACCTTAACCTAACATAACATAACGTAACCTAACGTAACCTATCCATCGAGAACATTGAAATCTCAACTTCTTTTGACAAGAAGAAGAATGCTGTGAAGAACGTTGCTGCTACTGCACTTGTCGACGGACCCTGTGTTTTCTGTGGATGTAGACTTAACTTTAGCGTCGACATTAACCATTCCTTTACCCATGGTAATGGTTGTCTAAGTGTCGCATGGTACATGATGGTACAGGATTACCTAATGCCCATGGACTTGAAAGTTTTGGAGACAGCCCAGCCCAGCCCAGCCAAGTCCAGCCCTGCCAAGCCCAGCCCAGCCCTGCCCAGTCAAGCCCAGCCCAGCACAGCCCAGCCCAGCCCAGCCCAGCCCAGCCCTGCCCAGCCCAGCCCACCCCAGCCCAGCCCAGCCCACCCCAGCCCAGGCCAGCCCAGCCAAGCCCAGCCCAGCCCAGCCCAGCCCAGCCCAGGCCAAGCTAAGCTAATATAAGCTAAGCTAACCTAACGTAACCTATCCTAACCTAACCTACCCTATACTAACCTAACCTAACCTAACTTAACCTTAACCTAACCTAACCTAAACTAACCTAACCTAACGTTACCTATCCATCGAGAACATTGAATTCTCAACATGTGTTGCAGACAAGACGAAGAATGCAGTGAAGAACGTTGCTGCTACTGCACTTGTCGACGGACCCTGTGTTTTCTGTGGATGTGGACTTAGCTTAATCATTGACATTAACCATTCCTTTACTCATGGTAATGGTTGGCTGAGTATCGCCATGGTACATGGAGGTACAGGAGTACCTAATGTTCATGGTCTTGAAAGCTTTGTAGAGAGCACAGCCCAGCCCAGCTCAAGCCCAGCCCGGCCCAGCACAGCCCAGCCCAGCCCAGCCCAACCCAGCCAAGCACAGCCCAGGCCAGCCCAGCCCAGCCCAGCTTAGCCCAGCCCAGCCCAGCCAGGCCCAGCGCAGCTCAGCCCAGCCTAGCCCAGCCCAGCCCAGCCCAAGCTAAGCTAATATAAGCTAAGTTAACCTAACCTAACCTAACATAACCTAACCTATCCTATCCCAACCTAACGTAACCTAACCTTAACCTAACATAACATAACGTAACCTAACGTAACCTATCCATCGAGAACATTGAAATCTCAACTTCTTTTGACAAGAAGAAGAATGCTGTGAAGAACGTTGCTGCTACTGCACTTGTCGACGGACCCTGTGTTTTCTGTGGATGTAGACTTAACTTTAGCGTCGACATTAACCATTCCTTTACCCATGGTAATGGTTGTCTAAGTGTCGCATGGTACATGATGGTACAGGATTACCTAATGCCCATGGACTTGAAAGTTTTGGAGACAGCCCAGCCCAGCCCAGCCAAGTCCAGCCCTGCCAAGCCCAGCCCAGCCCTGCCCAGTCAAGCCCAGCCCAGCACAGCCCAGCCCAGCCCAGCCCAGCCCAGCCCTGCCCAGCCCAGCCCACCCCAGCCCAGCCCAGCCCACCCCAGCCCAGGCCAGCCCAGCCAAGCCCAGCCCAGCCCAGCCCAGCCCAGCCCAGGCCAAGCTAAGCTAATATAAGCTAAGCTAACCTAACCAAACCTAACCTAACCTACCCCATCCTAACCTAACCTAACCTAACCTTAACCTAACCTAACCATAACCTAACCTAACCTAACCTAACCTAACGTAACCTATCCATCGAGAACATTGAATTCTCAACATCTGCAGACAAGAAGAAGAATGCCGTGAAGAACGTTGCAGCTACTGCACTTGTCGACGAACCCTGTGTTTTCTGTGGATGTAGACTTAACTTTAGCATCGACATTAACCATACCTTTACTCATGGTAATGGGTGGCTAACTGTCGCCATGGTACATGGTGGTACAGGAGTATATAATGTTCATGGACTTGAAGCTTTTGGAGACAGCACAGCCCAGCCAAGCCCAGTCCAGCCCAGCCTAGCCCAGCCCAGCCCAGCCCATCCCAGCCCATCCCAGCCCAGCCAAGCCCAACCCAGCCCAGCCCAGCCCAGCCCAGCCCAGCACAGCACAGCACAGTCCAACCCAGCCTAAGATAAGCTAATATAAGCTAAGCTAACCTAACGTAACCTATCCTAACCTAACCTACCCTATACTAACCTAACCTAACCTAACTTAACCTTAACCTAACCTAACCTAACCTAACCCAACCTAACGTAACCTATCCATCGAGAACATTGAATTCTCAACATGTGTAGCATACAAGACGAAGAATGCAGTGAAGAACGTTGCTGCTACTGCACTTGTCGACGGACATTGTGTTTTCTGTGGATGTGGACTTAGCTTAATCATTGACATTAACCATTCCTTTACTCATGGTCATGGTTGGCTAAGTGTCGCCATGGTACATGGAGGTACAGGAGTACCTAATGTTCATGGACTTGAAAGCTTTGTAGAGAGCACAGCCCAGCCCAGCCCAAGCCCAGCCCGGCCAAGCACAGCCCAGCCCAGCCCAGCCCAACCCAGCCAAGCACAGCCCAGCCTAGCCCAGCCCAGTCCAGCCCAGCCCAGCTCAGCCCAGCCTAGCCCAGCCCAGCCCAGCCCAAGCTAAGCTAATATAAGCTAAGCTAACCTAACCTAACCTAACATAACCTAACCTATCCTATCCCAACCTAACCTAACCTAACCTTAACCTAACCTAACATAACGTAACCTAACGTAACCTACCCATCGAGAACATTGAATTCTCAACATCTGTTGACAAGAAGAAGAATGCTGTGAAGAACGTTGCTGCTACTGCACTTGTCGACGGACCCTGTGTTTTCTGTGGATGTAGACTTAACTTTAGCATCGACATTAACCATTCCTTTACTCATGGTAATGGTTGTCTAACTGTCGCCATGGTACATGATGGTACAGGATTACCTAATGCTCATAAACTTGAAAGTTTTGGAGACAGCCCAGCCCAGCCCAGTCAAGCCCAGCCCAGCGCAGCCCAGCCCAGCCCAGCCCAGCACAGCCGAGCCCAGCCCAGCTCAGCCCAGCCCAGCCCTGCCCAGCCCAGCCTACCCCAGCCCAGGCCAGCCCAGCCAAGCCCAGCCCAGCCCAGCCCAGCCCAGCCCAGGCCAAGCTAAGCTAATATAAGCTAAGCTAACCTAACCAAACTTAACCTAACCTACCCCATCCTAACCTAACCTAACCCAACCTTAACCTAACCTAACCTTAACCTAACCTAACCTAACCTAACCTAACGTAACCTATCCATCGAGAAAATTGAATTCTCAACATCTGCAGACAAGAAGAAGAATGCTGTGAAAAACGTTGCTGCTACTGCACTTGTCGACGAACCCTATGCTTTCTGTGGATGTAGACTTAACTTTAGCATCGACATTAACCATTCCTTTACTCATGGTAATGGGTGGCTAACTGTCGCCATGGTACATGGTGTTACAGGAGTATATAATGTTCATGGACTTGAAGCTTTTGCAGACAGCACAGCTCAGCCCAGCCCAGTCCAGCCCAGCCCAGCCCAGCCCACCCCAGCCCAGCCCTGTCCAGCCCAGCCGAGCCCAGCCCAACCCAGCCCAACACTGTCCAGCCCAGCCCAGCCCAACCCAGCCCAGCCCAGCTTAGATCAACCCAGCCCAGCCCAGCCCAGACCAGCCCAGACCAGACCAGCCCAGCCCAGCCCAGCCCAGCTAAGCCCAGACCAGCCCAGCCCAGCCCAGCCCAGCCCAGACCAGCCCAGCACAGCCCAGATCAGCTCAGCCCATCCCAGGCCATCACAGCACAGCCCAGCCCAGCCCAGCCGAGCCCAGCCCAGCCCAGCCCAGCCCAGCACAGGTCAGTCCATCCCAGCGCTGCCCAGCCCAACCCAGCTCAGCCCAGCCCAGCCCAGCCCAGCCCAGCCCAGCCCAGCCCTGTCCAGACAATACAGCCAAGCCAAGCCCAGCCCAAACCTGTCCAGCCCAGCCCAGCCAAACCCAGCACAGCCCAGGAACACTCAGCCCAGCCCCGACCAGCACAGCCCAGCCGAGCCCAGCCAAGCCCAGCCCTGCCCAGCCCAGCCCAGAACAGGCCAGCCACACTCAGTCCAGCCCAGTCCAGCCCAGCACAGCCCAGCCCAGCCCATCCGATCCCAGCCCAGCCTAGCCCAGCCCAGCCCAGCCCAGCCCAGCCCAGCCCAGCACAGCCCACCCCAGCCCAAGCCAGTCCAGCCCAGCACAGCCCTGCCCAGCCCAGCTCAGCCTAGCCCAGCCCAGCCCAGTCCAGCCCAGCGCAGCCTAGCACAGCCCACCCGATCACAGCCCAGCCCAGCCCAGACCAAACCATCCCAGCACAGCCCAGCCCGGAGCAGCCCAGCCCAGCCCAGCACAGCCCAGCCCAGCCCAAGCCAGTCCAGCCCAGCACAGCCCAGCCCAGCCCAGCACAGCCCACCCCAGCCCAAGCCAGTCCAGCCCAGCACAGCCCTGCCCAGCCCAGCTCAGCCTAGCCCAGCCCAGCCCAGTCCAGCCCAGCGCAGCCTAGCACAGCCCACCCGATCACAGCCCAGCCCAGCCCAGACCAAACCATCCCAGCCCAGCCCAGCCCAGCCCAGCCCAGCCCAGGTCAGTCCATCCCAGCGCAGCACAACCCAACACAGCTCAGCCCAGCCCAGCCTGGCCCAGCCAAGTCCAGCCCAGCCCAGCCCAGCCCAGCCCAGCCCAGCCCAGCACAGCCCAGCTCAGCCCAGCTCAGCCCAGTCCAGCCCAGCCTAAGCTAAGCTAATGTAAGCTAAGCTATCGTAACCTAACCTAACCTAACCTAACCTTCCCTACCCTAACCAATCCTAATCTAACCTAACCTTAACCTAACCTAACCTAACCTAACCTAACGTAACCTATCCATCGAGAACATTGAATTCTCAACATCTGCTGCAGACAAGAAGAAGAATGCTGTGAAGAACGTTGCTGCTACTGCACTTGTCGACGGACCCTGTGTTTTCTGTGGATGTAGACTTAACATTAGCATCGACATTAACCATTCCTCTACTAACGGTAATTTTTGTCTAACTGTGGCCATGCTGCATGATGGTACAGGAGTACCTAATGTTCATGGACATGAAAGTTTTGGAGACAGCTCAGCCCAGCCCACTCACGTCCAGCCCAGCCCAGCGCAGCCCAGCCCAGCCCAGCCCAGCCAAGCCAAGCGCAGCCCAGACAGGCGCGAATGCAAATGCACCGCGCAAATTACGCATAAATCTGGAAGCGCGGCGTGTGCCAGACAGGTGAGAAAGCTTCCTTCGGTCCAGCAGGACACTGCAACACCCCGCGCAGTCCCCCCGCCGCCCGGCCGCGCGCAAGCCCTGCGCCGGATAACAGGAACAAGGCGCGTCGCCAGTGGGTGTCGGAGGCCGCACGCACCAAACGAATGACAGGCGGTGCATCGAGCAGCTGTGTTGTGCGTCTCACCTACGTTCGGCAGTCGCCTATGAGACGCCGAGGCGAGCGCGCACTCCGCGCCACCTTCGAGGTGGAAAGACGCGCTTTGCGTCAAATGTGCCACGGAAAGCGGCGATTGCGTGTGTTGGGAGAAGAGGCGAATGCTTCTTCCGTGGTGCGGCTACAGTATAAGAACTCCAACGGCCATACCATGTTGACTACACCGGTTCTCGTCCGATCACCGAAGTTAAGCAACATCGGGAGCGGTTAGTACTTGGATGGGTGACCGCCTGGGAACACCGCGTGCTGTTGGCTCTTTCTCATTTTTTCATTTTTACGTCGCTACACCTGGCAGGCCTCTTTTCATAATAACTTTCAGGTGTCGACAAAGATGCTTCCACAAGCATTTTAAAGTACTGTATTAAACGTAAGATACGAAATTACGGTAATGAACTCGGTTTGAGTAAGAATGCGCGAAGGAAGAGTGCTAGGAACTCGTTGAAAATGACAAAACACTACCAATCGACAGATGTGTTCTTGAAATGCGCCAGAGCCTACTGTTACGTAGCAGTGCTAAATTCCGAAAAGTAACTAAATAAATAAATAAAAAAAAAACCAACCGTTCTCGTGCCATCACCCAAGTTAAGCAACAACGTTAGTATTCGGATCGGCGACTGCCTGGGACCTCTGGCTGTCTTCATATTTTGCTTTCTTGTCGCCAGCCCTGCCAGCCGTCTCTTCACGCTACCTTTCCGATGCGACAAAGATGTTTCCACAATGACTTAAATCTGTTGTAATAAACAAAAGATACGATATTAGGGAACTCAGTTTGAAGAAGCGTGTGCCAAGGAAGATTTCCAAAGTGTCTCTGGAAATAACAAAACAGTATTAAGCGGCAGAAATGTTCCGAAATACGTCCGGGCTTATTGTTTTGTAGCAGTGTACATGTGCAAATTTGTAAACAAAAATTCTGTGTCTTCTGTCCTTGGTTTCGCACCTTTCCATGGCACGGCACAGCGCTGCTCTAGTAGCTCCGAACGGCCGCCCACGGCGTCTCGGACACGCCGGTCAGGCCCGCGCCCGTCTCGCAGATGTTTCTCGTGCTTGTGCTGTCATATGGGCCGCGACCCGAGCGGCAGCGAGCGGCAGTCGAGCAAAGTCGGGACGGGAGGGGGGACAGGCGCGAATGCAAATGCACCGCGCAAATTACGCATAAATCTGGAAGCGCGGCGTGTGCCAGGCAGGTGAGAAAGCTTCCGTCGGTCCAGCAGGACACTGCAACACCCCGCGCAGTGCCCCCGCCGCCCGGCCGCGCGCAAGCCCCGCGCCGGATAACAGGAACAAGGCGCGTCGCCAGTGGGTGTCGGAGGCCGCACGCACCAAACGAATGACAGGCGGTGCATCGAGCAGCTGTGTTGTGCGTCTCACCTACGTTCGGCAGTCGCCTATGAGACGCCGAGGCGAGCGCGCACTCCGCGCCACCTTCGAGGTGGAAAGACGCGCTTTGCGTCAAATGTGCCACGGAAAGCGGCGATTGCGTGTGTTGGGAGAAGAGGCGAATGCTTCTTCCGTGGTGCGGCTACAGTATAAGGACGCCAACGGCCATACCATGTTGACTACACCAGTTCTCGTCCGATCACCGAAGTTAAGCAACATCGGGCGCGGTTAGTACTTGGATGGGTGACCGCCTGGGAACACCGCGTGCTGTTGGCTCTTTCTCATTTTTTCATTTTTACGTCGCTACACCTGGCAGGCCCCTTTTCATAATAACTTTCAGGTGTCGACAAAGATGCTTCCACAAGCATTTTAAAGTACTGTATTGAACGTAAGATACGAAATTACGGTAATGAACTCGGTTTGAGTAAGAATGCGCGAAGGAAGAGTGCTAGGAACTCGTTGAAAATGACAAAACACTACCAATCGACAGATGTGTTCTTGAAATGCGCCAGAGCCTACTGTTACGTAGCAGTGCTAAATTCCGAAAAGTAACTAAATAAATAAATAAAAAAAAAAAACAACCGTTCTCGTGCCATCACCCAAGTTAAGCAACAACGTTAGTATTTGGATCGGCGACTGCCTGGGACCTCTGGCTGTCTTCATATTTTGCTTTCTTGTCGCCAGCCCTGCCAGCCGTCTCTTCACGCTACCTTTCCGATGCGACAAAGATGTTTCCACAATGACTTAAATCTGTTGTAATAAACAAAAGATACGATATTAGGGAACTCAGTTTGAAGAAGCGTGTGCCAAGGAAGATTTCCAAAGTGTCTCTGGAAATAACAAAACAGTATTAAGCGGCAGAAATGTTCCGAAATACGTCCGGGCTTATTGTTTTGTAGCAGTGTACATGTGCAAATTTGTAAACAAAAATTCTGTGTCTTCTGTCCTTGGTTTCGCACCTTTCCATGGCACGGCACAGCGCTGCTCTAGTAGCTCCGAACGGCCGCCCACGGCGTCTCGGACACGCCGGTCAGGCCCGCGCCCGTCTCGCAGATGTTTCTCGTGCTTGTGCTGTCATATGGGCCGCGACCCGAGCGGCAGCGAGCGGCAGTCGAGCAAAGTCGGGACAAGTCGGGACAAGTCGGGACATGTCGGGACAAGTCGGGACAAGTCGGGACAAGTCGGGACAAGTCGGGACAAGTCGGGACGACAAGTCGGGACAAGTCGGGACAAGTCGGGACAAGTCGGGACAAGTCGGGACAAGTCGGGACAAGTCGGGACGGGAGGGGGGACAGGCGCGAATGCAAATGCACCGCGCAAATTACGCATAAATCTGGAAGCGCGGCGTGTGTCAGGCAGGTGAGAAAGCTTCCGTCGGTCCAGCAGGACACTGCAACACCCCGCGCAGTGCCCCCGCCGCCCGGCCGCGCGCAAGCCCCGCGCCGGATAACAGGAACAAGGCGCGTCGCCAGTGGGTGTCGGAGGCCGCACGCACCAAACGAATGACAGGCGGTGCATCGAGCAGCTGTGTTGTGCGTCTCACCTACGTTCGGCAGTCGCCTATGAGACGCCGAGGCGAGCGCGCACTCCGCGCCACCTTCGAGGTGGAAAGACGCGCTTTGCGTCAAATGTGCCACGGAAAGCGGCGATTGCGTGTGTTGGGAGAAGAGGCGAATGCTTCTTCCGTGGTGCGGCTACAGTATAAGGACGCCAATGGCCATACCATGTTGACTACACCGGTTCCTTTTCCGAACACCGACGTTAAGCAACATCGGGCGCGGTTAGTACTTGGATGGGTGACCGCCTGGGAACACCGCGTGCTGTTGGCTCTTTCTCATTTTTTCATTTTTACGTCGCTACACCTGCCAGGCCTCTTTTCATAATAACTTTCAGGTGTCGACAAAGATGCTTCCACAAGCATTTTAAAGTACTGTATTGAACGTAAGATACGAAATTACGGTAATGAACTCGGTTTGAGTAAGAATGCGCGAAGGAAGAGTGCTAGGAACTCGTTGAAAATGACAAAACACTACCAATCGACAGATGTGTTCTTGAAATGCGCCAGAGCCTACTGTTACGTAGCAGTGCTAAATTCCGAAAAGTAACTAAATAAATAAATAAAAAAAAAAACAACCGTTCTCGTGCCATCACCCAAGTTAAGCAACAACGTTAGTATTCGGATTGGCGACTGCCTGGGACCTCTGGCTGTCTTCATATTTTGCTTTCTTGTCGCCAGCCCTGCCAGCCGTCTCTTCACGCTACCTTTCCGATGCGACAAAGATGTTTCCACAATGACTTAAATCTGTTGTAATAAACAAAAGATACGATATTAGGGAACTCAGTTTGAAGAAGCGTGTGCCAAGGAAGATTTCCAAAGTGTCTCTGGAAATAACAAAACAGTATTAAGCGGCAGAAATGTTCCGAAATACGTCCGGGCTTATTGTTTTGTAGCAGTGTACATGTGCAAATTTGTAAACAAAAATTCTGTGTCTTCTGTCCTTGGTTTCGCACCTTTCCATGGCACGGCACAGCGCTGCTCTAGTAGCTCCGAACGGCCGCCCACGGCGTCTCGGACACGCCGGTCAGGCCCGCGCCCGTCTCGCAGATGTTTCTCGTGCTTGTGCTGTCATATGGGCCGCGACCCGAGCGGCAGCGAGCGGCAGTCGAGCAAAGTCGGGACAAGTCGGGACAAGTCGGGACAAGTCGGGACAAGTCGGGACAAGTCGGGACAAGTCGGGACAAGTCGGGACAAGTCGGGACAAGTCGGGACAAGTCGGGACAAGTCGGGACGGGAGGGGGGACAGGCGCGAATGCTAATGCACCGCGCAAATTACGCATAAATCTGGAAGCGCGGCGTGTGTCAGGCAGGTGAGAAAGCTTCCGTCGGTCCAGCAGGACACTGCAACACCCCGCGCAGTGCCCCCGCCGCCCGGTCGCGCGCAAGCCCCGCGCCGGATAACAGGAACAAGGCGCGTCGCCAGTGGGTGTCGGAGGCCGCACGCACCAAACGAATGACAGGCGGTGCATCGAGCAGCTGTGTTGTGCGTCTCACCTACGTTCGGCAGTCGCCTATGAGACGCCGAGGCGAGCGCGCACTCCGCGCCACCTTCGAGGTGGAAAGACGCGCTTTGCGTCAAATGTGCCACGGAAAGCGGCGATTGCGTGTGTTGGGAGAAGAGGCGAATGCTTCTTCCGTGGTGCGGCTACAGTATAAGGACGCCAACGGCCATACCATGTTGACTACACCAGTTCTCGTCCGATCACCGAAGTTTAGCAACATCGGGCGCGGTTAGTACTTGGATGGGTGACCGCCTGGGAACACCGCGTGCTGTTGGCTCTTTCTCATTTTTTCATTTTTACGTCGCTACACCTGCCAGGCCTCTTTTCACAATAACTTTCAGGTGTCGACAAAGATGCTTCCACAAGCATTTTAAAGTACTGTATTGAACGTAAGATACGAAATTACGGTAATGAACTCGGTTTGAGTAAGAATGCGCGAAGGAAGAGTGCTAGGAACTCGTTGAAAATGACAAAACACTACCAATCGACAGATGTGTTCTTGAAATGCGCCAGAGCCTACTGTTACGTAGCAGTGCTAAATTCCGAAAAGTAACTAAATAAATAAATAAAAAAAAAACAACCGTTCTTGTGCCATCACCCAAGTTAAGCAACAACGTTAGTATTCGGATCGGCGACTGCCTGGGACCTCTGGCTGTCTTCATATTTTGCTTTCTTGTCGCCAGCCCTGCCAGCCGTCTCTTCACGCTACCTTTCCGATGCGACAAAGATGTTTCCACAATGACTTAAATCTGTTGTAATAAACAAAAGATACGATATTAGGGAACTCAGTTTGAAGAAGCGTGTGCCAAGGAAGATTTCCAAAGTGTCTCTGGAAATAACAAAACAGTATTAAGCGGCAGAAATGTTCCGAAATACGTCCGGGCTTATTGTTTTGTAGCAGTGTACATGTGCAAATTTGTAAACAAAAATTCTGTGTCTTCTGTCCTTGGTTTCGCACCTTTCCATGGCACGGCACAGCGCTGCTCTAGTAGCTCCGAACGGCCGCCCACGGCGTCTCGGACACGCCGGTCAGGCCCGCGCCCGTCTCGCAGATGTTTCTCGTGCTTGTGCTGTCATATGGGCCGCGACCCGAGCGGCAGCGAGCGGCAGTCGAGCAAAGTCGGGACAAGTCGGGACAAGTCGGGACAAGTCGGGACAAGTCGGGACAAGTCGGGACAAGTCGGGACAAGTCGGGACGGGAGGGGGGACAGGCGCGAATGCAAATGCACCGCGCAAATTACGCATAAATCTGGAAGCGCGGCGTGTGTCAGGCAGGTGAGAAAGCTTCCGTCGGTCCAGCAGGACACTGCAACACCCCGCGCAGTGCCCCCGCCGCCCGGCCGCGCGCAAGCCCCGCGCCGGATAACAGGAACAAGGCGCGTCGCCAGTGGGTGTCGGAGGCCGCACGCACCAAACGAATGACAGGCGGTGCATCGAGCAGCTGTGTTGTGCGTCTCACCTACGTTCGGCAGTCGCCTATGAGACGCCGAGGCGAGCGCGCACTCCGCGCCACCTTCGAGGTGGAAAGACGCGCTTTGCGTCAAATGTGCCACGGAAAGCGGCGATTGCGTGTGTTGGGAGAAGAGGCGAATGCTTCTTCCGTGGTGCGGCTACAGTATAAGGACGCCAACGGCCATACCATGTTGACTACACCAGTTCTCGTCCGATCACCGAGGTTAAGCAACATCGGGCGCGGTTAGTACTTGGATGGGTGACCGCCTGGGAACACCGCGTGCTGTTGGCTCTTTCTCATTTTTTCATTTTTACGTCGCTACACCTGCCAGGCCTCTTTTCATAATAACTTTCAGGTGTCGACAAAGATGCTTCCACAAGCATTTTAAAGTACTGTATTAAACGTAAGATACGAAATTACGGTAATGAACTCGGTTTGAGTAAGAATGCGCGAAGGAAGAGTGCTAGGAACTCGTTGAAAATGACAAAACACTACCAATCGACAGATGTGTTCTTGAAATGCGCCAGAGCCTACTGTTACGTAGCAGTGCTAAATTCCGAAAAGTAACTAAATAAATAAATAAAAAAAAAAAAACAACCGTTCTCGTGCCATCACCCAAGTTAAGCAACAACGTTAGTATTCGGATCGGCGACTGCCTGGGACCTCTGGCTGTCTTCATATTTTGCTTTCTTGTCGCCAGCCCTGCCAGCCGTCTCTTCACGCTACCTTTCCGATGCGACAAAGATGTTTCCACAATGACTTAAATCTGTTGTAATAAACAAAAGATACGATATTAGGGAACTCAGTTTGAAGAAGCGTGTGCCAAGGAAGATTTCCAAAGTGTCTCTGGAAATAACAAAACAGTATTAAGCGGCAGAAATGTTCCGAAATACGTCCGGGCTTATTGTTTTGTAGCAGTGTACATGTGCAAATTTGTAAACAAAAATTCTGTGTCTTCTGTCCCGTCTCGCAGATGTTTCTCGTGCTTGTGCTGTCATATGGGCCGCGACCCGAGCGGCAGCGAGCGGCAGTCGAGCAAAGTCGGGACAAGTCGGGACGGGAGGGGGGACAGGCGCGAATGCAAATGCACCGCGCAAATTACGCATAAATCTGGAAGCGCGGCGTGTGTCAGGCAGGTGAGAAAGCTTCCGTCGGTCCAGCAGGACACTGCAACACCCCGCGCAGTGCCCCCGCCGCCCGGCCGCGCGCAAGCCCCGCGCCGGATAACAGGAACAAGGCGCGTCGCCAGTGGGTGTCGGAGGCCGCACGCACCAAACGAATGACAGGCGGTGCATCGAGCAGCTGTGTTGTGCGTCTCACCTACGTTCGGCAGTCGCCTATGAGACGCCGAGGCGAGCGCGCACTCCGCGCCACCTTCGAGGTGGAAAGACGCGCTTTGCGTCAAATGTGCCACGGAAAGCGGCGATTGCGTGTGTTGGGAGAAGAGGCGAATGCTTCTTCCGTGGTGCGGCTACAGTATAAGGACGCCAACGGCCATACCATGTTGACTACACCAGTTCTCGTCCGATCACCGAAGTTAAGCAACATCGGGCGCGGTTTGTACTTGGATGGGTGACCGCCTGGGAACACCGCGTGCTGTTGGCTCTTTCTCATTTTTTCATTTTTACGTCGCTACACCTGCCAGGCCTCTTTTCATAATAACTTTCAGGTGTCGACAAAGATGCTTCCACAAGCATTTTAAAGTACTGTATTGAACGTAAGATACGAAATTACGGTAATGAACTCGGTTTGAGTAAGAATGCGCGAAGGAAGAGTGCTAGGAACTCGTTGAAAATGACAAAACACTACCAATCGACAGATGTGTTCTTGAAATGCGCCAGAGCCTACTGTTACGTAGCAGTGCTAAATTCCGAAAAGTAACTAAATAAATAAATGAAAAAAAAAACAACCGTTCTTGTGCCATCACCCAAGTTAAGCAACAACGTTAGTATTCGGATCGGCGACTGCCTGGGACCTCTGGCTGTCTTCATATTTTGCTTTCTTGTCGCCAGCCCTGCCAGCCGTCTCTTCACGCTACCTTTCCGATGCGACAAAGATGTTTCCACAATGACTTAAATCTGTTGTAATAAACAAAAGATACGATATTAGGGAACTCAGTTTGAAGAAGCGTGTGCCAAGGAAGATTTCCAAAAGTCTCTGGAAATAACAAAACAGTATTAAGCGGCAGAAATGTTCCGAAATACGTCCGGGCTTATTGTTTTGTAGCAGTGTACATGTGCAAATTTGTAAACAAAAATTCTGTGTCTTCTGTCCTTGGTTTCGCACCTTTCCATGGCACGGCACAGCGCTGCTCTAGTAGCTCCGAACGGCCGCCCACGGCGTCTCGGACACGCCGGTCAGGCCCGCGCCCGTCTCGCAGATGTTTCTCGTGCTTGTGCTGTCATATGGGCCGCGACCCGAGCGGCAGCGAGCGGCAGTCGAGCAAAGTCGGGACAAGTCGGGACAAGTCGGGACAAGTCGGGACAAGTCGGGACAAGTCGGGACAAGTCGGGACAAGTCGGGACAAGTCGGGACAAGTCGGGACAAGTCGGGACGGGAGGGGGGACAGGCGCGAATGCAAATGCACCGCGCAAATTACGCATAAATCTGGAAGCGCGGCGTGTGTCAGGCAGGTGAGAAAGCTTCCGTCGGTCCAGCAGGACACTGCAACACCCCGCGCAGTGCCCCCGCCGCCCGGCCGCGCGCAAGCCCCGCGCCGGATAACAGGAACAAGGCGCGTCGCCAGTGGGTGTCGGAGGCCGCACGCACCAAACGAATGACAGGCGGTGCATCGAGCAGCTGTGTTGTGCGTCTCACCTACGTTCGGCAGTCGCCTATGAGACGCCGAGGCGAGCGCGCACTCCGCGCCACCTTCGAGGTGGAAAGACGCGCTTTGCGTCAAATGTGCCACGGAAAGCGGCGATTGCGTGTGTTGGGAGAAGAGGCGAATGCTTCTTCCGTGGTGCGGCTACAGTATAACGACGCCAACGGCCATACCATGTTGACTACACCAGTTCTCGTCCGATCACCGAAGTTAAGCAACATCGGGCGCGGTTAGTACTTGGATGGGTGACCGCCTGGGAACACCGCGTGCTGTTGGCTCTTTCTCATTTTTTCATTTTTACGTCGCTACACCTGCCAGGCCTCTTTTCATAATAACTTTCAGGTGTCGACAAAGATGCTTCCACAAGCATTTTAAAGTACTGTATTAAACGTAAGATACGAAATTACGGTAATGAACTCGGTTTGAGTAAGAATGCGCGAAGGAAGAGTGCTAGGAACTCGTTGAAAATGACAAAACACTACCAATCGACAGATGTGTTCTTGAAATGCGCCAGAGCCTACTGTTACGTAGCAGTGCTAAATTCCGAAAAGTAACTAAATAAATAAATAAAAAAAAAAAACAACCGTTCTCGTGCCATCACCCAAGTTAAGCAACAACGTTAGTATTCGGATCGGCGACTGCCTGGGACCTCTGGCTGTCTTCATATTTTGCTTTCTTGTCGCCAGCCCTGCCAGCCGTCTCTTCACGCTACCTTTCCGATGCGACAAAGATGTTTCCACAATGACTTAAATCTGTTGTAATAAACAAAAGATACGATATTAGGGAACTCAGTTTGAAGAAGCGTGTGCCAAGGAAGATTTCCAAAGTGTCTCTGGAAATAACAAAACAGTATTAAGCGGCAGAAATGTTCCGAAATACGTCCGGGCTTATTGTTTTGTAGCAGTGTACATGTGCAAATTTGTAAACAAAAATTCTGTGTCTTCTGTCCCGTCTCGCAGATGTTTCTCGTGCTTGTGCTGTCATATGGGCCGCGACCCGAGCGGCAGCGAGCGGCAGTCGAGCAAAGTCGGGACAAGTCGGGACGGGAGGGGGGACAGGCGCGAATGCAAATGCACCGCGCAAATTACGCATAAATCTGGAAGCGCGGCGTGTGTCAGGCAGGTGAGAAAGCTTCCGTCGGTCCAGCAGGACACTGCAACACCCCGCGCAGTGCCCCCGCCGCCCGGCCGCGCGCAAGCCCCGCGCCGGATAACAGGAACAAGGCGCGTCGCCAGTGGGTGTCGGAGGCCGCACGCACCAAACGAATGACAGGCGGTGCATCGAGCAGCTGTGTTGTGCGTCTCACCTACGTTCGGCAGTCGCCTATGAGACGCCGAGGCGAGCGCGCACTCCGCGCCACCTTCGAGGTGGAAAGACGCGCTTTGCGTCAAATGTGCCACGGAAAGCGGCGATTGCGTGTGTTGGGAGAAGAGGCGAATGCTTCTTCCGTGGTGCGGCTACAGTATAAGGACGCCAACGGCCATACCATGTTGACTACACCAGTTCTCGTCCGATCACCGAAGTTAAGCAACATCGGGCGCGGTTAGTACTTGGATGGGTGACCGCCTGGGAACACCGCGTGCTGTTGGCTCTTTCTCATTTTTTCATTTTTACGTCGCTACACCTGCCAGGCCTCTTTTCATAATAACTTTCAGGTGTCGACAAAGATGCTTCCACAAGCATTTTAAAGTACTGTATTAAACGTAAGATACGAAATTACGGTAATGAACTCGGTTTGAGTAAGAATGCGCGAAGGAAGAGTGCTAGGAACTCGTTGAAAATGACAAAACACTACCAATCGACAGATGTGTTCTTGAAATGCGCCAGAGCCTACTGTTACGTAGCAGTGCTAAATTCCGAAAAGTAACTAAATAAATAAATAAAAAAAAAAAACAACCGTTCTCGTGCCATCACCCAAGTTAAGCAACAACGTTAGTATTCGGATCGGCGACTGCCTGGGACCTCTGGCTGTCTTCATATTTTGCTTTCTTGTCGCCAGCCCTGCCAGCCGTCTCTTCACGCTACCTTTCCGATGCGACAAAGATGTTTCCACAATGACTTAAATCTGTTGTAATAAACAAAAGATACGATATTAGGGAACTCAGTTTGAAGAAGCGTGTGCCAAGGAAGATTTCCAAAGTGTCTCTGGAAATAACAAAACAGTATTAAGCGGCAGAAATGTTCCGAAATACGTCCGGGCTTATTGTTTTGTAGCAGTGTACATGTGCAAATTTGTAAACAAAAATTCTGTGTCTTCTGTCCCGTCTCGCAGATGTTTCTCGTGCTTGTGCTGTCATATGGGCCGCGACCCGAGCGGCAGCGAGCGGCAGTCGAGCAAAGTCGGGACAAGTCGGGACGGGAGGGGGGACAGGCGCGAATGCAAATGCACCGCGCAAATTACGCATAAATCTGGAAGCGCGGCGTGTGTCAGGCAGGTGAGAAAGCTTCCGTCGGTCCAGCAGGACACTGCAACACCCCGCGCAGTGCCCCCGCCGCCCGGCCGCGCGCAAGCCCCGCGCCGGATAACAGGAACAAGGCGCGTCGCCAGTGGGTGTCGGAGGCCGCACGCACCAAACGAATGACAGGCGGTGCATCAAGCAGCTGTGTTGTGCGTCTCACCTACGTTCGGCAGTCGCCTATGAGACGCCGAGGCGAGCGCGCACTCCGCGCCACCTTCGAGGTGGAAAGACGCGCTTTGCGTCAAATGTGCCACGGAAAGCGGCGATTGCGTGTGTTGGGAGAAGAGGCGAATGCTTCTTCCGTGGTGCGGCTACAGTATAAGGACGCCAACGGCCATACCATGTTGACTACACCAGTTCTCGTCCGATCACCGAAGTTAAGCAACTTCGGGCGCGGTTAGTACTTGGATGGGTGACCGCCTGGGAACACCGCGTGCTGTTGGCTCTTTCTCATTTTTTTCATTTTTACGTCGCTACACCTGCCAGGCCTCTTTTCATAATAACTTTCAGGTGTCGACAAAGATGCTTCCACAAGCATTTTAAAGTACTGTATTGAACGTAAGATACGAAATTACGGTAATGAACTCGGTTTGAGTAAGAATGCGCGAAGGAAGAGTGCTAGGAACTCGTTGAAAATGACAAAACACTACCAATCGACAGATGTGTTCTTGAAATGCGCCAGAGCCTACTGTTACGTAGCAGTGCCAAATTCCGAAAAGTAACTAAATAAATAAATAAAAAAAAAAACAACCGTTCTCGTGCCATCACCCAAGTTAAGCAACAACGTTAGTATTCAGATCGGCGACTGCCTGGGACCTCTGGCTGTCTTCATATTTTGCTTTCTTGTCGCCAGCCCTGCCAGCCGACTCTTCACGCTACCTTTCCGATGCGACAAAGATGTTTCCACAATGACTTAAATCTGTTGTAATAAACAAAAGATACGATATTAGGGAACTCAGTTTGAAGAAGCGTGTGCCAAGGAAGATTTCCAAAGTGTCTCTGGAAATAACAAAACAGTATTAAGCGGCAGAAATGTTCCGAAATACGTCCGGGCTTATTGTTTTGTAGCAGTGTACATGTGCAAATTTGTAAACAAAAATTCTGTGTCTTCTGTCCTTGGTTTCGCACCTTTCCATGGCACGGCACAGCGCTGCTCTAGTAGCTCCGAACGGCCGCCCACGGCGTCTCGGACACGCCGGTCAGGCCCGCGCCCGTCTCGCAGATGTTTCTCGTGCTTGTGCTGTCATATGGGCCGCGACCCGAGCGGCAGCGAGCGGCAGTCGAGCAAAGTCGGGACAAGTCGGGACAAGTCGGGACAAGTCGGGACAAGTCGGGACAAGTCGGGACAAGTCGGGACAAGTCGGGACAAGTCGGGACAAGTCGGGACAAGTCGGGACAAGTCGGGACAAGTCGGGACAAGTCGGGACGGGAGGAGGGACAGGCGCGAATGCAAATGCACCGCGCAAATTACGCATAAATCTGGAAGCGCGGCGTGTGTCAGGCAGGTGAGAAAGCTTCCGTCGGTCCAGCAGGACACTGCAACACCCCGCGCAGTGCCCCCGCCGCCCGGCCGCGCGCAAGCCCCGCGCCGGATAACAGGAACAAGGCGCGTCGCCAGTGGGTGTCGGAGGCCGCACGCACCAAACGAATGACAGGCGGTGCATCAAGCAGCTGTGTTGTGCGTCTCACCTACGTTCGGCAGTCGCCTATGAGACGCCGAGGCGAGCGCGCACTCCGCGCCACCTTCGAGGTGGAAAGACGCGCTTTGCGTCAAATGTGCCACGGAAAGCGGCGATTGCGTGTGTTGGGAGAAGAGGCGAATGCTTCTTCCGTGGTGCGGCTACAGTATAAGGACGCCAACGGCCATACCATGTTGACTACACCAGTTCTCGTCCGATCACCGAAGTTAAGCAACTTCGGGCGCGGTTAGTACTTGGATGGGTGACCGCCTGGGAACACCGCGTGCTGTTGGCTCTTTCTCATTTTTTTCATTTTTACGTCGCTACACCTGCCAGGCCTCTTTTCATAATAACTTTCAGGTGTCGACAAAGATGCTTCCACAAGCATTTTAAAGTACTGTATTGAACGTAAGATACGAAATTACGGTAATGAACTCGGTTTGAGTAAGAATGCGCGAAGGAAGAGTGCTAGGAACTCGTTGAAAATGACAAAACACTACCAATCGACAGATGTGTTCTTGAAATGCGCCAGAGCCTACTGTTACGTAGCAGTGCCAAATTCCGAAAAGTAACTAAATAAATAAATAAAAAAAAAAACAACCGTTCTCGTGCCATCACCCAAGTTAAGCAACAACGTTAGTATTCAGATCGGCGACTGCCTGGGACCTCTGGCTGTCTTCATATTTTGCTTTCTTGTCGCCAGCCCTGCCAGCCGACTCTTCACGCTACCTTTCCGATGCGACAAAGATGTTTCCACAATGACTTAAATCTGTTGTAATAAACAAAAGATACGATATTAGGGAACTCAGTTTGAAGAAGCGTGTGCCAAGGAAGATTTCCAAAGTGTCTCTGGAAATAACAAAACAGTATTAAGCGGCAGAAATGTTCCGAAATACGTCCGGGCTTATTGTTTTGTAGCAGTGTACATGTGCAAATTTGTAAACAAAAATTCTGTGTCTTCTGTCCTTGGTTTCGCACCTTTCCATGGCACGGCACAGCGCTGCTCTAGTAGCTCCGAACGGCCGCCCACGGCGTCTCGGACACGCCGGTCAGGCCCGCGCCCGTCTCGCAGATGTTTCTCGTGCTTGTGCTGTCATATGGGCCGCGACCCGAGCGGCAGCGAGCGGCAGTCGGGACAAGTCGGGACAAGTCGGGACAAGTCGGGACAAGTCGGGACAAGTCGGGACAAGTCGGGACAAGTCGGGACAAGTCGGGACGGGAGGGGGGACAGGCGCGAATGCAAATGCACCGCGCAAATTACGCATAAATCTGGAAGCGCGGCGTGTGTCAGGCAGGTGAGAAAGCTTCCGTCGGTCCAGCAGGACACTGCAACACCCCGCGCAGTGCCCCCGCCGCCCGGCCGCGCGCAAGCCCCGCGCCGGATAACAGGAACAAGGCGCGTCGCCAGTGGGTGTCGGAGGCCGCACGCACCAAACGAATGACAGGCGGTGCATCGAGCAGCTGTGTTGTGCGTCTCACCTACGTTCGGCAGTCGCCTATGAGACGCCGAGGCGAGCGCGCACTCCGCGCCACCTTCGAGGTGGAAAGACGCGCTTTGCGTCAAATGTGCCACGGAAAGCGGCGATTGCGTGTGTTGGGAGAAGAGGCGAATGCTTCTTCCGTGGTGCGGCTACAGTATAAGGACGCCAACGGCCATACCATGTTGACTACACCAGTTCTCGTCCGATCACCGAAGTTAAGCAACATCGGGCGCGGTTAGTACTTGGATGGGTGACCGCCTGGGAACACCGCGTGCTGTTGGCTCTTTCTCATTTTTTCATTTTTACGTCGCTACACCTGCCAGGCCTCTTTTCATAATAACTTTCAGGTGTCGACAAAGATGCTTCCACAAGCATTTTAAAGTACTGTATTAAACGTAAGATACGAAATTACGGTAATGAACTCGGTTTGAGTAAGAATGCGCGAAGGAAGAGTGCTAGGAACTCGTTGAAAATGACAAAACACTACCAATCGACAGATGTGTTCTTGAAATGCGCCAGAGCCTACTGTTACGTAGCAGTGCTAAATTCCGAAAAGTAACTAAATAAATAAATAAAAAAAAAAAACAACCGTTCTCGTGCCATCACCCAAGTTAAGCAACAACGTTAGTATTCGGATCGGCGACTGCCTGGGACCTCTGGCTGTCTTCATATTTTGCTTTCTTGTCGCCAGCCCTGCCAGCCGTCTCTTCACGCTACCTTTCCGATGCGACAAAGATGTTTCCACAATGACTTAAATCTGTTGTAATAAACAAAAGATACGATATTAGGGAACTCAGTTTGAAGAAGCGTGTGCCAAGGAAGATTTCCAAAGTGTCTCTGGAAATAACAAAACAGTATTAAGCGGCAGAAATGTTCCGAAATACGTCCGGGCTTATTGTTTTGTAGCAGTGTACATGTGCAAATTTGTAAACAAAAATTCTGTGTCTTCTGTCCCGTCTCGCAGATGTTTCTCGTGCTTGTGCTGTCATATGGGCCGCGACCCGAGCGGCAGCGAGCGGCAGTCGAGCAAAGTCGGGACAAGTCGGGACGGGAGGGGGGACAGGCGCGAATGCAAATGCACCGCGCAAATTACGCATAAATCTGGAAGCGCGGCGTGTGTCAGGCAGGTGAGAAAGCTTCCGTCGGTCCAGCAGGACACTGCAACACCCCGCGCAGTGCCCCCGCCGCCCGGCCGCGCGCAAGCCCCGCGCCGGATAACAGGAACAAGGCGCGTCGCCAGTGGGTGTCGGAGGCCGCACGCACCAAACGAATGACAGGCGGTGCATCAAGCAGCTGTGTTGTGCGTCTCACCTACGTTCGGCAGTCGCCTATGAGACGCCGAGGCGAGCGCGCACTCCGCGCCACCTTCGAGGTGGAAAGACGCGCTTTGCGTCAAATGTGCCACGGAAAGCGGCGATTGCGTGTGTTGGGAGAAGAGGCGAATGCTTCTTCCGTGGTGCGGCTACAGTATAAGGACGCCAACGGCCATACCATGTTGACTACACCAGTTCTCGTCCGATCACCGAAGTTAAGCAACTTCGGGCGCGGTTAGTACTTGGATGGGTGACCGCCTGGGAACACCGCGTGCTGTTGGCTCTTTCTCATTTTTTTCATTTTTACGTCGCTACACCTGCCAGGCCTCTTTTCATAATAACTTTCAGGTGTCGACAAAGATGCTTCCACAAGCATTTTAAAGTACTGTATTGAACGTAAGATACGAAATTACGGTAATGAACTCGGTTTGAGTAAGAATGCGCGAAGGAAGAGTGCTAGGAACTCGTTGAAAATGACAAAACACTACCAATCGACAGATGTGTTCTTGAAATGCGCCAGAGCCTACTGTTACGTAGCAGTGCCAAATTCCGAAAAGTAACTAAATAAATAAATAAAAAAAAAAACAACCGTTCTCGTGCCATCACCCAAGTTAAGCAACAACGTTAGTATTCAGATCGGCGACTGCCTGGGACCTCTGGCTGTCTTCATATTTTGCTTTCTTGTCGCCAGCCCTGCCAGCCGACTCTTCACGCTACCTTTCCGATGCGACAAAGATGTTTCCACAATGACTTAAATCTGTTGTAATAAACAAAAGATACGATATTAGGGAACTCAGTTTGAAGAAGCGTGTGCCAAGGAAGATTTCCAAAGTGTCTCTGGAAATAACAAAACAGTATTAAGCGGCAGAAATGTTCCGAAATACGTCCGGGCTTATTGTTTTGTAGCAGTGTACATGTGCAAATTTGTAAACAAAAATTCTGTGTCTTCTGTCCTTGGTTTCGCACCTTTCCATGGCACGGCACAGCGCTGCTCTAGTAGCTCCGAACGGCCGCCCACGGCGTCTCGGACACGCCGGTCAGGCCCGCGCCCGTCTCGCAGATGTTTCTCGTGCTTGTGCTGTCATATGGGCCGCGACCCGAGCGGCAGCGAGCGGCAGTCGAGCAAAGTCGGGACAAGTCGGGACAAGTCGGGACAAGTCGGGACAAGTCGGGACAAGTCGGGACAAGTCGGGACAAGTCGGGACAAGTCGGGACAAGTCGGGACAAGTCGGGACAAGTCGGGACAAGTCGGGACAAGTCGGGACAAGTCGGGACAAGTCGGGACAAGTCGGGACGGGAGGAGGGACAGGCGCGAATGCAAATGCACCGCGCAAATTACGCATAAATCTGGAAGCGCGGCGTGTGTCAGGCAGGTGAGAAAGCTTCCGTCGGTCCAGCAGGACACTGCAACACCCCGCGCAGTGCCCCCGCCGCCCGGCCGCGCGCAAGCCCCGCGCCGGATAACAGGAACAAGGCGCGTCGCCAGTGGGTGTCGGAGGCCGCACGCACCAAACGAATGACAGGCGGTGCATCAAGCAGCTGTGTTGTGCGTCTCACCTACGTTCGGCAGTCGCCTATGAGACGCCGAGGCGAGCGCGCACTCCGCGCCACCTTCGAGGTGGAAAGACGCGCTTTGCGTCAAATGTGCCACGGAAAGCGGCGATTGCGTGTGTTGGGAGAAGAGGCGAATGCTTCTTCCGTGGTGCGGCTACAGTATAAGGACGCCAACGGCCATACCATGTTGACTACACCAGTTCTCGTCCGATCACCGAAGTTAAGCAACTTCGGGCGCGGTTAGTACTTGGATGGGTGACCGCCTGGGAACACCGCGTGCTGTTGGCTCTTTCTCATTTTTTTCATTTTTACGTCGCTACACCTGCCAGGCCTCTTTTCATAATAACTTTCAGGTGTCGACAAAGATGCTTCCACAAGCATTTTAAAGTACTGTATTGAACGTAAGATACGAAATTACGGTAATGAACTCGGTTTGAGTAAGAATGCGCGAAGGAAGAGTGCTAGGAACTCGTTGAAAATGACAAAACACTACCAATCGACAGATGTGTTCTTGAAATGCGCCAGAGCCTACTGTTACGTAGCAGTGCCAAATTCCGAAAAGTAACTAAATAAATAAATAAAAAAAAAAACAACCGTTCTCGTGCCATCACCCAAGTTAAGCAACAACGTTAGTATTCAGATCGGCGACTGCCTGGGACCTCTGGCTGTCTTCATATTTTGCTTTCTTGTCGCCAGCCCTGCCAGCCGACTCTTCACGCTACCTTTCCGATGCGACAAAGATGTTTCCACAATGACTTAAATCTGTTGTAATAAACAAAAGATACGATATTAGGGAACTCAGTTTGAAGAAGCGTGTGCCAAGGAAGATTTCCAAAGTGTCTCTGGAAATAACAAAACAGTATTAAGCGGCAGAAATGTTCCGAAATACGTCCGGGCTTATTGTTTTGTAGCAGTGTACATGTGCAAATTTGTAAACAAAAATTCTGTGTCTTCTGTCCTTGGTTTCGCACCTTTCCATGGCACGGCACAGCGCTGCTCTAGTAGCTCCGAACGGCCGCCCACGGCGTCTCGGACACGCCGGTCAGGCCCGCGCCCGTCTCGCAGATGTTTCTCGTGCTTGTGCTGTCATATGGGCCGCGACCCGAGCGGCAGCGAGCGGCAGTCGAGCAAAGTCGGGACAAGTCGGGACAAGTCGGGACAAGTCGGGACAAGTCGGGACAAGTCGGGACAAGTCGGGACAAGTCGGGACAAGTCGGGACAAGTCGGGACAAGTCGGGACGGGAGGAGGGACAGGCGCGAATGCAAATGCACCGCGCAAATTACGCATAAATCTGGAAGCGCGGCGTGTGTCAGGCAGGTGAGAAAGCTTCCGTCGGTCCAGCAGGACACTGCAACACCCCGCGCAGTGCCCCCGCCGCCCGGCCGCGCGCAAGCCCCGCGCCGGATAACAGGAACAAGGCGCGTCGCCAGTGGGTGTCGGAGGCCGCACGCACCAAACGAATGACAGGCGGTGCATCGAGCAGCTGTGTTGTGCGTCTCACCTACGTTCGGCAGTCGCCTATGAGACGCCGAGGCGAGCGCGCACTCCGCGCCACCTTCGAGGTGGAAAGACGCGCTTTGCGTCAAATGTGCCACGGAAAGCGGCGATTGCGTGTGTTGGGAGAAGAGGCGAATGCTTCTTCCGTGGTGCGGCTACAGTATAAGGACGCCAACGGCCATACCATGTTGACTACACCAGTTCTCGTCCGATCACCGAAGTTAAGCAACATCGGGCGCGGTTAGTACTTGGATGGGTGACCGCCTGGGAACACCGCGTGCTGTTGGCTCTTTCTCATTTTTTCATTTTTACGTCGCTACACCTGCCAGGCCTCTTTTCATAATAACTTTCAGGTGTCGACAAAGATGCTTCCACAAGCATTTTAAAGTACTGTATTAAACGTAAGATACGAAATTACGGTAATGAACTCGGTTTGAGTAAGAATGCGCGAAGGAAGAGTGCTAGGAACTCGTTGAAAATGACAAAACACTACCAATCGACAGATGTGTTCTTGAAATGCGCCAGAGCCTACTGTTACGTAGCAGTGCTAAATTCCGAAAAGTAACTAAATAAATAAATAAAAAAAAAAACAACCGTTCTCGTGCCATCACCCAAGTTAAGCAACAACGTTAGTATTCGGATCGGCGACTGCCTGGGACCTCTGGCTGTCTTCATATTTTGCTTTCTTGTCGCCAGCCCTGCCAGCCGTCTCTTCACGCTACCTTTCCGATGCGACAAAGATGTTTCCACAATGACTTAAATCTGTTGTAATAAACAAAAGATACGATATTAGGGAACTCAGTTTGAAGAAGCGTGTGCCAAGGAAGATTTCCAAAGTGTCTCTGGAAATAACAAAACAGTATTAAGCGGCAGAAATGTTCCGAAATACGTCCGGGCTTATTGTTTTGTAGCAGTGTACATGTGCAAATTTGTAAACAAAAATTCTGTGTCTTCTGTCCTTGGTTTCGCACCTTTCCATGGCAAGGCACAGCGCTGCTCTAGTAGCTCCGAACGGCCGCCCACGGCGTCTCGGACACGCCGGTCAGGCCCGCGCCCGTCTCGCAGATGTTTCTCGTGCTTGTGCTGTCATATGGGCCGCGACCCGAGCGGCAGCGAGCGGCAGTCGAGCAAAGTCGGGACAAGTCGGGACGGGAGGGGGGACAGGCGCGAATGCAAATGCACCGCGCAAATTACGCATAAATCTGGAAGCGCGGCGTGTGTCAGGCAGGTGAGAAAGCTTCCGTCGGTCCAGCAGGACACTGCAACACCCCGCGCAGTGCCCCCGCCGCCCGGCCGCGCGCAAGCCCCGCGCCGGATAACAGGAACAAGGCGCGTCGCCAGTGGGTGTCGGAGGCCGCACGCACCAAACGAATGACAGGCGGTGCATCGAGCAGTTGTGTTGTGCGTCTCACCTACGTTCGGCAGTCGCCTATGAGACGCCGAGGCGAGCGCGCACTCCGCGCCACCTTCGAGGTGGAAAGACGCGCTTTGCGTCAAATGTGCCACGGAAAGCGGCGATTGCGTGTGTTGGGAGAAGAGGCGAATGCTTCTTCCGTGGTGCGGCTACAGTATAAGGACGCCAACGGCCATACCATGTTGACTACACCGGTTCTCGTCCGATCACCGAAGTTAAACAACATCGGGCGCGGTTAGTACTTGGATGGGTGACCGCCTGGGAACACCGCGTGCTGTTGGCTCTTTCTCATTTTTTCATTTTTATGTCGCTACACCTGCCAGGCCTCTTTTCATAATAACTTTCAGGTGTCGACAAAGATGCTTCCACAAGCATTTTAAAGTACTGTATTGAACGTAAGATACGAAATTACGGTAATGAACTCGGTTTGAGTAAGAATGCGCGAAGGAAGAGTGCTAGGAACTCGTTGAAAATGACAAAACACTACCAATCGACAGATGTGTTCTTGAAATGCGCCAGAGCCTACTGTTACGTAGCAGTGCTAAATTCCGAAAAGTAACTAAATAAATAAATAAAAAAAAAAAAACAACCGTTCTCGTGCCATCACCCAAGTTAAGCAACAACGTTAGTATTCGGATCGGCGACTGCCTGGGACCTCTGGCTGTCTTCATATTTTGCTTTCTTGTCGCCAGCCCTGCCAGCCGTCTCTTCACGCTACCTTTCCGATGCGACAAAGATGTTTCCACAATGACTTAAATCTGTTGTAATAAACAAAAGATACGATATTAGGGAACTCAGTTTGAAGAAGCGTGTGCCAAGGAAGATTTCCAAAGTGTCTCTGGAAATAACAAAACAGTATTAAGCGGCAGAAATGTTCCGAAATACGTCCGGGCTTATTGTTTTGTAGCAGTGTACATGTGCAAATTTGTAAACAAAAATTCTGTGTCTTCTGTCCTTGGTTTCGCACCTTTCCATGGCAAGGCACAGCGCTCCTCTAGTAGCTCCGAACGGCCGCCCACGGCGTCTCGGACACGCCGGTCAGGCCCGCGCCCGTCTCGCAGATGTTTCTCGTGCTTGTGCTGTCATATGGGCCGCGACCCGAGCGGCAGCGAGCGGCAGTCGAGCAAAGTCGGGACAAGTCGGGACGGGAGGGGGGACAGGCGCGAATGCAAATGCACCGCGCAAATTACGCATAAATCTGGAAGCGCGGCGTGTGTCAGGCAGGTGAGAAAGCTTCCGTCGGTCCAGCAGGACACTGCAACACCCCGCGCAGTGCCCCCGCCGCCCGGCCGCGCGCAAGCCCCGCGCCGGATAACAGGAACAAGGCGCGTCGCCAGTGGGTGTCGGAGGCCGCACGCACCAAACGAATGACAGGCGGTGCATCGAGCAGTTGTGTTGTGCGTCTCACCTACGTTCGGCAGTCGCCTATGAGACGCCGAGGCGAGCGCGCACTCCGCGCCACCTTCGAGGTGGAAAGACGCGCTTTGCGTCAAATGTGCCACGGAAAGCGGCGATTGCGTGTGTTGGGAGAAGAGGCGAATGCTTCTTCCGTGGTGCGGCTACAGTATAAGGACGCCAACGGCCATACCATGTTGACTACACCGGTTCTCGTCCGATCACCGAAGTTAAACAACATCGGGCGCGGTTAGTACTTGGATGGGTGACCGCCTGGGAACACCGCGTGCTGTTGGCTCTTTCTCATTTTTTCATTTTTATGTCGCTACACCTGCCAGGCCTCTTTTCATAATAACTTTCAGGTGTCGACAAAGATGCTTCCACAAGCATTTTAAAGTACTGTATTGAACGTAAGATACGAAATTACGGTAATGAACTCGGTTTGAGTAAGAATGCGCGAAGGAAGAGTGCTAGGAACTCGTTGAAAATGACAAAACACTACCAATCGACAGATGTGTTCTTGAAATGCGCCAGAGCCTACTGTTACGTAGCAGTGCTAAATTCCGAAAAGTAACTAAATAAATAAATAAAAAAAAAAAAACAACCGTTCTCGTGCCATCACCCAAGTTAAGCAACAACGTTAGTATTCGGATCGGCGACTGCCTGGGACCTCTGGCTGTCTTCATATTTTGCTTTCTTGTCGCCAGCCCTGCCAGCCGTCTCTTCACGCTACCTTTCCGATGCGACAAAGATGTTTCCACAATGACTTAAATCTGTTGTAATAAACAAAAGATACGATATTAGGGAACTCAGTTTGAAGAAGCGTGTGCCAAGGAAGATTTCCAAAGTGTCTCTGGAAATAACAAAACAGTATTAAGCGGCAGAAATGTTCCGAAATACGTCCGGGCTTATTGTTTTGTAGCAGTGTACATGTGCAAATTTGTAAACAAAAATTCTGTGTCTTCTGTCCTTGGTTTCGCACCTTTCCATGGCAAGGCACAGCGCTCCTCTAGTAGCTCCGAACGGCCGCCCACGGCGTCTCGGACACGCCGGTCAGGCCCGCGCCCGTCTCGCAGATGTTTCTCGTGCTTGTGCTGTCATATGGGCCGCGACCCGAGCGGCAGCGAGCGGCAGTCGAGCAAAGTCGGGACAAGTCGGGACGGGAGGGGGGACAGGCGCGAATGCAAATGCACCGCGCAAATTACGCATAAATCTGGAAGCGCGGCGTGTGTCAGGCAGGTGAGAAAGCTTCCGTCGGTCCAGCAGGACACTGCAACACCCCGCGCAGTGCCCCCGCCGCCCGGCCGCGCGCAAGCCCCGCGCCGGATAACAGGAACAAGGCGCGTCGCCAGTGGGTGTCGGAGGCCGCACGCACCAAACGAATGACAGGCGGTGCATCGAGCAGCTGTGTTGTGCGTCTCACCTACGTTCGGCAGTCGCCTATGAGACGCCGAGGCGAGCGCGCACTCCGCGCCACCTTCGAGGTGGAAAGACGCGCTTTGCGTCAAATGTGCCACGGAAAGCGGCGATTGCGTGTGTTGGGAGAAGAGGCGAATGCTTCTTCCGTGGTGCGGCTACAGTATAAGGACGCCAACGGCCATACCATGTTGACTACACCAGTTCTCGTCCGATCACCGAAGTTAAGCAACATCGGGCGCGGTTAGTACTTGGATGGGTGACCGCCTGGGAACACCGCGTGCTGTTGGCTCTTTCTCATTTTTTCATTTTTACGTCGCTACACCTGCCAGGCCTCTTTTCATAATAACTTTCAGGTGTCGACAAAGATGCTTCCACAAGCATTTTAAAGTACTGTATTAAACGTAAGATACGAAATTACGGTAATGAACTCGGTTTGAGTAAGAATGCGCGAAGGAAGAGTGCTAGGAACTCGTTGAAAATGACAAAACACTACCAATCGACAGATGTGTTCTTGAAATGCGCCAGAGCCTACTGTTACGTAGCAGTGCTAAATTCCGAAAAGTAACTAAATAAATAAATAAAAAAAAAAAACAACCGTTCTCGTGCCATCACCCAAGTTAAGCAACAACGTTAGTATTCGGATCGGCGACTGCCTGGGACCTCTGGCTGTCTTCATATTTTGCTTTCTTGTCGCCAGCCCTGCCAGCCGTCTCTTCACGCTACCTTTCCGATGCGACAAAGATGTTTCCACAATGACTTAAATCTGTTGTAATAAACAAAAGATACGATATTAGGGAACTCAGTTTGAAGAAGCGTGTGCCAAGGAAGATTTCCAAAGTGTCTCTGGAAATAACAAAACAGTATTAAGCGGCAGAAATGTTCCGAAATACGTCCGGGCTTATTGTTTTGTAGCAGTGTACACGTGCAAATTTGTAAACAAAAATTCTGTGTCTTCTGTCCTTGGTTTCGCACCTTTCCATGGCACGGCACAGCGCTGCTCTAGTAGCTCCGAACGGCCGCCCACGGCGTCTCGGACACGCCGGTCAGGCCCGCGCCCGTCTCGCAGATGTTTCTCGTGCTTGTGCTGTCATATGGGCCGCGACCCGAGCGGCAGCGAGCGGCAGTCGAGCAAAGTCGGGACAAGTCGGGACGGGAGGGGGGACAGGCGCGAATGCAAATGCACCGCGCAAATTACGCATAAATCTGGAAGCGCGGCGTGTGTCAGGCAGGTGAGAAAGCTTCCGTCGGTCCAGCAGGACACTGCAACACCCCGCGCAGTGCCCCCGCCGCCCGGCCGCGCGCAAGCCCTGCGCCGGATAACAGGAACAAGGCGCGTCGCCAGTGGGTGTCGGAGGCCGCACGCACCAAACGAATGACAGGCGGTGCATCGAGCAGCTGTGTTGTGCGTCTCACCTACGTTCGGCAGTCGCCTATGAGACGCCGAGGCGAGCGCGCACTCCGCGCCACCTTCGAGGTGGAAAGACGCGCTTTGCGTCAAATGTGCCACGGAAAGCGGCGATTGCGTGTGTTGGGAGAAGAGGCGAATGCTTCCTCCGTGGTGCGGCTACAGTATAAGGACGCCAACGGCCATACCATGTTGACTACACCGGTTCTCGTCCGTTCACCGAAGTTAAGCAACATCGGGCGCGGTTAGTACTTGGATGGGTGACCGCCTGGGAACACCGCGTGCTGTTGGCTCTTTCTCATTTTTTCATTTTTACGTCGCTACACCTGCCAGGCCTCTTTTCATAATAACTTTCAGGTGTCGACAAAGATGCTTCCACAAGCATTTTAAAGTACTGTATTAAACGTAAGATACGAAATTACGGTAATGAACTCGGTTTGAGTAAGAATGCGCGAAGGAAGAGTGCTAGGAACTCGTTGAAAATGACAAAACACTACCAATCGACAGATGTGTTCTTGAAATGCGCCAGAGCCTACTGTTACGCAGCAGTGCTAAATTCCGAAAAGTAACTAAATAAATAAATAAATAAAAAAAAAACCAACCGTTCTCGTGCCATCACCCAAGTTAAGCAACAACGTTAGTATTCGGATCGGCGACTGCCTGGGACCTCTGGCTGTCTTCATATTTTGCTTTCTTGTCGCCAGCCCTGCCAGCCGTCTCTTCACGCTACCTTTCCGATGCGACAAAGATGTTTCCACAATGACTTAAATCTGTTGTAATAAACAAAAGATACGATATTAGGGAACTCAGTTTGAAGAAGCGTGTGCCAAGGAAGATTTCCAAAGTGTCTCTGGAAATAACAAAACAGTATTAAGCGGCAGAAATGTTCCGAAATACGTCCGGGCTTATTGTTTTGTAGCAGTGTACACGTGCAAATTTGTAAACAAAAATTCTGTGTCTTCTGTCCTTGGTTTCGCACCTTTCCATGGCACGGCACAGCGCTGCTCTAGTAGCTCCGAACGGCCGCCCACGGCGTCTCGGACACGCCGGTCAGGCCCGCGCCCGTCTCGCAGATGTTTCTCGTGCTTGTGCTGTCATATGGGCCGCGACCCGAGCGGCAGCGAGCGGCAGTCGAGCAAAGTCGGGACAAGTCGGGACGGGAGGGGGGACAGGCGCGAATGCAAATGCACCGCGCAAATTACGCATAAATCTGGAAGCGCGGCGTGTGTCAGGCAGGTGAGAAAGCTTCCGTCGGTCCAGCAGGACACTGCAACACCCCGCGCAGTGCCCCCGCCGCCCGGCCGCGCGCAAGCCCTGCGCCGGATAACAGGAACAAGGCGCGTCGCCAGTGGGTGTCGGAGGCCGCACGCACCAAACGAATGACAGGCGGTGCATCGAGCAGCTGTGTTGTGCGTCTCACCTACGTTCGGCAGTCGCCTATGAGACGCCGAGGCGAGCGCGCACTCCGCGCCACCTTCGAGGTGGAAAGACGCGCTTTGCGTCAAATGTGCCACGGAAAGCGGCGATTGCGTGTGTTGGGAGAAGAGGCGAATGCTTCCTCCGTGGTGCGGCTACAGTATAAGGACGCCAACGGCCATACCATGTTGACTACACCGGTTCTCGTCCGTTCACCGAAGTTAAGCAACATCGGGCGCGGTTAGTACTTGGATGGGTGACCGCCTGGGAACACCGCGTGCTGTTGGCTCTTTCTCATTTTTTCATTTTTACGTCGCTACACCTGCCAGGCCTCTTTTCATAATAACTTTCAGGTGTCGACAAAGATGCTTCCACAAGCATTTTAAAGTACTGTATTAAACGTAAGATACGAAATTACGGTAATGAACTCGGTTTGAGTAAGAATGCGCGAAGGAAGAGTGCTAGGAACTCGTTGAAAATGACAAAACACTACCAATCGACAGATGTGTTCTTGAAATGCGCCAGAGCCTACTGTTACGCAGCAGTGCTAAATTCCGAAAAGTAACTAAATAAATAAATAAATAAAAAAAAAACCAACCGTTCTCGTGCCATCACCCAAGTTAAGCAACAACGTTAGTATTCGGATCGGCGACTGCCTGGGACCTCTGGCTGTCTTCATATTTTGCTTTCTTGTCGCCAGCCCTGCCAGCCGTCTCTTCACGCTACCTTTCCGATGCGACAAAGATGTTTCCACAATGACTTAAATCTGTTGTAATAAACAAAAGATACGATATTAGGG